>NC_139028.1:54452465-55052465 GCF_964662115.1 Mustela nivalis
GTCAAATAAATAAATAAAATATATTTTTTAATTCCTTTTTCATAAACCTTTTATAATTATTTTTTCTACACCCTAGTTCTATCCAGTGTTTAATAATTAATGGTTTAGTATTTTGTCGTATTTGGAAATGATCTAGATATTTAATGAATTTAACTCATCATTTAACTTAAAACTTTAAGATTTTACACTACCAAAAAGAATTGGGGAGACTCTTTAAAAAGGTTATCTAAAACTTTTATTTACTTGTTCTTAATTATATTTAAATTACTTACAAAAACTTCATTAAATCTTAGAAAAAGTCAGCCATTATCCGAAGCTATTATTTTTTGTATGATATCTTCTTGAGGTGGCAAACAGTCTAACAGCCTCTAAATGCTCGACTTCTGTCCAACAATTTTTGTAGCTCTTTGGCCTTCTAGATACGTGCTAGCAAGAGCCTTTATTTACATAAAACAAGAAAACGTTGCACCTGAACATACTAGAAGTACTCTGACCTGGCCACAAGGCCCTGTGTATACCATCAGCAATTCACATAGAACCTAGCTGGAGTTTTCCACACGGGGAATTGTTGTCTGAAGGCCTTGGCTCCTAGAAGACCCTTCTGCTGGCTCAACTGGGCTCCAGCATAACCATCTGCCATTTCAAGCTGACCTGCCCTGTAAAGGAAAGCCAATTAGGTCAGGAGCTGAATGGAAAAACACAAAACAGGGAGAGAGAGAGAGCACATAGAGGTCAAAAACAAGAGGAAATTACCACAGCCCTCAGAAACAGCAGGAAACACTGAACTCAAAGGGTTTGTGGGTACCATGTCTCTGTTTCTCATTCTCCTTGAATGCTGCCAGAAGTTTGCTTTGCTTTCCCTCACTGCCCACCAAATGGCTAAATAGCAAAAATTCAAACCAGTAATTTTATTTTATTTAATTTTTTAAAGTAAGCTCTGTGCCCAATGTGAGGCTTGAACTCATGACCCCAAGATTAGGAGTTACATATTCTACCAACTGAGACAGCCAGGCACTCCTCAACCAAACAGATTTAAAGATCGACTTAGCTTTATTAAATGATTCATAAACCCGACAACAGCTCATTTGGCAAGTACAATGTGGCTCTGAGGAGTTGTACAAAGTGAAAGGTTTTTATAGGCGGGTAGGGCAAGAAAGTTATTAGCAAAAGAAAAATTGTTGCTTAGGGGAAAAGCAGAGAGTCTTAGGCAGAGAGCATCATCTTTCCTTTGGGGGATGGAGTGTGCCCATGTGGCAGACTCATTGACACTGGTCCAGAAATTCCTAACCAGATTGTTTTTTCCTTCATTGTATATTTTGGCCATTCTTTGTTATAGATTAATTTACCACATAAGCGTGGGTGGCTCAGCGGGTTAAAGCCTCGTCCTTCCGCTCGGGTCATGATCTTGGGGTCCTGGGATCGAACCCCACATCAGGCTTTCTGCTCAGTGGGAATCCTGCTCCCCACACCCCCGCCTGCCTCTCTGCCTACTTGTGAGATCTCTCTGTCAAATAAATAAAATCTTTAAAATATTTCTTTAAAAATTTACCATATAAGGATGGGTTTATTTTGGGGCTTTCTACTCTCTTGTGTTATCTGTGTGTCTGTTTTTGTGCCAGTACCAGATTGTTTTTATCACAGTAGCTTAATAGTATATCTTGAAATCTGGAATTGTGACACCTCCAGCTTTGTTCATTCTCAAAATTGCTACCGCTATTTGAAGTTCTTTGTCATTCTGTACAATTTTACAATTATTTATTCCAGTTCTGTGAAAGATGCAGTTGGATTTATTAACTCCTTGGTTTAGTCCTAGGCATTTTATTCTTTTTGGTGCAATTGTAAATGGAATTGTTTATTTCTCTGCCACTTTGTTACTAGTGTATAGAAATGCACCTGATTTCTGGGTAATAATTTTCTGTCTTGCAACTCTACTGAATTCACTTATTATTCCTAGTAGAGGTTTTTTGGCGGTGTTTAGGGCTTAGGATTTTCTGGGTGTAGTTTAGGATTTTCTTTGTATAGTTTCATCTACAGAGAGTGACAGTTGTACTTCTTCTTCAGCACTTCTCTGCCTTTTCTTTTTGTTGCCTGATAGCTGTGGCTAGGGCTTCCAGTACTGTGTTGAATGGAACTGGTAAGAGTGGACATCTTCATTTTTTCCTGATCTTCGAGGAAAAGCTCTCCATTATTCACCATTGTGTATGACGTTAGCTGTCATATATGGCTTTTATTATGTTGAGGTGTGCTCCCTCTACACCCACTTTGTTGAGAGTTTTTATCATGGGTAGATAATATAATTTGTCAAATGCCTTTCTTTGCATCTATTAAGATGATGTGGTTTTTATCCTTCCTCTTATTAATGAGATGTACCACATTGACCGGTTTGTGAATACTGAGCCATCCTTGCATCCCAGGAATAAATTAAACTTAATCGTGGTAAATGATCTTCCTGCTGTATTGTTGAATTCAGTTTGCCAATATTTTTTGAGAACTTTGCATCTGTGTTTATCATTGATACGGGCCTGTTTCCTTTTTTTGTAGTGTTTTTGACTGGTTTTGGTATGAGGGTAATGCTGGCCTCATAGAATGGATTTGGAAGCTTACTTTTTTTGGGGGAGGGGGAATATTTTTTGGAATATTTTGAGGAGAACCGGTGTTAAACTCTTGCTTAAATGTTTGATAGAATTCACCTGTGACTCTATCTGGTCCTGGACTTTTGTTTGTTGGGGTTTTTTGATCATGAGTTCAATTTCGTTACTAATAATGGGTCTCTTCAGATTTTCTATTTCTTTGTGATTCAGTTTTGACAGTTTATGTATTTCTAGAAATTTATATATTTCTTGTAGGTTGGCCATTTTGCCGGCATGTATTTGTAGTATTCTGTTCTGATCTTTTGTATTTCTGTGGTGTCAGTTGTTGCTTACCCTCTTTCATTTTTTTATTTGTGTCCTCCTTTTTTTCTTGATAAGTCAGGCTAAAAGTTTATCACTTTTATCTTTTCAAAGAACTGGCTCTTGGTTTCATTATTCTATTTCTTTTGGGGGTTTTAGTCTCCATTTCATTTATTTCTACTCATCTTTATTATTTTCTTCCTTCTACTAATTTGGGGTTTATTCTGTTCTTTTTCTAGTTTCTTTACACGTAGGGTTAGATTATTTATTTGAAATTTTTTGTGTTTCTTGAGGTAGGCTTGTTTCACTATGCATTTCCTTCTTAGAACTGCTTTCACTGCTTTCACCAAGGATTTTAAACCATTGTGTTTCATTTTCATTTGTCTCCTTGTATTTTTTTTATTTTCTCTTTGATTTCTTCATTGACCCATTGGTTGTTTCACAGCATGTGGTTAACCTCTATATATTTGCTTCTTACACTTTTATTCTTGTGATTTATTTCTAGTTTTCGTATGTTGTGGTTGGAAAAGATTACTGTGAATTGTCTTATTAAATTTAGTGAGACTTGTTTTGTGGCCTCACATGCGATCTGTTCTGGAAAATGTAATGTGTTCCCTTAAAAAGAATGGATAATCTGTTGTTTGGGGGTATGTATCTTTTAAGTCCCTCTGGTCTAATATGTTGGCTGAAAAACTACTGTTGCCTTATTTATTTTCATTCTTTATGATCTATCTGTTGTTCTAAGTGGGGTATTAAAGTCTCCCAGGATTGTATTACTGTCACTTTCTCCCTTCATCTATTAATATTTGTTTTATGTATTAGTAGGTGCTCCAGTGTTGGGTACATAGATATTTATAATTATTATAACCTCTTGTTAGATTGATCCCTTTATTATAATGTAATGCCCTTGTTTGTCTCTTGTTACAGTCCTTTTTTTTTTTTTTTTTAAGATTTTATTTATTTATTTGACAGAGATCACAAGTAGGCAGAGAGGGGGGCAGAGAGAGGAGGAAGCAAGCTCCATGCTGAGCAGAAAGGCCGACGTGAGGCTCTATCCCAGGACCCTGGGATTATGACCTGAGCTGAAGGCAGGGGCTTTAACCCACTGAGCCACCAGGTGCCCCTACAGTCTTTATTTTAAAGTCTATTTTTATTGATTTAATTATTGCTACTCTGGTTTGCTCCCCCCATCAATTTGCATAGAGTATCTTTTTCTATCCCTTCACTTTAAGTCTGTATGTTTCTTTAGTACTGAAGTGAGTTTCTTATAAACTGCACTTAGATAGGTCTTATTTTTTTTAATCCAATCTGTCACCCTGTGTCTTTTTTTTTTCTTCTTCTCAGCGTAACAGTATTCTAACAGTGCTCCATGCAATCCGTGCCCTCTCTAATACCCACCACCTGGTTCCCCCAACCTCCCACCCCTCGCCCCTTCAAGACCCTCAGATTGTTTTTCAGAGTCCATAGTCTCTCATGTTCACCTCCCCTTCCAATTTCCCTCAACTCCCTTCTAACTCCCCTTGTCCTCCATGCTATTTGTTATGCTCCACAAATAAGTGAAACCATATGATAATTGACTCTGCTTGACTTATTTCACTCAGCATAATCTCTTCCAGTCCCGTCCATGTTGCTACAAATGTTGGGTATTCATCCTTTCTGATGGAAGCATAATACTCCATAGTGTATATGGACCACATCTTCCTTATCCATTTGTCCATTGAAGGGCATCTTGGTTCTTTCCACAGTTTGGCGACCCTGTGTCTTTTGATTGAAACTCTTAGACCATTTCATTTAATTATTTGATATATATGTTCTTTTTGCCATTTTGATGCTTTTGTATTTCTTCTCCATTTCTTTCTTGGTCTCTTGCTCTCACTCCTTGTGATTGATGACTTTCTTTAGTGTTTTGCTTAGCTTTCTTTCTCTTTATTTTTTGTGTATCTCTTACAGGCTTTAGGTTTGTGGTTGCCATAAGGTTCATATATGACATCCTAAGTGTTTAGCAGTCTGTATTAAGTTGATGGTTACTTAAGTTCAAACACATTCTAAAAGAAACTTCAGGGGCGCCTGGGTGGCTCAGTGGGTTAAAGCCACTGCCTTCAGCTCAGGTCATGATCCTGTGGTCCTGGGATCGAGCCCCGCATCAGGCTCTCTGCTCAGCAGGGAGCCTGCTTCCTCCTCTCTCTCTCTGCCTGCCTCTCTGCCTACTTGTGATCTCTGTCAAATAAATAAATAAAATCTTTAAAAAAAAAAAATAAAAATAAAAAATAAAAGAAACTTCATTTTTTAATCTCCTGCTTCCATACTTTATGTATATGTTGTCATATTTTATATCTTTTTAGTTTGTGAGTCCGCTTAACTGTTTTGTTTTTTTAAATATTTTATTTATTTATTTGACAGACACAGATCACAAATAGGCAAAGAAGCAGGCACAGAGAGAGGAGGAAGCAGGCTCCCTGCTGAGCAGAGAGCCCAGTGCTGGGCTCGATCCCAGGACCCTGGGATCATGACCTGAGCCAAAGGCAGAGGCTTTAACCCACTGAGCCACCCAGCCGCCCCACGCTTAACTGATTTTTAAATATAATGGGCTTTACTATTTCTATCTTTTAATCTTCAAGCATACTTTTTAAGTGTTTACTACCTTTAACCCATGGAAGTTTTCATTTCATAATTTTCTTCTAATTATGGCCTCTTCTTTTCCCCTCAAAGAAATCATTTGTATTTTTTTTTAATTTTTTATTTTTTTATAAACATATAATGTATTATTAGCCCCAGGGGTATAGGTCTGTGAATCGCCATTTGTATTTTTTTTTATAAGGCCTCTACAGGTGATGAACTTTTTAAAACTTTGTTTTTCTGGAAAATTCATTAGTTTTGAATGATGTGGAGTATTCAGGTTGTAGATTTTTACAACTTTAAGCACTTTGAATATATCATATTGTCCCCTTCTGGCCTGTATAGTTTCTGCAGGGAAATCAGCTGATAGTCTGAGATTTCCTTTCTATGTAACTCACTGCTTCTCTCTTTCTGGTTTTTAAACCTCTCCCCTTTATCTTTGACATTTTAATTACTATTTGTGGTGTGGACTTCGTTGGGCTCATATTTAGTGCTTCTCTACACTTCTTGAACCTAGAGGTCTGTCTCCTTCCCCGGGTAAGGAAGGTTTTCATCTGTCATTTCTTCAAATAACTTATCTGCCTACACCCTTCCCTTTCTTCTTCTCGGACCCCTATAATGCAAATGTTTTTTCACTTGATGTTGTCCAGGAGATCCCTTAACCTTTCTTTTTCTTTTTTTTTTTTTTTTTACTGTTGCCCTCTTTTCCATATCATTAATCTGTTCTTTTCTATCCTCTTATCTGTTGATTCCCTTTAGTTCATCTTTCATTTCAGATATTGTGTTCTTCAACTCTGATGCGTTCTTGTTAAATTTTCTCTTTGTTCAAGTTCTCAGTAAGTTTATCAACTCCATTGTCCAATCCAGTGAGCATCTTTATGTCCATAATTTTGAACTATTTATCAGGCATATTTCTTATTTCCATTCTATTTAGTCCTGTTTCCAAGGTTTTGGTTTTGTTTGAAGTAGACTCCTTTGTCTCCTCCTCTTGCTTTACTTTTTTTCTGTGCATTATATGCAACAACTGCTTTTCCAAAGTAGAATGACACTGTGTAGTCATTGCCTGTGGAGAATGTGTGCCTGGTGACTTTAGCTGGCTTTCTGAATGTGTGGATGTCATGGACTTGGGCCACTTGGGTGGGATGTACAGAACCAAAGCACGTACAGGCCAGGACAGTCTCACACCTCTCCACATAGAGTGCCCCCTGGCCAGACAGCTGGTGCTATAGTAGGTATTATCTGGAGACATTCCCAGGGTTTTTGCCTGCCTGGTAAGACAGTTGAAGCTGAAGAGGTTTCATTCTGGGCAGCTTGGGGCTCTCCATGGAGCTAGTGCCCTGGGCAGGACAACTTGAGTTTTACTGAGCATGGGCCAGGGCTTCCCAAGACCCTTCATGCAGGTGGCACCCTGGTTGGGTGTGAGCTAATTTGGAAGGGCCTGGGATGCTCTGAACCGGGGGTGTCCTGGCAAGTTATCTGGAGGTAAAGTGGTGGGGGTCTGGATTATTCTGGGGTGCTTTGCGCTGTGTCACCTTTGTGAGTCAGCTGTTGGGAACACTGACCATGGGTGTTCTGCTGTGGTCTCCACTGGGGCCACCTTCACGGACACTGTGTTGGTTTGGGTCAGGGGCCTGGTGCTGCTGAAGTAGTAAGCTGGCTGTAGTGCCCAGATCTACTTGTATGTGTGCTCTCAGGGTGGACAGGGAAGACCGTGATGCTCACCAGCCCCTCACAAGCCCCTACACTGCTTGGCAGAGTTCTGGGGCAGGATCTTTTATATTCTAGTTACCCTTTAAAACCTCATTGTTTTTTCTGTAGCCCAGGGCAGACAGATCTGCTCATAGTCGTTCAGTATTATCCCCTCCACTGTGGTTCTCAGTGTCAGGTTTGGGGGTTCCTTCATGACTGTGTTTCTGTCTCTCTCTTGCCTTTTTGTATATGATTTATCTTTTGCTGTGCAGAAGCTATTTGGTTAGCCCTTTATTGTTCTTCAGGAGGAAATAGGTGTAATTTGTTGGAGGAGCTAAGTTCAGGAGCGGAGTTCAGGGTCTTCCTATGTGGCAACCTTGGACTAGAACTTTTCATTTTGGTACAGTTTTCATATGGTTTAGTTTTGTTTAGTTAGCCAAGCAACATTACACCTTGTAGCATAACAACGGATTCTTCTAAGTTTCATCAATACAATTCTGTGTAAGGTGATGACATTCATTATCACTGTTATTTTTAATTTTGCTTTCCAGGAAATAACAGTACAACAACTAATGTCTCATTTGGACTCCATCAGGAAAGACATGGTCATCCTAGAAAAAAGTGAATTTGCAAATCTGAGAGCAGAGAATCAGGTGATACAGGTTTTGGGTCATTACTAATAAAATAACTGATTTCACATGTATTCCACTTGGTGAGGAGTAGGACCAAATAATGATTTTATGTGGTCATAGATCAAAGTATATTACATGTTTAACTGTAACTAAGTTTCTATGTATAAATCAGTTTCTTGAACAAAGATTAAGGGTTGTACCTTACACGTATACAAGTTATATGGAAGGGAAAATCTTTGAGCTCTTTATTATGTAAAATTTCTCATACAGCTCAATATAATGTTCTTGGAATTTAATGGGACATTTTCCATTTTACATGATTCTGTGCTAACTTTTGTCAGTTAAAACTTTATACTTCAGTTGGAATTTTGTTTACTAGCTTAAATATTTTTAAATTTAGAATATCAGTCATGATTTAAAGGTAAAGTAAGAATACTTTTTTTGACTGTTCATAAGAATTTTTTGAATATGATGAAATATTTTCCTTTTTTGTGTAGTTATACTTAATCCTTGATTAGAAATATATAGATATCGTCCAGTTTTTGCTATTGCAGGGTTTCAGATTTGTTGAATAAATTATGCTGTAGATGTTTGATGTAATGGCAATTGCATGTGATTTTCTTTATATCTAGAAAATGAAAACTGAATTGGAACAAGTTAAGCAACAACTGATTGTAAGTACTTAAGCACTTCAGAATATTTTACTAATTTCAGAACAAACATTATGAGATTTCTTAATATTTTTGTTTTCTTTAAAGAATGAAACCAGTCAAATCAGAGCAGACAATAAACTGGACATCAACCTAGAAAGGAGCAGAGTAACTGATATGGTAATGTGCTTCTAAATGTGCCTTCTTGGTAACTTAATTCCTTTAGCCTTTTTTTTTAACCTCCTGATTCATCATATCCTTTAGTTTACAGATCAAGAAAAGAAACTGATGGAAGCAACCACAGAATTTACCAGCAAGGTAAACTAGTATGTAAAAATGTCTTTTATCCATTCTCATGTATAACTGCTTATATGTGTTGTACCTGAACTGTGATCTCTGTCAGAATCTAGCTTTCCTGGTAACATATTTTATAACTAAATTATTTCTATAAACAAAAGATCTATTTTTTGAAAGACAAGGATTCACAACTAGCATTTTAAATGAAGGCAGAGGCTAACAGTAACTATCTATTGAATGCTTATTATGTATTAAATACTGTTTTGCTTGCTTTACTTCTGTTCTCCTTAGCCTCTAAAGGCCCCCTTTATTCCCATTTTGCTAGTTTGGAAAATGAGGCACAGGGAGATTAAAGTCACCTAGCTACTAAGTGTTGGAGCCAGAATGTGACCCTGGATTCTAAACTCCATATTCTGCAACTGTTTACCTTCTCCTAAATTGCGATCCTTGTTTAATCTCTATGGCTTAAGTAAAACCCAGCTTTTTGAGTCAGCCTACAAGTTCTACATTCCACCAGAAGAGACATCACTCTTTTTTTGTTGTTTTTAAGATTTTAGAAAGTGCACAACCCAGAGAGAGGCAGGAGAATGTCTTAAGCAGACTCTGTGCTGAGCTCAGAGCCACAGGCAGCACTCAGTTTCATGACCCTGACCCTGAGATCACAACCTGAGCCAAAACCAAGAGTGGCAGTTTAACTGACTGTGCCACACATGTGCCTCGACGAGCATCACTCTTTCTTAATTATAATTAAATAGAAGGGAAGGCCTCATTTGTCTTTCCAAGTATTCTATTCTGGTCTATTCTTGGCCAGATAAAAGAAATAAACAAGGAAATCAGATTCTCTCTGAGAGCTAATTTCTAATCTCCATATGCCATCTTATCTTTCTACCTACCCCTTAGGGTATTTAACATGGTTAAATATCAAAAGTAGTCTATTCTTTTTGTCAGTTTGTAACTAAGTTCGTATGTTTTTTCTATCACTGTGCTTTTACTGTTTCCCCAGTTAAGACTTTTGCAATACAAAGTTAGCTCATAAGTAAGGGCTTCTAATATAAATGTTTGTGTCATAATTCACAGGGACAAAATTTGTCTCATTCTTACTTTCTGCAGGATACCAAAACCAGAAGTATTATTTCTGAGACCAGTAATAAGATTGACACTGAAATTGCTTCTTTGAAAACACTGATGGAGTCTAACAAGCTTGAAACAATTCGCTACCTTGCAGGTAAGGCAATTTGCTCTCTTGTTAAAAAACAAAAATCAGTGGAGTAAATCTGAAGATCTAATTCACTTTTTTAAATTATTTGGGCTGCCTCTTATCTAGCAACTAGAGGGTATGGAAGCCCGATGCATTGTACAAAATGGAAGGTTTTTATAGGAAGAAAGGTGGGGCAAGAAAACTACTGGCAAAAGAAAAGGATTGTTCCAGGCAAGCTCCCTTTCCCCTGAGGATAAAAACAAGGGGTCTTACACAAATTACCTTCTGTGTAGAGGGCCCATTCACTCATCAGAAGATCCCCCATTATTCAGTTAAAACTACATTTCTGGGAAAGTTTGAAAGTGCAGTTAATGTAGGTGGTTAAGCCCTGGTTTGACCTAAGTGACACCATTTGGGGCCTGTAGTTTAACAGTTCCCCCTTTGCTCAGTCTCAGCTTAACTGAAAAATGTGATCAAAATTTGAGACATTAGTGCTGCTCTCCGTTACCATTATGTTGTTGTTCTTTTTTCTGGTATTACTGGGGAGGAAGAATGTCCTTTGCCCTTCTAGCTGGACTAAGATTGACATGAGACAGATTAACAGGAGAAAACAGACATGAAATTCCAAAGACATTCAGGCAATGTGAGGCTTATATGACATCCTGAGGTAAGAATAGGGGGGGTAGGGGTTCTGAGGATATAAAGGGAAGGACAGCCATTAGCAGGAAGGTGAGAGGAGATGTTTGGAAAATAAAGGTTGCTGTTACACAAATAAGCATCTTAGGTAAAAAGGAATCTCAGTAGCTCTCTCAGGGTATAGGCTGTCCTTTCTATAATTGTAAACATAGGCATTTGGTGGGGAGGTAAGGAGTTTTTCCTAAATCTACTGGTTTTTGACTGCTTTTAACTGAAAGTAATGGGCATGGACAAAGTGGCCCATCTTAGTGCCTGCCCTTGGCACTTGAAGTTTCCTCTGAGACATCCCTGAAGTTTCACACACATAAAGTTGAGCCCTGGTAGATTGTTCCATCTTGTTGAATCAGTCTTTTAGTACTGTCAATAGATCAGCTCAGTTATAATCTCACTTCAGGAGGCCATGATGCAGGTATATTCTTAAAGTGAGCCTGTGATTTAATTAAATAATCAATCAGGTGTTCTGTTTCTATCAGAACAAAAGGAAATAATGGTTAAGGATTGGATCAAAGTTTCTGAGTTCTGAGGGTGGCCAGTCCTGACTTCTAGATGTCCAGCTGAACATATCCTCAGCTGGAATGGGAGTAAAAAGTGACAGTCTGACAGATTTTCCTGGTTTAGAGTCCACATATCTCTGATTTTGTGAGTGGCCCCCAGAACAACAAGGATGTAGAGGGTCTAGATGGGAGGTAGTGTGATTTTTCTGAAGGTTACCTCAAGTTGTTTTTATTTGCTTTGCAGGGCTTCAGGGAAGAGTGCAGTTTTAGTTCTCAAATGATTCCTAGTCAGAAGGGTAGGAGAAAAACTGAAAATATGAGTTTAGAGAGTTGTAGCTAGTCATTGGAGGAAACTAGAGGTAATCTGGATCTAGTCCAATTTTTGATGAGTAGTATTAAAATCTAGTACACAGATGTGTTTTTCTTTCTGTAATTACCATTTCTACCAAAGATAGCCAAATTGACACTAATTTGTTTGCAAAGTAAGTTTGGTTTTAAAAGAACATGGCCTGATTAATTTACTTAAGTGCAGCAAGAATAGCAGTTGACCATATAGGCTCTTTAAACCTGCTTTGCTGGAACTATTCATAAGAAATCTCCAGATTAAATTGTCAGTTGCCATTAGACTTCACCTGCAGTACCTATAGATTTGGGTGAATTCTTTTCTCTAGGTTCCTGCACTGGCCAGGAAATGATCTTCTTTTCTTACCTGGTAAAGTTGCTGAGAACTCCATAGCAATAGTTATCAGGCTGATATTTCCAAGGGAGCTTTATAGGCTCCATAAAATCCTTAAAGCTGTCTGGTCATATCTGAGTCCGTATAAATCTGTGTCTAAAATAGGATATTTAGTCAGAGCCTGGATCATATAACCAATTTACCCAATGTGTCCTGTTAAAAGGAGAATGGACTCTGAGAATACTCAATGGGTTTCTGAATGCTGGAGATGAATGTTCCAAATTGCTGTAAATCAATTAGATTAAGAAAAGTTTCCTTCAGTCTGAAAAAACAAAACATTTTAAAAAGTCAGCAGTGTTTCAAAGTCATAAAAATAATTCTTAGTTCATTCAGACCAATTTATTCTTATTCTGCTTGAATCTGGGTTTTTTTTGTTTATTAGTTCAGAAATTCTTACCTGGTTCGGATTTATGATTTTAAGATTATTGGAAACTTGTACTCAGAGTTCTTTATGTGAGTCTCACTGAGGACATTTGCATTACCATCAGAGTAAAAGAGTAACTTAAAGATGACCATGGTTATAGATCTGATTAGATCTATAACTGCATTACAATGCAGTTGATAAGGAAATTGTTTTGTCTATAATATACAACACTTCAAGATAACATATGAAGATACCAGATTTTTAGGAGTTTCACTAATGTCTATACAAACAATCTAAGAGGATTTAGTGTCACTTTGCAATGCTTCCGCTGCAATTTACTATACCACCTTTTCACAAAATTTTTTAAAGTTTTTATTATGATCCAGAAACATAAAAAATATTTAAAAGGTTTGAACATTTAATTATTATGAAATAGCATGTAATTACTTAGCCCAAGTGACAATGAAAGATTTCAAAATCAAAGAGAAGTGGTTACGTTGTTGTTAGCAAAATTTAGCTTTTTTAATATTGACTAAGTCTTCAAAGATAACCAAACACAGAATCCTTGTTTTCTTGGCAGATGACTTTAAAGGTAAAGAAAAGCTTTGTTTACAGTTTCTTACTAAGAGCAGACCAATTGTTCAAGAAAATTATTTGCTTACTTAAATTCATCCTAATCTTAGCCAGTACTGATCACACGTAAAATTCTTTTCTAAAATTATTGTTCCATAAACCTTATCCAGCTTTATTTTTTACATTCAGATTTTGTCATAAGTTTTCCCTCTTTAACCGCCCTCACTTTAGGACAAAATTATCTTTTCATTCAGCAAAGCTATGTTTTTGTCAGCTGAAAGAAAACCAACCTCAAAGTAGGTTAGTAAATGCTTTTTTTGTCTCACCAAGGACCATAGCCTGGGAGACCGTCTTTCGTATTGCTCTGAAAAGAACTGCTCAGAACTGCATACAAGCACATATACCCTCTCCCTTTTGTATCTGCAAAGTATAATCTGTTACAGTCCTTAAAATTGAAGTTTCTCTCACATCTGATTGTTAGAAAATATTGCTTGCATGCCTCTGTTTTAACTCGTTTTCTGCTTCTGCCTGTTTGATTTCTCCTTGGTCACTTGAGACTTCAAGTCAGAGAAGGCCAACATCAGTTGCATACTGCAGTTTAAGGACACAGTTCTTATTCCTCATACTCTGACTTTTCCCTACATACAGTTTTCCCCTTAACTCTTAGAAATTAATTTCTAGTGAAAACTATGTTATAAGCAGTTGTAAACTGTAATGTCTAGAAACATGTCCTTCATAGCAAAGCACAAAACATTTTCCAACATCCAAATTTATCTTTAGTCTTTCTATAATAAGAAAGAAGTAGATAATTGAATGAGTTTATCTTAATTCGTTATTTTAACTTAGCAAAACATTAAAGTTTCAGGTTGCCAAAGATTTTGGAAGAAATTTAAAAGTTTACATACAAACCTTTTTTATGTTTATTTACTTGTTCTTAAGAATTATGTTCAGACTACCCACAAAACTTCTTTACAAAGTCAACCACTGTCCTAAACTTACTTTCTGTTAAGTTTTGCAAAAAAGGTAACATGAACATATTTAACTCTAAACACATGCATAATAGATATGTCTTTAACCAACAATACTAAATAATCACATGAACTTTGAAAACATGTGGATTAGTTTCTAGCTTTCTGAGTTTTAGAACACCCAGTCCTTAACAAGCACTTGTCTTCAAACCACTAAAATAGAGCTCTTTTACAAATTTTGGTATTACCACCCAGAGATAGAAAAAAAATCTCACATTTATAGCATATATAGACAAATATAAGACTTTTGTTTGCACCTTTTCTTTATAACTTTTGTTTTAACTCACACCTATCTAGAGGACATTAATTAAAGCCCTGATTTCCAAAGACCCCACCCCATTGAAAAACTTCTCCCTGACCTTGGTATTTCAAACAATGGCTCTCTTCTCCTGAGAGGGGTAGGAAATTTACATCCCAGAGGTTTGAAGAGATCATCCAAGTTTTCTCTAAGGTGGAGATAGAATGTACCAGTTTGTTACCGGAGGTGCTAGAGTCTGCCACAAAAGCCCTTTTAGAAGTTGGCGTTTTTAATTTTCAGTCACAGGCAGTTGTGGGTTGTGTTTACATTTTAAAGAACTAAGAATTTCAAGGGACAGTGAAAGAATGCAAAACAACTTTTTTCCTTCAGAGTTTCAGATTGCTATTTAAGATTTGGCATTTTTTCTTAAGTGGAGGACAGTTTAGTTCGATATTGTAATCTTAGAAAGCTATAGACACTCTAAGAGGCATTGGTGGGCTTTGTTTCTAGAGTTACATTTCTACTTTTTCAGAGATCTGTAAAACAAAGACAGTTGTTACTAATTTCCATAAAATTGGATTGTGTCCTGAATGTCAGGGGATTGGTCTGTTTTTTGAACTAAATTTGCTTTATATCAGAATTTTAACTAAAATTGGAATCAGAAACTTTATGCTTTTGTAAAATCTTTCTGAAGCACTTTAACAAAACCCTTTTTTCTGGGTGTATAGTTCAACCCTGGCTTTTCTATTAGCCCCTGAGTATTGGCCCTTTGCCAATTGGCCATTTGTAGGAGGAGCTAGGAAAATATGTGGTCATTGTTCCTCTCCATAGAGGGGCTGCGAATAGCCATTAATCTTTTTAATTCTTCTCTAAATATGGCAGGATCTTCTGAAAGTAGAGGTGAAAGGGCTCTATAGTTTAAAAGATTTTCTGCTGTCCAGGGAACACAATTTCTTTTGTGGCAGGTGGTCTAGGATCTACTTCTAAAGGACGTTGTATAGAAATGCCTAAAACTGGCAGAGCCTGATTTCAGAGCCCTGGAAGAGAGAAGCAAAGACACTACCAGTGTTGGGTGCTTTTGTTAACATTCCTTTTCTGGCTTTCAGCATTTATATGAGCAACCTATATACTTTTAACCTAGAGATTAGGCCAGAGATCTCTGTTAATCCTATAGAGAAATGGATGTGAAAATAGTCAGATGAGACTGGATTTTAAGAAGGGGCATTTATGTTGGATATGGACATTGATTTTTGTCTGAAGTGTGATTTCTCTTCATTTTGTCAGGGGAGTCCCTAAGGCTAGCCATTATACTAATACAATTGAGAGCTACATTTAAATACTATCAGTAGTAACTCACATCTGTTAGAAGTAACTAAATGGCTTAGCCAAAAGCATTCAGAGAAAAGTGGAGATAATGTAGCCCCCGTGATCCAAAATTAATCTAAGGAAGTAAAGGCCTTCATTGCACAGGTAGTAAGGATAATGCAATGAAAACCATCTCTGATCTCCCACAAAAATTTGAGACTCCTCCCGTCACAAACCCACTAATTTGTGACACCAGGCAGGTGCCACCTAGGAATGGGACTTTCCAGCAGTAACAGTGAACAAATGTCCCCATGGCCTGGGACCTCTCACAAGAAACTCTGCTAAGAGCTGGCATAGCTAGACAGACTGAGAACCCGCCAATTCAAGTGGCCATCAAGGTACACCCTCTGGATAGCAGAGACCAAAAAGAATATTCTCAGTGATCACAAAGCCAAGCTCTTAGGACATAGAATAAGACAAAAGGAAAAAAACCATCCAGTTTTTATTGTAGCTAAGGCTTGGGTTTTTTGGAGCTACACTAATATCTGGGAGGCTTATACGGTGGATTGGGTGTTTTATAGTGTACCTTGTTGCACAGAAGCTTTCTGGAAGTTGGCAAGTGACTTGTGTCAATCTAAGCATCCATGACCAACTTATCCTAGCAGTGGAGTCTCTCAGCTAGGTGGCAAGCACTCTACTGGCTTTTAAGTGCCAAACCCATCCCCTCCAGTTTGGTGGCTTTGGCTTCCAAGATGTCCCTTAGCAACAGCTTTTACCTCACCTATGACAAATGACATAAAAGACACAGGAAAACAAAGTTCCTGGGATGAAATGGATCCGTAAACAAGGAGTCTACCAAATTTACCAAGAGTCACTAAGCCTAAGGAACTAGTTCCACAAATAGTTTCTCCTACTCATTTTCATTTAGAAAAAGTGTTCTCACCACTATTGCTCTTGACTCAGACATCATAGAGATTCCAGGAGACAGAGGTGATAAGAAATCTTACCTTCTGCTGGCTATATGTCAGATTTCCCAAGGATCTCTCTGCTGCAGCAATGCTGGGGGAGAGTGGTATCCAGTGAGTTTAAAACATCCTGCTCTTTATGCCAGCTGTCAGGAAGGATGAATGTCCGCCCTTCAAGGTTCTTCTGGCTGGATGCAGAATCAAATTGACATGAAGCATTAATGAGAGAAATTCAAATTTGGTTTCATATGTACATAGGGAATCCAAAGACAGGCAACGTGAGGCTTACATGACATCCTGAGCTAAAAAGAGGGGTTACAGATCCTGCAGATAGAAAGGGGAGGAAGATCCATAGGGACCAGTCAAAATCCAAACAAGTCAGAGACTCTGGAGGGAATCATCTTTTTAAGCCAAGCAACTTGTTCTTTGATCTTCTATAACTGAGTTTCAGCTTCCCCATAAGTGTTGGTCGAGGCACAGCAGGTGGTTACCAGAGCATAGACACCACTTTGCTCAGCTGAAATATAATCAAGCTAGTCTCTTATCAAGGACAACTTTGGCTACAGAATCTAAGGATCTTTGGTGGGCTGCTAATTTTTTAGCAGCAGATTTTGTAATAATTTAAGAATTAAGGAGAAGTTCATGACCATAGCCTCATTTATTTTTATCACTAAACAGGGAAATAGGGATCTGCCAAAAGGAGTGAATCCTAAATCAGAAAAGCATCTTGGTATAAATCCTTTAAACTTAGGGGAGTCAAAACAATGAAATGTCTTATTTTGCTTGTGAAAAGTTAAAGGCCTTTACATAAAAGACAAATAAAATAAACATGAACCTCAGCACACCAGCAGTAACCAAAATATGTCACTACAGACTGTCCAAGAGGCCATGCATACCACCAGCACTTCCCAAACTGGACTCAAGCAGACTGTGGACTAGAAATGAGGAAAGGACTAAACCAGTAAACCCCAATAAGGATTTAGGAGAAGGATTAGGGGAAGGATTCCAACATTGAATTATAGACTGAACCAAGGGCTGAGGATTGGTGCTCCAGTAGAGCCTCCTTTGTTAGTCTAGACTGAGTTATCAAGCCTGGAGTGGAACACCAATTAGATGGGTAGCTTGAACGCAAAAAGCAGAGCTGAAACTGATATACCAAAGGCCCCCATATGGCAAGAAAGACAGTGAACTCATAGCATTTGCAGGGTGCCATACCTGTGTTTCTCATTGTTCCTAAATGCCAATAGATATTTGCTTCAGATCCCACCACTGCCAGCCAATTCTGTTAAAAAAAAAAAACAAACAAAACAAAACTGAGTAGACTTGAGGATCTAATTGGCTGTATAAAATCATTCCTAAATTGGGCAGCATCTTACTTATTAGCCAGTAGAGGGGAGCTCCCAGGAGTTGTACAAAATGTGCGGTTTTGGGGTACCTGGCTGGCTCAGTTGAGAGAGCTTGTGACTCTCGATCTTGGGATTGTGAATTTGGGTATAGAGATTACTTAAATAAAACTTAAGGGAAAAAAAGGTAAAAAGGAGAGAGGAGCAAGTGGGTTATTAGCAAAAGGATTATTCCAGGCAGTCACTTTCCCCTAGTGGAAGAGCCCGGAATCTTTTGCAGATTACATCATCTTGTGGGGGATGGAGAGGACTTATGTGGCAGACTTGTTGCTGGTCCACAAAACTCCTGGCTGACTGGTTAAGACCACACTAAGGTTCAAACTACAGTCAGATACTAAGCTCCAGTCTGGGGACTTGGCCTAAGTGATCCTATTTGGGGCCCCTGGTTTTCCTTTTAATGTTTTGTCAGAGAAAATAATTGTTGTCATTTGATATTGAGACCTGTTGGCTCCTATCTCCCAGGGTAACCATGGAGCACAAAAGAAAGAAAAGAGGATCTAGAACACGTGCTGGAAGAATAGAAGTTTAACAGCACTAAGTTTAGGATATAAGTTTAATGGGGGACTCTGTAACCTACTAATAGGAAAAGGCATATGGATATCAAAGAAATACATAAATACAAGTACGAAGTGATACAGAGATAAATTGGTTGTTCCATAATGGAAACAAAATGAAAATTTTACTTTTATTCCTATGTTCTTTCATAAGGACTTTAGGGGACTTACAGAGAAAGGTCACTAAAACAGTGGCAAAAACCATGGCAAGAATAGGGGGGAAATTACCTTTTACTTTGAATCCAGCTGAGCACAAATATTAGAGACCCAAAAATTAGATTGTCACATACTGAGCTCCTCAAGTACCATGTGACCTGACCCAGTTACAGAACCCAAAGGAATGAGAAGAGTGCCCTACTTTCATAGTGCTTTCTTTCTTTTTAGAAAAAGTTATGTTTTACTATTAGAATATATTTCTTTTTAGGCTTTGTTTTCTGCATAGAAGTATTGCAGATTATTACAAATAATAACTGGATTTGTATTATATAGACTACAGCTTTTTCAAATTTAACCAAATGTTTTATCTTTGCAAATCTGTACATATGTATCTTTTTAGTAGAAAGTATTCCATTGTATGAAAATGCTCTAATTTCTCCAGACCTCTGTTAGCAAACATTGTGCTCCTGATTTCTCATTATTAGAAATGATATTATACCCAACAGTCGTGTGTGACGCATGTGTGCACACACACACATATCATTGTGCCCTTATGCTAGTAGTTCTATATAATTGTTCAGGAACATCTAAAGTTGGGGGACCAAAAGATATGCACATCTAAAATGGTTTATATTACTGAACTGTCCAAAATAAAACTGATTATACTGTCAGTGGTTTTCTGGGCAGCCTCTGAGAGTAAATGTGGAGCCCCCAGCCTTCAGCTCATAATACCTCCCTTCCTCTCTTCAACTTGAATCTTTTAACATATTTTATCTTTTTAAAATACCTAGCTTCTGTTGAAGATTCATTTGAAAAAGAGTTCTAAGGCTAAAGTAAGTTTTGAAAACCACTATTCTAGCAAAGTCTCTGGAACCAGAGATCTTCAGTTCACTGGTGATTCACAAGTTACAAAATAGCCCAGTTTGCAGTATTCATTCCCATTTTCAAAATAGATCTCAGAGCAGCCTAGGTTAGGAGGAGCCTCAGATTCCACTGACCTGACCCTGGAGTGTTTACCTAGACCGGTCTCTTAAAGTCCCTTTTACCCTCAGTTTGAAGATGGTGGTCTCCAGAAAGCTTTCTTTCAGTAGTGGCTTAATGTAAGGCAGAATTGAATAGAATTCAGTGGCAGTGACAAAAGAATTTAATACATCATTGTTTACAAAAATACTTTTTCTGAGTTTACTTCCTTTCCTTTTTTCATAAAGCCATTCTGAAGGCATTTTCTTTCTTCTACCTTATCCTTCAAATCTGTTATTGCTGCTGTTACTGTTAAGCCTTTTAGGAACTTAAAATCCCATACTCTTGGTGGTAAATTAACATGAGTGGATCCATTGCATGTAGAATACCTGAGATGTTGCCAAGAAAACAGTAATATTCCACTTATGCACATACTGAATTTAATCAAGAGCAGAGAGGGAAAATAAAAAAAGATACTAATAAAGCCCCAGCTTTTCAAGGTCTTGGGATTTCCTTAGAAAAGAAATCCCTATAAAATTATAAATTGTAATCAGTTTGGTTATTTGGTTTCCCAGTCAGTCAAGACTTTTAGTGATGATACATCCAACTTGAACTAACTTAGGCATAAAAAGAAAATGTATTAGTTTACATATTGAATTATGGAAGGGCACAGATAGATAGAGCTTGACCTCAGAGATAATTGGAATCACAGTTTACTCTGTATCTTGTCTCTGAATATCTGCCTTATTCTCTTATGCCATCTTTTTCCCTCCATTGGAAACATGACTGTTAGTAGCTTCTAGACTCCTATGATTCAAGTTTCACCAATGAAGAAAAATTACCGCTTTCCTTATTTCCAATTCAGAAAATCCCTGGGAAGGCGTGTGAATGGCCCTATTTGAGTCAGACACCACTCTTTGACCCAAGTCACTATTGCCAAGAAGATAAGAGCTGTAAGATAATGGTCATTCCCTGTGATCTGTATAGTTAATGCAGCAGATTCTGTTCCAAACAGACAAGTAAGAAGACAAGCTAACATTACAGAGTACTGATGAGGTAACATGTACATGCTCACCTGAGCATCCTATGCAGGGATGTGTCCTTGACAGGCCATGAAAGATAAACAAAGGGGAAAGCAACCTGGGTAGCAAAAGAACACCAATGAGACGTGGTAACCACTCACAACAGAAACTTCAATATAGTAACCATTGTGTTATATATTCTAAAAATGATTGAAATGCCGCCTCCACAGTAAATAAGTGTTTATTTGGTAGGCAAAGAAAATTTATCAGCTGTCTGGGTTAACAGAGAACTTAATCACCTACACAGCACTATATGGCTCAAGAAATGACAAATCAGATTGAATCCTTCAGTTTGGGCAAGGGATAAGATTAACAGAATGGTTTTTAAACAATAACTCTGGACTCAGGTACACATAATGTTGAGTCCTTGTTCCACCACTTGCCAGCAGTTTGTAACTTTGGACTTGTTGCCTTCTCTCTACAAGGGGATAATATCACCAATCTTACATGGTTTAACTGTGGTTAAATAAGGTAATGTATGTCATTGCTCAGCCCACTGCCATGGAACATGGTAAAGAGTATCAGGATCAAATGGATGAATGGATAATTGACCAGAGTGTGTAACCGACAAGAAACTTAAATGTTACTCTTTTTCCTCAATATCCAGCCTCCCTCTGTGATTTAGACCTAATCCCATTTCTTAAAATTAAGGAAATGAAAAAATAAATAAGGACCTTGTCATTAACCAAATTTCAATTAGTTATTAAGATCAAATAGGATAATGTGTGGAATTATGTGTTTAAATTACAGTCGCTTTACTATGGAAGGCTGTTTCTTGAATCTTTAGTCATAAAAATTTGCCCTTTATCTCTGGGTCTCTATTTTAAAAGTCAAGTCTGTTTAAACAAACTAGAAACTAGGGAGTCCCTAAAAGCTTCACGCAGATTCAGTTTCTTAAAGGAGAACCAAAAGTTTTCAAAATGTCCATATATAAAAGAGCAGTGGCATATTAACTACTTTAAAAGCCTTTTCTTCTACCTGTAATTTTTTAGAGGATTTTCATTAAAATTTCACTTATAAATTTTTTATAATCATGAAATTGTTTTTAAATGTACTGAAAGGCATACTTTTATGGATGATATGGATGTCTATTTTATTAGCTTAACTACATCATTTCTTAATACAGGTAAGGTTTTCTCACTTATAAGATCTAAAATTAGATTGCATAATTACTTAAAAGTAGTCATGGTTAATGTAATGCTAATGACTTGAAGCACTAATTATAGATTCTAACTGACATAATTTGTAAACTGTCATCCTTATTCTCGTTTAAAGTATAGGAAGCTTTTTAAAATTAGTATTTATTGTGCCCTAAAGGATATACTTTACCCCTAGCATAATTTTTCTGGGAACAAAACACTGAAGGTCGAAAATTGGTGGGATTTCCTTGGTTCTGTGCTCTTCGTTTAATTTGAAGATGACAGTATTGTGTTTGTCTCTGCAAAATAGTATCAAATGCGTGATCCATAACATGGTATCTTTTCACAGCCTCAGTGTTTACTTGCCTGGCAATAGCATTGGGATTTTACAGAATCTGGAAATAGTTGAGAAACTATGACAGTATGCCGCTGCTGCCACAGACTTGAGAACACTACGCCAGGCTACGTTTACTCTGAACATGGAAGTTGCAGCAGATACTCAATACAGCAAGATTATTCAGAGTACATATGGACTAAAAATATATTTTTAAGTGGGAAGATACGCTTTGAGTTGGTGTTTTGTGTGCCTTTATTTATTTTATTATGTTAAAAAGCTATCATTCAAAACCTGATTGAGATAAAGAGGCTTTTTGTCTTTACCCTTTTCATGGTTCATAGAAACTGATCCAGAGTTCTCTTGTGTTATGCTTGAACAAATGTGTATCATTTAGGATTTCTTTGATGTCTGCTGCAAATTTAAAAACTACTCCCAAGCCTACATACTTGTTATTGTATTCAGCTTCCCTGGTAACTGCTGCACGGTTACTTTTTCATAGAAAATAAAATCTTGTTCTAACAAAGTTGCTTGGATTTTCAAGGCAACTTACCATATATGGAGACTGGGTTTCTTGGCAGTAAATTAAAACAAGGAACTTTAAAATAATGTGTGCCCTAGTGCAACTGTAGGACACCTGGTGTGAAATCTTCAAGTTGCTATGTCTTGAGCTCTGATTATTACATATACTTAAAAATTTTTGAATTTACAAATACCAGTTTATCCCTGCTTCTTAGGGACCCATCTTAAATTTATTACATAAAATGAAGAGGTGTTTTTTTTGTTTTTTTTTTAATGATTCACTTAAATTCAATAAACTTCTACTTGGTGACTAAGTAGACCAAGCAGGATTATATAGGGACCAGTGAAGAGTCAGTAAAAACCCTTCACTGTATTTGAAAAACAGATCAAAGTTTATAATTCCCATTTTTGTCAGTCTTCAAGAATTTAGATACATGAATATTTAACAGTATGTAATTTTTTTAATATAAAGAAAAAAAACCAAGCAATGGAAAAAGCAGTGGTCACCAACGCTGAACTTAGTGATTGTTGTTGAATAAGAGCTGCCATTGACTATACAAGAGGGAATATGCTAAATAATCTATATTAGCTCACCTTTTCTTTTTTCAAAGCAGTCCTCTTAGGTGGGTGGTAATATCCTTATTTTACAGCTGAAAAAAACAAGCTAAATGAAGTTAAGGCCACCCAGTTGTAACTTCCTACAACCGTGGTTGCCAAGGCTGTACAGCAGACAAGCCACACAGTCGTCATATGCCAGGCAGGCTTTTTCTTACTCAGTGCTCTCATCACCTACAAGTTGAAGCCTGTGTGTCAAGAGATGGACAAACAACTAAGGCATGAGGAAAAACATTTGATGTTAGATAACATCTTCACTCTAATTTTTGTGTAAAAAACATAATGTGGAAATATATAGAGATCTATATATATTTGGTCTTTGTCCCCAATTTCTGGCACGATCTCCTAAAACCCTTGCACTTTCTTGATAGGGGTAGTTACAAGCTTCTGTTCTCTTGGCACAAAACTCCTAAAATCCTCCAGATTTCCTGAATAGTAAGTGTGTATTCTGTATGCTGAGAGGACATGCGGCCAGGAGCCCTTCTATAATTTCAGACTGGGGACTGGTTGCCAGATAGACCAAGGCGTGATTATAGACTGGAACTCTCAGCCTCCCTGACCTCCCAACGCAACTGCTGGGAAAGGAAGAAGACAGGAGAGGAGCTGAAGGTTGAGTTCAGTTCCCACTGGCCAATCCAAGGAACACATCAGGGTGCTTGGAGGGTGGAAGCCCCATGCACCTCTCACTCACACTTTGCCATCTGCATCTCCTCCATTTGGCTGTTCCTGGGATGTATCCTTTCTATTATACTGGTCATTCCAACCAACTGGAACCTGAGGAGGGGGTTTCCTGAACTGCTGATTAGTCAGAAGTATCCGTGACAAAGTGGGACTTGCAAAAGGGTGTCTGAAGTGGCGACATTCTTTTGGGACTGAGCTCAACCTGTGGAGTTGGACGCTAACTGGGAAGTTAGTGTCAGAACTGAAATGTTGGAACACCCAAATGGTGTCCAGAAAATACAAGAATTGGTTGTGGTGGGGAAATACCACATAACAGGACACACAACAGGATGTTATATAACACCTGCATAACCGGACAATAATACATATATGTAATTTATGACTAAATATATATAATTTCAGGGTTGTATTACAATTTTGATTCAGTGGCTGTAATTGACCCAGAATAATAATGGTTTAAGAACAAAGAGGTTTACGTTCTCACTTACCTACCGTCTAGGTATACGCATTCCCAGGCTAGTGTGTCAGCTCCAGGTATCCAGGCACAGGATCCTTTTTATCTTCTTGTTCTGCTGTCCCTGGTGTTGCCCTCATTCACAGGGTCCAGTGACTCACCACCATATTCACATTCCAGAAGCGGAAAGGGACAAGATGTGGGCAAGCCCCTTCCCTTTAAGGTCATGACCCCGAGGTTATAAACACTTTTTGTTCACACACTATTGGCCACAACTTGGTGTCTTAGCTGCAAGAGAGACTGGGATGTCAGCTTTTATCCTGAGCAGCCACAAGCCCAGGTAGTTCCTAACACTGTGGAAAAAGG
The DNA here is from genome assembly GCF_964662115.1 of Mustela nivalis. Taxonomy (NCBI): domain Eukaryota; kingdom Metazoa; phylum Chordata; class Mammalia; order Carnivora; family Mustelidae; genus Mustela; species Mustela nivalis. Next base: position 54,477,104 of record NC_139028.1, read on the forward strand.
AGAAAAGGCACTGGGGGACAACCAAAGAACCTCTTCCTTCAAGGGTGCATGCTTCTGTGACAACACTCTTCTAGTTATTTCCTACTGCACTGGTTAGAGAGACTGGAGAGGGGGCCTAGATTCACTTTAGGGTCACCAGGCTGGATGGTAGACTGTGTGTAATCCCAGGAGGTGAGAAACTGGATTTGGGGATTCCTGTAGTTAAGATTGCAGACTCTGGACTTGCCCCACTAAGGTTAGAATCCTGGCTCCACTGTGCCGCGTGATTCTGCACAAATCCCATCTGTAAACTCTACCTATCTCCTACTGCTGTGCTGAGAATTACAAGATAATACATGGACAGGACTGGGCACAGGACTAACCCATACTAAGTACCAAATAAATGTTTTATTACAGATCGAAGGCCTCTTGCAAACTACAGAGAAAGTAACAATACTGATTATAAAGGTTATCAAAAAGAATCGATAAGGCATTTTTAAAAACTTGCTTACAGACCCCCGACCAGCCCGAACTAGTCTTGCGTGCAAACACGCTCATGTCTGGGCAAACTGGTCCCAATGATGCGGCGTCAGAATGGCTTTTCAGGGAAAGTACATGCCAGAGCCCAGAGGGTGGGCAGTCTGGTGTGTGGAGAGAAGGCTGCTGCCTTTCACAGGGAGGCAGATCCAGACAACCGCCCAAGTCACAAATTGGCTATATTGAGGAGGAAGTGGGTAGAGTTAGAAAGGAGGGCATGAAGTCAGAACTGAAACAAAATCCTGTTGTTTTTTAGTCTGCAACAGCAGGGGGAGGGAAGAGAGAATAATAAGCCATGTGTCTATTATCCTGTCCAGTCGGCCTCATATTTATATTGCTTTCTTACAAAGCTTGCAAGACAGAAAAATGGATTGAATCCTAAAACAGATTATTTAAATCAGTATTTTTAGCAAACATACGGGTTTTTTTTTTCTTTTACAAGAGCATAGTTATATTTTATATAAAACTTTCCAGAGGCATTTGGTTGTTAGTATAAAGATACCCTTTTACTCATCTTATTTTGCATTTTCTCCCAACTCCAGATGTTTAAGTCATTTGAAAAGTTTAAAAAATAATACTCTCTAGAAAATAAAAAATAATTTTTAATGTCTATATTTCTTTCGATTACTAGACTTATAAAGTTTTTGTTAATACTTGTAAAATTAATTCCTCATAAATGTAGAGCCTTGCCTACATAAATATATTAAAAAATATTCTGGGAGGGGGAGCCCAGCTGAGTGCATAGAATTTTAGCAATCCCTTTGATACTATAACATATCTCTGCCTTCAGAATTGGAATCGTACATAAGACGAACTCTGAGGAGAATTTGTATAGATTTACATTTATATCAATTTACAAGAAAAATAAAGCAAGTTTATTTAAAGTTATTCCACTGATTAGTATCTTCTCACAAAAACTCCCCCAGAAGACACCTTTTTCTTAATTCGCCTCTTCTCTTTGCTTGACTCACAAGAAGAGTCATCTTCCTAAAAACAAAGGAAAAGAGGGCCACATGAGATAACTACTCTAGACACAATTTCATCTTTCTCCATTATCTGTTCCACAGGAAAAATTGAGCCATGCTATTATTTTCAACTCTGGACTCCATTTCTTTTAGGATTTTGTATAAATTTTCCAATCTGAGGGACAGTACATATATTCTGTGCTGCCTCACAGACTAGAGGACACCTAGAGAAATCAGCCAGTCCTGTCTGTACCCAAAATATTCCATCCCCAAAAGAGAACGCCCAGTGATTTCTGCTTTTATCTTAGCCTAGCACTTCTCAGTTTACTGCTCCCTGACTTGGGCAGTGTTAGAAAGCCTGGAATCGTTGCAAGCCCCATCGTTCTAGGAATCATGTTTCTTGGTTCCTCCATTCCCTCCTCTGTTTACACAACATCCCTCTACCACCTACTCTGTCTGCCACTGTTCCCAAATATTTCTCATTCATCACAGTATCGACACCCAGCACAGAGGGCTCACTTAACGAATGGCATGGGAAGGAGCAAGAGAGGGCTAGAAATACAGTAGATGCTCACTGGATGTTAATCCTTTATGACTAATTCTCCCCACACCCAGCTGGCCTGGACAGAGCTGAATGCAGGGGCTCCAAGAACAGCACAAGGCACAAGACCCTAGGCAGGGCTGGGCAGACCCCTGAACTTATTCCCCAAGCTGTTCCTGCCCACACCCTTGGGCTACAAAAATAGTTATCAAAACAGTAATAGTTATTATTATCAAAAATATCAGTTAAGTGAATTATATACGTCAGACTATCCTAGGAGACTACCCTGAAAAATTGTTTCCTGGATAGAAATTATACTATTCTCAGATTGTTTTGCAGGGCAGAGTCTTTAAGGTACAGCTGAATGTAATCATAGGTCCTGACCAGAAGGTGGCAGGAGATTAAGGCAGAATTTCTTGAAGATAGAAATGATCACTGAATGGAAAGTTCATTTGTACTTCTACTTTATATATTTAGACTCCCAAATAAACTAACTCCTCCTACTCTCAGAAGCACTGGGCTCTACACATTTACTTATCTACTGACAATATTTATTCAACTTGAATATAGAAAATGAAAGGAAGGAAAAAGGAGAAAAGGATATGCCGCAGGGGGAATAGAAATGCTATGAATACTACCAGATAGAAAATACCTCAGTATTTCCACACAGTGTTTCATTTAACATCAATACAATCTCGTGAGGTAAGTGCTTTCCCCCTTTTAAAGAAGAAATTGAGACTCAGAAACTTTTTCAGAAAAGCAGTACCAGGACTGCAGCTGTCATTAGATGTCGGCAACATTCGCTCATTCACAAAAATTCAATTAACCTTGAGCAGGGATGCAAATAAACAGTGGGCCCAGAGGACAGAGCCCTCGAGTCAGCTCTCCTGAAAACCTACACACTGCTGGTAGCAAATTTTTGAAGGAGGATGTGCTGGAGAGTATGGACTCAAACCCAACCCTGAAAACAGACACTTGAGGGTAAGAAAATATTTTAAACATTCACTAAAAAGCATCAGTATTCTAGGCAGGCAAATCAATGTGCAAGGACTCAGAAGAAGGTGAGGCTCGGGTACTCTCTGAGGCATCTAGGAGCGAGACAAAACAACACAGTTCCTGTTGTGGTGGCAGGGTCGGCAGAGTGCCTGCCCCAGAGTGACAAGGCAACGACCAGGCTGGGACTGTCAGCGGTCATTAACGGAAGAAAGGGTCCCCTAGTCTTCTAGCTGACAGCCTGTGACTGCGAGGGCTGGCCTGTCTGTGCAAAACTCCCCCCGGGGGCTAAGTGTGGTACAAGGTGAGCACCCCAAAACAAGAGAATGGGTTATTATAATTAATTACACCTCTTGGGAAATTAAGGACTGGTGAAATACTGAAACACGGCGAAAGCATTTGAATTTGTACATGCAGACAAACACACATACGTGTTTGTAAATGAATCGAACATTGTGGAACATGAGGCCTGCCAAACGGTTCCCCATAGCTTCCTCCGGAGACCGGGACTTGGTGTGGAAGGGAACAACTGCCCTGTTTTTAACATTTTACAACAAGCACACAGACTATTTTAATATTTTAAAGGTAGCTATTAGAGACTAATGATAAGTTTGTGCAAAATATAAGGAGCCAGGAAGTGCTTTTTAGTAAACAGGTTCAAGGTGATACGGGTCCGGAACAGAATTAACTCACCCGTGATGACTGAAGAAAACATGTCTGTATGGAAGGAAAATATGAGGCGTACCTGAAGCCCTACGCTATGTCACATGAGCTTCCCCAAGGGCCACATCAAGGCTGTCTTCACTCACAGGAGAGAATGAGGGTCACAGTGTGTCCCCAGGGTGCTCTCTGCCTGTCTACTCTGAGACAAGGCGGCCCGAATACAAGCACCGCTGGGGGTTTCCTGCTGTTTTCACTATATTCTCTATACTCCACCTGCTTTTCAGTATTTGTTTTTTGTATCTGTTTTCCATGTTCATTTCTTTTCAGCTTCCTTCTACAGAGTTGTCCTTCCTGTCACTCGAAAGCATCTTTCTGTATTTCAGAGCTATATTCTGAATTTCAAATTCATATTTCTAGCTATAAATTATGAGAAGAGCTAAGGCTATGGGGTCAAAAGCCAAAAATTAAACACTGGTCCCACCATTACTAGCTGTGTGAATTTAGACAAGTCACTCAACCTCTCTAAGCCTCGGTTTCCTCACATGTTAAATAAGGGCAGATCAAATGACATATGATAACACCTGAAAGAACTTTGTAGAGGTGAAGTGTTACAAGAGTTAGCTTTCATTACTCTGTAATCTGAATAAAGGGATGCGCCGACAACTCCCACCCTGGCTCCTTTCTACTCTTCAAACTTCTTTTGAGGATATGCTTATTTTGGCATCACATATACTAAAAACTTTTTTTGATGCGCTAAAGCTATCTTACATGGACTCTATTATACTTTATTTTGGCTATTTAGAATGTTAAAATATACATAGTTTAACTGTCTGGGAATTCTTATCAGTCTGCTTATTAGAAAATTATTTTTTCCAGCGCCTGGGTGGCTCAGTCATTAAGCGTCTGCCCTCAGCTCAGGTCATGATCCCAGGGTCCTGGGATCAAGCCCCACTCAGCCAAAGGCCTGCTTCTCCCTCTCCCACTCCCCCTGCTTGTATTCCCTCTCTCACTATCTCTGTCAAATAAATAAATAAAATCTTAACAAAAAATAAAAAGCTTGGGGCATCTGGGTGGCTCAGTGGATTAAAGCCTCTGCCTTTGGCTCAGGTCATGGTCCCAGGGTCCTAGGATCGAGCCCCGCATTGGGAACTCTGCTCAGCGGGGAGCCTGCTTCCCTTCCTCTTTCTCTGCCTGCCTCTCTGCCTACTTGTGATCTCTGTCAAATAAATAAAATCTTTTTTTAAAAAAAGTATTTTTTCCTTCTATGTCTCAGTAACACTGTACACTTATGAATGAGGATGATGTTCTAACTGGTACCTATATGGATAGATACATATGTATGTGTGTGTACAGATCACATATTATACATAAAGATATAGCCATGTAGAGAGATATATTCCTTTAGTCTTTACAACACTTTACAAAGTATAAATCATTATCTCCAGTTTAAAAGTACGGCCACGAGGTGAAATGACTTGTCCAAACTAAAAAAGGTTGTGGCCAAGAACCAAACCCAAAGAGTCCTAGTCCAAAGCTTATGCTCTTAGCTACTCTTCTATACTTCTTGAGAGAGAGAAATGTGCTAAGGAGGACACCAACCACAGCAAAGCTGGGGACCTGAATCCTTTCCAGTGTCTCCCTGAGCTGATCCACCTCTGCACGACACTCATCCAGCTGACCTTCTAATTTTTCTCTACGAAGCCGTTCGTACTCCAGCTGGTCCTGCAGCTCCTTGATAGTCCTGTCGGAAAAAAAAAAAAAAGTTTGTTCTCAATCTCCAGTATCAGCTAACAATTAATTTGGCCATAGTGAAAAGCATCCAGGCATTGCATGTACAGCAAATAAAACAAAGAAATAATTTACTTGACAAGTATGAATGGGGAGTCTACTACGAGCCAATACTGATCTAGACACCAGTGATATGGCAATGAACAAAACAGGCCCAATGCGCCCTCCTGGGGCCTACCTGAGCAGTGGAGGAAGAAAGAGCACAAATGAACAAATATATACTATGGGGAAGGTGAAAAATGCTACGGGAGAAAAAAAAAAAAGCAAGAAAAAGTGATTGATATCAGATGCTGTCGAGCAGAGGACTAACACTTTGCACACAGTGGCCAGGGAAAGCCTTACTGAGAAGGGGTCTTCTGAACAGAGTCCTAAGGGAAATAAGGAGGGGAAGAGCATTCCAGACAGCGGGAAGAGCAAGGGTAAAGACCCTAAGGCGGAAGTATGCCTGGCGAACTGGAAGAAAAGCAGAAGCCAATGTGGCTGCGGTAGTTTAAAGGAAGAGCAATAGGTTGGGAGAGGCCAAAGGGAGCCAGAAAAGCAGGGCCTTAAAAGTCACAGCAAGGACTCAGGCTCTCTGAGCGAACAGGGAAGCCACCAGCGAGTCTGAGCGGAGAATTGGCATGATCTGAGATTTCTTTACTTTTGCTTTTGTAGTTTTTAAATGGTTTGTAAGTTACTATTAGTAAAATACACAAATGCAGCTGAACATGAGTTTTGATTAATGTGTAAAGCCTGTGAACACCACCACGACCAAGATACAGAATATGTCAATTGCCTCAGAAAGGTCCCCCATGCCTCTCCCAGGCAACCTCTGTTTGCCATAGGAATCACATTCTGAATATCTATCATGTTAGGTTAGTTTTGCCTATGCTTATAAATGAAATTGTGTACTACATATTTTTGTGCCTGGCTTCTTTCAGTCAAAGGTATGTGAGATTTACTGTACCTAAGTTTTAACATGATTATTCTGGACACCGTGTTGAGAACAGACTGCAGGGAATGGGGGAGTGGGAATTACGGGGCAGGGACAGGAAGCTGGGAGACATATCAAGAAGATGTTAAACTAAATCCAGACAAGAGATGATGTGACTTGAACCAGATGGAAGGAAGGTGGCATACACACAGAAGGGGAAATATCAGTAACAAAATATCAGAATAAACAAGCACTGCCTTATTGCTGGAGGGTGGGGGGAAGAGGATTCCCAAGGCAATCTGGGTGGGATGTCAGGTTCCCAGGAGGGCGATTTAAGAGCATTCGGCAGTAGCTCCGGTATGGAAGTGTGTGCGGCTGAGACTGAGAATAGGGAAGAAGAATGCCCACTGTGCAAGCCCAGAATTCAGCAAATAAGAAGGGGAAAGTCATTCCCAGGACACAGTAATACAACAATGCTTTGTTGTATTTTGACTCTGATCTAACTAACAGATAACAACAAAATCAAGAGGATATCCCTCAAACCAATACTTACCAGTTTTTCTTGACAAACAGACCTAAAAGCAGGAATTTGTACCTAAAGAATATATCTTAAGATGTACTCAACATGAAGTGGAGAACCAATGCTAGAGAGTAATAAAGCTCACTCAGAAGACACACTTTAGTCTCAGCTGACATGAAAGTACATTCTGGCTCAGAGGCAAAGCGATCTTGAAAAAAGAATCTGTTCAAAATCACATCAATAGTATAACCACTTCACAGTGAAACGCTATCGTTAGAATTAAAAGTTCCGAATCATAGTCATCTTAGATAACAGGTTTGGAGTCCAAGAGACTCAGGTTCAAATTCTGGCTCCCCCCTCCCACCCTTCCTGTCCAACTGGACAGGAATGGTTAGAGGCGGTTGGTTGAAAAGCTCAAAATAGCCATGGTTTCAAAAAAAAAAAAAAAAAGTCTTGGGGCGCCTGGGTAGCTCAACCAGTTGAGCATCTGCCTCTTCATTTCCACTCAGGTCATGAGCTCAGGGCCCTGGGACTGAGCCCCATGTCGGGCCCCGGGCTTAGCAATTAATCTGCTTGCAGTTCTCCCTCTCCCTCTCCCCCTGCTCAGGCTCACTCACTCTCTAAAATAGATTTTTTTTAAAGTCTTAACTCAGTTTTACAAGCTGAAGAGAGTTCAGGAGATTGGTTGTACAAAACTGTAGAAGTACTTAACACTACTGAATTGTACACTTAAAAATGGTTAAGAGGATACATTTACCTCTTAACAGTATATTTTACCACAGTTAAAAATAATCTTAACATCTTCTCTGTCTGGGGCCTTAAGAGAAAAACTGGAGAGAACCTTACATTCTTTGCTAAGGATGGAAAAACAAGTTGTTCATCAACAAACCTTCACACAACATTTAGAAAGGTAACTAAAACAAACCATTTGAGTTTTGAGGACATTACTTTTCAGACTCAAGCTGGTTTTTCTTCTGCTTTAGATCTTCTTCTGTTATCCCTCCCAGGTGTTTAAAGTTGCTCTCAGCAATTTCCAGCATGTGTCTCAATTCAACAATTTTCTTATAAGCTCTCACTGCAAGACAAATTGAATACAGACCTAGATTAGACCGACAACAGCTCGTGTGCTCACAGGATGCTGGTCCTGAGTATATGCTTCTGCTAGAGCCGGTGCTGAGTGCTCTAGGCAGGAGGTGGAAGGAAGGTGGCATATACACAGAAGGGGAAATATCAGTAACAAAATATCAGAATAAACAGGCACTGAAAGACCTACGTGGAGGACTCTTTTCCTGCTATTAGAGGATGTATCAAATTGATACAGCTATTAATACTATAAACAGGAAGGTTTAAAGAAGACTGCAGTTTCTTATGATTCATGGTGCATTAAAAGACCACGCATAGTCTACTATATATAAGAAAATTAGAAAAACTGGAATATGGTTGATATATTTAAAATAAGCCAAATCTAACCCAGCCCACAATTTTATGATTAATCACTTGTAATATCTATTTATGCAAGAGAACACTGGGGGAAAGAATTATTGAGAGCTGCTTTTAGCTATTATCCAACTACCAAAACTAGAATTTTCCTATTCTTTGCGGCAATGGCTCTTAACTTGGGATGATTTTCTCCTCCAAAGACATGTGGCAACATCTGGAGACATTTTTGCTTGTCACACTTGGGGGATGGAGAGAATTAGACTAGTGGCATCTAGAGGCTTGCAATGCTACTAAAATCTTAAAACACAAAGGAGATTTCCCCTCAACAAATAAGCATCTGGCCCAAAATATCAATAGTGCAGGAGTTGAGAAACCCTCCTTTATGGGACCAGGTTAGCAAGTCACAGCCTCTTCTTCCTAACCCTTAACACTGTGATTTATCTCTCAGTAGGCTATAGAGCTGCAGGTTCCAAACTGCATATATCAGAATCAACTGGGGTACTCTTTAAAAATGTACATTTGTGTCCCGTACCAGACCTACACGTTCAGGCATTACTGGTACTTAGTAAAAGTCCCTTAGACAATTTTTGATGTGCAGACAGGTTTGGGAACCACTGTAACCACTAACAACCAAGTAGAGGCAATTAAAAAAAAAAAAAAGTTACAGAAGAAGAGATCAAAAGAACTGTGCCTATTTAGCTTATATAATCATTCTTTAAAAAATAATATTAATTCTCGGGGTGCCTGGGTGGCTCAGGGGGTTGAAGCCTCTGCCTTTGGCTCAGGTCATAATCTCAGGGTCCTGGGATCGAGCCCCATCGGGCTCTCTGCTCAGTGGGGAGCCTGCTTCCTCCTCCCTCTCTCTCTCTCTCTGACTGCCTCTCTGTCTACTTGTGATCTCTGTCTGTCAAATAAATAAATCTTTAAAAAAAATAATAATAATATTAATCCTCTAATATTTGAAGGCTATGTTTTGAAAGAGCTATTCTACAGAGTCATAAGAGGTAAAAGGTAGGATTAAATGAGATTAGCTCCAGGAAGAGACATTTTAACTCAACAAAGGAAAAACTTTTCAGCAGAAACAGTAAGAGCTATCATGTATTTGTGGACACTATACTAATTTCCTTATACATTTTAATCCTGACAAACACTGTTAGATGAAAATGGGACCCCTGAGAAATAATGAGTATCTTGCCACTGAAGCTGACTAAATGGATGCTGGATGACATGTGACAGGAATGTTGAGTCAAGAGTCAAACTTCAAATGGAAATAGGGCTCTATGATGCCATAGCCTTAAATATAATTTACTAAAGAATGGTTTGAATTAAGGCACAGTTCCAGGAATTCTGGAATGACAAGAAATCCAGTCTGCTGTAGGTGCTCTGACAAAACCTCTTATCCCAAGAAGAGGCCATCTTGTCCTTTGGGTTTTGCTCTGGAATAAAATTAAATCGGGACAAGAAGACAGCACATGATTTCATACCTTCACCATCTGCAAACACCCTAGGCAGCTATCAGTGAGCTTCACTGTACAGCAAAGGGCTAAGAATAGAATTTTATCAAACACACCACAATAGGATACTGCTCTAGTCCCATCTTTGCTCTTTTCTAAAACATCTTTTCAAGATTTTGTGATTCACTGACAATGATCCCCTTAAAACATTTCTTACTCAAATAATTTCAAAAGTAAACTGAAAGTCTACAAATCAACCACTCATTTTCTGAGGTCCTAAGTCCTTGCTAATTCTCAATAGAATCACCAAAAAGTAACTTAAGCACAAATAAGAAAATAAAAAGTAGATAAATCAAACTTCATCAAAATTTTAAAATTTTGCAAGATTCTAGTCCAAGATGGCGATGAAAGACCCTAAACTCACCTCCTCCACAGACACACTAGATTTACACCTATTTATAGAGCAGTTGCTCCTGAGTAAGAACTGAGGGCTGACTGAACAGCTCTGCACAAAGACGGAGAGACCACATAGAGAACAGCAAGAGAGACAGACACTGTGAAGGGAATCCTCATTCCTGATGTTGTGAACTACAGAGGGAAGGGACTACCTACTGAGGAACAATGAGCAGATTCATCTGCCCAGAGGCACAGAAAAAAAGGCAAAGTTTAAAGGGGCAAGCAGAATTAGAATCCAAACAGACGTCAAACAGACGGCCATAGCCAGCCTGTCCCCTCAGTAACCCTGGGCCCCTAGCCCACACCAGCCCCACCACGGTGGGCTCCAGGGTGGTGCCCACCAGGACACTCTGGTCCACACTCACTATAGCTCCAGCCACCTCGCCAGTGTGACACAGACTCAAAGTGCTCTAGAACATCAAGACCCATACCACACTGGCTCAGGATGACTTGCTTGAGAATCCCCAGCACAGTGCAAGGAACCCCTCGGCCTGCATCCACCTCAGCTTCAGCCGCTCAACCGAGGAACCCCCTGGACAGAGTACCTTGGGGTATCCTGATTTGCGCCCACTTGAGGTCTACCTGTCCTGCCAAGGTGCCCTCAATGCAGAGAGCCCTGAGCCACACTCAGCTGAGCGTCAGCTGTCCAGCCAGCATGCCCTCTGCAACTGGAGCCCCCTGCACCAACCCCTACTCTGCCCATGCCACCAGGGCAGCCCCAGCAGAGTGCTCTAGGACCTCCAGCCAGCCAGCCAAAGTCACCAGACAACACAAGGGACATCCCTACATAAGGCCATTCCTTCAAGTTTAAGAGAAGTAGCTGTTCTGCCTTATTCCTAGAAACAAACATAGAAAGCTGAGCAAAATGAGACGGAAGAGAATGAGTCAAATTAAAGAACAAGATAAAACTGTAGAAAAAAACTAAACGAAATGAGGACAAATAATCCACTTGATAAATTGTTCAGAATATTGACATAGACTGAAGAGTGGATGAACTCGGTGACACCTTTAACAAACAGAGAAAATATAAAGAAGAACCAATCAGAGTTGAAGAATATAATAAACAAGATTAAAAAAAAAAAAAAAACACTAGAGAGGATCTACGTTAGAGAACACAGATCAATAATCCGGGAGACAGGATAAAGGAGAGCACCCAAGGTGAAGGGCAAAAAGGAAAAAGGACTTTAAAAAATAAGTGTCTGCCTTTGGCTCAGGTCATGATCCCAGGGTCCTCGGATCAAGCCCCGCATCCGGCTCCCTGCTCAGCAGGAAGCCTGCTTCTCCATCTCCTACTCCCCCCGGCTTATGTTCTCTTGCTGTCTCTTCCATCAAATAAATAAATAAAATATTTTTAAAAAATAAATCCTCTTAAAAACAAGCTGTTATTATTTTTCACAGCACTAGAACAAATAACCCTAAAACTTGTATGTTAAGTATGTAAGATCCTGAGTAGAATCTTTGTTCTTAAGAAAGAACAAAACTAGAGGCATCAGAATTCCAGATTTCAAGATATACCACTAAGGTGTAGAAATCAAATCTTGCACAAAAATAGACAATAGAACAAAATAGAAAGCCCAGAAATAAACCATGTCCTTATGGTCATTAATTAATCTACAGGAAAGGAGTAAGAATATATAATAAGGAAAAAGACATTCTCTTCAACAAATGGTTCTGGAAAAACTGGACAGCTATATACAAAAGAATGAAACTGAACCACTTTCTTACCATACACAAAAATAAATTCAAAATACATTAAGTACCCAAATAAAACCATAAAACTCTTAGAAAGAAACATAGCACAGTAATTTCTTTGACATTGGCCTTAACAACATATTTATGGACAGGTCTCCTAAGGCAAGGGAAACAAAAGCAAAAATAAACTATTGTAACTACATCAAAATAAAAACCTCTGCACAGTGAAGTAAACTATCAACAAAACAAAACAACCTAGTGAACAGAAAATACCTGCAATAAGAGCATCTGATAAGGAGTTAGTATCTAAAATAAAAAGAACTTACAAAATTCTGATTAAAAATCAAATTTCTGATTAAAAATGGGCAGAGAATCTGAATAGACATTCTTGAAAGAAGACAAATAGTTGGATGACAGATAAAGGAAAAGATGCTCAACATCAATAATCATCAAGGAAATGCAAATCAAAACCACAATGAGATATTACCTCATATGAGTCAAAATGGCTAGTATATAAGAGACAAGAATAGGGCGCCTGGGTGGCTCAGTGGGTTAAGCCGCTGCCTTCGGCTCAGGTCATGATCTCAGTGTCCTGAGATCGAGTCCCGCGTCGGGCTCTCTGCTCAGCAGGGAGCCTGCTTCCCTCTCTCTCTCTGCCTGCCTCTCCATCTACTTGTGATTTCTCTCTGTCAAATAAATAAATAAAATCTTAAAAAAAAGAGAGAGAGACAAGAATAACAAGTGCTGACAAGGATGTGGGGAAAAGGGAATTCTTGTGCACGGTTGGTGCAAAGATAAACTGGTACAGCTACTGCAGGGAACAGTACAGAGGTTTCCCAAAACATTAAAAATAGAAATATAGTAACTAAAAGTAGAATCCAGTAAATCCACTACCAGGTATTTACTCAAAAAAAAGAAAGAAAGAAAAGAAAAGAAAAAGAAAGTAAAGAAAACGCTATCTAAAAGATATCTGCACCCCTATGTTTACTGCAGCCTTATTTACAATAGCCAAGATATGGAAGCAACCAGAGTGTCCACTGATGAATGACCAGAGAAGGTATACAGATACAATGGGATATTACTCAACCATAAAAAGGAATAAGGTCTTGCCATTTGTGACAATGTGGATGGACCTAGAGGGTATTATGCTAAATCAAATAAGTCAGAGAAAGGCAAATGCCATGTGATTTCTCTTATTTTTGACTTCTAAAAACCAAAACAAATGGACACACAAACAAAAACAATTTCTTAAATACAGAGAACAAACTGATGGTTCCCAGGTGGGTGGATGGGTGAAATAAATAAGAGGGATTAAGAGGCACAAATATCCAGCTATAAAATAAATACGTCACAGAGATGAAAAGTATAGCATAGAGAACATAAACAATAATGTTGTAAGAATATTTGATGGAGGCAGGTGGTGACTATTTTCGTCACGGTAAGTAAGCACTGAGTAAGGCATAGAATTGTTGAGTCAATATGTTGTACCCCTGAAACTAATAAAACTCTGTCAATTATACTTCAGTTACATAAAGTAAAAACAGAAGCTACAATGAAATAACATTTAACACTCACTAGAAGAGCTTCAATCAATTAGACAAACAGTAACAAATATTGGCAAGGATGTGGAAAAACTGAAACCCCCATGCATCATTGGTGGGAATGTGAAGTGATGCAGCCACTTTGGAAAACAGTTTGGAAGTTCCTCAGAATGTTAAACCTATAGTTACCAAATGAATCAGCAGTTCCAACTAAGACCAAGGTATATACCCAAGAGAAATGAAAATACATGTTTACACAAAAAGATGTATATGAATGTTCACATTATTCATAATAGTCAAAATGTGAAAACAACTCAAATGTCTATCAACTGATGAACTGATGATAAAATTGGTATATCCATACAAGAATACTATTTTGCAATAAAAAGGAATGCTCCACATTACAAGGTATATAAACTTTGAAAACATTGTTTTAAGTGAAAGCCTGTTACAAAACACCACATATGAAACCATTCCATTCATAGGAAATGCTCAGAATTGGTAAATCTATACAAAAAGAAAATGCCTAGTGATGGGATTTGGGAGGAAGTTAAAAGAAAGTAGGGGTAATGGGGAATGGTTACTAATGAACGTGGGGGTTTCTTCTAGGTGTGATGGAAATTTTAAAAATGTATTATACTGATGGTTACACAAATCTGTGACTATACTAAGAAACTAAGAAACATTAAACTGTGTTAACTTTTATGGGTTAATTTAATGATCTGTGAATCATATCTTAATATCATATCTTAATAAAGCTACTCAAGGATGCCCGGGTGGCTCAGTCAGTTAAGCACCCAACTCTTGATTTTGGTTCAGGCCACAATCTCAGGGTTGGGAGATCAAGCCCTACATCAGGCCCTGCACTGGGCTGGGAGCCTCCTTAAGATTCTCTCTCTCCCTCTCCTTCTGCCCCAAAATGCCATTCTAAAATTGAGTAAACAAAGCTCTTTAAAATAAAGCTATCTGGAAATACTGAAGGGATCATTAACTTTGAGCCTCACTATAGGGTGAGCTCAGTGGGCTGTTTGTTAGGAGCCCCTGACATCAACATCTTCAGGTGTTCTCTTGGTTGCAATAGCTAGGGAAGAGGCTTTCACCAAACCCTGGAGACTAGTGATCTGCCTGACAACGTTCTGGGAGCTCTCACAAATTTCATTTCTTTGTTCATCTGTTGTGCTTTTTTTTTTTTTTTTTATATTCCATATACAAATAAAATCATACGGTATTTGTCTTTCTCTGTCTGGCTTATTTCACTTGGCGTAATACCCTCCAAGTATATGATGTTGTCCCAAACAAACTGCAAACAAACAACAAAGAAACAGACTCCTAAATATGGAGAACTTCAGGTTTGGACTCTTGACCTCAGGGTCATGAGTGTAGAGAGTACTTAAATAAATAAACATCAGACTCTTTATCAAATATGATTATACTAAATGAGATTTTCTTGAAACAGAAAACAAAGATATTACCTATTTCACAGGCTTACTGTGAATGATGTATGTAGAAGGAGTCTATGAGTGTAAAACACTAGGGAAATGTAAATAATGACCATTAGGATTTTGGAAAATATAAGTTCTGACACAAGAGTTCTATGCCTTACCACCAGTAGAAATGTTAAAGAAATTAAAATTTGCTCCAATTACTAGACATCAAATGAGATCCAGTATGTTCAATAATGTAACATAAAATAAACCACAGTCCTGCTCATTCTTGAATATTCATTTGCATCAAGGGGACAATAACATGTCCCCTTAGAAGACAGAAACACACCCACTTGTACTCACTAATTTGGAGTACTTCAATGTTTAACCCTTTGTTATGAACCCAATGTTTATATCTCCTCTAAGTTCATATCCTGAAATCCTTAATTTTTAATGGGTTAGTATTTGGAGATGGGGTCTTTGGAAGGTAATTAGTTAGATGAGGTCATGAAGGTAGAGCCCTGGTCCGATGGGATTAGTATCCCTATAAGAAGACACAGCAAAGTTTGCTTAGTCTCTCCCATGCAAGGACACAGAAAGAAGGTGGCTATCTCCAAGCCAGAAAGAGAGACCCCACCAGACACAGACTCTGCCAGACTCTGACCTGGGACCTCCAGTCTCCAAAACTGTAAGAAAATAAATGTCTACAGTTTAAGCCACTCAATCAATCGTATATTGTTATGGCAATCCAAGCACAACAGGACATCATTTAATGATATACAACTGTCCTTCACTGCTAATTATGAAAATTATAACTTTGGTATATATGTCTCCATAATGCAATTCATATGAAAGAAAAAATAAAAAATATTTTTTATTTAGTTATAAATTTTTATTTCATAATGAAACTACAAGACTATTTTCGGAAATCCCACCAACAAATATGTTACTAATTGTGGGAATCAAAGAGTGTATATCAAGACTTTAAGAGCTTGAAAAAGTAGAAAAAGAACCAGGTCAGTTTAAGAACTTAGCAAATATGGAAGCACTGGCTGGCTCAGTCCGTAAAGTATGTGCCTCTTGATCTTGGGGGTTGTGGGTTTGAGCCTCACATTGGCTGTAGAGATTACTTAAAAAAAAAAAATAAAATCTTAAAGAAAAAAAGAATTATGTAAATATGGAAAAATTATCTTTTTGTTCACCAATGTAAACCTAACACCTAGAACAGCGCCTAATGTGTAACAGGTATTCAATAAACCTATGTTGACTAACGGGAGAGAGAAAAAGAATCAAAACAGCACGATTTCAGTCACTTATTTTAATACTATATTGAGCAGGTTCAGAATGTTTTCTGAATTTCAGAAAGCAGGACTTTTTCTGATGCACTGCACTAGTCCCTTAGTCTAGACCTGTGCGCACAGTATATATTGGAATATAAGCTGGGTAAATGGAGTGCTTCTTTGTTTTTTTGTGGGGTTTTTTTTTTTGGCCTATCTAAATTTTGGACATCCTTTAGGGTACCTGGGTAGCTCAGTCTGTTAAGTGTCTGCCTTGGGTCATAATCTCAGGGCCCGAGAATTGAGCCTTTCACTGGGCTCCCTATTCAGTGGGGAGTCTGCTTCCTCTCCCTCTGCCCATCCCCTCTGCTCATACTCTATCACATTCATGTGCTCTCTAATAAATTAAACAATTAATTAATTCTGGCCACCCTTCAAGGATAAATCCAAATTCCACTTGTGAAAAGCCTCCCCTGCTACTCTACTCTGTTGTGAACAGTGTTTTTAAACTACCACCTAGTAGCCCAGGCCAAGAATCTAAGAGTCAACCTGGATTATTCTCATTCTGTAACACCTCAGATCCAAATCTATGAGCAAATCCTATCAGTCCTATCAGTTCTATCTTTTTTTAAGGGTTTTTGTTTTTTTGTTTTTTGAGAAACAGAGACACTTGTGTAAGTGCACGGGCCTGGGGCAGGGAGGGCAGAGGGCGAGGGAGAGACAGAATCACAAGCACACTCACTGCTAAGCACAAAGCCAAGGTGGGGCTTGATCCCACAACCCCAAGATTATATGTACATCCCTGTCTGGCACACAGTAGACAATCAATAGATATTTGCTATTATATGTAAAAATCATTTGCCAACTTACCATGGAAATACTTGAGATGTTTATTTCCCTGTTTCTTGTGATCCACTTAAGTAATTTTTCCTCTTATATAACTTTTTCCTCCTTGAGGGACAGAGATCATGTCTTACATTCTGTGTTCAAAAACCCCTAGTACAAGTATTTGTACTAGTCTGTTTCCCCCGAAAAATATCAATGTATTTTACTTTGCAGATGCTGTCTTTTTTTTTTTAAAGATTTTATTTATTTATTTGACAGACAGAGGTCACAAGTAGGCAGAGAGGCAGGCAGAGAGAGAGGGGGAAGCAGGCTCCCCGCTGAGTAAAGAGCTCGATGTGGGACTCAATCCCAGGACCCTGAGATCATGACCTGAGCCGAAGGCAGAGGCTTTAACCCACTGAGCCACCCAGGCACCCGTGTCTTTAGAATAATTTCCAGATTTGTGGTAAAAACTGACTATTGTATTTCTTAATAAATCACAACAGAGTTACCACACTTACTTCTGGCATCTGTCTTATCCGACTCACTGAGACATAAATCATCCTTGGCATCAGTGCTTCCCTCAACACCATGTCTTAAAAAAAACTTTATATCATGTTCATCAATTTCATTCTCATCATCTATGTCATATTTCTGTAGTCCCTCTAGCAGCTTTACAGCTGCTAAATGGGCAAACCTGTAGAAAAGAATCAGTAATTAACAAGATTCACAATCCTCTTCAAATTGAAACTGCACTCTCCACTTAATTTAGCGAATTACACTCTGTACATTATGCTACCAATGCCCCAAGTAAAGGAGCAAAACTACACCTAAAAGTCAGTGACAATTAAACATACATCCAGCTCAAAGAGTTACTGGACACTGAGGACAAACAGTCATGTTAAAGGCTGTTCCATAATTTTTATTGGTAAAAATCCAACTGGGAGAGGAGACTCAATATCAAAAGAATATGTGGGGTGCCCCCAGACAGAGCTGCTCAACTGAATAGAAAGCCCAGAACCACCCTACTTGTTACCTATATTTACTACCTTTTTTGATGGCCAAATTGAGATTTCAGAAATAGTTCTGGTTCCAGTTTTAGGGCTAAATATAGCTCTAGGCCCCTTAATTTTCATCCTTCCTCAACCCCAAAACGTGGCATGGCCTTGAAATTTAATGAAAAAATCGTGACTTTTCCATCTACCTTTTCTATTTTCTTTGATCTTTCCCATATCTCAATGAAGCTTCCAGTAATATAGCCTTGCTTTTGGAGCTGATGTTGTGATTGCATATAATCTGCATGGTTTTCTCAGAGTCTTGCTAACTGAAATGTTTAATGTTTTCTCTTATGACATGGAGAACTACTCAAACACAAAATCTCAAATCCCACTTTTTTCACACACCTATACAACCACATGCACACAAATATCCTTACCTTTCACCAGGTACTATACATAATTAAAGATATGGTAACAAACATCTTAAGAAGTTGTAAGGTTAATAGACTTCATTATCTTTACTACTAAGTTAAAATTAACAGCTATTATTTACTGAGTACCTACTTTATGCCAGATTCATAGTGTTTCTATAACACTATACACACATCTAGCATTTTGGTGCATGAATTACAAAAACTCTAAAAGATATATAGGGGAATCTCATTGTCTAAACTTTAATTTGCATTTTCCTAACAAAAATGATTTTGAGCATTTTTTTTCATATACATATTTGACATCTGTATATTTTCCATTGGTGAATGAACAATATCAGTTGCTGGCAAGATAAGAAACAAAAGAAACTCTCATCCACTGCTGATGAGAATGCAGACTGGCATGGTTACTTTCAAAGGCACGATGGCAATTTCTTATAAAGCAAACATACTCTTACCATATGACCCAGCAATCCTACTCCTAATTATTTACCCAAGTGAAGTGAAAACTGATGTTCACACAAAAAAATATTGTACATGAGGGACGCCTGGGTGGCTCAGTTGGTTAAGCAGCTGCCTTCGGCTCAGGTCATGATCCTAGCGTCCTGGAATTGAGTCCCGCATCGGGCTCCTTGCTCAGCAGGGAGCTTGCTTCTCCCTCTGCCTCTGCCTGCCATTCTGTCTGCCTGTGCTCGCTCTCAACCTCTCTCTCTCTCTGATAAATAAAATCTTAAAAAAAAATATTGTACATGAATGTTTAGAGCAGCTTTATGCATAATTACCAAAAATGGATAAAGCAGAGACACCTGGGTGGCTCAGTGGGTTAAGCCGCTGCCTTCGGCTCAGGTCATGATCCCAGGGTCCTGGAATCGAGTCCCGCATCGGGCTCCTTGCTCAGCAGGGAGCCTGCCTTTCTCTCCACCTCTGCCTGCCTCTCTGCCTGCTTGTGTGCTTTCTCTCTCTCTCTCTTTCTGACAAATAAATAAATAAAATCTTTTTTTAAAAAATGGATAGAGCAGCTTTATGCATAATTTCCAAAAAATGGATATAATCAAGATGTCCTTTGACAGGTTACCACATTATCAAACTATGGAATACTATGGAATTCTATAGCCAAGGGAGTACTGCTCAGCTATAAGAAAGAAATGAGCTACAAATACACATGAAAAAACCTCATATATAATTAACCTGAGCGAAAGAAGGCAGATATATAAGCATATGTACTATATGATTCCATTTATATAAAATTCTAGGAAATACAAACTAATCTATAGTGACAGACAGCAGATCAGCATTTGCTTGGGGAAGGGAAAGTGGGGAGCAGTGGGAAGGAGACAGACTACAAAGGGGGCACAAGGAGACTTTCCCTATCTTGATGGCAGTAATGGTTTCATGGGTAAGTACCTATGTCAGATTCATCAGATCGTACTGTACAAAGATGTGTACTTTATCATATACCAATTAAACCTTAATAAAGCTGTTTTCCAAAGTAAAACTAAAGTGGGCCTAAGTAGATAATGATCCTAGGTATGTGGTACCACAAAATCATGCTCCAAAGCCTCAAAGAAATCCCTCAAAATTGTAAGGACAATAACTCTTAAAAACTGCACAGCAATCAATGCATGATTAACATTGAATGATTAGCATCCTGTTGGGCCTCATTTGCAAATTTTAGCCCACATTCCTACTTTACATTCAAGCAGTTCTGGACCACAAGCAATTCCTCAAACACATAAGGTACTATCTTACAACACTTCCTCCTTTAAGGCATCAGCATAAATGTTGCTTCCTCCCAAAATAAAAAATTTCCCGACCTCTATATAAATTCTGTTCCCCTTCTGTTCCTTCCTAACTTCCCCAAAACTTTCAAACAGGAAGACCTGGGCACTTTTTCTCCTATGTTCTTATTGTATCTTATACATAACATGTAATATGTTACAATGATTATAATTAATAATAATTATGTTTATGTACTGAATCTCTTTACAAGATTTTAGACTTGAGGACAAGGACTGTGTTTTTTCATCTTTGTAATCCTAACACTAACCATAGCAATAGGGACATGCTAAGTACATAGGAAGTTGAATGAAAAATAACCGAATGAATAAATGGATGGACTAAATTTTCCTTGAGGACCTGCATAGGAGATGAGCAGGAGATGCTTAATAGCAGGTGCTATATTTAATTCAAATGTAAATATTAAAATTTGTTTCAAAACCTAAGTGGCTCCTTTTGATTATGCCTCTTAATCACACAGTATTTCTAAAGAAATAGGGGCATTTGGGTGACACCATTCTTCATTCTGTACCACAGTTCTAAGCACTGTCAAATGTTAAGCATTCCTGGACCCGACCTCACTATATATCAGTGATAGTTTCCAGTCATGTGACACTGCCCCCCACGAGGAAAGGGGACAATACTACTTTCCAGCTGAAAATCATTACTTTAGTGAGAAGAGCTGATTTATCATCAAATGTCAATTCAGCTGAAAAATTGTTACTCTGTCAGCATTTGATGGAGTCCACATAATTCCATTAAATCCTAAGAGCTTTCTGAGTGTAAGAGAGTATACCCAAAACCTTAAAAACCAAAGAAAGAAGTGAAGCAGACAGGGATACCTTTTAGCCACATCACTGGGTTTCTCCCCTGCTTTGTTGGTAATATTACTGTCTGCTCCCATTTTAATTATCCACTGCAAACACTCTATGTGGCCTTGCCCAGCAGCTGTTTAAAAAAAAAAAAAGACAAAAACAAAAATACACACAAAAAGTTATTGTTATTAGTAACAGTTGTCTGATATCTCGGACAGTACCATTAGAGAATATTTTCATAAATACTGATCCTTGTAATAACCAACAAAAGTTGGGCAGATGTTATTCTCTGTTCATTTATGTATTCATTAGGCAAACACTTAATCAAAAATCTACTGGGCTTACCTCCAATACAGAGGACTTTGCATCCCAATATAAAATTTATATAAAAATTTGAAGAAGATATAAAAGTTGAAGCTCAAAGATGTTATTTATTTAACATCACGCAGCATGAAAGTAATGGATTTGAAACTATAATCTAGGTTTTCCCAGTCTTTATCCAGAGTTCACCTGCTGCTATCTATAGCTCCTGACGAATCTTGCATCTGACCAAAATATGAGCACAGTCCAGCCACAGGGCTGACTACATGGACTTTGAAAATCTTGGTCATCTTATGTAAACAGGTTCTTCTTCTGACTCTCATGACTCAACATTTACAGGCCCCTCACTAATCACCTGAACTGTTTACCACCTTTTTCTAAATCTTGTCCTTAATACAAGCACTCAGGATTAATTTTCACCTCCACAACTCTGTCTATGTGTCCTCCTGCCTAGTGCCCAGCCCTCAGCTATGTGTTCATCTAACTTCTACCCATCCTTCTAGATCCATCTGAAGATTCAGGGAAGCTGGGTGGAAAGATACTTAATAAACTTAAAAGATCTGACTTTAGGTCTACTAAACAGTGAGACTGGAGGGCAGGACAGAACTTAGCAAGTGGTTGGCACATACAGACCCTCAATAAAGGTCTATGAAGTTGAGGCATGAATAAGTGAATGAGGATACTAAGAAAAATGTCAGCTTTGCTCTTACCAGATGTGTAACCTCAGTCAAGAAAACTGATTCCTCTGGACCCCAATTTCCTCATGTTTTACAGAGATGATTTCATACTTAGAAAGAGGGTTCATAAAATTAAAATAAGGATTAAATGTGATGACAGTTTTACACCCCATTAAGTAGCATATAAACATAAGGTATTATTTCTGAATTCCCACAAACATGTCTCTCATAATTTAACCTTTACCAACTTCTTCTATTCCTCAGTTTCTATTCCTGAATTCCTACTGCATGTATTTTAAGAAACAAATACTTTTTGGCATCAATTACTCCTGACTTGTACAAATCTTTAGATGTTCATGGTTGGAAGCATGTACTCCTTAGCAATAAGGTCTGGACCTCACACTGTCTACGTGGTGCAGACATATGGTGGGTGCTGACTATAAGTGCCTCTGTAAAATGAATCAAAGACTAGGAGCTTTTGATATACCTCTCGTGCCTCAAAAAGGGAATTCACCTTCAATACTGGCAACAGAGAAAAGAGGACACAAAGTCAGATACTGTGACAAAGTAAGAACTCTTCTGTCCTCCTCTAGTTCATTCAGAGCCATCTCCCTAACTCAGAATTGGCCCCTGAAAATTCTGGGCTTTCTTGCTCTCTCCTACAGAAAATCCAAAACCACTCAAAACACAGGCGCCTGGGTGGCTCAGTGGGTTAAAGCCTCTGCCTTCGGCTCAGGTCATGATCCCAGGGTCCTGGGATCAAGCCCTGCATCAGGCTCTCTGCTCAGCAGACAGCCTGCTTCCTCCACTCTCTCTCTCTGCCTGCTTGTGATCTCTGCCTTTCAAATAAATAAATAAAATTTAAAAAAAAAAAAAAACACTCAAAACAGTACAAGATTTCCCAGACCTCTAGAAATAACCTCACTTTAGACAAAAACAGCAATATATTCCATCTTTAAAAGTTACAAAAGGTATTTATGAATCACAGATAATTGTTTTGTCAAAGATAGAATGAGCTTAACCCCACATTTAAATTTTATTACACAGGCAATGCTTACAAAGAGGGGGATGGGAAGCTAAGTAACTTTTCTAAAATGAAATAAAATAAAAGGATTTTTACCCAAGATCCTTATTGTACATTGGTTAGGATATGTGATTAATTTGACCAATGTTTTATAAGAGAACAGATAAAATTATTCTGTAACTAGAAATTTTTAAGAAGTCATTTGAAATACTTATGGCTTAGCAAATGAAAAAAAGGAGCAGTCACAGTGGATTTAACAATTATTAAATGACCAAGAAAAATGCCTCAATAATAAACACTGCAACTGGGCGCCTGAGTGGCTCAGTGGGTTAAGCCTCTGCCTTCAGCTCAGGTCATGATCTCAGGGTCCTGCGACTGAGCCCCATATCAGGCTCTCTGCTCAGCAGGGAGTCTGCTTCCCCCTCTCTCTGCTTGCCTCTCTGCCTACTTGTGATCTCTATCAAAAAAAAAAAAAAGAATCTTTAAACATTGTAACTTATTTATTGAATCAAAATCAAAATTAAAGAAAAAGAAGCAGAGAGATTAATAAATGTAAAAAATGTGGATTAAGTTATAAAGAGACAACTTTAATTTACCCAATTTGGATATAATCTAAACACACAGATGTTCATCAGGAAAGCCAAGTGTACACAAAAGGCCCCTTCCCCTACTTGTAGCCACTTATCATCCCCCATCACACTCCCTGTTCCACCCCTGGGCCTGGGAGTCCTCAATGGACAGACTGACAAGACAAGGGGTGAAAGGCAAACACTTTGGTTTCCTCAATTTCACCCTCCCATCTTCTCACAAGGGCTGCATCACAAACACCCTACTGTTATGCATTAAGCCCTTGAGAATCTACTTCCAGGTCCCTCATTTCAATCTTAGTTCCAGTGGTGAAGAAGCGACTGAGAAAGGCTGAAAAACAGCCATCAATAAAACTTAATTCTTCCTGTGAAGATGAAATATAAACGTTATGATCACACCTACCTTTTGCTACAGTGTCTGAATGATACCCTATATTTACATTAGTAATAAAAAGTGGTTATATTTAGGGGTGCCTGGGTGGCTCAGTGGGGTAAATCCTCTGCCTTCAGTTCAGGTCATGATCCCAGGATCCTGGGATTCAGCCCCACATAGGCTCTCTGTTCAGCAGGGAGCCTGCTCTCCCCACCCCCACCCCCGCCCCCGCCTGCCTCTCTGCTTACTTGTGATCTCTGTCAAATAAATAAATAAAATCTTTTTTTTTTTAAGTGGTATTATCTAGGATAATAAATGAAGGCTTTGCTCCAGGGTACCACATTTTAAAATATATATACATATACATAGTGCACACTTTAAATTTCCTCCCCATTCACAAATCCCATGGTGAAGAGCTAAACCCCTAGAGAGCCAAGCTAAGATGGAGAAGTGAGATTTTCCAAGTCTGGAATAAAGTGTTTGCCAAAATAGGAACCTCTCTGTGTGTAGAAGAAACCCCCTTTGCATTCCCCTTCTTACTCCACCTAACCTCTCTTATAAAACTATTGGTACACATGATGATGTTTAAATTCTATATCGGAGATTCATTATGAAGTAAACCAAATTTAACAATTAAACTAAGAAGCTAACCAACAAGAACATAACCTATGATTGGGACTATCAGAAGTTATTTACAAAATAAAATATAATTCAAACACATGACTGCCTTAGCTACCCTACTGTCTTTTTACTCTACCCCTGCCCTCCTTTTTTTAAGAGTTAAGTAATCTCTATGCCCAACATAGGGCTAGAACTCATGACCCCAACTTCAAGAGTTACATGCTCTACTGACTGAGCTAGCCGGTGCCCCCTTTAAAATTTTTATAAGAATTATTGGCCATTGGTCACCTGGGTGGCTCAGTGGGTTAAGCCTCTGCCTTCGACTCAGGTCATGGTCTCAGGACCCTGCGATAGAGCCAGGATCAAGCTCTCTGCTCAGCAAGGAGCCTGCGTCCCCCTCTCTGCCTGCCTCTCTGCCTACTTGTGATCTCTCTGTCACATAAATAAATAAAATCTTAAAAAAAAAAAAAGAAAGAAAGAAATACCGGCCATTACATTACAAAATAGCTTACAATATCACAAATAAAGCAGAATGGAAATTTCAGATGCATTAAGTTAAAGATTTGGTATTTGATTTTATAAATTAAAGGAAGACTGGCAAAAGTAAATCCTAGAGTACCCATACTCTCAACAAGGTGTTGACAATTTGACAAAGTCTGATTAAAAAACCAAAAAGCTAATTAATATTTTAGAATTCCACACAGAAGGAAGTAGGGAATACAGATGAAAGTGGCGGACATATGGAAATTGTGTTTAAATCTAATGTTCATTGATATTTCTATAAAAGTAAACACATTTTTACAGAGTACAAGAAGAAAATTCTGCTATACCTTTTTTCAAGTTCTGTTATACCTTTATCATGCTTTAGCAAGAATTATAGATCATTTTAGTCCTAAGAAAATATTAGTCCTAAGAAACTTCTCCAGCTGTGAATTTCATATCTTAACACGTCAATGTCTTAAGAGAATTTTCACTGGAATTATCCTAAATGTGATACTTAATTTCTGGCATCGTAAGAGGAGTATCACAAATGAACTGAAAATAAGTACTCTGTGTATCATATAAGGGAGACGGATATCCTCTAGGGTATTAGGGTAAGTTCTACATTTTCACATGTTTCAAAGGGATAATTATTTTAAAAGGTAAAAAACAGTAATTGTGTCAGAACTGAAAATGAAGCAGGACTCATAACTCACCTTTATGCATAGGAGTTGATCCATTATTATCACGTTCATTAATATTAATTACTCCATCTTCAATTAATTTCTTAAGCATTTCCAAATCACCTTTAAAGGCAGCCACATGACCTGGAAATGCTAAAGCTATGAATAAAAATTCAACATTTCCGTAAATGTATCAGGTCATTCTTTCCCCTGCCTTAAGCAGTCACAAAATTCAAATTTCAATATTAACTCAATTAAGAATGTTACACTAGAATTAGTTCAGTTGATACAATGACAAGTAATAAAAAGAGAATCATAAAATAAGATTATTATTAACTGTGTAGCCCTTTCTCCCCACAGGACTTTAAACATGCCAAGAGTAGTACTGTACCAGAACTATTCTTAGCCATATTCCATTGTCAGACCAACACAAAACATAAGAAGATGGTCATTTTCAACCCTTTG
Source organism: Mustela nivalis (assembly GCF_964662115.1). Lineage (NCBI taxonomy): Eukaryota > Metazoa > Chordata > Mammalia > Carnivora > Mustelidae > Mustela > Mustela nivalis. The sequence goes on from NC_139028.1 coordinate 54,503,363, forward strand.
TATAAAAACTGGAAGCACATGAAGTATAAATATATATACAAACACATATACATACACACATGGCTGTATAAGTGTACCTGACCTAGTACCTAACTGTAAGTACTTGATAAAATGTTTTTAATGTAGCAACTACATATACTGAGCCCTTACTGAATGCCAGACATGGTAGTAAGCACTGGTAAGTAATGCCTCATTATAACCATTTTAACAACTTAGTTGTTAAATGAGATATAGTTATTCTCATTTTTAAATACAGAAATGAAACAGAACAGCCAGAGTATTTTGAATGATTTATTTATTTATTTTAGAGCGAGAAAGAGAGAATACAGTAGGGAGAGGCTGAGGGAGAGGGAAAGAGTCCCAAGCAGACTTTGTGTTGAACACAAAACCCAACACAGGGCTCGATCTCACGACCCCAAAATCGTGATCTGAGCTGAAGCCAAGAGTTGGACACTTAACCAACTGCACCATTTAGGTGCCCCTCCAAAGAGTATTTTTAAAAGAACAAGGTTGGAGACTTAGACTACCCGATTCTAAGTCTTACCATAAAGCTATCATAATAGCTTTGATATGATTGATGCTTACCATAAAGCTATCATAATCAAGACAGTTGTGGTATTGGCAAATAAACAGATCTATAAGACAGAATGCAGAGGCCAGAAACACACCCATACATATATAGCCAACTGACTTTTTACAAAGCTGACAAAATATTTCAATGGGGAAAGGAAAGCCTTTCCAAAAAAATGGTGCTAGGACAAGTAGCTGTATGTGTGTGGGGGGTAAACAAAATTTTAAATGAACACTTAATTTCACTCAAAATTCCACATAAAATTTAACCTGACGTAGATCAAAGATCTGAATTAAAAGGCTAAAACTGACACATTTTTAGAAAACTATTGAAGAGGGGCGCCTGGGTGGCTCAGTGGGTTAAAGCCTCTGTCTTTGGCTCAGGTCATGATCCCAGAGTCCTGGGATCGAGCCCTACGTTGGGCTCTCTGTTCAGCAGGGAGCCTGCTTCCCCTTCTCTCTCTGCCTGCCTCTCTGCCTGTGATCTCTATCAAATGAATAAATAAAATCTTTAAAATAAAAAAAAAGGAAGAAAACTATTGAAGGATATCTTGCTAACTTTGAGGTGAACAAATATTTCACAGATAGGACACACAACAAAAGACATGAAGACTGATAAATTGTACTTTACCAAAATTTAAAACTTTCATTCTTTGAAAGATACTCCATGGGGTGCCTGGGTGGCTCAGTCAGTTAAGCATCCAACTCTTGATTTTGGCTCAGGTTACGATCTTTGGGTCATGAGATCAAGCCATGTGTCAGGCTCCATATTGAGCATGGCGCCTAAGATTCTCCCTTCTCTCCCTGCCCCACCCCTGTTAATCACATGCCCTCTCTCTCTCTAAAATAAAAATTTAAAATATATGTACATATTGCCATGAAACCAGGCAAGCTTCAGAAAGGGAGAAAATATAGGCCATAACATATACCTGACAAAAACTCTAAAGAACTGTCAAAAGTCAGTAATTAGTAGACAAAAAACCCAATTTACAAATGGGCAAAAGAATTAAACAGATACTTGATAAAAGATATACGAATGCGGGGTGCCTGGGTGCCTCAGTGGGTTAAGGCCTCTGCCTTTGATTTGGGTCATGGTCCCGGGTTCCTGGGATGGAGCCCCACATCGGGCTCTCTGCTCGGCAGGGAGCCTGCTTCCCCACACCCCGCCTGCCTCTCTGCCTACTTGTGCTCTCTGTCAAATAAATAAATAAAATCTTAGAAAAAAAAAAAAAGATATACGAATGCCCATTTGAAAAGATGCTCAATATTAATTAGATTTCAGGAAGATGTATACTAAAACCATGGTAGGGTAACACTACACATCCATTAGAACAGCTAATAAAACAGACTGACCATATCAAGTGCTAGCAATTCCATGGAGCAAATGGAATTCTCATACATGTCTGGTGGGGATATAAGCAATACAACTACTTTACAAAATAGTTGATAACAACTTTTTTGTTGTTGTTGTTAAGTAGGCTTCACACCCAGCATGGAACCTACTGTGGGGCCTGAACTCATGACCCTAAGATCAAGACCTGATTTGGGGTCAAGAGTCAGACACTTAGATGACTGAGCCACTCAGGTGCCCCTGTTACACAACCTCTTAAAGTTAAACAAAAACCCACCATACATCCCCCTCTTCCATATTTACCAAGAGAACTACAAACATATATCTATGTAAAGGTTCAGAACAGCTTTATTAATAATAGTCCAAAATTGGAAATAATCCAAATGTTTATCGGCAGGTGAACTGTTAAAAAGAAATATACAATACAACCATATAATGGGGTGTTATTCGACAATTAAAAGGAATGAACTATTATTAATATACATAACAGGGGTGAATCTCAAAATAGTTCCATTAGAAAATTCAAACTGATCTATAGGGACAGAAAGCAAGTAGGTGGTTTTGTGGGGCCAGAGTGAAAGTAAGGGTGAACTGCAAGAGGTCCACTCCAGAGGTGATGGAAGGAAATGTTTTATATCTAGATTGTGATGGTTTCATGAGTGTAAACTAGGGTGCCTGGGTAACTCAGTCAGTTAAGCCTCTGCCTTCAGCTCAGATTGTGATCCCAGGGTCCTGGGATGGAGTCCTGCTGTCAGGCTCCCAGCTCCACAGGGAACCTGCTTCTTCCTCTGCCTCTGCCTTTCTCTCTCTCTTTCTCTCTTTGTCTCTCTATCTTTCATGTATAAATAAATAAAATCTTAAAAAAAAAAAAGGGAGAAAAGTATAGGCAAGAAATTTATAGAGGAGAAAACTACAATAGCCATTAACTTACAGAAGGATATTCAATCTCATTCATAATAAAAAGAAAATGAAAATCAAAGTACAAATTAAGGCTTTTCACGCCCAATTGGCAAAAATTGTAAAGTCTGACAATACTGAATATCATTCCTCTAAATTCCCACCAAACATTACTGATGAGAGTGTAAACTTCTGTAATTACTCTGATGAAGAATCTAGCAATCCCTGTTTATACTGAAGATGGGCATATCCCACCAAGCAAACCCTAAAGCAGAATGCACACCTATTTACCCAAGTCAAGCTTCTAACTCTCAGTCTTCAGAGAAGATAGGCAGTCCCTCAAGAAGGCACAACCAACAATCCCAGTGTGCCACGCAAATACTGTCTGTGGGGGCTATGTGTTAAAAAGGTAGTGACCTACTTCTCTAAAGAATCTCTTGTATATGTACTTAAGGAGACACATACAAGAATATCCATGACCACACTGACTGTAATAGTGAAAAACAATCTAAATAACAAACTGGAAAATGGATAAATGATGGTTTTCATAAAATGCAATACTATATAACAAAAAGGATAAACTGGAATACTTCCATTGGCCTAATATCAAAAACATAGTATTTTCTGGAAAAAAGCAAGGAATAAAAGAATGCATACTGTTTAAATGCCATTTTCATAAGATTTTAAAAGAAGTTTCAAGGACTGTTAGTTGTCTACTAAAATGCTCTACCTTCAATAGTACGAGAGCTTCAGCTGAGGTGAGTCTTCTCAGCTAGGTACTGAATCCCCAAGGCTTCCCCACAACTAGTATGCCCACGTGACTCAATTTTCACCAATGGGATGCTGGCAAAAGTAATCAGTACAAATCAGACCTTGAAAATCTCTGGTCTGAATCTTAAAGTCTTGCTCCCTTCCCCACCTCCTGCTAAATCTGCTACAAGCAGAGAAAGCTAGTTGGGAAGAAAGCCAGCACAGCACAGATTCACACTTCAACCTGGGCCAATCATATGAATCCTTCGACTGCTGAATTTTAGGATTTCTTAGTTAGAACATGTTAGTCTATTTCTCCAAAAACACACAATAGTGCATATTTTTGTGAGTACATATTCACTAAATAGAAAACCTATAGAATGGAATTAAAAATCCAAAACAACAGTTACCTCTGAGAAGAAAAAGAAATGAATGATATCAAAGAGACAGAACCAAGAAGCTTTTAAATATACAGCATTTTATTCTTAAATCAGTGGCATAAAAAATGTATTCATTACATTGCATTAATCTTTATATATTTCTGCCTAAAATATTTCATAATAAAGAAGAGAAACTGAATGAATGTGTGGACAATTATAAGTAACATATTTAAACATAACATATGCCTTATAACTTCTTTTTTTTTTTTTTTTACTTACTCTACTTATTAAATGCTAAAACATTTCAGGTTTATTACTTACTTTCCTGATCTTTTGGATCACTTCCTTCATACTCAGCTCCTTGGATAAACTGCAAAATGTTCTGCTTAAAGAACCTCTGGGCCAGATCCAATACATTTTCTCCATTATCATTGAAGGCTTTTAAAGCTTGGGTTTTACTGTTCATTCTGCTGAGTAGGAATTTAAAGCAGTGAAGGTGACCTTCCATGGCTGCTAAGTGAACTACAGCAGGAAGAGAAAAAATAAATTTTAATGGACTATAAAATAACTCAAAGAAAGAAATAACAACATTGGCTCTCATCCTCACAGGGAGATGACTGCCCCTTCCCTGTGTAATAGGGAGCCAACAAGTCCTTACTCAGCCTTCTACTCTTGCCAAAGCAGCAGACTAAATTATTAAATAGATACACATACTATGAATGTACAGACACCAGAGAAGAGATACCAAAGAGCAGGCCCCAAAATATTTCCTTGAAAAGTGAAATCCCCAACAACCTCCCTGTGGTTTTGATTTGCATTTCCCTGATGCCAAGTGATGTGGAGGTTTTATTCATGTGTCTGTTGGCCATTTGGATGTCTTCTTTGCAGAAATGTCTGTTCATGTCTTCTGTCCTTTTCTTGATTGGATTGTTTTTCTTTGGATGTTGAGTTTGATAAGTTTGATAAGTTCCCACAGATCTTGGATACTAGCCATTTCTCTGATATGTCTTTTGCAAATACCTTCTCCCATTCTGTCGGCCATCTTTTGGTTTTGTCAACTGTTTCCTTAGCTGTGCAAAACCTTTTTACCTTGATGAAGTCCCAGTCATTCATTTTTGCTTTTGTTTCCTTTGCCTTTGCAAACGTGTCTAGAAAAAGTTGCGGCTGAGGTCACAGAATTTGCTGCCTATGCCCTCCTCTAGAATTTGATGATTCCTATCTCAGATTTAGGTCTTTCAACCATTTTGAGTCGATAGTGTATGTTGTAAGGAAATGGCCCAGCTTCATTCTTCTGTTTGTGGCTAAATGGGTTTTATTCCTGACTGCAAGGGTGGTTCAACATCTGTAAATCCTAGGATTCTAGAACTTTGGGGATAGGAGGGCAGAGGCAGAAATGGAGAGAAGAGTACAGTCTGATTCCATTGGTGTTCCAGTCAAAGAATAGTGGAAACAACTTTAACATTTCTTTTACATATGTTACTTCATTCAAGTGCCGCAAAAATCCTATGATGATGAAACTGCAGCTTGGGAGGGCTTAAGGACTTAATTGAAAAGGACACAGGTGGTAAGTAACGCTTTGGAGAAGACACTGGAAGCAATATACTAAATCTCCGTGTGGAGAGTGGTGTGGTTAGGCTGGGCAACGGCAGGCAGGATGGGGTAGAGAAAATGTTCTTAAATATAGTCAGATCACGTCAGTGCTGTGCTCAAAATCCTTCAATGGCTCCTGTTACCTCTCTGACTTTGTTATCTATAACTCACCCTCTCACTTCTGTTCTAACCATACTGGCTCGCTGTTACTACTTGTTCTCAAATACACTCCTGCCTCAGGAGCTTTCACTGGCTATTACCTCTTTCTGAAATAACCCTTCCCCATTATGGTCACAAGATCTACTCCCTCAGCTGCTTCAGGTCTTTATCCAACTATTGCCTCTTCCATGAAGGCTTCCCTGACCACCCTATTTTAAACTTCATCCTCTTTCATATTCTACTCCCTTCTCTGATTTTAACCACACACATAACTCTATAATATAATTTATATTCTTTTGTTATTATCTACGTCCTGACCACCACCACAAGAAGGCAGGGACTTTGGTCTGTTTTATTTGGTGGGACATCCCTAGAAGAGGGATTGACACGTAGTAGATGCTCAGCAAATAAATGCTGAATGAATAACTTAAGAGATTTTAACACAAGCAATCTAGTACTGAAGCCAAATTCTTTTTTTTTCTTTTTAAAGATTTTTTTCATTTATTAGACAGACAGAGATCACAAGTAGGCAGAGAGGTAGGGAGAGAGAGAGAGGAAGAGAAGCAGGCTTCCTGCTGAGCAGAGACTGAAGCCAAATTCTTAACCTCTATATTATACTATTTAAAAATATACTACATATGGTCATAAAAAACTATACTTGTTTGAAGAAATAAATGTCAATTTTTTAAAAAATGAGCAAGCAGAAAGACTTTTAAAAATGACCAGGCATATTTAATAAAAAGCCAAATAAAAACAAAATTGCCCCCTACTTTGTATTACAGAAAAGTCAGTTCCAGGTGGGCTAGAAATCTAAACGTGAAAGTAAAATAAAATTTCTAGAAGAAGGGCGCCTGGGTAGCTCAGTAGTTTAAGCCTCTGCCTTCAGCTCAGGTCATGATCTCAGGGTCCTGGGATCAAGCCCCGCATTGGGCTCTCTGTTTAGCAGGAAGCCTGCTCCCCCCTTCTCTATGTCTGCCTGACTACTTGTAATCTCTGTCAAATAAACAAATAAAATCTTTAAAAAAAAAATTTCTAGAATATAAAAGAACACCTTCATGATCAAAGAGTGGGGAAAAACTTTTTTTTAATAGGATTCAAAAGGACTAGCTATAAAGGAAGAGCTTATTAAACTTACTAAATTGCAGTTAAAATTTCTATCATCAAAAAAATCTGAAAAAAATGAAAAGGCAAGCCATAGGATGGAAAAGATATTTGAAAGAAGATATTTGCAACGCATATAAGTAACAGAGACCTTGTATCTAGACTACATAAAGAAGCCCTACAATTTTTAAAAAGAGAGAAAAACTCAATAAAAAATAGAACTCAACAAAAAATTTGAACTGGTACTCTAAAAAGAAAATAACCAGGGGCACCTGGCTGACTGTCAGGAGAGCATGCAACTCTTGATCTCAGGGTTTGAGGCCAAGCCCCACACTGGGTATAGAGATTACTTAAAAGTAAACATATTTTTAAAATAAGAAAAAGGAGGCACCTGGGTGGCTCAGTGGGTTGAGCCTCTGCCTTTGGCTCAGGTCATGATCTCAGGGAACTGGGATCAAACCCTTCATTGGGCTCACTACTTCCGCCTCTCTCTCTGCCTGCCTCTCTGCCTGCTTGTGACCTGTCAAGTAAATAAATAAAATCTTTAAAAAATAAAATAAAATCTCCCTGATATGAGGAATTTGAGAGGCAGACTGGGGGGGTCTGGGGGGTAGGGAAGGAAAAAAATGGAACAAGATGAGATCGGGAGGGAGACAAACCATAAGAGACTCTTAATCTCACAAAACAAACTAAAGGTTGCTGGAGGGGAAGGGAGGTATGGAGAGGGTGGTTGGGTTATGGACATTGTCGAGGGTATGTGAAATGGTGAGTGCTGTGAAGTGTGTAAGCCTGACGATTCACAGACCTGTACCCCTGGGACAAATAATATATTGCATGTTAATTAAAAATAAAATAATAAAAAGAACAGTAATTTTTTTTAAAAAGAAAGGAAATGACAAGATGGCCATTAAATATATAAAATAATGTTCTATAATACTGATCAATAATTATTTTAAATATAAATTATTAAATACTCTAATCAAAGGACACAGGGGAAGTGAATGGATAAAAAACAACACCCATCTATATGCTGCCTATAAGAAACTCATTTCAGACCTAAAGACACATAAAGACTGAAAGGAAGGGATGGAAAAAGTTATTTCACTCACAAATGGAAGTGGGGGGAAAGAAGCTACAGTTGAAATATTTATATCAGACAAAACAGACTTTAAAACAAAGACCTTTTGATAAATAAGGATATTACGACATGATAAACAATCATGCAATAAGAGAATTTAACGACTATTAATATCTATGCACCCAACATCTACATACATAAAGCAAATACAAACAGACATAAAGGGAGAAACTGATAGTAATAAAATAATAGTAAGGGACTTTAAAACCTCATTTAAATCAATGGCTAGATCATCCAAGATGAAAATCAATAAAGAAATAGTGGCTCTGAACAACAGATTAGACCAGATGGACTTAAAAGATACATACAGAATATTCCAACCCAAAGCACCTGAATACTCATTGACTTCAAGTGCACATGGAACATTCTCCAGGACAGATCACATTTGACCACAAATCTCAACAAATTTAAGAGGACTGAAATGATATCAAGCATCTATTCCAACTATAATAGTATAAAACTAGAAATCAAGCACAAGAAAAAAACAGAAAACACAATCATGCAGAGGCTAAACAATATGCTACTAAACAACCAATGGGTCAACAAAGAAATCAAAGAGGAAATTATAATACACATGAAGACAAAAGAAAATGGAAACATAATGGTCCAAAATCTTTGGGATGCAGCAAAAGCAGTTCTAAGAGGCTTACCTCAAGAAACAAGAAAAATTTTTTAAAAATAAATAAATAAATAAAAGGAAGAAGAAGAAACAAGAAAAATTGTTAACAATCTCACCTTACACCTAAAGGAACTAAAAAAAAACTAAAAAACAAAGTCCAAGTTTGCAGAAGGAAGGAAATAATAAAGATCAAAGAAGAAATGAATGAGAGACTAAAAAATAACAATTATAATAACAAAAAGACTAATGAAACCAAGAGCTGGCTCTTTGAACAATAAGACAAAACAAAACTGATAAACCTTTAGCCACACTCATCAAGGAACAAAAGAGAGAGAACTCAAATAAATAAAATGAAATGAAATGGGAAAGGGCCACCTGGCTGGCTTAGTTGGTAGAGCACCTAACTCTTGATCTCAGAGTTATGAATTAGAGCCCCACATCAGTGTAGAGATTACTTAAAAATTAAAAATATATATATATTTTTAAATGACATGAAGGGTGCCTGGGTGGCTCAGTGAGTTAAGCCTCTGCCTTCGGTTCAGGTCATGATTGCAGGGTCCTGGGATCAAGCCCCACATCAGGCTCTCTGCTCAGCGAGGAGCCTGCTTCCTCTTCTCTCTCTGCCTATCTCTCTGCCTACTTGTGATCTGTCAAATAAATAAATAAAATCTTTTAAAAAATTAAAAATTAAAAAATGAAATGAGAAACACAGATACAAAGAATTATAAGAGACTATGAAAAATCATAACAAATAGCATGGAGGATATGGGGAGATAGAGAGGAGAAGGGAGGTGGGGGAAATTGGAAGGGGAGGTGAACCATGAGAGACTATGGACTCTGAAAAACAATCTGAGGGTTTTGAAGGGGTGGGGGGTGGGAGGTCGGGGTACCAGGTGATGGGTATTATAGAGGGCAAGGATTGCATGGAGCACTGGGTGTGGTGCAAAAACAATGAATACTGTTATGCTGAAAATAAAAAATAAATTAAAAAAAAAATCATATGTCAACAAATTGGGAGAACCCAGGAAAAAAATAAAGGATAAATTACTTGAAATATAAAATCTTCCAAAACTGAATTAGAAAGAAATTTAAAAAGTTGAACACACTATTTACTAGTAAAAAATTGAACTAGTAATCAAAAAACTCCCAACAAACAAATGTCCAGGATCAGAAGGATTTATAAGAAAATTCTACCAAAGATTTAGTAGAGTTAACACCTATTCTCCTCAAAATATTCCAGAAAATAGGAGAGGAAGAAAAACCTCCAACTTTATTCTTAGAGGCCAGCATTGCCCTGATACCAAAACCAAAGACACTACAAAAAAAACCAAAAAACAAAAAACAAACACAAAACAAAAAAAACTACAGGCCCATATCTCTGATAAAGATAGACACAGAAATTCAACAAAATGTTAGCATACTGAATTCAACAATTCATTGAAAAGTTCCCCCACCACAATAAAATGAGATTTATTCCAGGGAGCAAGGATGGTTCAATATTAACAAATCCATCAATGTGAAACATCACATTAGGAAGAGGAAGGATAAAAACAAGAAGATCGGGGTGCCTGGGTGGCTCAGTGGGTTAAGCCTCTGCCTTCAGCTCAGGTCATGATCTCAGGGTCGTGGGATCGAGCACCGCATCGGACTCTCTGCTCAGCAGGGAGTCTGCTTTCCCCCTTCTCTCTCTGCCTGTCTCTCTGCCTACTTGTAATCTCCATTTGTCAAATAAATAAATAAAATCTTAAAAAGAAAACATTAAAATCATCTCACTAGATACAGAAAAAGCATCTGACAAAACACAACATCCGTTCATGATAAAAACTCTCAACAAAGTGGGTGGAGAGGAAACATACTCAGCATAATATAAGCCAGATATGACAAAGCCACAGCCAACATCATACTCAGTGCTGATGAACTAAGAGCCTCTCTCTCTCTCTCTTTTTTTTTTTTAATATTTTATTTATTTATTTAACAGAGAGAGAACACAAGCAGGAGGAGTGTCAGGCAGAGGTAGAGGGAAAAGCAGGCCTTTGCTGAGCAGGGAACCTGATGCAGGGCCCATTCCCAGGATCCTGGAATCATGACGTGAGCCAAAGGCAGACACTCAACAAAGATGTCCACTCTCACCACTTTAATTCAACAGAGTACTCCCAAGTCCTAGCCACAGCAATCAGACAAGAAAAACAAAGGCATCTAAATCAGTAAGGAAGTAGTAAAATTGTCACTATTTGCAGATGACCTGATACTATACCTAAAAAGCCCCAAGGATGCCACCAAAAAAACTGTTAGAGGTAATAAATGAAGTTAGTAAAGTTGCAGGATATAAAATTAATACACAGCATTCAGGTGCATTTCTATACACCAATAATGAAGCAGGAAAAAGAGAAATTAAGAATCTACAATTGCACTAAAAAGAATAAAATACCTAGGAGTAAATTTAACCAAGGAGGTAAAAGACCTGTACTCTAAAAACCTTAAGATGACAGTGAAAGAAACTGAAAATAACACAAGCAAATGGAAAAATACACCAGGCTCATGGATTGGAAAAAATCAATATTGATAAAATCTTCACACTACCCAAAGCAATCTACAGACTAAATGCAATCCCTATCAAAATACCAACATTATTTTTCACAAAACTAGTACAAATAAAAATTTAAACAAATAAAATTTGAATGGAACCACAAAAAAACCCACAAAAAGCTAAAGTAATCTTGAGAAACAAAGCTAGAGGTATCACAATCCCAGATTTCAAGAATAACTACAAAGCTATGGCAATAAAAACAATATGGTACCAGACACATACATCAATGGAACAGAACAGATAGCCCAGAAATAAATCCACAATTACGTAGTAAATTAATCTACAACAAAGGAGTCAAGAATATACAATAGGGAAAAGACAATCACTTCAGGGGCACCTGGGTGGCTCAGTGGGTTAAGCCGCTGCCTTCGGCTCAGGTCATGATCCCAGGGTCCTGGGATCGAGTCCCGCATCGGGCTATCTGCTGAGCAGAGAGCCTGCTTTCCTCTCTCTCTCTCTCTCTGCCTGCCTCTCTGCCTACTTGTGATCTCTGTCAAATAAATAAATAAAATCTTTAAAAAAAAAAAAAGGAAAAAAGACAATTACTTCAATAAATGGCACTGAGAAAACTGGACAGCAACATGTAAAAGGATTTAACTAGACCACTTTCTTATACCATACACAAAAATAAACTCAAAATGGATTAAAGAACTGAATGAATGTGAGACCTGAAATCATAAAACCCCTAAAAGAAAACAAAGGCAGTAATCTCTTCACCATGGGCCTTAGCAACATCTTTATGGATACATCTCCTCATGCTAAAAAGTAAAAGAAAATAAGCTACTAGGACTATGCCAAAATAAAAAGCTTTTGTAGAGGAAACATCAACAAAACAAAAAGGCAACCTACTGAATGGACAAGGATATCTGCAAATGATATCCAATAAGGGGGTTAATAACCAAAATATATAAAGAACCTATACAACTCAAAGCTAAAAATACAAGTAATACTATTAAAAATGGGAAGAGGATCTGAACAGACATTTTCCAAAGAAAATGTACAGATGGCCAACAGGCACATGAAAAGATGCTCAACATCATTCATCATCAGGGAAATGCAAATCAAAACCACAATGAGATATCACCTCATACAAGTCAAAATGGCTGGCATCAAAAAAAAAGAAATAACAAGGGATGCCTGGGTGGCTTAGTAGGTTAAGCCTCTGCCTGGGATCAAGCCCTGCATCAGGCTCTCTGCTCAGCAGGGAGCCTGCTTCCTCCTCTCTCTCTCTGTCTCTCTGCCTATCTCTCTGCCTACTTGTGATCTCTGTCAAATAAATTTTTTTAAAAATCTTTGAACAAAAAGAAATAACAAGTTTTGGAGAGGATGTGAAGAAAAGGGATCTCTCATATACCATTCGTGCAAATGTAAATTGGTGCAACTACTGGGGAAAAGAGGTTTTTTGGGTTTTTTTGAAGAAACTCAAAAAAATAAAAAATAGCAATATCATATGATCCAGTAATTCCATTACTGGGTATTTACCCAGAGAAAATGAAAACACTAATTCAAAAAAATATACGCACCCCTATGTTTACTATAGCCATATTTACAATAGCCAAGATATGGAAACAACCTAAGTGTCCACAGACAGATGAATGGATAAAGAAGAAGTGGTATATATATCTACATATAGATAGATAGATAGATGCAATGGAATATTATTCAGCCATAAAAAAATGAAATCTTACCATTTTCAACAATACGGATGGAACTGGAGAGTATTCTCCAGTTAGATGAGGATGTTAGAGAGATGAGGCCAAAGAGGTATATAAGAACCAAATTAGAGGGACGCCTGGGTGGCTCAGTTGGTTAAGCAGCTGCCTTTTGCCCAGGTCATGATTCCAGTGTCCTGGGATTGAGTCCCCACATCCAGCTCCTTGCTCAGCAGGGAGCCTGCTTCTCCCTCTGCCTCTGCCTGCCTATGCTCGCTTTCTCACTCTCCCTCTCTCTGACAAATAAGTAAATAAAATCTTTAAAAAAAAAAAAAAACAAATTATAAAGGTATAGCATGCCAAGCTAAGAAATTAGAGCTCCTCAGAAATCTATGGAGTATTTAAGCAACAGAGTGATTTGATCAAACCTGTTCATATCATTCTGCCTACACTTCCCCTTCATTTGTTTGCTACTTAAGATTCTTTAAAGACATAATTCAAGTATCATTTTTAGTAATCCTCACTCCACTCTCACTATGATCTAACCCTCATCTGCATTTCTACAGCACCTCTTGGGAGAAGACAGGGTGTTTAGAGTATAGGTTGCAACTGGCCAGCTAATTGCAGAAAGTTAGCAAATTAACTCAAATATGCTAGCATCTACTATTTATACTATTTCTTATAAGCAGCAGTCTGGGAAGTGGAGCTGCATGAAGTTAAAAAATAATAACACTGGACAGAAGATGAAGGAAATAGCTGGTGCGAAGAGTAAATCCAGTTCAGTTTTGCCAATTTCTCTTTTGCTGATATGGCTCCAGAAAGAAAATCACATGACAGGTGTATAACACAGGCATAAGAATAAAAAATGTTCATGACATACTTACTACTTTAGTTTTCTGAAGGACTGTTAGAATGATGACAGTTAAAAAAATTTTTTTAAAGATTTTCATTTATTTGATGCAGAGAGAGGGACAGTGGGAGAGGGAACACAAGCAGGGGGAGTGGCAGAGGAAGAAGCCAACTCCCCGCTGAGCAGGGAGCCTGATGTGGGGCTCGATCCTAGAACCCTGGGATCATGATCTGAGCCAAAGGCAAGAAGATTAACAACTGAGCCACCCAGGTGCCCTGACAGTTTAAATTTCTTAAACACAATCAATCATTTAAAAGTTTACATTAACAGGGCACCTGGGTGGCTCAGTGGGTGAGCCGCTGCCTTCGGCTCGGGTCATGATCTCAGGGTCCTGGGATCGAGTCCCGCATCGGGCTCTCTGCTTGCCAGGGAGCCTGCTTCCTCCTCTCTCTCTCTGCCTGCCTCTCTGCCTACTTGTGATCTCTGTCAAATAAATAAATTTAAAAATCTTTTAAAAAAAAGTTTACATTAACAAAAAACTAAAACATTTGCTTTTGTGAATACCTGGAAGGTTTCCGTTGTAGTCCACATCTTCTATTCCACATCCCCATTTAACTAGAAGCTGCAAACAGCCAAGTCGCCCATGAAAAGCTGCATAGTGCACAGGCTTCCATTCTCTCTTATCAGTCACACTGGGATCCTAGGGATAACATTCACAAGAACTCAGTTTCTTTCCATTTGAGGAGAAATAGTAAGTCTAGCAGCTTAATTCTGCAAATGAAAACTATAAGTCAAAAAAAAAAGGCAAAAAAGACCTATAAGGCAAACAATAAATGTAATAGAAAAATTTACTACTACCACCGATTTAAACATGAGCTAATAAAATTTTATAAAATAGATTTTTTTATAAAGAACACAACTTGATCCATAAAAATAATTTTTTTAAGATTTTATTTATTTATTTGACAGACAGAGATCACAAGTAGGCAGAGAGGTGGGGGGGGGGGGTAAGGAGCAGGCTCCCTGCTGAGCAGAGAGTCAGATGCGCAGCTCGATCCCAGGACTTTGGGATCATGACCTGAGCCGAAGGCATAGGCTTTAACCCACTGAACCATCCATAAAAATAGTTTTTAAAAAGGAACTTATAGCTAAGCTGTGCTCCGCACTCAGCATAGTCTGCTTGGGGTTCTCTCTCCCTCTTTCCCATACCCCCCCCTTCTCTCAAATAAATAAATAAATCATGGGGCGCCCAGGTGGCACAGTCCATTGAGCATCACACCCTTGCTTTCCACTCAGGTCATGATCTCATGGTTGTGGGATCAAGCCACGCTGCATGATCGGCAAAGAGTTTGCTTGGGATTCCCATTGCCTCTTGCTCTGCCCCTCCCACTCATGCTCTCTTCCCCTCTAAAATAAATAAATCTTTTAAAATAAATAAATGTGGGGCACCTGGGTGGCTCAGTTTGTTGAGCAACTGCCTTTGGCTCAGGTCATGATCCCGGACTTCCAGGATCGAGTCCCACATCTGGCTCCCAGCTCTTTGGGGAGTCTGCTTCTCCCTCTGATCTTCTCCTCTCTCATGCACTCTCTCACTCATTCTCTCTCAAATAAATAAATAAAATTTTAAAATAAAATAAAATAAATGTGAAGATTTATTTATTTTAAAATAAATAAATATTCAAGGGGAAAAAAGGGAACTTAACTAGTCATTTTACTGGTCACAGGCTTCTGACCAATAAAATGAAAGGGAAGGATTCAATGGTCCAATCATATCCTTGAAAGCATAAAGAGTTAATAAAAAAAATACTTAATAGGCCCTTTACTTTTTCTCTAATTATAGAAACACCAACTCTTACCATAATGTCTTCAATAAAAGTAGTTCTTCCAAGTTTTTTTTTTACAACCACTAAGTAATAATGAAAATAAATATCACAATGAATGAAATTTCTGGAGATAAAAATCACCTTCTAAATCAGTGTATGAAATAAGTTACAAAAAAATAGGTAAACACACAGAAATTCATAAAGATATATAATCACTGGCTGAAATGGGTTTGGAAGCTTCAGAATCTTCCCAGTTAAACTCTGAACTGACATGAAGAACCCCCAGCCTCTGAAATCCTTTGTATAGCTAAACTGGGATTTTTTGAAGCTTTATCTAAATTATTGCTCCTGTGTTTAAAGATAGAAAAGCTAAAGAGAGAGATCAAATTGCTCTGATCATAAAAGGAATTTAAAAAGTCAGGAAGAGATAACTAGCTACTAAATGCTATTCCATCTATATGATCACACATTCTCGCATATTAACAGGAATCTCTCACCACTCCACTTCGAAGCATTATTTGTAAAGTGAAAGAATGTCCATGTGTTGCAGCAAGGTGTAAAGGAGTGCATCCACGATCATCTTGAGATGCCAGATTTGCTCCGTTGATTATGAGAGCCTAAAAATAGAGAAATAACACTGAGTGTACATAAATATAAATGTTAAATCATGAATGCAGATGTGTAATAGGCAAGCAATTTATCAACCTATGGCTACATTATGTAAGTTCTTATATATGTGCCATAGAAAAAGTATGAGAAATTCTTAGATAATCTTAAGAAAATACTTGAGATCTTTTTTAACCTTGCCTAGGAGATATTTATAATACCAGATTTCACATTCTGATTTCAACATGTACATACGATCTATAAGGTACACAGAGATTAATAACCACTAAGCTAAATACTTTAATACTAAAATGATAAAAAGTAAACTGTCACTATTTCAAAAGCAGAATCTTTTATTAACTAGGTTTTGAATATACTGTAGGAGGATTTCATTATTAAAGTAACTCGTTCTAGCTCCAAATCAAATTTCTAACTGCATCTGAGGAAATTCCATCTGAATTTTCTTTCTTTTTTTTTTTTTTTTAAGAAGTCACATTCTTTTTTTTTTTTTAAGATTTTATTTATTTGACAGAGAGAAATCACAAGTAGATGGAGAGGCAGGCAGAGAGAGAGGAGAGAGAGAGGGAAGCAGGCTCCCTGCCGAGCAGAGAGCCCGATGCGGGACTCGATCCCAGGACCCTGAGATCATGACCTGAGCCAAAGGCAGCGGCTTAACCCACTGAGCCACCCAGGCGCCCTCCATCTGAATTTTCAATCAGCCTAGTTTCTGTATAAGGATTATATCATAAACACAGCACACCCCTCTATGTAATATACCAAGTAATCTGTTTAAAAGAATTACTAGTTAATATTTTTTAGTTGTACTCCCTCAGAACTTTTTTTAAAAAAGACTTTATTTACTTATTTGACAGACAGATCTCAAGTAGGCCAAGAGGCAGGCAGGGGTTGCGGGGGGAAGCAGGCTCCCCACTGAGCAGAGAGCCCAATGCAGAGCTCAATCCCAGGACCCTGAGACCATGACCTGAGCCGAAGGCAGAGGCTTAACCCACTGAGCCATCCAGGCATCCCTCCCTTAAACCTTTTTTAACCAGTATTTATTTACCAGTATCTTAGCAAAGGACTCCATCATAACTCATATTAAAAGCTTTAAGAATAGTCTTCATAATTAACAAACTAGTCAATAATCATCACAAAGCACACACTGAATATTTACTGCACTTTAAAAATCACTACAAGGAATATGAAGACATGTCAACTTAGAGAATTAGGACATATGTAGAGACAATGATAATCAATTATACAAAGCAGTCCTTGATAATCAACAACCACACAGTACAGTACAAAAAAAGTACCACAAAATCTCTGAGAATGAAAAGATCCCTTTGAGGGAGACAAGGACAATCAGGGCTATGGGAATGGTTTGATTGCTTAGAGGAAGGAAAGCATCAAGTAAAGCTTTATTTGACCCCGATATTCCCTGAAGTTACTATTTTATTTCCTTTTTCAGTGCCTACTTCTCAAATTAATACCTCAATGCCTCAACTCCAAATCAACCTGCAAACAAGATGGTGTCCTACCACTACATGGAAATTCAGCAAACCTCACCCTATAGTGACTCTCAAGTCCACTGGCATTTCCTTACATCCCGTAACTCTGACACTCAGCCCAACTATTCTTCCCTCATTTGCATAGTCCAGTGCATCCTGGCTCTCTATCTGACTTCCTCCTCCAAATTCTTTACTCATTTCTCTGCTTCCTACCATCACTACTAGTAACATTCTTCAACATTCAATCTTCAACACTCTATTCTCTTTCCTATACATTATTACTCCTTAAATTTTTGTCTCCAGCACCCTTTTCAACTGCCTGGATCTTCTGCACCCAAATGTCCTATAAGCCCCCTAAACAACATGTACCAAAATGAATTCAATATTTTTGCTCCCATATCTCTCTTGCTTTTCAGATTTCCCTATCTGTAGTGTCATTATTATCTGCCATACTGCCTCAAAACTTTAAAAGTTTCACTCTATTATGTCAACACCTGCTTTTCAAGATGGCTTCTGTCATTTTCTTTCTTTCCCACTGCCACCACCTAATTTCTCCCTCTGTGGGTAGTGATGACACCAAAAGTCTCTAACTGGTCTTCTTCCCTCCAAACTGTTTCCTCATCCTAGGTAAGCCCAGATACATCTTGTTAGAATAATTTCCTGAAATACTGCTTTCATTACTGTTACTGTTACTTTCATTACTGTCCTCTGTTAATGTGCATGTGTATGTATGCATAAGTATGCATGGGTGATATATGTATATGTAAGAGTATATATTTGTACACATATAAAAACTCTTACACAAATGAATCTTAATTCTAAGACATTTTACCTATCTGGCTATCCAAACTTAATTCATAACAGTATACAACAATAAAACATCTACACCTTAGTCTGGCTCATACAATAGTTTACCCCTTGAACACATCTAATTTTTCCAATTTAAGTACTACACATAGAATTAGAGCATAGAGATTCATAAAATAAAACCTAGGTTCAAATTCTGGTTTTGTCACTTACTTAGGCAAGGTACTTAATTTTCAGAATCTGATTCTTTATCTATAAAAAGGGGGACTCCTAAGATTACTGTATTAAATGAAGTGATGAATGGAAAACCATAATTCACACATAAAAAATAATAATCATTTTTTATTGCTCCTTACTTTCTGAACTCAATCTGTTCTTTTCGGCTTAATTGAGTTTTTATTGTCTCCATTAATGATTTCTCTATCTCCTTCTAATCATTAAGACCTTAATCATAGACTGTACTTTGTACTGTTTTGTAACTCACTGAGTAGAGAACCTCTCATTCCAAGTAGAATCTCAGGCTTCTTAGAGGGAGGAACCATTTGCTTATACAATTTTGTATTCCTCCAAATTCCAGTCTACTTCAGTATTGATTATATCCAGTTAATCTAATAAGCTAGATCCTGCACATATTAATGTGAAATTCTGGCCAGGAAACACATTAAATAAGAAATTTAAGGCATGACAGGCTATTAAGGAGATAATCTGGACATGTCTGAGACATCTCTTTAAGACGACCTATCATGGGACGCCTGGGTGGCTCAGTTGGTTAAGTGGCTGCCTTTGGCTCAGGTCATGATCCCAGTGTCCTGAGATCAAGTCCCGCATCGGGCTCCTTGTTCCGTGGGGGAGCCTGCTTCTCCCTCTGCCTCTGCTGCCAGTCTGCCTGCCTGTGTCCGCTTGCTCGCTCTCTCGCTCTCTCTCTCTCTGGCAAATAAATAAATAAATAAAATTTTTTTTTTAAAAAAAGATGACCTGGGAAGCCTGGGTGGCTCCGTGGGTTAAGCCGCTGCCTTTGGCTCAGGTCATGATCTCAGGGTCCTGGGATCGAGTCCCGCATTTGGGCTCTCTGCTCAGCAGGGAGCCTGCTTCCCTCTCTCTCTCTCTCTGCCTGCCTCTCTGTCTACTGTGATCTCTCTCTGTCAAATAAATAAATAAAATCTTAAAAAAAAAAAATAAAAAAGATGACCTATCAGATAGCCAATTACTTCAAAGATAAAAGGATCCCAGTCTTACACAATTTGTTTAAGTTGTATTTGGTACCAAATATCTGAGCCGTGGAATTCAGTAAGTACTCGTTTAGGACAAAGAACTAAATTTATGGGTCATATTATTATAATAAAAACAACAGCCCAACAAAATTAAGCTAAAGTTATTAAATGTACTGATTTTTTTAAAGTAATCAAAATTATTATTACCTGCATACAAGCATCCTGACCTCTGATTGCAGCTATGTGAGCTGCTGTCCAACCTCTCATGGTTACCTGTGTGATATCAGCTCCATGCCAGAGGAGCCAATGAAGACACTAAATTAAGAAAATAACATGTTAACAAGTTATAAGTCGGATTTTTTTGAACATCTTTAGATCTTTGAAATTTAGTCTATTATCATGAAATACCATAGCCTGGGAAGCATCATAAGTAAGTGAGGGGGCTAGTTTTAAGAAAAACAAAAGCATAAGAACAATGATATGGTAACCACTTGGCCTTATTATTGGGTCAACAATAGGGAACAGTGGGAGCTGTGGCAAACTGGAGATCTCATTCCTTGTCCATAAAGTATAAATGCTACTTAATCTCAGCCAGTTGTTACTATAAGTGAAATGTTAATCCAAATCTTATATTTCACCCATATTGTGTAAGCCAAACAAAACAAATCTGCAAGTCATATTCACTCAAAAGCTGCCAATTTGCAACCTCTGCCACAAATCTTTAAATGAGCCCAGATGCTTCTGTATCAGAGCAAACATTGTTATTTTGGTGATATTTGCTAAAAAAAAGGAAAAAAAGTGGCTTACAAAAATAAGGGGGAGAGTCAAATGCATCTTCATTTAATATTTTAATTAATGTAAATCTCAATAGAATACAGTACTAGAGTTCTGTGCCACATATGATGTTACTGTTTTTATATATTCAAGTTTGGGGATTCTATCTTCAAGAAGTTTCTTTTTAAAGAATTGGTTGTATCTTTAGTATACACTGTCATATTAGTCATAGCCATTACCATTTGTTGAAAGGCTTAACATTTAATTATCATTGGCCTGTCATAGAGATAAGCGGCCAAGAAAATAAAAAGATTTAAAAGAAGCTCAGTGTCACTACTAATCACAGTAAGTCACCCATTTATCAACAAATATTTATGGAGAGACTACTACATGCTAACATTATTCAGTTATAGGAAAATAAAAACCACTGGAAACATTCATGTAACTAGTTTTCTATTTCTCCTGGGTAAATATGTAGGTAGGATTACCGGAACACAGGTAAGTATATGTTCAATTTTATAAGAAACAGCCACACTCTCTTCCCAAGTAGCTATACCATTTTACATTTCTACTAGCAGTATATACGAGTTGCAGCTGCTCCATATTCTTGCCAATATTGGTAGTATCATTTTTTGTTTTTTGTTTTGCCATTCTAATAGGAATGTATTGGCATCTGATTGTGTTTTTAGTTTACATTACCTTAATGGCTAATGATGTTGAATACCTTTTCATGTGCTTGATTGCCATCCATATGTCCCTTCAAAGTGTCAAAGTCATTTGACCTTTTTTTTTTTTTAAGATATTATTTATTTATTTGACAGAGAGTTCACAAGTAGGCAGAGATATAGGCAGAGAGAGAGGGGGAAGCAGGCTCCCTGCTCAACAGAGAACCCAATGAGTGGCTTGACCCCAGGACCCTGAGATCATGACCCGAGCCAAAGGCAGAGGCTTTCAACCCACTGAGCCACCCAGGCACCCCATCTACCCATTTTTTTAATTGAGTTTTTTTATTTCTTACTATGGAACTATTAGAGTTTCATATGTTCTGGTTATAAATTCTTAAGATAGGTGATTTGCAAAGATTTTTCTCTAATGTTTTCTTCTAGAAGCTTTAGAACATTACGTGTTGCATTTGTTTATGATCTGTTTTGAATACATTCTTACATAAGGTGCCAAATATATCATATTCTCACATATGACTGTTCCATTGTGCCAGTACCGTTTAATGAAAACACTATCTGTTCTCCATTGGACCTCATTTGCATCTTTGTCAAAAGTCTACTGATCAGGGCACCCAGTTACTACTGATCATTAACACCCAGTTAATGTCTGCCTTCAGCTCAGGTCATGACTTCAGGATCCTGAGATCAAGTCCTACATCAGGCTCCCTGCTCAGCGGAAAGCCTGCTTCTCTCTTTCCCTCTGCTCCACCCCCAGCTCCCTGCCACTTGTGCTCTCTCTCTCTCAAATAAATAAATAAAATCTTTTATTTTTTTTTTTTTTAAATCAACTGATCAATCTTACTGATGTGGCTAAGAGCCAGAAATGGCTAAGTGAGGAGCTTGAAGCAGTGATAAAACTAGACAAAGTAGGGGCTCCTCAATGGCTCAGTCAATTAAGCATCTGACTTCGGCTCAAGTCATGCATGATCTCAGGGTCCTGGGATTGAGCCCTAGGTCAGACTCCACCCTCAGCAGGGATTCTTTTTTTTTTTTTTAGATTTTATTTATTTATTTGACAGAGAGATATCACAAGCAGATGGAGAGGCAGGCAGAGAGAGAGAGAAGCAGGCTCCCTGCTGAGCAGAGAGCCCGATACGGGACTCGATCCCAGAACCCTGAGATCATGACCTGAGCCCAAGGCAGCGGCTTAACCCACGAGCCACCCAGGCGCCCCCTCAGCAGGGATTCTTGATTGTCCCTCTCCCTCTGCCCCTCCTCTCACTCATGTGTGCGTGCACGTGCTCTCTCTCTCAAATAAATACAATCTTCAAAAAAAAAAAAAAAAACTAGGCAAAGTTGTCAAAAACAACAATGTAAAGACTCTGAGAATGTCAGAGGCACTAAACAAAATAAGCAGCGTTAACTCAAGAAAATGTTCTGAATCTCAATAAGAACAGGTGGAGTCAGAAGCAGAAAGCCTGGGACTACAACTATCCCTAACCGGAGCTACATGGTGCAGAAGTTCTACCCAGCGGACCACTCCATTGCCCTGCTGGAAGGAATGAAGACTCCATGCCCACACACAAAGTCAAAAACAAGTCCAACCTTTGGCGCCAAAAACCTGGGAAAGCCAACATTAGCACTCACCTGAAGTCACAATACTGGTGAAGACAAACAACAAAAGACCACCTAGAAAATTAATGAACAAAAGCCAAGAAAAGAGACAACAAGTGGGCCTTGCTAAGATTCCCCTTAACCCTTGTCATCTACAAGGCTAGGTACATGTACAAAATTGCTTACATTCAGGAAAGACTGAAGAGGGCCCAAGTTGGCTAGACATTCCTGGCTAAACGTAAGGCCTTGCAAACACATTTGGGAAAAACAACAACAACAACAACAACAAAGTCAAATTGACCTGTAAACTGGACTTTGAAAACATTCTCCACACACAGACTCAGCAAAAGATTAATCCTTACTAGGTAAAGGTATTCAAGCACAACCTCTGATCAATCACTGACCCAAGAGTGACCCCTAGCCAGACTTAAAAATACTAACAAGAATTTTTAAAAACCAAAACAAACAAATTTAAAAAATGGTGTAGTGACTACATATTGTGGGGAAACAGACTCCACACAATTAGTCCAAGCAAGTCAACAAGCAAATACACAGCAATAAGCACATCTGGGAGGGATGCAGTGAATAGGAACAGAATTAAAAGCTGCTACAATAGATAATCTAAAATGTACAGTTTTCAAAATGTCTAGGCAAACTAAAAAATTATGAGATTATAATTATACAAAGAATGTGTGACCCATACATGGGCAGCGGGGGAGACAACAATCAATAGAAACTATCTCTAAGAGGGCCCAGATGTTGGACTTAGTGTGACTTCAAAGCAGCCATTATAAATAGCTCCAGAGAACTGAAACAATTTTTAAAAGAATTTATATCTAAAGAATTAAAGTATGATGACAATGACTCATCCAATAGAAAATACAGACAAACAGAAATAAGAGAAAGATAAATACCATATGATTTATCTTTCACTTGTAATTTAAGAAACAAAACAAATGAGCAAAGGAAAAAAAGACAAACCAAGAAACAGACTCTTAACTATAGAGAACAAAATGATAGTTATCAGAGAAGCAGTAGGTGGAGAGTGGCTGAAACAGGTGATGGGGATGAAAGAGTATACTTATGAAAAAATAGATATATGGGTGCCTACCTAGCTCAGTCAGTGGAGCATGTGAGTTCAAGCCCAATGTTGGATGTAGAGATTTTAAAAAAATAAAAGAAAATCTTCAGTGGTGAGCCATTGGATGGCTCAGTCAGTTAACTATCTGCCTTAAGCCCAGCTCATGATCCTAGGGTCCTGAGATAGAGCCCAATATCAGTCTCCCTGCTCAGCAGGGAGCCTGCTTCTCCCTACCCCTCTGCTGTTCCCCCTGCTTGTACTCTCTCCCTCTTAGTCAAATAAATAAATAAATAAAATCTTTAAAAACAATTTTTTACACACAAACACTCATAAAAATGTGTTAACTGAATTAAAGTTTTGCCTAATTCACAATACGTTTGGGAAACAATTCAACATTCAGGATAAAAGCCTAATTCACAATACGTTTGGGAAACAATTCAACGTTCAGGATAAAAATAAATTTTATGAAATTTAAATAAAACTATAAATATCTCTGTTTTTGAGACTATAATTTATAGTACATTTATTTATAAAGATTCATTTTAATTTTGAATTTTAATTATTCTGTGACCATGAATATTCAAATATTGATTCACATCCACATACATGATATACTATTGTATTTCCAAAGCTAACTTCAAAAATGTGAAAGATGTAATACAATTGAAAAAAAAAAAGGAAAAAATTGTACAAAGAGACAAATTATTTTTTCAAAAAAAGAAAGAAGGAAAAGAAATTCTGGCAGTGAAAAATATACCTGAAATAAAGTTTACCACAGGGGGCTCAAGAACTGATATCATCTGACAGAAGGAAAAGAACTAAAGTCTAAGAAAGCAGGTTTTACCAGTTGTTTATTTAGTAACCATTTCATATTACCAACATAAGTACCACAGTCTTAAGATATTTCAGAGAGGGAGTGCCTGGGTGGCTCAGTCATTAAATGTCTACCCTCAGCTCAGGTCATGATCCCAAGCTTCTGGGATGGAGCCCTGCATCAGGTTCCCTGCTCAGTGGGAAGCCTGCTTCTCACTCTCCCACTCCTCCCGCTTGTGTTCCCTCTCTCGTTCTCTCTCTGTGTCAAATAAATAAAAAAATTCTTTTTTTTTTCTTTTTTTCTTTTTTTTTTTTTTTTTTTAAAGATTTTATTTATTTATCAGAGAGAGAGTGGGAGAGAGCGAGCACAGGCAGACAGAATGGCAGGCAGAGGCAGAGGGAGAAGCAGGCTCCCTGCTGAGCAAGGAGCCCAATGTGGGACTCGATCCCAGGATGCTGGGATCATGACCTGAGCCGAAGGCAGCTGCTTAACCAACTGAGCCACCCAGGCGTCCCAATAAAAAAATTCTTAAAAAAAAAAAAAGATATTTCAGAAAGGATAACAAAACGTAAAAGCATTGATGTAGTACTCAAGTAGATAATTAGGAGATGATCTTTACATGGGAAGGTAGAAAGTCACCAAAATCTTTTGGTTTAGATTTATTTTTGTTAAAATTTCAACAAACATTTCTGGAATATCTGTTATACACTGTTCTAGACACTTAAAATTTTTTAAAAATCAAAAAATTCAGCAATACAGCCAACATTTATTATGAATCCAATATACCAAACATTATGCCAGATGCTGGGGAAAAAAAAGAGGAATAAAACCTAAATGGTACCTTCAAAAAGCTCAAAACTCTAAAAGAGGTTCAAGGTGATAAATTCAATGTGATACATACAAATAGAATTTTTTAAATATGTGTAAGACTTAGGGGTAGATCCTAGGTAGTTTATTGGGGAATATAAGGGGGGTGGGGAACACAGAGGCTTTACCAAATGGGTGCTGCCTGGCCTAGTTTTCAACCAAGAAACCAGTAAGAAAAGATGAGACTAAGCAGATAAAAACAACATAAGTTTACAGTAACATGAAACAGCAGACTTGTGTAGGACATGACAGTAGTCACCAGTACTACAGAGTAAAACAAGTATGATGGGAGATGAGGTTGGAGAGAGAAGTCCCTTCTAGTAAATATCTTAAACTTTATAATAACTTATGGGGGAGTGCGTCACTACATGGACTTAAGTAACATCAGATATTAGTTTTGGAGGGATAACTTTATACTGAATATGAATTAAAGGTGGATGAGACAGAAAAGAAGAAATCAATTAGATCTAAAGCAATGGCTAGGAGGATGGAGAGGACAAACAGGAGATGAAGATGGAACAAAATCAAGGATCTGGTAATCAGTTCTCACTACATCAATATGCATTATGAAGTACACCTTCAGACAAATGTTGCTACTGTGTTTGCTTCTGGAAAAAATGAAGACAAGTCAATAATGACGCAAAGTCATTAGCCTGGAAAACTAAGAAAGGGAGGGAAAAGGATACTGGTTTAGTTTTAGACCAATGTGAGATCCTATCAGATATGCCTGAGGTGTTGATCAAGCACCTGATACATAAGCCAGAGTTCAAGAGAAAAAGCAAACCAATGAATTATTCTGTTGTAGCAGTAAAGCCAAGGAACTCTAAAAGACGACCTAAAGAAAGGATATAAAGTAGGAGAGAAAAGGTCATTAGCAGAGGAATAAAAAAATGCCTCTATTTGTAGAGCAGGCAGAGGACATTAATCAAAAAAGACCGAGAGTAATCAGAAAGGATGAAGGATACCAGGAAAGAGAGGAAACCCCATCTTATTTGATTATGGCAGAGTGAGATCACTACTTCTTCCTCTCTTGGCAATCATTAAAAAAAAAAAAAAAAAGGCAAGATAAGCAGGAAGAACACCCCATCTTTAATGAAACTAGGACTGACATCTGAAGCCAGAGAAGAGATGGGAGATCCACCAAAGTCAATCCAGAAGGGATGTGGAAGGAAACAGAAAAAAATACCCACCCAGGGTTATAAACTCACAAAGAACTGTCAAGGCACATTTCTCCTAGGTGAAAGGGAGCCACTAAAAGGCCAAAGCAAAAATCCTGTTTACAACAGTTCAAGCAGGGCACACAAACTGGTGGAGAGTATAAAGTTATCGTTCTCAAACTAATTATCTGATATTACTTGAAACCTTCCTTAAGTCCAAAACCCATCCCCTACAGGATAAAGTTCAAGCTATTTAATATAATCCTCAGGACCAGATTTGGTTCCAAGAAGCAGAGAAGCCCAAACAGGAAATCACACAGAGAAACCATATTCAGAGAAAGCAGTCTCTGTGTGTCTGGAGCAGTAAGAGACTTTGTACTGAACAGAACCACTGCAGCCTACAGGCTGTAGTCACGAAAATAAGCTCCACACAATCTTGAATCATGAGGAAAAAGTCCAGGTGGCTTTTCACACAACCCAAGAGAAAGTCTGCATACAAATATTCACTAAGCACTGCCTGTACTAGCTGAAAATGGAAACCAACTAAATAGCCATCAATCAAAAAGTGGATAAATTCTGATATTAATCTAAGTAGATGGTATTGTAACATGTCTCAAAGAAATGGAGTACATAAATGTAACCACATAGTTAAGATCCAAAACACATCATTGAACACAAAAAACTACAAGATGATACACATAGTATGATGTCATTTATATAAAATGTCGTTAAAAACAATGCTATAATCATATGTAATAACAACATATGAGTTGGGAGGAGAGGAATGGCACCTGAAGGGGGTGCTAAGGGACTTCACACGCGACTATAATATTCTCTCTTTTTTAAAAATCTAAAATAACTATAGGAAAAATTTTAGGATTGACAGAACTGGATATTCCCATGCTACCGTCTATAAATTACCCTCCATGCTTGCCTTTGGAACATAGTAACTACATTGTGAGGAATCACAAACAAGCCCAGGTGGAGAGACTTCACATAAAAACCCACATGGAGAGGAATTAAGGTGGCCAGGGTGTAGCTAGCATCTTCTACCAGACACCTGCATGAACAAGCCTTCAGAAGATTCCAGACTCCGCATTTAAATCTTCTAGCTGAAGCCCGACACATCACAAAACAGGACAAGCTGTCCCTGAGATCCAAACTCCTAATTTACTCCTGAGCACCAATGGTCATTTCATGCCACTACCTTTTGAGACAATTTGTTACAAAGGCACAGTAACCAGAACAACAAATATTACAACGAAATGAAAAGAAAAAAATATTTCCAGTGCCTAGTATAAAGTCTCAGTCCTATTTGCTAAATTTCAAAATTGCTAACAGTTGTAAACTTACTTCAGTTTAATAATTTATACAGCCTCTTACCTCCAAACTTCCAGAATGTGCTGCCCAATGTAAAGGGGTAAACTTATGGAGAATGTCTGCTTCATTTATGCTGGCTCCTCGTTCTATTATATCTGAAAGCTGCTTTACGTCTCCAGCCCGTACAGCATCATGTATGTTACCAAAATGCACTTTCTTCCGGGCACCTACTGAAAATCAAATTAACATATATCACAAAACTTAAAAAAAAAAAAGACTAAAGCAATGATTCAACAGAAAGCACAAAATCACTTTGGCTTTCCAAACAATTTACTACAAAGAACTGATTAACAGTTCAATCACACTTCCATTTCAGCTCTAACACATAAAAAGCACAGAAGTTATCACTCCCATAGGTAAAGAAAAAGCTGGACAAAAGGAAAATCAACAACTTTTCTTGGACTCATCAGAGAACCAAGTTCTCAGAGCCAGTTGCCTCCCTGAGTCTGGACACACAAATACAGAGAAACACAAACAAGTTCAGCTTACCTGGAGCAAAAGCCACTGGAGCCATAAACTTCCAAGCAATGAAATGGTAATTTTGACAAACTGCTAGAGGCTGGGCAAGTATTAGCCTACGAATGAGAAACTCTCTAGGGCTACAGTCTTAAAATGCCCCCACATTTTCATAGATTTTACCCTACCAGGGTAAATCCCACCAGGTTATCACTGTGAAAAGAATTACTTCATGTCTTTGGCAGGGAAAGAGGGAAAGTAACCATTCTGAAATACACCCAGTGCATTCTCCACAAGAGAGACCTACTCTCCAATGATTTTAACAGAGCCCTAACTCACATAGGCTGATATATTCCACAATCTTTTTCTTATCCTTCTCATTTGTACTACACTAAGAAAGGAATGGCAGGTCACAATGTTTACTTCATAACACTCCAGCGGTCTTATATTTTACAATTTAATGTTCCAAACATCAAAGCTACATTGTGACTGTGAAATTTTTTTTTTAAGATTTTATTTATTTGTCAGAGAGAGAGAGGGAGAGCGAGCGAGCACAGGCAGACAGAATGGCAGGCAGAGGCAGAGGGAGAAGCAGGCTCCCTGCTGAGCAAGGAGCCGGATATGAGACTCGATCCCAGGACGCTGGGATCATGACCTGAGCCGAAGGCAGCTGCTTAACCAACTGAGCCACCCAGGCGTCCCTGTGACTGTGAAATATTTTAAGCCAGAAGCAACAAAGGTACCTAAGCATGAACAGTTGTTGGAAGAGAAAGAAGAGAATTTAATCAAAGTATATCCTGAACAAAAAGGCATGATTCCTGACCTCAAATGGTTTTTTAATTTTTGGTAGATAATCTATGCAATCTATACTACTATTTATCTATGTATATGTCCTTTCTCCACAACTCAAATGCTAGTTTCTTGAGGGCTAGTATCATATCTTATAGCACTCCTTAACAAAATGCTGCACATTTTACTCAAAAATCCTTTCTGAGCATCTACCATGTGCCAAGCACTGTCATAATATCTTTCCCTGCCTACACCTTAACCTTTTCCTTTTTCAATATTATCACAGTGCTTGGCAGGCAGAAGCTAAGACAGTGAACAGGATATAAGAAACCATACCACCTGGCCTCGAATGCTTGGGAGTATTTTTCTTTGGGGGCTATAATGTATCAGAGAAAAGGACTGAATCTCAAAAAATTAAGTCATTAAGGGTGTTATCAATAGTCCTTGCTCAAACCAAGATGGCACAAGAATCTCACAGCCACACAAGTTTCCCGGTCAGTTCTCAATAACAGCAGACGACCAGGGAAAAAAGCACCAGTGATGGCATTATCCAGGGGGAAATAATAGGATTTAAGGAGAGGATGGAAGAAAAGTTAACTACGGGAAAGGGAGAGTTAATAGAGTGGAAGGGAGAAAACTAGGTAAGTCTAAAGTCATCTCCAGAGGGTCAAATGCTGCAGAGAAGCCAAGGGTCTAACATTTAACAAGCGTTTATGTCAGTCTGGACTAGAAGTCTCAGGAATAGTGCAGGTGGAAAGAATGAGAGGAAAGCTGGAGTGAAGAAGGATAAGAAACAGGTGAACAGCTTTGGGACCCACTTAAAACAAGTCAATTAAGGGAAATCAGGAGTCACAGCTGAGAAAGGAAACTGCCAGAAAGGGCCAAAGCAGATGTGGATGAAATCAGAAAAGAGTGGCAGAGACAAAGGCAAGCGAAGTAGTCTGACTCACACGGGGTTGCACTCTCCCTAGAGGAGGTGGAAGGGCCTGAATCGGAAGCCCCTGGCATGGTGCGATCCTTCGGACTCCGGGGAGGACCCGAGTCCAGGCCCCCGCTGCTGCGGCGGTCTTCACTTGCTGTCACCCACGAGCCACTGCAGTGGCTGCCTTCGTCGTCGCTAAGACTGGGTACCTGATCCTCCCGGGTTTTCTCCCAAGAGTTTCCGCTGCGGAAGCCCTCGTCTATACGTTCTCTCTCCCAGAAGCCACGGAGGCAGCGGCTGGCGTCTACGCTGACGCTCACCCCGGAGGAGTCGCTGGCCGCGTAACCGCGGTCTTCACTTACTCCCTCCCAGGAATTACTGAGGCTGTGGCCGCCATCGACACTCCCTTCCTCCCAAGAGCCACTGAGGCGGCGTCTGCAGTAGTCACTGCCTCTCTCCCCGGAGTGGCTGAGTTGGGGGTCCGGGACTACTCTGACACCCTCCCAAGAATCACTGAAGCACAGGCCGCGGTCTTCTCTGACCAGTCCCTCGCAGTCACTAGTTTGGGGGCTCCCGACTTCACTTAAATTCACGTCGCTGCTGCTGAAGCTTTGGTCTCCCCTTACTCTCTCCCAGGAGCTACTGTGACGGCGCCCACCGTCTCCCGTAACTCTCTCCAGAGAGACACTGCCCAGGTCTTCACTAACTCTTCTAGAGTCACTGCCGGAGAAACCGATGTCTTCACTTAGTCTTCTGCTAGAGTCCCTACAGAGGTGACCGCCATCTTCACGGATTCTTTCCCTGTCTTCGCTGGGACTACAGTCCTGGTCTTCGCTAACTCTCTGCCTTAATTGGCCCCGGTGTTGGCCGTGTCGGCCGTTTATCCTCCACACGCGGTGGCTACTGAGGCGGCCGCCGTCTTCGGCCGCTACTCCCCGCGAGTCGCTCCGGCGGCGGCCGCCGTGGGCTAATACCCTCTCCTCCAAGTTGCTTTCCAGCCTCCCGACTCCAGCCAACCTGTTGGAGGTGTGCTGGAGCCGCTGCCTTGGAAAC
This sequence comes from Mustela nivalis, assembly GCF_964662115.1. Classification (NCBI taxonomy): domain Eukaryota; kingdom Metazoa; phylum Chordata; class Mammalia; order Carnivora; family Mustelidae; genus Mustela; species Mustela nivalis. Next base: position 54,534,531 of record NC_139028.1, read on the forward strand.
GGGTAAACTTCCGGCGTGCTGCGGTCATTTCCTGTTCCTCACGGTCTTGCGTCACTTCCGGCCTCCCCTCCACCTTTTTCTAGGCTTCGCCTCTAGAGACGTCGGAGGGTGGTAAGGACCGGTTTTTGTGAAATTCCGTACGGCCTCACATCCAAATTATCTAGGCCCTTTTTCTCCAATGGCCTAGCATCCGTCGCGCTTTCCATGGCTCAGCGAAGCAGGTGGAGGTTCCAGGACTGCAGTTTGCGTAGGTGACCTGTGTCGCGCGGGCCGGGTGGGGCCTTTCTTCGTCCTTGACAAATCTAGTATAGTTTCTCAGTGCTCGCTGGAACATCGGAGGAAATAGGTTCTTACGTTAGCGATTCACAGGTGTGGAGAAAGACCCAAAGGAAAAGTTAGCAGCTGCAGCCGCTTTCATTATTGAATGCTTATTAGTGCCAGGCTCTTCGGTAATTGCTTGGTACTTAATTCTCAATAATTTTTGTAAGGTAGGTGTTGTCTCTGGTTTGTAGGTTAGCCGATTCAAGGTATCAGTAATTCGTTAAGGACAAACAGGTAAGTTACGGAACCAGTATAAACACAGGTCAGTAGTCAGAAGACCGCCCCAGGGTTCCTGACTCCCAAATCCAAGGCTCCTTTTAATGTAAAATGTTCACTTTCAGCAGTTTGGCCCAAATCTTTTTATCTAACCTTATTGCTTAACATATATTCTTCCATTCACTCTTTATTGAAAATACTCGGGTGGGGCCAGGGGCCGCGAGGCACTTGGGTGGCTCAGTTGGTAGAGCCCCACGTTGGGCGTGGAGCCTTCTTAAAAAAAGAAAATTAGAAGAAAATACATGGGTCGGATTTAGTGCTAGCAGCAGAGAATACAGTAGAATTCTCTGCCCTCCAAGGGTATCACCCACCTTAATTCCCCTTTCAACTTTTTTTTTCCCCTTTCCCCATCCTTCTTTCTTTGCCACAGGTTTTGTTCTTAAACACATTTGGGAAATTACCCTGACTCTGTCTTACCTCTCGTGAAGTACAGTAAGTTGACTTTAACTTCCATAGCCTCTTGTAATAGTGGTAATACTAATAATTGCCATTTGCTGAGTTCCTGTGAGTCTGACACTGTACTAAGTACTTTCTGTTAGTTTTGTTATTTAATCCTAACATAACCTATCCGAACCGTATTATTCTTCCTTTTTACAGATAGAGACAAAAAGCACCAGTTATGCCTGAAGATTCACAGCTAGTAAGTATTAAGTACCTGAATTAGGTATCCAACCTAGATCTTTGATTTTTGCTGGACATACTTCTCAAAGTCTCTGAATTTCCGCAGCCTTTATTAGACCACTTTTCACATTATTTTAAAATTACCTATTTAACAGTTGGTCTTCACCCTGACTCCCCAAGGACTCTGAGCTTCTGGGAGGTAGGGACTGTGGAGAGCTTAGTAGCTGTGGTGTGGGTTAGGATGTGGCTTGATGGTCAGTTGTTTGTTGTGGATGAACTGAGAGAATGAAAATCATCTTTTTTTTTTTTTTTTTAAGATTTTATTTATTTATTTGACAGATCACAAGTAGGCAGAGAGGCAGGCAAAGAGACAGGGGGAAGCAGGCTCCCTGCTGATCAGAGAGCCCAATGTGGGGCTCGATTGATCCCAGGACCCTGGGATCATGACCTGATCGGAAGGCAGAGGCTTTAACCCACTGAGCTACCCAGGTGCCCCGAAAATCATCTTTTTTACAGCTAGGAGGGAATTTGGGATTAGTCATCCCAGTCTGCTTATTTTTAGAAATAGAGCAACTGAGGTGTTTTGTTTTCTCAGACATCGATTGAGTTATTTTAATAGGGGCCAGTTTCTATGCTAAATGATTTACAAATAGTTTCAGACTTAATCTCTATTATTATTTCTGTTTTTACAGATGAAGAAACTGCTCACATTTGGCCAAGATCACATAATAGGAAGTGGGGAATTGGAACTCACTCTGACTGACTCCAAATTAATAGAGAGTTTGTAGCCACTTACATAATAATGGTAAAGGTTTCATTTGTTGCTATATGGGTAAATTCATTGAGGGTCAGCACATCCTCAAAGGATGCACAAATGGCAGGAAGGATTAGAAAAGAAAACCAAAACAGCAGAGAAACAGAAAACAGAAAATCTCCCAAAATAAACGTAAAGGAATTAAAAATAAGATATTCATGAAATAGAAAATAAAATTGATGGTAATGCCTTCTGTTTGAAAAGGACAATAAATAGACACTTAACAGATCTAAAGAAAACGATATTTGGAAAAAAGGGAACATATTACAGATAAGAGGGACTTTGAAAATTGGAAGTGAATCTAGAATAGTCTTATATGGATAATCTTGAAAATTGACCTGGACAATTTTCTAGGAAAATACACATCCCGAAAAATTGGCTCTACAGTTAGAAAACCATAATGAACTGATAATCATGAAAGAATGCCCTATATATCCCTGATGAAGGTCACCAGGAACAAAGCATAGAGAAGAATGGGAGTGTGTCCCAACTATGAAAGGAACATAACCATAGCAGAATCTAAAAGATAGTAAAATAAAATATAGCTCAGTCTCACTTAAAAATACATGCAAAAAAAAAAAAAAAAAAACTAACCTAGCAGTGCATTTAGAGAATAATGCCATAACTAAGTTGGGTTAATCGTACCTGTGCAAGGATGGTCAACATTAGACAGGTAATGAAAATCTTCTACATTAGTAGATAAAGGGGAAAACTATATAACTTTAATTGATACTGAAAAAACACTTGAGAAATTAACATCTATTACTGATTTAAAAAAAAATTTTATAATAAGGAACAAAAAGAAGTTTGCTTAACTGGATGAAGGGTATCAACCAGCAATAAAGAAACTTATTTCATGATCCAGGTTATATTTTCTGTCATTCATACAATTCAACATTGTTCTGAGAATTTTGGAACCAGTAAGTGAGATAAGGTATGAAATTAGCAAGAAATTAAGATAAATTATATCGTTTACTTGGAAACGCCCCCAGATGATTTTTTGTAAACGATATAATCAACTTTTAAATGTAAAGAACTCAAATTAGCACCAACAATGGTGAAACATTCTAGAAATCTATCAAGAAATAAGCCAAACCTACATTAAAAATACATAAAACTAGGGTGCCTGGGTGGCTCAGTGGGTTAAGCCACTGCATTCAGCTCAGGTCATGATCTCAGGGTCCTGGGATCGAGTCCCACATCAGGCTCTCTGCTCAGCAGGGAGCCTGCTTCCTCCTCTCTCTCTGCCTGCCTCTCTGCCTACTTGTAATCTCTCTCTGTCAAATAAATAAAATCTTTAAAAAAAACGTAAAACTAGAATTAGAATAAATGGAAAGATACGCTTTATCCCTAGGTGAGTAGGCTCAGTGTTTAAAGATGAGATTCTCCTGATTATAAATTCGTTGCATTTCAATTAAAAATTCTAACAATTTTTAATGGGAAAAAAAAAGGCGATTTTTTTTTTTTTTTTAGAGAAAAGCCATACTTTTTTTTTTTAAGATTTTATTTATTTATTTGACAGAGATCACAGGTAGGCAGAGAGGCAGGCAGAGGGGGAGGGGAAAGGAGGCTCCCTGCTGAGTAGAGAGCCTGATGTGGGGCTGGGTCCCACCATGACCTGAGCCAAAGGCAGACGCCCCACAAGATGGTTTTTTTATCTCAAAGAATGTAGGTGCAAGATTAACCAAAATGGTTTTTTTAAAATAAGAATGAGAACTCACCCAAATACCCATCAGAACTACAAAGCTAGGGTATGTATAACAGGGAGGTAACTGGAATAGGACTGGATAAGTAGTGGAACAAACTAGAATTCAGAAATATATGTATACACTTATTATAGCGGTAGCATTTCAGATACAGAAATGTAAGCTCTTCATTTTCATATGCAAAAATTTCAGAGTTAAAGATACTATCAAAGTGCTAGAAGAAAATACAGGAATTTGCTGTTTATATTTTAGGAAGTCCTTCTTAAGTAATATCAGCCCCAGGGATCACAGAGAAAACAAACATTTAAAAGATACATTACCATGAAGTTTAGACCAGAGGTAGACAATGTTTATTATCAAGTCTGAGAAAGAGTAACTCTAGAAAAACTAATGAGCAAAAATGATGAAAAATACCAAAAGCAAGTACACCTGAAACTAATGAATGTTGTACGTCAACTGTACTTCAATTTGGGGGGGGGAATGAACAAAATTTATTGAACTCATTAGGAATGCTCTGCACAGCACTATGATAAAAACTAAAAGATAGATAATGAGTGCTAAAAGAGGTCTGAAGACCCTGCTGGTGAGAGATTAAATTGGAATGACCCAGGAAGGACAGTTTGGCAGTATCTGTTGAAACTCTAAACATACGTTACCCTTCAGTCAGAAACTATCCAGTTGTAAAATCTTCAAAATAACGTTCTGTTGTAGTAGGTTAGTCATTGCAAAGTGTTATGGTTGTAAATAATTAGACACTTTAATATCCATCAGTGAAACAGTGCTGAATTATGCTACATGCCTATGAAATACACAGTTGTAGAAATGAGTTCTACATTATTAACATAGAAAAAGATAAAGTGAATGAAAGGCAATATATATGCAATCTCATTTAGTTTAGTTTTGTTTTTTTTTAAGATTTTATTTATTTATTTGACAGAGATCACAAGTAGGCAGAGAGAGAGAGGAGGAAGCAGGCTCCCCCCGCCTGAGCAGAGAGCCCGATGCGGGGCTCGATCCCAGGACCCCGGGATCATGACCAGAGCCGAAGGCCGAGGCTTTAACCCACTGAGCCACTCAGGCGCCCCTCATTTAGTTTTTTAAAGTTTTTTTTCAAAGAATGTAGAAGATTAAAACTCAGTATAGAACAAGAAAGATGTAAAAGACTTTTCTATATTTTTTAATTTTACAAAAATTCTAAGTAAAAATACAGAAGCACAGGAAAGCATGTATTGTTATATAAAACAAAAGTATTTCTTATGAGCACATGGGTCAGGAAAGATTAAGAAGCTAAGAAAAACACTGGTTTGGCAGTTACCAATTATTGGTAACACTCAGAGGAGTCAAGATATAAAAACCCCGGATGCACAGGATGTCAAGGTAAGTGAGGAACTGACTGAAGGAAATGTCTCATGTGAACCATTCCAGAACACACTGAAGTGGGAATCTTGGCATTCTAGAGAAATGGAGCTCTGTGTAAGTAGGAAACTTAAGGTTCCATCTCTTATTAGTTTTTCCAGAGGGCTCTGCCTAAATCCCCCATAAATCAGCTTTTTGCATTTAGTTCCAGAGGAGGGAGCGGGGCCAACCCCAGGCCAAAAGTTCAATTAAATGTGTTTTGGTAACCAACTTCCTTATGCCTAAATAGCTAAATACTCTTCTCTTGCTTCCCAGGCATTCTTGTTTTCCTTTCGTTGGACACCTCTCCAAACTTTCACCCCGCAGTGCTTTTTTGCTCTTGTTTAACTTGCTCTTTCCCACCTGCACAACTCTGTATAGGATTAGGAGGAAACCCTACTTTGAGAGAAGTTCAGTCCCCCCCGCCCCCCGCTTTTTTTTTTTAGCCTGACTCCATTTCTACCTCCAGATTACCTCTTCTTTAGTCTGCTAAAAACTTTTCACTTGCCAGCACAGTGAGATGCCAAGTATTTTTCTGAAAATTTTGTATAAACTTCTTGTAGCATTTAGTAGTTGCTAAACAGGTTGTAAACAAAGTTTGTTTGGGAAAACAAAACAAATGGTCTATTTTGGGTTTAGTTTTTACTTGAAAATCTGAATTTTTATTATATAGGTAGGTCTTTTTTTAAAATTTTCTGAAGCTTATTTTTAGTTAAGTAACAGATAACTATAGTATTTTCCAGAACAGTAAAGTTAAAACTAGGTTTTATGTAAGCAGATTATGTTAAAATCAGAACATAGAGGGTACTAACAAATTTTCAGGTTTTGGGAAATGTTAGTTCTCACAAACTTCAGCTGTTACTTCAAAAAATATTTCATCTTACATGAGGCTTTCTTGGGTTTTCCTTGCTACACTTTCCAGTGTAGCTTACTAACTAGTTTTAATTCCCATTGATCTGTGTTGACTATTACTTTTCCATCTTTTGGGGCTACAAAGTCATTGTTGTTTCCTAGATCAGTTATCAGATCTAGCTATTCATTTAAGTTACCCAAGGGTTTTTTAAAGTTAAGATATAATTGACATTATTTGCATGTTGGAGCTTTCTAAATGGTAGAGGGATCTCAGAGTCTGCTAAATGAGATCCTTCAGAGACCATCTGTTCTTAATATTTGCTGATGGTAATGCAGTGAAATTTGGGGCCCACACATCTAAATCACTGCCCAGTATCCAACCTCCTACCTCGAAGAAAAACTAGGAATTGGATTTTCAGCTCCAACTATTAAGTACCTGTGATCATCTCGGAGGAAGTATTACCCCTCTGCCACTTCAAAGCTAATTCCTTTTGTGCTATTGATAAATCTCTGGTGTGTCAGTCATCTCTCTTCAACAGGTCTCCATTGAACTCCTTTTAACATGTATGTTAGACATCTTTTTGTCTCATTCTAACTACAGTTAAATCTCCAGTTAAATTTCATGAAGAGTAGCTCATAAAATTTTGTCACCGCTCACCCTCACTACTCCATTGCAACTAGTGTTAACACCCATAATACTCACCTGTTCTTCAATTTTTAGGGGTTATCATCCCGTATTTCCTTGGCTTTGTTTACTGCCTTTTTTCAACCATTATGGATTTTGTGGATTTTTTTTCCCCTCAGTAGTACTTCTTTCCCACCCTCCCATTTAAGAGTTTAATGTTTGCTCCTCAAGGACCTTTCCGTGATCCTCTTCCTTTATATGGATATTCTTCATACACTGGTAGATGTGAATGTCACCTTTCTTCGTTCAGATACTTGTTTCGTTGTTTTAAGATTTTATTTATTTGACAGAGATTACAAGTAGGCAGAGAGAAAGAGGAGGAAGCAGGCTCCCTGCTGAACGGCCCAATGCGGTCTCGATCCCAGGACCCTGAGATCATGACCTGAGCCAAAGGCAGAGCCTTTAACCCACTGAGCCACCCAGGTGCCCCTCTGGTCAAATACTTTTAAGCATTTGATACAAGTTACGATCCCCCCCCAAAAGAAGACAACAGAAAATTTTGCCTGTTTTTGGATTCAGACCCCAGCACTTCTTCCATGAGTGTTGATTTACATTTGGAAGTTCAGCTATCACAATGTGTTCTCACTTCTCAAATCCAGTGGACACCTACCGGTTTTTCTTATTGGACCTTTCTATAATAATTGTATTGACAGTCAACAATCTCATAAATTTCTGTTCACTTGATTCTTTAAAAAGATGCAGATAGGATTTGTTTAAATTTCTGGTGGCCCCCATGCTCACCAGTATAATACAAACTTCTAAGCATAACTAAGAAGACTTCATAATCTTCAAAGTTGTTGGGTTTTAACCATATAGAACAATTTGAAAACACATGTTTTCAAGCCTTTGTTTGCTGTCCATTCTCCATACATACCCTTCCCACCAATGTGGACTCCACTCCTAGTTCTCCTAAACCCAAATACCACCACCTCTGAAGTTTTCCTTAACTCACTTCCAGATAGTCTGATGTACCTACTCAAGGAATTCTTTGTAATTGCAGAAATACTACAGAATAAAATGAAGCAAAGCTAGGTCTACATTCCTATTCTACAACTTTCTCAGTGATTCAATCTGTAGATAGTATCTACTATGTATGATTATAAATACCAAAGACGAAACATCTAAAAACTTTGCCAATGCCTACCACACAGTAAATGTTCAACAAACTGGCTTTCATTGTTTTATATGCCCCTCTCCTCCAATAGATGGCAGAAAAGATTCATCTTCCATCTCAGAGTTCCTGGCTTATAGCAGGTGCCATGTTCACGTTAAAGAATGGTGATTTTAAAGACATAAGAAAAGCCACATTTCTAAAGCCATTCAAGAAATAAACAGATACAAACCGGAAGTTTCTTCATCATTCTATTTATTACATGTATGAATATTAACATCTCATGGTATCCATCTAATTCAGTCAAAACCAACAAAGGAAAAAGGTTAACCATGTTTCAAATGAACATTCTTACAGATTCCCCTGTAAATTAAAATAGAAATATGTTCATCTGCATTAAATTGTTTGACATACTTGAAAATGTCATTTTAAAAAAAAATCACCTTCAGTACTTAAATATATTTGTTAATCGTTTGATGGCATCAGTGTCCAATTTCAATAAAAGTTGCTTCATTAGATACTTTTCAAAAATGGACATCTAGATGGTTCTCTACAGCTAGAGAGATATATATGCAAAGTTTTATTTCGTTTTTAAAAATTTTCAAATCTGGCTTTTCTATTTGAGAAAAGTCCTGCAGTGCTCTCTCAGACCCCTCTTTTGAAGGATAAAACTAACCAGAATTTGCTTCTTTAATCATGGGAAGCTACTAGAAAAAAATCTTACGTTGAGGTTGCTGTTTAATTCCATTTTCACCCAATAAAAAGTACAGAAACACTGTCTTTATTTGATGGTGTGCATAAATATTACACTCCATGGATAGCAAAAATATTTTTTATTTATAATTTACAGTTTCACAAGTGAAAATCGTACATTTTTACACATACAATTTCATTTTGTTAAATTTGCACACATCTACAGAACTTTCACACAAGAAGCACCTGAAACTGTGCAGGCAGTAGGAAATGCAAATACTAAAATGTATTTATTAACCAAATGGTAGCTGAAGGCCCTGCCTCAGCTAGACAATTTATATAGATATATGTCTATATATACATAAAAAATTCTTCACCTTCTATATCCAACAGCAGCTTTTTTTAAAAAGAAAAACATACCTTTCTCATTTTATTTAAACTGACTCGACTGTATCATTTTCTGTTTTAATTTCAGTGGGTGCTGCTATGCTTTCCTCTGTACAAGCTGGTGGGGTATCAATTCGTTCTTCCTTAACTTTGGGACTTTCACAGGGTTCCTGCAATTCGTTTTTGACAATGTTCAACATAATGTTCAAAGGGTTTTCAACTGGTGTCTTGCTGGGAGACGGTGTACAATCAAATGAAGATGTCTACAAAATGAAAAGCTCTGTAAGTTCTGATTAAAGTTCAAAATACCACATTAAATGACTAGTTTTTTAAGACCCTTGTATGGGTAAAGAAACATACATATATCAAATCCAATTGAAATACCTCCTCCCCCATAAGACACGCCATGAAAGCAGTCAAATAAAAGGTATACATACTGAGCATTTAATACGTGCTCAGCAATGATCTATGCCAAGAAAAGCAGTAACCAATTTAAGGCAAAAAGAAGTTGATCAGACATACCTCTATAGTTAACCCCACAAACATGGTAACTCCTACATATATTCTGGAATTTTTATGACTATCCTAATTTCAAATACTCTGACCTCACAAACCATCAAAATGTCCTAGAAAGTTCTACTCTTTTAATGATCTAAATAAATCTTCCAAACTGCCTCCCGAACGGTTTGGCTTAAAGAAATGGGGTTACTCTCAAACATGAAAGTGTGAACGTCTAAGGTCAACAGATATTTCAGATTTCACTTGTGATCATTTAAAAATTATTCCTATGTTACATGGCTAAAAGGGGGGGGGCAGTTAAGTGCTACCCATTAACTCTAGAAACCTGTTCCCATCATGATCCTTATCTTCAGTTTCTCCAACATTTCACTAGGCCTACTGCTCTAGAACGGAATACAGAAGTTTCAAAAATTTAAATCAGATCCTATCAATCTAGCATGAATATTTGAACAACCTAAATGATACATCAACGCAGCTCAATACATCAATAAGGTTAAAATAAAAATATTGCTCTGATGCAAAAAATAACAAAATTCACTCATGTAAATGAAAACAAACCGTAACCAAAAAGAACTTACATTTTGATAATCTTCATAACATGATGGATGATAAATCTGAAGCAAGAAGAAAAAAAGTAGGTATTCACATGTATATTCATTTCTAAGGGACTATTCTGATATGATTAATTTACACCAGAAAATAGCTATCTTTGAAAAGGTAACGAAACCAACTGTTAAAAATGTGGGTTAAAAAAAATTCCATCCCAATTTCTCCTTTAACTTGCTTTATACGCTTAAACAGATAACATGATACACTCTGAAGACAGTAACAGTTCTTTATAATGAAATACAAACTCAAAATTAAAGTAGTGTGGTTAGGCAGAAAGAAGACTGACTAGATGTAGTAGACCCCATCTGGGTTTATCATTACCTAGTTACGCGACCTCTTATATAAAATAAGATGGCAAGATACGTTCCAACTCAAACACTGTAACTAAAGACAAACAACTTTCTTATAAAAATAAAAAAACAAACACTTTTCATTCAAAGTGGCAAGTTCTCCCCTAAAAAATAATCTTAACAGTTACAAAGAACTGGAAATTACCTTTCCATCTACTCTAATAGCATTCTTTAAATGCCATTCCTCCTCTTCTTCATCCCAGTATTGTTCAAATTGTTCTTGACAGATTTCACAACTCTAAAACAGAATCATAAAATGAAATTTACAGAACACATTCAATCACATGAGGCAAAAATATATAAACACTTTATTAAGTAGAAGAAGGAATTAAAGAGTTATCTGCAGTTCAATATATAGTAGAGATACAAAATAAGTTTTAAGGATCCTGCATTCTCTTCCATACAAAAAGAGTTAACATTTCACTGTCGCTGATCACTGATAAGGAAGCTGGGGCATTACCAGAGGTAGAAAATTTAATACTCTCACCTCAACTGCTCCAGCTGGTCCAGCAGGTACACTTTGGAACTCCTTTTCTTTAGCAGCCTCCTGAGTTTTGAGCACTACTTCTTCATGCACCTTTTCAAAAAACTGGCTCTTTGCACGTTCTTCTAAATCAGCTATTTCCTCGAATTCTATCCAGTCCTTAAAAGGAGTTGATTTAAAATGAGTATTTTCATTTGTTTCTAAACTTTTACTGCTTATCTTCAATATAATGCATTGAAAAATGATACATCTGTCTACAAAACACTTCCTTTTTTTAAAATTCTACCTTCTCTGTGAACCCCCATAACTAACAGCCAACATAAAGCAACTACTGAACAATTAAGATTCTAATGTTCATTTCCATTACCTCTAGAATTACAAGTACTGATTTTAACAAGATAAATTTACCATGCAATTTTTACCAAAGAAAGTCACAGAAAAATTAGAATTTTAGAATTGTAAGAAACATGTCCTACTCTTATCTCAACAAAAACCAAACACATACTCTTCAAATTATTTAAAAATACTTTTTATATTCTAGGGGTCAAATTCTATTCAGAAAACTCATAACTCCTAGCAATTTAATTATTAAAAATTATTTTTATTAACATATAATGTATATTTGCCCCAGGGGTACAAGTCTGAATCATCAGACTTACACATTTCACAGCCTCACCATAGCACATACCCTCCCCAAAGTCCATAACCTAATCACCCTACCTCTACCCCTCCACCCTTCAGCAACCCTCAGTTTGTTTTGTGAGATTAAGAGTCTCTCATGGTTTGTCTTCCTCCCAATCCCACCTTGTTTTGTTTTTCCCTTCCCTACCCCCACAAACCCCCGCCCTGCCTCTTAAATTCCAGCAATTTTTAAACAAATACACTTAACGGTATGATTTAAAGGTTAAAACATGGATTGGAGGATATATTGATTACTTACAGTTAAACTGTAGTACCAACGCCTATGAGTGACTTTTCTGCTAACATCTTTTTCCGTTCTATTTTGCCGATAATGCCAGTCCAAGTGATCTGCATATACGTCTGTCTGTGATGTTGTAAACCTCATTCCACAGGAGTAACACTGAATACCAGTGTACAGTCGATTTATAACACTATCATAACGTCTATTTTTAAAAATACAGAAATTATCTTTAGTTTTGCTGTCAGGGCTAAATGGCTTTTCAAAAAAAGGCACTTAAAAATATTTCAGTTTTCCATATTTTAAAAATGGTGAAGCCATTATTACGTAACAGAATGATGTTTCAGCCAAAAGCCTGCTGAAACAATACCCAAAAATCAGTATTATTCTCTAACAGTGTGTCAATAACCCTCTTTAAAATAACTTTGGTGAATTTTAGAATATGGGCCATGGTCTATCCTCTTATTGATAGGCCTGGTGCAGTTTTCTTTCCAACTAAAAATGGACTGATCATCTGCAAACTGCCCTACCCCTCATCTAAAGAAAGGTGAAAGTGGTACAGAAGAAATAGTAATAGTATAGATTACTAAAATGAAAAATTAGACTAATGGGTAATTGAGGTTAGCATCAATTCTTAAAATTCTGGGCTCCCTATCTGGAAAGAAATAGGCATATAAACCAACTAACTGAACAAATATGGCAGTTATTAACTGTTAATACTAAATAATGATTTAATAAAAAATGGTTTTATAACTATATGGGAAGAGTTGGTAGGACAGTAAAAGAGCTAGCTCAATCTTCATTTTCAAGAAGTGAAGAGATTGACTAAATGTGATAAATCAAGAAATGTGACAAATCAGAAATACAGGCAATCTTTTAAGAAATAGAGAAATAAATGAAAAGAACCATAACTAAGAATTAAAAATAGTTAAAAAATGATTCTAGGTGAGTATTAGTACTAGAAGGATGCCATCTTTTACGATAAGCCTTTATTATAAGCCTTTCATTATAAAACTTTAATTATGTTAATTACTTTGAAAAAAACTTATTATAAAAGGTATAACCATTAGGTGCCTATATTTTTTAAGTACCCATAAAGATATAATGAGCCCATAAAGCACCTTTAAGGTTTTTTATATAAGTGATACAAGCAATAGACTATTAGGAAAAAATATGCACCAAATGTTAAATGAGTGGTGATATGTGAGAAATGTAGGTTAATTTAATTGTCTTGATTTTATTTATTTGAATTTTCTAATTTCCTTTTTTGTTTTTCAAGTAGGCTCCATGCCAAAGTGGGGCTTGAACTCATGTCCCAGAGATAAAGAGTTGCATATTCTATGGACTCAGAATTTTCTAATGTTCTACAATGAACATGCATTACTTATGAAATGAAAATAGATTTTTAAAAAATTTCTTAAATAACAGACTATAAAAATCTCATTTTCATATCTTCAAAGGCATAAGAATATCAAATACAGAAAAAAATGATTAAGAGAAATGAAGATATAAAACAAAGATGAGAGTATCAACAGGTAATATTTTAACTCCCCATATTCACTATACCAAACACAGATAGTAAAAAATAGTAATTCAGAGATGGCCTTTTGGCCTAAATTACTTGTGCAGCAGACATATTTTAAAATAATTTAAAAACTTAAAAACTTCCTGAAGTTGATTTTACATCTATTTCACTAATTTAAAAATAAGAAAAACATGCTTCTAAATTTTATAAACAGTAAGAGGGGTAAAATGAATAGCACTAATAATAAGATCCAATGTTTAAAGTCAATGTCCTTTTTATCTTAAAAAATTAGAAAATTAGATTACATACTGTTTCAATTCTTCAATTGTAAAATTGGTAAGATCTGGAACATTTTGATCTTCATTTTGATCTTCCTCCTCTTCAGGGGGAGGCTGAGCAGCAACTTCATTTACTTCTTCAATTGAAAAAAAGAAAACAGAACAAATTTCTTAATACCATTCTCTAAGCATTCTTCTTCTTTTTTTTTTTTTTTTAATAATTCAATATCTTTATTCATTACAAAATGACCACCTGAAAAGTCAAGTTACCATCTAGCACACATTTCACTATCCCCTATCTCCTTCCCTTCTGGTATCCACCAATCTGTTCTTTATGTCTATAAATTTACCATTGTTGTTTTGCTTGTTCACTTGTTTTGTTCAGATTCCACATATCTTAGCATTCTTATCATAGGGCAACACTACTGTGTTATAAACCTAGAGAATCCCATCTTATCTATTCATTGTATTTACTGGCCAAGGAAACAAATATAATTCTTTATTTTGATAAATGAAATTAGGCCTGATTACTTAGAAGTCAATTTTCATGAAATTTTATTTCATCAATATTCAAATTATTTTTAAAAACTAAATGAATAAAGAACAGTGAAGAATCTGCATGATATTTGCAGGAATGTTAATTGAAACAATGCACTATAAAGGTATTAGTGCCATCTTAAAAAATTTTTGAAGAATCTCATTATTAATCTTATAATGAGATTGATTTCCAGAAAAAAAGTCAATTATTGTAAAAACTTTTATCATAACTTATATCATTATACTATACATACATCTTTGTAACTAACTGAAATTCTGTATAGATGAAGTATAGAACCATACTTACGTGTTGTAGCTGAATCAGGCTGAGACAATTTGAGAATTCCTGTTTTTAGCAGTTTTGAAAATAATTCATTTACATCCACCTGACTGAGATGATTATCAGGATATGCCTTAGGAAGACCGCCTTTAAAAAAATAACACTCTTAATTGAAAGAACTTAAAAATGCGTATTATACTAAGCATTTTTTAAAGTTTTCTTCAAGATGCCTTATCACCAACAAATTTGACAAAATCTTGTTAAGAATGAGTGTAATTATCTCAGAAGATCATCAAATGAACTTTCCATTTAGGTTAGCAGGTCATCATCTCTTAAAAATATATTCTAGGATAAATACTAAAACCTAACACTGAAAACACTGGTACTTTAAGTGTTTATAATAGAAATGCTTTATATGTGTTATTTTTTTAAAAAGTTATTACCTACATTTGCCTAATTAAATCCAAATCCATGCCAAAAAAGAACAGAATACACAGAACAGAAAGCCTCATTCTCCCTTCTACTTAAAGCAGCACCACCTTTAGCTCCAACTTCCACCTTTCTCACTTTCTATCTCTCATCTTCTAACCATATTGGGAAAGACAGTTTTGTATAGATGAATAGACTGGTATCTCACAGCACAGGATTTCCAAGACAGGGGAGAAAAAAAAAATACCCAAAGCCTAAGTGAAAGGACTCCTGCCTCCATCCTCCTCCCATGACTACCCAAGGTAACTAATGCAAGATAAGCCATGTGACCCACAGGGTGGGTACCTGCCCCTCTGACCTTGGCTTAAGCATTGCACTTGCAAAGAAGCTCAGGCTACTGCTGATCAAGCCCCATGTTGGGCTCCAAGCTCAGTGGTGGGGAGCCTGCTGGTCCCTATGCCCCACTTGCTCACTCCCTCAAATAAATAAAATCTTAAAAAAAAAAAAAAAAAGTCAATAAATCCTACTATAATCATGTCTGGCATATAGCAAATGATCAATATGTTTAAATGAATTAATGAACATGGGGTGCTTGATGGCTTGGTCAGTTGGGCTTCCAACTCTTGATTTCAGATCGGGTTATGATCTCAGGGTTGGGGCTCAGCGGGGAGTCTCCTTTAGATTATTTTCCTCTGCCCTTTCCCCCTACTCTCTCTCAAATGAATAAATCTTAAAAAAAAAATAAATGAATATATGAGCATATAAGTATATTTACTACTAAGAAAGGGGTGTTTTTACTTTCATTTTAAAGAAATCTTAAGCTGAATATAGAACAATGAATTCTTTTCATATCTTTATTTTCTTTTAATAATTTTTTTTAAAGATTTTATTTATTTGACAGACATCACAAGTAGGCAGAGAGGCAGACAGAGGGGGCGGGGAAGCAGACTCCCTGCTGAGCAAAGAATCCAATGCGGGGCTCGATCCCAGGACCCTGAGATCATGACCTGAGCCGAAGGCAGAGGCCAAAGGCAGAGGCTTATTAACCCACTGACCCACCCAGGTAGCCCTCCCATTTCTTTAAAAACAATTCGAAGTAGGAAGGCATAGCTAACATCTCACTCAATACCTCCAACCTAAAAGAAAAATCACATATTTTCTGTGACATGGCTATGCCCTGTATGTATACACATGCACACCAAAGTTATAAACACAGAAAGAAAATTTGTTTTATTCTCCTACGAAAAGGGGAAAAAAAAAATCGCAGTTTTTTGCACACTATCTCGTGCCACCAACCCCAACACAACAAATCCTCTATTCAAAAAGAAAAACTGAGGGGCGCCTGCTGGGTGGCTCAGGTGAGTTAAAGCCTCTGCCTTTGGCTCAGGTCATGATCCCAGGGTCCTGGGATGGAGCCCTGCTTCAGGTTCTCTGTTCAACAGGGAGCCTGCTTCCTCCTCTTTCTCTGCCTGCCTCTCTGCCTACTTGTGATTGCTGTCAAATAAATATAGACGGAATCTTTTAAAAAAAAAAAAAAAGTTCTAAAGGAAAATATATTAATATAGTAGAAGTTATAAAGTACTTTTCCATATACTACCTTATTTGATTCTCTTAAAAAAAAAAAAAAATCACAGGCAAATACTGACTTTGTTGTCTTCTGTCTACAGAGGAAGCAAATGAATCACAGAGAAGATATTTGCTTATACCCTGCCCACCTATAAAGTAGTATAGCTTCTAACATCCTGGTCTTCTGATTTTAGATCCCAATTCCTTAATTCCCTTTTCATTATAATGACAACAAACAACATAAGAAAATTAATTAATCCTAATTGTCAATCCAGAAGTTTTTTTGAAAAAGCTTTCAAATTAACTGAATGAACTCTTGTGATGCCACAGTTTAAGAACAAAAGCATATGGGGCGCTGGATGGCTCAGTGGGTTAAGCCTCTGCCTTCCACTCAGGTCATGATCTCAGGGTCCTGGGATCGAGCCCCACATCGGGCACTCTGCTCAGCAGGGAGCCTGCTTCCTCTCTCTGCCTGCCTCTCTGCCTACTTGTGATCTCTGTCAAATAAATAAAAATCTTTAAAAAAAAAAAAAAAGCTAAAGCATAAACTAAAGCTTGGCTAGGACTTCCCTAGTTACTTTAAAAGTTCTGGAAAACTTTTAAAACTTAAAAGTTCTGGAAAATTTCTTAAACTAAACAGTGCCACACTAGAGCATGTTTCCGAAAATGTCTGTTTTAATGATTCAGAAATAAAGCAAGTACCACTATAATTTGGTTGGGTAGTTCTCAGTACACTAAAACTTTGTAGTTGTTTTATAAATCACCATTATTTATATACTTCCTGTTATACTAAAACTAAAATTCACTTTTAAAAGCTCTCATATCCAATACTGTTATTATATCCACAGCAATACTGTTATGCCTCACCCCATAAAAGAGCTTATTAGGGGACCTGACTAAGGAGCCACACTTTTTTCCCTTTTTTCCCTAGGCCCAATATGGAGCTTGAACTTACAACCTCAAGATCAAGAGTCACATGCTCTACCAACTGAGCCAGACAGGTGCCCCATTTCTATTTTTTTTAACACAGCATGTACAATTACTATTTGAGAGCCCATAAAGACATGAAAGAATCCACTTTGTAAGGCAATGTTCCCAGTACTCACTTAATGTTTACTGGATTATCACATACACATAGGCACAGAACAAAAACTCAAAATATCAAGTAAGTGAGATTTCTGAGGTTTATGATTTATGTCATTTTACCTCAACAAAAATGTCACCCTCCTACCCCATCC
The DNA here is from genome assembly GCF_964662115.1 of Mustela nivalis. Lineage (NCBI taxonomy): Eukaryota > Metazoa > Chordata > Mammalia > Carnivora > Mustelidae > Mustela > Mustela nivalis. The sequence continues at coordinate 54,552,126 of NC_139028.1, forward strand.
CCTAAACTTCCCTTCTCTCTCTTTTATGGTCTACAAAATCCTAGCTAACCACCTCTAGCTTTAAACAGGATCAGTGTGAATAAACATCAACAATGTAAACTCAGAAAGAGAACAAAAAACTTCCAGCCAGATTAAATTTCTTTAAACTGCATATGCCCTCTCAAAATCATCATTTCCTAAAATCGATAAAGTAGCTACTCAACAAAATATATGTTTGAAAAAACACAAAGTTCAGAAAGTACATACCTGAAGGATTCTGAACAAATGCTCCAGGATTTTGTGGATGAACCGGCAAAAACTGTTGTCCTTGCCCAAATGCTACTGGCTGCGCAACACCAGTAAGAACCTTTAAGAAAAACCTTGGTTTTAAGAACATCCATTCTATGTTTTAATTAAAACTTTTAACAATTTAAACATATATACTGAAAATATAATAAGGCCTGTTTTCTACAATAAACGTTTACAAGTGTAACTTGACTGGGTCGCTTCATTTCTAGACTTTCTACAAAAAAGGAAAATACTTTCCCTTACCTGTTTCACAGCATTATAAGGAATGGAGAATGTGAAGCTTCCTAGAAAAGTTTAAGATACTATGCAAATATAAGGTAGCCAGTAACCTGTGTGACCTTACAGGAACCACTTTACTAGTGCTTTCCCTTTTGTTTTCCCTTATTTTACAAACAGAAATGATAATCAAGAGATGTGACCTATACACAATCATAACAACTAGTTAACAGCAAAGCTGAGGCCAGAACTCCTGAACTGACTCCTTCCCAGAGATATCAAACCCTGCTTGAATTATCAATCTATAAATTCTTTTTTGATCACCCTGCTTGGTCGCCATACTTTGCATCACAAAGTAGACTGTAAAAGACAATTACTGTACAGACATACAAATACTGTATTTGTTGTCCAGAGTGAAGTAGGACTTTTATATGTTGCTGCTATGTAAACAAATATCCCAAAATATTAAAAACAGTTCATATCTGCATATAACATCATTTTAAAATAACTGCAGCCGACTTACCTGTTGAGATGCCTGAATATTCCCCACTGTTATTGGAGCAGGTAAATTGCCAAAGTTTCCAAATTGGGAACTCTGTATATTCTTTTCATCAAAATAGTGTCCAGAAGCTCTGTTAAGGGGATTGGAGAAGCTCTGGTTTCCAGGGCCATGTGGTCCATTAAAATTTGGTCCTTGAGGTGAATCAAACATTTGTTCATGTCTTTGAAACTGTAGTCCTTGGGATGGGGCATTAAAAGCATTGCCAGGTGGATCATTATATGGACCAGTCTGACTGAAAGATACTGATTCAAGCCTCTGTGAAGGATGATTGTCAAATCGTGAGCTTTGAAGACCAAGAGGAATATCGAACCTTGATGCTTGCTGGTGTTGTGGACCATCAAATCTTTGAGGTACACCATCAAATCTTGGTTGAACCTGCTGTCCAGGTGGTCCATCAAATCTCTGTGGGCCTGGCTGACCAGTTCTTTCAAATCTAGGACCTGGCTGCCCATGTAATCCATCATATCTGGGCAAAAGAGATGGCTGACCTGGTTGCCCATCAAACCTTAAAGCATGACAACCTTCAAATCTTGGACCACCTTGACCCAGAGGCCCTTCAATTCTCAGGCCACCTCCTGGCACAGAAGGACCTTCAAACCTCATTCCACCTCCCTGTTGGACTAACGGTCCTTCAAACCTGATCCCAACCCCTGGTTGACCATGTGGACCCTCAAACCTAAGGTTCCCACCGAGCTGATTATGTTGTCCTTCAAACCTCAAACCGGCTACTGACTGACCATGGGGGCCCTCAAACCTCATTCCAACTCCCTGCTGTAGCAAAGGGCCTTCAAATCTGATCCCACCTGCTGGCTGACCATGAGGTCCATCAAACCTCATTGCACCCCCTGATGGACCATGACCACCTTCAAATCTAAGTCCACCAACAGGCTGACCTCGGGGATTATCAAATCTAAGTCCACCCACAGGCTGACCATGCGGTCCCTCAAACCTTAGACCACCCACAGGTTGACCCCGATGTCCCTCAAACCTGAGACCACCCACGGGCTGGCCCCCTGGTCCTTCAAATCGCAAACCACCTGCAGATCCCTCAAACCTCAGACCAGGAGAACCTTCAAACCGAAAACCACCTCCTCCTGCTTGACCAATCGGCCCCTCAAACCGCAAAGGTGTCCCTACTGGTCCTGGAGGACCTTCAAATCTCAAAGGACACCCACCTCCTAGCTGACCTTGTGGTCCTTCAAATCTCAAAGGGCCACCTCCCCCCATTTGTCCTGGTGACCCATCAAACCGAAGAGAACCTGGTGTAGGAGGTCCATCAATTCTAGGGCTTAATTTATTAGGTCCATCAAAAATCATCTTGGTTGGGCCATCTCTTGTTACTGATGGCCTACCAGGTCCATCAAATAATGGTCTATCTTCAGCTAAAGCTGTAAGTCGCTGATTTGTATCAAGGCCGGCAAATCTTGATGCTGGGCTATCTACAAATGGTTTATCTGAATCTTCATATCTAGGTCGCTTAAGTGGAAAACGATCATTGAATGGTGATCTCTGCTCTTCTCGTACACCTTTTAAAAAGGAAAAAAAAAGTTACTTTTCCTGGAATCTGAATTTTTAATCAAAGTATCTCCAATCTTCTACTTTCATGTAAACGGTTAGCCAGAACTATCCAAAACTATCTCACTTTATTATGGGGGAAGGAAAAGACAGCATAATCAAGCAGCAGGTAAAAGAATGCCTGCTGGAATCAGACACACCTGGGTTAAAAAAAAAAAAAAAAATCCCCATTCTGTCATCTAATTATTTGACTTTGAGAGCAAGTTATTTAACCTCTCTGGTCTTGATCCCTATCTGTAAAATGGGTTAATACATATTTAACTGGGTTGTAAAGATTAAATCAGATTACATATATAAGGAACCTAAGAAAATACCTAACACACAGGGTGGCCTAGTAAATATTAGCTCCCTTCCCTTCCCTTTGAGGGGAAAAAAACAAAACAAAACAAACAAAAGGTAGTCTGAACAGTCACAAAAATCCATCCCCACTTAGCTTGTTCATTTTCCCTTCACTGCTGTGTGATTCAATAGGCATAATCTGATTTAACTTTTTCTACCTTTAGCAGAGACTTGCTCGTCATGTCTTCTCCGGCCCTCATGGGGTGAAAGATTCTCAGCATAAGTACGACTCCCAGATATAGGAGAAAGACGTCTTGCTCTTTCACTAAATTGTTCTTTTCTGTCAAACTGTGCTCCACTATTCCTACTTGCATGTTTACTTTTGGATGGCTCACATTCTATTCCAGACAACAAGGCATCAGTCAAAGGGTAGTCAAAAATATCAGGATCTAAGAGATCAAGTCTTGGAAATGAATGCTGAACCTGTGTCCTTTTCAGTTTTGCTTTATGTTCATAGTAGGTTAATTCAGCATCAGATAAGAGAGGTTTCTTTTTTAATCCACCTTTATTTTCTTCTGTAGGACTATCCCGTACACTGCATCTATGTTTACCTTCTTGATACTGAAATAGCTGTCGAATTTGATGCACAACAACAAGGAACTCATCCTGTGTAATTTCACCAGATGCTAAACGTTCACTCGTCTGTGTAGGGGTGATAAAAGGAAATCAAATATTTTAAATATAAAAAGTACTTAAAAAAAAAAAACTTAGACAAAAGAGAATAATGACTACATGTGATCATAGTAACTACCTTTTGAAGTAATTCTCTTTTGCTTGCAAGAGTTAACTCTTTAGGAATCTGAAGATTGGCATCTACACTTAATCGATGCTGCTGCTTTGGGGCCCGAGGTGACAAAATTCCTTTAGTGCTTGACCAGCTCTCCCTATGCCTTAGATGAGGAGATTTACTATGTTCATCACCCTGTTGTAAGCTGGAACCATAAAAGCAGTATGTTACAGTTCATAAAAAATTTTTAAATTTCTCAAAACCATATTCCAAAAGATCTGGTTAAAATAAATATATTTAACTATAAAAGTTACACGATTAAGAGCACAAAATCTGAAGTCAGGAAAATCACACATGAATTCTAATTTTTCCATGTCCTAGATGTGCAGCTTTAGGTAGACTAGTTAACCTTTTTAAACTTGTTTCCTTATCTGTAAAACAGGAATAATAACGGTATTTCATCCAGAGAGTTTCTATTTATTAATAAATAAATAGAAAAAATAAGTACTAACTATAGCATCCAATAAGTATCACCCAATTTTTAAATTAACACATTTCAAAATGTACATTTTCCTTGATTAAAAATGTTAAAATCCTACCTTTTATTTTCTTCCCAACCAGATTTCCATCTTTTGGTAGACTTGGAACTTTGCCAATTTTCTACATTCTCCTTTGGTTCAGTGCCCGACTTTGTAGAATGTTGATTTGCACCTTCTTGTGGTCGTTCCTCTTCAGTCTTTTTTATTCTCCTTGGATCTCGAATATCTTGTTTATTACTTCTTTTGGCATTTCGCTCTTCCCTAGAAGGTAGCGTAAACTCTTCCATATGTGACTGCTTAATTCCTGATTGCCGAATCTTACCAGCTTTGGGTGTCGAAGTTGGAGACATACTCCTCTGCCTTCGTTTGGGTGACCGCCTATCTCTTCTCTTCGGAGAATGTATAATTGGTGACCGAGACTTGGGTGATCTCGATCTTGATCGCTTTCTAGTACTTGATCTCCCTGGTTTTGTCCCTTGTTTTTCTGATTCTTCTGTTGTTGTATCCTGCTTTTGTACGATGCCATTGATGATTTTATTTCTACTTCCAACCAGTCTGTGTTCAGATGATTTCATGTGCTCATCTTTATCCTTTTTTTCTGTAGTTTTTCTCTTCTCTTTTACATCATCATCTTTGCTATCAGTCTTATCCTGAAGATGTTTTTTTAACCTCGGATCTCTCTTGCTCATATCAGACACCCTTGCACTTTCAGATTCTTGATTTTTCAAGTCTTTTGTGTGGGATAATTTGTTTTTCAAAGGTGATGGTGATTTAGATTTAGATTTAGATTTAGAATCTAATTGGTCAAGTTCTTTCTTGGTTATTTTTTCACCTGATTTACTTTTCTCTTGCTTGGATGAATTTAGTTTTTCAGAGGGTACAGTTTTGCTTGTCTTAATATCAGACTGGCTCAATGTGTTCATTAGGAATTCTTTCCTGTGACTCTGATCCTTTCCATGCGAAGAATGTTGACTCATCCTATTAAGACGGGGATCCCGATTAGTTCCTTTCAAATCCTGAATTTGTAAGGATGGACCTGGACGGCTTTTCTCAGGTTGCACAGGAACCTGATGGGGAGGTTTAACTGCCATAGGGGTAATTTGTGGAACATGTAATTTGGATGGTGCTGATCCAGGACCTAAGTTGGATGTCTCCTGCTGAACACTAAGAGATACTGCCTGAAATACAAAATAAATGTTCATGTTAATACATAAAACATGAAGATTTTTTGTCAGGAAATCAAAACCTAAAGAATGTAATGTTTATTCAATAAATCCATTCAATAATACATTTATGCTATATACTTCTTGTGTTCAAGTAGCGATTAAAATGAAAAGAAGAGAAAGTCCATGTACTTTTGGAGCTTCTTGTTTCTTACTAGTCCTTTACTTTGGGTTTTTATAATATTTTCCTAATTATTCAGGATTCTGAGCCAGACTTCTACTAAGAAACTGCTAAATAAATCACTGTATCCCAAGTGCACAAGTGTCAAAGAGTCATTCCAGCTAAATTTTAGGACATAAAATTTATTTCCTCCTAATGTCAATGATAATGAACTTAGAAAATTTTGCCTTCCTCTACTTCCTCTCAAATTCAAGTGTTAAGTAAAAGTGACTTAGTAAAAGGTCATTCATGCAGGGGAATATGTAATCTTCCTGCCCTCCTTACTTTTGTGACAACTTTTCTTTTGTAGGCTTCTAAGAACCAGATTTCTACTCATGAAACCTAAGCTCAAAAAACATTAAAGACTATGTAAAAACATTCACAATAACCCACCTACCATCTTGGGACAGGTATTAAATTCACCTATGTTAATAAAACTAAGGTGCTATCTTAAAAGATAGCAACTAATAGAAAAAATATTTGGAATAAAATAGTGTAGTTTACATTCAAGTGACTTTTACAGTAAGGAATTACAAATTTGGTCTAACATACCATAATCTGCAAAATTAAAGTGGGAAAAAGAACACACTACTAATAAAAATAATTTGTTTATACAATTCAAACACAAAATACTAATTACTTCTCTTTACCAGAAGACAGGTTTAAAATATTTAAAATGCCAATATCTTCTACTTACCAGTTGTGCCTTAGCTTGCTCTAGCTCAAGCTCCAGCTTTTTCTGCTGAAGTTCTAACAACTGTTTTTGTTTTGCCAGTAACTGCTGCCTTATTAGTTGTTCTTGGGTAAGATTCTTTTGTATATCAGGAACAATTGGAGGAGTGGAGATGCTAGGGGAACTGACCACTGTGCCAGGTGTTGAAGGCTCTTCAGGCTATAAGAAAAAACAGTGGGTTAAAAAAATATGTATTTCACAGCTAAAAAAGCAGCTAAGGGGGAAAAAAAATTATCAGCTTATCTCTTAAATACTATCCATAATCATAAATGGCCAATCATGTTTAAAAGCAAACAGAAAATTTTTCAAAAACTTAAAAACCAAAGTAAGCATATTATGTGATACCTAAATAAGGAGAATGTATTTTTAAATACACTGTGAACCTGAGTAGAAAAACATTTTAACTATACTGACTCAGCACAGGGCAGTCTTGAGATTTCTTTCTAGCGAGCAATTTTTGATAAATCAAAATTCATATGAGAACTTACCGATTTATTTAAAAATTTAGGATTCACATGGATGCTAGATGTATTCACATTGGGGGGCAGAGGTTTAATGGGCCAAGCAGGATCTAACGAATTGACTCTGACATCCAGGGCATAAAGTTTCTTCAAAGGGAATATTTCATCCCATGTGGAACGTAATTTAAATAAACTTTTTCTAGTATTTTCATCCACCTAGAACAACAGAACAATTCTATGGCTTGTTAAGTTACTATAGAATGTTTTAAATATTAAGTATTAAAGCTACATAAATCTCTGTATAGCAAACATTCTACTCATTCACAAATATACATAACAATAACTTACTAAAGGTGTATTTGGTTTGTAAACATCAAGAAATTCCTCCCTCAAAAAAAAAAAATTGGAAAAATTTGTCGCTATCCCCTGGCCTGTATAAAGCAAACTAAGCAATAATTTATGATTTTAATAGTACAAAATGTTTCCAAATTTTAGGGACTGACACAGCATTCCTTAAGTTACTCTTACTCTGAAAAAAAGTGTAAAACAACTAGAAAATAGGCTTAAACTTTATTAAAACAAAACTCACTCACTAACCAATTTCCTGCAATACAATTTGGTTGGCATCTATGACCAAGTTATTTGTGGTATGGAAGTCACCTTAAAAATTGAAATCCACGAAAATCCTACCCACTGATGAGTTTCAGTTTTATATAATTTATCTGCTCATGCTTGTGATGGGAATAACAACAATGATATGCAAAAACTAGCTATCATAGAAACCTAGTACCTGGAAAAACTGAGTTAGAATTTTAACTTTAGGTTAAAGCCTTGACCGTATTCAAGTCTTTAGAGAATTGTATTTACTATAAAGTCATTTTCATCAAATGCAGTATCAAGGCCCTATTAAATCCAATAAACGGTATTCTACCAAAAACCCAACTAAATTTGAACATAATGAAAATGAAACCAAGAGGCTAGTTTAGTTCCCCAGAAGTTGGGGTCTCCTTAGACTACAGCTTCAGGTAAGCAGTCCTTAGCCAAGGTCTATAATACACTATTAACAAGCTTCTTAATAAAATTAGAAATACAGCTTTCCAAATTTCTTCTGCATATACTAACAGTATTTTTTCTAGGAACTTAAAAAAAAAATTACTCCAAGTAGCGGCTACACATTTTCTGTTCTTACAAACAAGTAAAATCTCATAATAGTTCTTTCAAAATAATCCCAGTTCCCCAAGTCTGACAACTAAGAGTTCTCCAAACACAACAGATGCAGCTAATAAAAGAACTATCAATTTTTTGTTAGGAAACATATTTAAAACTAAATTGCTTATAAATGTCCTTTTGCTCAGTGTTAAAGATAAAGCCTTCCAGGAAGAGAATTGATTACTCCAGCAAATCCCTTGCCTTCCTCAACAAAATACTCTATTAACAAAACTATCAGATACAATGTTATGGAAGGAATCTGCCTAGTTTCTCTAGGTATTGAAACTAACAAGCCTTTCTTCTAAACACTAAGTGGGAGTTAAAAGTATTTCCAAAATAACCTGAAGCAATTAACTAGCCCACCATTCACACATACCTAGAACATTCACATAAAACATACTTGAACAAAGAAACAAGAGAAAACATTTCTAGGAAGAAATAAAAAATCACAGAAGTTTCAGGCACCAATCAAAGGTTGAGACACACTGGAAAATTATGCTTTTCTTTTTCTGATAGGAATAGTCAACATCCTAACACCAGAAACCTAAACAATGACATGTGAAGTACTCTTGACAGCTTCAGATCTTTTTGCCCACGTTCTAGTGATGGAACAGATCTTCAATCAAATGAACAAACACAATTAAAAACAAAACAAAACAAATTCTAAAAGCAAACCCATCTATTCTTGAATGGACAATGTAAAACTCCTAGAATCTGCTTTAAAAATCTACATAAAACACTAACTTTAGAATGGTACTTGATAAAGATCCAAAAGAATTAAACATTTCACCACCCAAGAAAACCCAACACAAAGACAGTATTTATTTCATCAGGAACACATTTTCTAAAAAAATTCAAATGTTTCTAAATGCATATATACCTTTTCAAACACACAAATAAATGTTGCAACTAGATTTTTAGTAAAGGCAGTGAGATACTCTCTTCCAACGTTTTTCACGATAGAATCCATAAGGTACATAACAGGAAGCTTCTCTGAGGAAGGAGCCTGAAGTGATAAAAAGAAACTGAGAAGTTTAGTATAACGAATTGTCACCACACCATAGAATTACTTTTAAAAGTGAGGTTTCAAACCTACAATACAGAATTCCATTTTCATTGACCCTAAATACTTTTGAGTTAACCTTTATGAAACTTAAATGTTCAACCAAGTTCTCATCTCTTACAATGATCTTTAGTTGAGCATATAAGCTCAGAACTACAAAAAAAACTGTAACCTTTAATACATTTAACATTCAATGGAATGTCAGGTTCATATGGTAAAACAAAAACAAAAACAAAACCTGTGTTTTAAGTGACCACAGGGTAACAGGGGTATTTTCTGTAACCAAGTGTAAGTTTTTGTGACATTAACTTATTATAGTGTGCATAGACTCAATGAAGTTTCCAGACTTCTGGCAGAAACCCTAATTTCCATAGGCATATTTTATATGTTAAAGTCTATCATACATTTGTTACCTGTAAAATCATTAGGATTACTTCTCTATAATCCAATGAACAAAGAAATTAAGTACACTTCACATATGAAGTTAATGGCAAAAAACACTCTTGCACATGAACATGCAGGAAAGTGCAAGTTGTTACTGATACAAGAAAAACTGGATGGAGCAGCTGCTGAGTCATGTAAATCAGGTCGAACTTGACTCTGGAAACCAGGTTTTGTCCTGAAGATTTTCTTCACAGCATGGGCTCTCCGTCGAAATATTTTTCCTCTGACATGCACAAACCAGAGTTTCTAAATTTGTGCAAAGCCAGTGTGGTGATGCTGATACAGGTAGCCCTTTCCAAAGCAAAGAAATGTTGCCCCAGTTCAACTGCAATGCCTACCCAGCACTGGCTTTTAGAATGTACAGCAAGTTTCCAGAAAGCATCAGCAGGTTCACAGACTTGAGGAGCATTAAGACACACCATATAAACTAAGTGTTAACTCCAGCTCCATAGGAGCACCCATGATTTAAAAACAAAAACAAAAAAGTCATCCCCATTTATCCATCCCATGTGTATTGGAATCTTAACCCTGAACAAAACTTACCCATAGCTACCTGTAGCTAGGGTAGGCTCACAGTTCTGCAGTACACAATGCCATTATTTCACAAAACCAATTGCCCATACAAGTGTGTGGAAGTGCTCTTGCTTCTGATAACACCTTTACAAAGCTGGCCAAGGAAACCCTCGAATAGCTCTGTATGAAAAATTTCTTACGGTCCTTTCTAATTAAAGGGTTCACAAGGCCACTGCATGTGGGTAAACTAGTAAATACCAACATGTCAAATGCTTTATTGCTGTGTCTTTTTCTTACCATGTTATGTTTTACACCATTTTAGTCATTGTTGTACTTACGAAGACAGGCTCTCTTTAAAACCAAAATCTGTTCAGTAGGCTAATTTTTTATTGTACAAGTGAATCCTGTATGTAATATTTTTTCACTACTACTGCCTCATGGGAAGAGTTAAATTAGGTGTGAATCCTTAAGTTTAGTAACGCTGAGACGCTAAGAGAATAATGACACAAACATTTGCCTCCAGAAAACACAAAACCAAGCCAGTTTGCTACCAAATGACAGAAAATCCCTCCCCTCACCCTCAATCCCAACCCTGATTTCTTCCCCGGTGACTTTTACATCTTTTCCTCAACCTGGCTTTCCAAAAATAACCAGGAAATGTGTGCCCCCCCCCCCAAAAAAAAAAAATTCAGCTTTTATCAGCAAATAGTCCATCTATTTTCACCACTCTGTGTAGCCATACACAAATACAAATTTTAATGTGGTCACTATAGTCAGCATTTAGTTTTCACTTCTCGAAGGTCTTCAGGATCCATTAAAAACCAGCAAGGAAACTGTGGAGTGACAACTTAAACTGCTAAATATTAGGCTCTGTGGATATTAGTAATCCCGAAAATACTAGGTAATTAGATTTTTTTAATCAATGTTATTTTTTTTTAAAGTGCAGTTTCTTTTTAAAAAGGCATTCAATGTCAAGTTAAGCCTTCAACAAGGCAGAAACTAAGTTTTCACGTCCAACATGTTTGTGGTATCAATAAAAAGGATGTTGAGTATGAGGAATGCTTCCTTTTTAAGTCTCATACTTTAAAAAAAAAGAACAATAGCTGTTTCAGACATTCACAGGAAAAGGTGAATGAAGACTTGTATTTTAGCTGTCAGACTGAGCATGACAAACTTGTTGGGCCCTTAAAAACAAAACAAATAACCTTTACTTTTTGTCCTCTTTAAATTAAGGAATGAAAGGACCACCTGAAACCGTGTATCTTGTGAACAGATTTACCCAAAAGAGTGGATGGAACCTAAAGAATGAACCCAAGTCACTTAAAGACTTTTGTTTAAAACACACAACCACGTAGATAAAAATAAGTTCTTGGAAACAGATTCTACACCTTACAAAGGTAAATAAAAAAGACAAGTACATATTTTATATGTTTTATTCACAAATTTTATAATACCAGTCACACATTTCAAAACCATTTATTAGAGTCAGACCACTCAGTTGTACACTAGACAGAAACCGCCTCTAAACAATATATTGGTGGTTGTTGTTAAAGTGGCCTTTTAAAAGGGGTTCACTCTGCTAAAAGGAGGCTCATCCTGTTAATTTCAATCACTAACAACTAGAAAAAACTAAACCGTAAGTACAAGCTTGAAAAATAACTTAGAACGTAATACTGGGAAGCTATTAAAACTCATTATGGTAACTAAGTTTAACAGTAACTTAAATGACATATCGCTCCCACATGAATCCACAGAAGAGGAGGACTACAGGGAAATAAAGGGTGGCAGAGGACCACTTCTGTCAAGGGGTGAAGAAAAGCACGTCTTCACTATCAGGGAAGGGAGGAAAAGAGAAAAGGAAGAGGAGGAGGGACTGAACTTTTCAAAAAAAACTACAAGTTACGTGTTACCCACTGGGCCAGTTCTCCACCTACAGGTTGGATAAAATCTCCTCCCCCCACCCAAACCCCACCCTCACCCCCAATTTCCCGTATTTTGGGGCAAATTAGACCCTCCGATAGGAGAATACAATTTACATCTAGCCGCCCCCACCCCAAAACGGGGCTGACGGGTGTGAGCAGCTGCCTGGCTGGCAGGGAATGGATTCTCCTCTCTTCCCTTTCGCATCATGTGCTTTTCAGGCGCCATGTTGGGCTCCTAACAGGCGGCTGCTCCACTCGGGGCCAATTCCCTATTCCCACCCACCAACAGCTCGCTCCCAGGTCCCCCTTCACCTCCTTCCAACCCACAGAGCACAATTACCCAAAAGGGTACGGGGGGGGGGGCAGGGGGGAGCACTGGGAATAGGAGACCCACCACCCCACCCTCCCGGGGGGTTTAAAATGGTTTTAACTCTTACTTCCCCACACCACAAACTGCCTTTTAAGTCTCCCCCTCCCCAAAGGGCTCTATTCAAAGCGTGAGTGTCGGGATATACAATGCGGTGGCCTAAATAGGGAGTTGGTAAGCGGAAGTGGGACTCCACCCTTTATCCTCCCCACTCCCTCCCCCACGAGAGAGGCCCACGCTCGAAGCCTGGGCCAAAGACCGAGCCTGAGTTGGAGGTGGAGGGTTGGAGAGGAGGAACACTGTCCCCCTTTGGATGGAAGCGAGACCTGGGATGAGGCTGACACTAAAATCAGGGAGTATTAGAAGAATAGGAGGCTGCGGGGTGTATAAAAACCTTGGCGGTTTGGGCCTCGATGAGAGAGACGATCTCCTTGGCGAAGGGCAGGTTCTCCTCGGCTAGAATGGTCAGCATATTGATGTGCGGTTTGCTATTGAAGGTCAGGTCTTCGAGTGATGATTGATAATCCCGACAGGCGTCCTCCCGGGCCCCCGCAGTACCGGCCTCGGCCGGCGTCTGCTCTGACATTGCGCCGCGGCCCCCCTCCGAGGTCCGCCGCAGCTGAAGCTGAAGCCGCTCTCGACACCCCGCCTCCCTTCCGACTCCTCTTCCTCTCCCCGGGTCTCTCGCGGCTCCGGCTTCACCACATGCTGACCGCGGAGGGGGGTTGGGGGACGACACAGGGGGAACCTCGGGTATGAAACGCCGCCGTCTCAAGGGTGATCTCCGTCCACTTCCAGCCGCCACAGACGCTTCTTTCTCCACAGACACAAAATGGCGGCGGTAGTGGCGGCTCCAGCTCCGAAAATGTCTGTGTTCCCAACCGCTGCGTCGTGCGAAATGAGCAAGGGGAGGGGAAATGTGCGGTAAAAGGGCGGGGCCGTTGGAAACGCCAGGCGTGATTGGCTCAGCCAGCAACGTCACAAGCCCCGCCTTCTGGCCTTCCGCAGGACGTCCTGGTACCGCCTTCTTCTACAGGCCCTACCCGGGCTTTCGCAACACCTCCTGTTCAGAGGTGCGGTAAAAAAGACGGCCCCTCTCATTGGCCGATTCATAAGAGACTGTTCGGTCATTTGTTACCATAACAACCCATTCAGGGAAGCCAATAGGCTTGGGGGAGGCTGTTCCCGTGGCCCAACCCAACCAGTTTAAGGGAAAAGCTCAGCCGTTCCCTGTCTTCGTCCCTCCCTCCGCAATCCTCTAGCCACTGAGCAGTTCCGTCAATCGTCCTACCTCCCTCCTGCCCAGCATCCGCGGCCAAGCAGTGGGGGCCGAGGGGAACCAAGGTTTTCAGCCCGCCTCACCCCACCTCGCTGGTAGTGATTCAGGTGCTTCTCATTGCGAGAGCCAGGGAGGGTCCAGCTGCGGGGCAGATTGTCCCTCCCGGAACTGAGACCCGGAATGAGATGCTGAATTACCCCCGACCTGAGGAAGAGTCGCTGGAAATGGACTCCAGCACAGTGCTTCCCACAAACAAAAACATGTAGGCCGGCTTTCTTGAGTCGAATCCCTAGGAAAATGCTTTTATTTAAGAGGTTGTGTGCAAAAGGCTTTTCCCTAGGGATTTGGCGATCTGGGGGAGCCTGCCCAGATTTGTAGGAAGGGTTTCTCAGAATGGCCACATCCAGCCTCGAGCCTGATAGCTTCTCCCTCTCGGGCTTCACTTTCAAAACAGCCTAAGAATACGCTATTTGGGGCACGCAGGAAAAAAAATACACATTTTTCTTGCAAGTGTCTTATTAGACCTTTAAAATCCTGTTTGGAGGCTGGTAATGATCTCGAAACAAAGCATTCAAATAGTTGTGCTGTGGAGCTTCATCATAGCACGACAAACTGAGAGGGTGTGTTTTGTTTTGTTTTGTTTTTTGTTTTGAGGTAGTCTAAAAAAAAAAAAGGTATTAATTACATAAAATTTGCTTCACGATTGTCCTCCTTTGCCTACTAGGCTCTGCAGAGATACTTTGTTCCCCCGTAGATACCGCTCTTAATGAATTCCTTTATTTGTCGCATATAAAGAAACATTTTCATGTCTCATTTTTGTTTGGCTTTGAGTTTTTTAAAGCAACTTTATTGAGGTATAATATACTGTAAACTACACATACTTAAAATGCACAAGACTGTTTGACATGATAATGAGCTTGCATGTGATACCTCATATGAAAGAGAAGTAAAAACCTGGGGAAGAGAGTGGTCTTTTCTCATTTGAAGCTAAGAAATATTGTTGAATAGGTTTTATGGATTTCAGTAATTTCATACCACAGTTAGTGGTGATATTTGTTTATTTAATAGACTCTAGCCCTCCTCCCCCACCCCCTGTGGAGCCAGGGACCTGAACTCACCTCCCTGGTTTTAATACCTGAGATGAGATCAAGACGCAACCACCCAACTGAGCGCTTGTGGCTATTTAGATGTCATAGACACAGTTAAAATAAAGGAACTTTCAAAGTTCCTGTTTTCTGGTGGGAAATGGGGAGGTAAAGTAATTCTCCAATAGTTTTCCTTGTACTTTTAAAGGCGAATATAGTTACTAAACTTTGAGTAAAAGCTGTCCATCTTTAGGGCACCTGGGTGGCTCAGTGGGTTAAAGCCTCGGCCTTCGGCTCAGGTCATGGTTCCAGGGTCCTGGGATCAAGCCCGGCATTGGGCTTTCTGCTCAGCGGGGAGTCTGCTTCGTCCTCTCTGCCTGCTTGTGATCTCTCTGTGTCAAATAAAATAATAAAATCCTTTAAAAAAAAAAAAAAGCTGTCTATCTTTTGTTATTTGTTGAAAACCTGTTAAGAGCCAAGTGCGCTTTAAAAAAATGTTTTCGGGGTGCATGGGTTGCTCAGCTGGTTAAGCACCAAACTCTTGACTTTGGCTCAGGTCATGAGCTCAAGGTCCCTATATACATCCTTTCTTCATGTTCTGTGCTCGGTAGGGACTCAGCTTGAGAATTTTCCCGCTCTCTCTCTCTGACTTTCCCTCCTGTTTGTGTGGGCTCATGCTCTCTCTCTGTCTCAAATAAATAAAATCTTTTTTTAAAAATTAAAGATGTATTTACTCATTTGAGAGAGAGAGAGCATGCACACAAGTGGGGTAAGGGGCAGAGAGAGAGAATATCAAAACAGACTCCAGCTAAGCCAGGAGCCCAACATGGGTCTGGATCTGACAACCCATGAGATCAGGACCTGAGCTGAAACCAGGAGTCAGAGGCTTAATCAACTGAGTCACCCAGGTGCCCCAGTAAATAAATCTTTAAAAAAATAAAGGGTCACCTGGGTGTCTCAGTCATTTAAGGGTCTGCCTTCTGCTCAGGTTATGATCCCAGGATCCTAGAATCGAGCCTGGCTCTCTGCTGAGTGGGGAGCCTACTTCTCCATCGTCTTCTGCCTGCCATTCACCCTGCTTGTGCTCTCTCTATCAAATAATTAAATAAAATATTTTTAAAATAATAAAAAATTAAGGTTTTCAAAGCTCTTATTGGCTTCTATTGCATCCCTCACAAAGTGCACTGAATCAACAATATATGCTTGGCATTTAAATCAAATTGGTGTATCCTCAAAAGGCAAGAAAAACTCAAGTGCTACAGCAATCTTTTTCAAATCATGTGCTAAACTACAACAAGAATCTTTTTTGTTTGCTTATTTCATTTTTAAGTAAGCTCATTGCCCAACATGGGGCTCAAACAGACAACTGAAGATCAAGAGTTGCATGCTTTAGCCACTGAGCCAGCCAGGTGTCCCAAGAATTTTTTTTTGTACCCTTAGGACAGACCGCAGATTAGATAATTAGTATTTTTAAATATGCAAATAAGTGAATACAAACTTCCCCCATAACAGTTTCAGTGCCAATTCTTTCATCAGAATATGCAACTAATGCATAAACTCTTTGCATCAACCTTAAGCCCCAGTTATCTGCCCTCTCTATGCTAGGTGCCATGGTGAACATGGTATGCCCTTTGCCAGGCCTTAATGAAGTTTATAGTCCAATTTTATGATCTCATGGAATAATATGAAAAAGGACTGCATCTAACAAGGAAATAGTGGGTATACCAGATCTCTTTTCAAAAATCAAACCCACTAATTATTGTGTTTCCACAAAATATGAAGCCTTTCCATTTTTTTGAGGAAAATAACTATACTTGTCAGTTGGCTCACAATGTTTACAAGAGGATTTAATTCCTCCCAAAACAACCTCTGTTCTAGGCAATCAAGTAACTTTCTGATGTAAATAATTAATTAGCACTGCCATCAGGTGGAATTTCCCCTTTAATATGTGAATCCATATGTGTAAATAATATGCAGGCATAATATCTACACACACACACAGTTGACCTGTGAGCAACCTGGGGGGTTGAGGCACTGACCACCCACATGGAGGAAAATCTACGGATAACTTTAACTCCCCATATATTTAACTACTAATAGCCCACTATTGACCAGAAGCCTTACCCATTACATAAACAGTCAATTAACACATACTTTTGTTTGTTAGATGTTAGTTTGTTAGATGTAGTCATACTGTAGTCTTACAATAAACTAAGCTCGAGGGAAAAAAAAGGTTAAGAAAATAATAAAAAAGAGGAAATACACTTATAATACTGTAAAAAATCCACCTGTAAGTGGACCCACGCAGTTCAAACCTGTGTTGTTCAAGTGCCAACTGTACATGTGTGTGTATATATGTCTGTGTGTGTGTGTGTGTATATATATATATATATATATATATAAAATATTTATACGTTGGGGTGCCTGGGTGGCTCAGTGGGTTAAGCCTCTGCCTTCGGCTCAGGTCATGATCCCAGAGTCCTGGGATTGAGCCCCACATCCAGCTCTCTGCTCAGCGGGGGGGCCTGCTTCCCCTCCCCTACCAGCTGCCTGCTTCTCTGCTTACTTATGATCTCTCTCTCTGTCAAAAAAATGAATAAAATCTTTTAAAAAATAAAATAAAATATTTATACATTATACATAATATACCTTCTTACTAAAAACATTAACAAGCATTTTACCTATTTAAACATTCTTTAAAAAAAAAAAAAAGATTTTTGGGGTGCCTGAATGGCTCAGTCAATTAATCATCGGCCTTCAGCTCAGGTCATGATCCCAGGGGCTTGGGATGGAGTCCTGTGTGGGTCTTCTTACTCAGTGGGGAGTCTACTTCTCCTTCTCCCTCTGCCGTTCCCCCTGTGTGTGCTCTCTCTTGCTCACTCTCTCTCAAATAAATAAATAAAATCATTAAAAATAAAGAAATAAAATCCTTATTTTAAAAATAAAATTTAAAAGTCCTTATTTATAAAAAATAAGGATTTATATTTATTTATTTGAGACAGTGATAGAGCACAAGTAGGGTCTGGGGCAGAGGGAGAGGGAGAAGCAGACTCCCAGCTGAGCAGGGAGTCTGACATGAGGCTCACCCTAGGACTCCAAGATCACAACCTGAGCCAAGGGCAGATTCTTAACTGAGCGAGCCACCCAGGCACCTACCTATTTAAACCTTCTTTATTGTTTACACATTTTATGATTACAAAAGTCATTCATACTTATTCCAAAAAATTCAAATACAAGTATGTAAGTAAAATATGGAAGTTCTCCCTCTCTTTCCTTGGCAACAACATAACTACCGTTCACAGTCTAATGTGCATTGTTCCATGCTTTTTTCAATGAACACACAAACAAGATGTGTATAACTCTTTATTTTTGATCTTTACTAAAATAGGATGCTTATATGTAGTTTGCTACTTGCTTTTTTAAACGCAGGGTATCATGGACATTCTTTCATGAGCAGTCCTAAAACTATGAAGTTTGAAACATCTGTTTTTCAGGTTTATGACTTAGGAAGATAACTATCACAAGAGTGAAGTCATTCTGGTGTTAGCTCTAAAGGAGACTCTAAAATTGGCATGTAGGGGCTCCTGGATGGTTTAGCCGGTTAAGCAGCCGCCTTCAGCTCAGGGCCTAATCCTAGGTCCTGGGATCTAGCCCCAAGTCAGGCTCCCTGCTCAGCGGAGAGCCTGCTTCTCCCTCTTCCTCTGCCTGCCTCTCTGCTACTTGTTCTCTCTCTCTCTCTCTCTCTCTCTCTCTCTCTCTCTCTTTCTCTCTCTTTGCCAAATAAATAAAATAAAATATTTTTAAAAAATAAAACTGGTATGTAGTAGACATTTGGTAAATATTTGTCGACTGATCCAGACCTTCTGACTTCAATTTCACCTTGCTGTCCCTGTTGTGTTCCTCTGGTCCAAACAGGCAAATACAGGATTAGCTGAGCACCTACAATAGAGGTTGGACTTGACATTACAGAGTTTAGAGATAGGGATTGTCAGGGAGGGAGGCTGACTGACAATTCAAGTGTTATGAAAACCAGTCCATAGTTTGGGTGCTTAACATTGTTATTTTGTCAGCAATGCTAGTCTTAGCAATCTTTTCACACATTTTCAGAAAAATATGATTAAATGGAAATAATTTCTCAATTTAAGTTTTGCCCCTATATATTTATCTTAACCATTTGCCATTTCCTTCCAGTTGTGGATAAAAAAGCAAAAACACATGCAGTAAATGAATGCTAACAGAAAACCTCCCAAATATTATTTCATAACAAAGTATAGATAGATCTTCTCACAAAAAAGCTGTTTGGGTTTGCATTTGTTCATTCGGCATGACCCCTGTTGTCAAGGAGCTCATAGTCTGCTGGGTGAGATAAACAAGTACACCAAAAATTACCATACAGGATGATAAGAGTCATACCAGACAGTGTGAAAAGATAGCAATATAGACTGAGAGCATGTAAGAAGTGTCTAAATCAGACAGGACTGAATTGGAGTACCTAAATTAAGGAAGAAAAGGACAAAACAAAACAAAACAAATTCCAGAGGTAGATCAAGGTTTTGTGGGGGCTCAAAACATATACAATTTGGAAGATATTCTTGGAGAAAACAAACACAATATTATAAATATAAAATTTTATGGCCTGTGTAAGGGAAATTTCGCTGACTTCACTGCATATCCACCAGTTTGAAGATCCTATTCAAAGGAAATAGATCTTTGAAATCCGAAAGAGATCAAAATGTGTGTAGGAGAGTTTATAAGATAAGAATCAATCATAAGTAACCTCTTATGAGCTTTATAGTACAAGAAATGGGAGTCCACTGAAGGATTTTTTTTTTTAAGATTTTGTTTATTTATTTGACAGAGATCACAAGTAGGCAGAGAGGCAGGCAGAGAAACAGGGAAGCAGGCTCCCCACCGAGCAGAGAACCGGATGCAAGGCTCCATCCCAGGACCTGAGCTGAAGTCAGAGGCTTTAACCCACTGAGCCACCCAGGCACCCCCACTAAAGAATTTTTATGGGGGGAATGGCCAGACGTTTTTATCAAAAAGATAATTCTGGCAGTGCCAAGTTTAGTAAAAATTAAATTACATTTCTTTAAAAACACTTAGGGTTCTCTTTTTATGTGTTTAAGTGAAAAAATGATGTAGTTATAGTACCAGGTAAATTTCATGGGGGGTGTAAAGTGGATATACATTATATTATTTTGACAAGTACGTTTGTATACAAAATTTACTCTTAGAATTACATGAATTAGGGGCGCCTGGCTCAGTGGGTTGGGCCTCTGCCTTCGGCTGGGGTCATGATCTCAAGATCCTGGGATCTAGCCCCGCGTCGGGCTCTCTGCTTGGCGGGGAGCCTGCTTCCTCCTCTCTCTGCCTCTCTGCCTACTTGTGATCTCTGCCTGTCAAATAAATAAATAAAATCTTTAAAAAAAAAAAAAAAAGAATTACATGAATTAGTTTAAATTAACTGCATCGTTTTCTAAAATTCATTTTCCAGACTGTGTAGTGGCTGAAGTTCCTATGAATCAAAATAAAAAGCTTTATTCTTATCACTTAAGGGTTTCTCTGGTACTGACTGACTGTTGTTTTGAGAGGCCCAGTTCATCTAATTCCAAGACTGTTCTGTGCCGGAAAATAATTTAGGCCAAGGCAAGAATAGAGTCTGTTATCAGATAACTCAGTATGTACAGGTATTGCTTGGAGAAACCTTAGCTCAGAATTGTGGTTTAAAGCATGGAGTCTGATGGAGTCCTGTCTGCAGCAACTTCTTATCCTGATGGCTATAAGACAGTCACCTAACTTCTTTAAGGTCCCATTTTCCTATAAAGAAAGGACTTAATGACAACTCTCACTTCTTAAGGTTATTACAAGGATGAAGTGAGATGATATACTTTTGCATGACTTAACCATGGTATATTTGACCCAGCAATTCCACTTCTAAGAACATAAGACAGATTTACTCATGCATATGAGAAATAAAATGTGTATTTTAGAAGAATATTTATTTTGGCATGGCTTGAAGTTGCAACTCATTGAAAATAATAGAAATGTCCATTAGCAGGGAATGGGTTAAGTTAAGGTACATCTGTGCAATAGAACAGCACTTCTCAAACTTTTTAGCCTCAGGACCATGTTACACTCTTTTTTTTTAATTTTAGAAATTTTTTTTAAAGATTTTATTTATTTATTTGAGAGAGAATGAGTGAGAGAGAGCATGAGAGAGGAGAAGGTCAGAGGGAGAAGCAGACTCTCCAAGAAGCTGGAAGCCCGATGCGGGACTTGGTCCTGGAAGTCCGGGATCATGACCTGAGCCGAAGGCCGTCGCTCAACCAAGTGAGCCACCCAGGCGCCCCATGTTACACTCTTAAAAATGATTGAGGAGGGGCACCTGGGTGGCTCAGTGGGTTAAAGCCTCTGCCTGCGGCTCGGGTCATGATCTCAGGGTCCTGGGATCGAGCCCCACATTGGGCTCTCTGCTCAGCGGGGACCCTGCTTCCTCCTCTCTCTCTGCCTGCCTCTCTGCCTACTTGTGATCTCTGTGTCAAATAAATAAATAAAAATCTTTTAAAAAAATTTTAAAAAAATGATTGAGGATCCCAAACAGTTTTCACAGATTATATCTATCAGTGTTTATCATTTTAGACATTAAAACTTAGGAATTATAAAAAAATTTTCATTTAAAATAACAATTATAAGCCCTTTACATGGAATATAAACAACATGTTTTTAAAAATAACTCCATTTTCCAACACACAAAAAATCAATAAGAAAAGTGGTATGGTTTGTATTTTTGCAAATCTCTTTAATGCCTGGGTTAATAGAAAACAGCTGGATTTTTATGTCTACTTCTGCGTTCATTTTGTTGCAATACCACAGGACATGTAGGCTCTGGAAAACTCCACTGCACTCTGGTGAGAGTAAAAAAAGAAAATAACATTTTGGTGTTATTATAAACATAATTTCTACCTCAACACCCTCCTATCATTTTGAGAACCACTGCATGGGAATATTACATGGCTTTTTAAAAGAATAAGGAAGCACTTTATGTGTTGCTGTAGAACAATCTCTAAGACACATTGTTAAGTGAAAAAGAAACAAAATAAAAGCAAGGTACAGAACCCTGTAGTAGTATAATAACAGTGCATTCATTTTAAAAAGTCAGGGAAGCAGAAACTATCCATACATATAAATACATATTATGTTTATATGTGCAAATAGTATCACTGAAAGAGTAATGTAAAAAAAAAAGAAAGAAAGAAAGAAAAACTACTGGTAAATTGCCTCTAGATGTGCAGCCTGGAAAACAGGGTAAGAAGGAAGGTTTTTATTTCATTTGCTTTTTTGCCTTTTGAACTTTCTACCTTATGAAAGTATTAACTAAGGGGGCCTGTGTGGCTCAGGTCATGATCCTGGGGTCCTGGGATCAAGCCCCAGGTTGGGCTCCCTCCTCAGCGAGGAGTCTTCTTCTCCCTCTCCCTCTGTCCCTCCCCACCGCTTGTGCCCTCTCTCTCTCTTTCTCTCTCAAAATAAATAAATAGAATCTTTTTTTTTTAATATCAACTATCAAAAACGAAAATTTGTTTTTAAAGGAGAAGATAATATATATACTTCTCCCAGTGCCTGACAGATGCTTAATAAATTATCCATAGTGCCTTTCTATTCTGAGGTAAAATAATTATTTTAAAAGCTTTTCCAACCAGAAAAATGCAAAACAACTGAAAATCTTTTATTCTGAATATATACACTCTTATTAAGCTGATTTAGAATTAAATCCACAAAATCTAAACATCCTGATAATTGTAGTTATTTTATTTCTATTATTATTTTTTAAAATCTTGTTTATTTCTTTGGGAGAGAGCAAGAGCACGTGTGAGCAGCAGGAGGATAAGGGCGAGGGAAAAGGAGGGGAAATGAATCTTAAGCAGACTCCAGGATGAGCACAGAGCCTGATGTGGGGCTCAATCTCACAACCGTAAGATCATGACCTGAGCCAAAACCAACAGTTGAAAGCCTAACCAACTGAGCCATCCAGGTGCCCCAATTGTGGTTATTTTAAATTTGTTATTAGAATGACCATAACAACCATAGAGATAAGCAAACAAGTGTCTGAAAATAATATCCAGTTCAATTGTACAGCAAATAGATGAGCAATCTGATCCACAAAAAAACTTTAAGACAAATTAGAAAATGTCATAGAGCCAAATCAGCATTAAACTTTATGAAAATGTCTAATATTAACCATGGGTTTGAAACAGTTTTGCCACATATCAATCAACTTTAAACTCTCAGGGGCTTTTATTTTATTTTCAAAGCTGTGTTTATTTATTTTAGAGAGAGAGCACAGGAGAGAGGGGCAGAGGGAGAGGAAAAGAGAGAATTTCAAGCAGACTCCTTGCTGAGTGCAGAGCCCAATAGGGGACTCGATTTCACAACCCTGAGATCATGACCTGAGCTGAAATCAAGAGTCTAAGCCACTGAACCACCAAGGTGCCTGTTCACAGGGGCTTTTAGCAACAAATATGTATTTCCTCTTCCACAGGTCTGTGGGCTAGAGCAGAATCAGTTAGGCTGGACTCCAGACTGCTGGTTGGGTACAAGCCTGCCCTTCTTATCTCCTCATTCTCCTTGGATCAGTGGCTACCTGGGACATGTTCTTCTCATGGAGTAACTGGAGTCCAGGAGAGTAAGCAGAAACATAAGATGCCTCTTGAGGTTTTTGGCCCAGAACTGGCACACTCATTACTTTGGCCCACATCTCGTTGACTAAAACAAGTTAAAAGGCCAAGCATGTCTTTAGTTGGGGTGAGAAGAAATGTCCTCTGCCTTCTCTAGTGGGAGACACCAAAAAGTTATATGACAAAGACTTGAATGTGGAATTCCAATATAGGAAGGTCATGAAGTATTGGGAACAATAATTCAATCTATCATATAATTTTAAAAATTTTATTTAGTTAGTTATTTGATAGAGAGAAAATGAGTGTGAGCCAAGGGGAGCGGCAGAGGGGGAGAAAGAGGGAGAGAGAATTCTAAGCAGACTCTGTAAGCCAGGCATAGAGGCCAGCACAGAGCTCAATCCCAAGATCATGACCTGAGACGAAATTAAGAGTCAGAGGCTCGACCGACAGAGCCACCCAGATACCCTCAATCATGTAATTTTTAAAGAGCTCAATAAGCTCCTTCATGTTTCAAGAATAAGGACTCTGGGTATATGCAGCCCAAGATACAACATCTCTGCTCCATAAAACATGCTATCCTGCTGAACTAAGGTGGTAAACATAGAGACAATGAAGTAAATCAAACACTTTTGGAATAATCTATACATATTTGGTATTTATTTGGGGAAGAGGGAACGAAGATAGTGGCCATATTAGTGATTTGCAGCCAGAATGAGCTGCCACTTTGTTCTGGCCTGGGCCTGGGTCCTCAGTTTCCAACCTTGCTGAGTAGAGAAGCTCAAGTTGCCTCTGCCACCACACACTAGGTTGTCATGAAAGACAAGAATATCCAGCAGGAGGATTTTCGCTGTGTGTGTGACAAAGCATGCAACTGAAGGCTAGCCTGGGCTAGATGGCAAAGACAGGGTCTTGTGGTATTTAAGTCCCAACATGCTACTAGAAGAATCCTCTAGTATACACAGAATCTATCTTTCCCTCAAGACAAAACTAATTAAAGATGTAACCCATTCCTGACCACCTCAGCTATTTTTTTTTCCACCTTAAATATTGATTAGACCAAAGTGATCAGCAACTCATCCTAGAGGCCTAACAGATGAACAGAGTCCTTATTCTTGAAACATGAAGGAGCTTATTGAGCTCTTTAAAAATTACATGATTGAGGGTATCTGGGTGGCTCTGTCGGTCGAGCCTCTGACTCTTAATTTCGTCTCAGGTCATGATCTTGGGATTGAGCTCTGTGCTGGCCTCTATGCCTGGCTTACAGAGTCTGCTTAGAATTCTCTCTAAGGGCCTAACAGGGAGGTAATACATATTCCAATCTCTATGGCTTTTTTTAAACAATAGCTGACGTCAAAACTAAAAACTAATCTAAAACATTAAAACTAAAACATTAAAAACTAAAAGGCTTGAAAAGAAGCAGGGCAATAGTGACCCCAAAATAAGAGAAAGAAAGTCAATGGGAACAGATACAAAGATGACCCAATTCAAAATAAAGGGGCTTTAGGGGCACCTGGGCTGCTCAGTGGGTGAAGCCTCTGCCTTCAGCTCAAGTCATGATCTCAGGGTCCTGGGATTGAGCCCCGCATCAGGCTCTCTGCTCATCAGGGAACCTGCTTCCCCCTCTCTCTCTGCCTGCTGCTCTACCTACTTGTGATCTCTCTCACTCTCTGTCAAATAAATAAATAAAATCTTTAAAAAATAATAAAATAAAATAAAATAAAGGGGTTTTAATCCAGGTATGCCCCGCTTTATTGCACTTCACTTCAGTGTACTTCACAGAGAGAGAGAAGGAGGAAGCAGGCTTCTGAACAAATTCAAAGTTCATGGCAACTCTGTTTTGGGCAAAGTTATTAGGGACAATTTTCCAACAGCATTTGCTTACTTAATGTCTCTGTCTTTTGGTAATTCTCACAATACTTCAAACATTTTCGTTATTATTAGATTTGTTATGTTGGTCTGTGACTCATAATTATGAGTCATTGAAAGGTTAGATGATGGTTAGCACTTTTTAGCAATAAAGTTATTTTTAAAATAAGGTATATACATTTTTTGGACATAATGTTATTGCACACTATTAAGTTTTGCTATTGTGCAATGCTATTGCACACTTAACTTACACTATACTGTATAAACATAACTTTTAAATGCCCTGGGAAACCAAAAATTCATTTGACTCACATTATTGCAATATTTGCTTTATTATAGTGTCTGAACCTGACCCCGCAATATCTGAGGTATGCCTGTCTAGCTATTATAAATAAAAAAAATTTTTTGAGGAGAAAAAAGAACAAAATGAAAGAAAAGATAAAAGATCTTAACAGAGAAATGAATCTCTAAGAAATGGAAGTTCCAGAAATAAAAGAAAAAATATAAAGTTAAATGCACAACAAATGAATCATTGAACATTACATCAAAAATTAATGATGTACTATATGCTGGCTTACTGAACATAATAAAAAATTAAGCAAAAAAATTTTTTTAAAGATTTTTATTATTTATTTATTTATTTATTTTATTTGTTTGACAGGCAGAGATCACAAGTAGGCAGAGAGGCAGCCAGAGAGAAAGAAGGAGGAAGCAGGCTCCCTGCTGAGCAGAGAGCCCCATGGGAGGTGGGGTGGGGGGGGTGGGGGGGACCTCAATCCCAGGACCCTAACCGAAGGCAGAGGCTTTAACCCAATAAATGCCAGGTGGCTATATTATCAAATACATTTTAAAAATGTAGCTCAGTAAATTTCTGGCCATTATTTCCTAGTCCCTTGATTCAATATGTGAGATAGTTTGGTACAGATGATAGATACCTTGATCCCATCAGCAACATATTAACATGCCAGCTCTAAAGTAAATCACTTTCTCAGAGGATTTGTTTCATTCTCTTTATGTTAATAAATACTTTACTTTATGCCAAAAGTCTGTGAATGCACCCTATTTAGGACTCATGACCTTGTATACACCTTTGCCATCGAGAATATTTCAGAGAGAGTTCTACTACAAACAAACAAATAACTGTATTTATTTTAAAGATTTTTTTGTGTTTACAGATTAATCCAGAAAATTCATCTGCCCTATGATCTCGGAGGAGCCAACGTTCTCATATGCTTCTGTTTATTTACTTCATTTTAAATCAAAGAAAAATTCTGATTGTAAGACCTTTAATATGGTTTGATTATTACCATCCTTAAAATATTTTTACTCTCCCTGCAACAAATCAAAGGCCTCAACCACTGAAACCTTTTCTTTTCTTTTAAGATTTTATTTATTTATTTGTCAGGGAGAGAGAGAGAGAGAGCACAAGCAGAGGGAGTGGCAGGCAGAGGGAGAAGCAGGCTCCCCACTGAGCAGGGAAAAACAACTTGGGGCTCAATCCTAGGATCCTGGGATCATGACGTGAGCAGAAGGCAGATGCTTAATCGACTGAACCACCCAGGTACCCCCAAAGCCTTTTCTAAGAACAACTGCCTCTGAACCAGAACTGTAACACTATGCCTCAGATAATATTCTTTATACCTTTTATGATACACTAAAGAACTCTCATTGTTTTGAGATGAATAGTATTATTTAAAGAAATTGACTATTACATCAGTTTAAGTAAGTCACTTTTAAAAGGTACTATTTGTGGAGCACCCGGGTGACTCAGTCAGTTAAGCATCTGATTCTTGATCTTGGCTCAGATCATGATCCCAGGGTCATGGATCAAGCCCCATGTCGGGCTCTTGGAATGATCGGGGAGCCTGCTAGAGATTCTCTCTCTCTTTCTGCTCCTCCTTGCCATGTGTTCTCTCTCTCTCTCTCTCAAATAAATAACTAAATCTTCAAAAAAAAAAAAAGGTACTATTTGTAACTTTAGAGAAATTAGTTTGTTAGAGAGTCTGACATATAACTTTATAATTTTGAAACAAAAATATAATTGAGGAGACCCTGGGTGACTCAGTCAGTTAAGCTCAGACTCTTGATCTCAACTCAGGTCTGGATCTCAGGGTTATGGGTTCAAACCCTGTATTGGACTCCACACTGGGCACATAGCCTACTTAAAAAAAAAAAATGTAATTGAGTAATTGATTTTAGAATTACAAAACAATTTACTGTTCATAAATATTATTGCAATATTTAAAAGAACTCAGGAACTTGGAAAAGTTTTGCTTATGAGATCAAGCATTTAAAGTGATTAAAAGAAAATAGAATGTATTGAGTTTACAAATGCAGTTTAAAAGTTTGAAGAAATCCAATTAACTATGTTGTAAATAGCGTTTGTAGTCTGATGAAGATTTATTTACTCTAGTGGAGTTGTTTGAACATTAATCAGGCAATTTGTAACATTTTTTAGGTGTATAAATAAAATAATTGAATTTGTTATTTTAAGTTTAAGACATAATGAATACCAAGTTTCTTTAATTGTCATCTTAACATATTGAATATTGATTTTTAAAAGCTTCAATACTGATAAAAAGTCTTTTCAATGTACAAAGCAATTCTTGGACAATTAAAACTTTGCATTAATAAAGTCCTTTGTCGAACCAGGTAATAAAAACTAAAAGTATCTCTGATGATTTGAAATGAATTTATCATTTTTTTAAAGATTTTATTTATTTATTTGACAGACAGAGATCACAAGTAGGCAGAGAGGCAGGCACCCGGCTCCCTGCTGAGCAGTGATCCTGATGAGGGGCTCGATCCCAGGATCCTGGGATCGTGACCTGAGCTGAAGGCAGAGGTTTTAACCCACTGAGCCACCCAAGCGAGGCGCCTCTGTTTTTGTTTTTTGTTTTGTTTTGTTTTTTTAATACCACAATAATCACCCTGTTAGAACTCTTGGAATACATTCTTGACAGCCTGACCTTCTTTACTTTACCAAAGACCTTAGAGGCCAAGCAGTATGGTGTAGGTTCCTACTTCCTCTATTGTACAGCCAGAGCCATCCTTCTAAACATCTGCTACAAAAACTTAAACCCTTCCAAGCTTCTGATTGCCCCCAGGATCAAGTCCCTAATCCTCTAGTGCTTGTCTGCCCCTGAGCCTCAGGAAGCCAGTCTGCCCTGGTTCTCTATATTTGAGCCACTTAAGCAAAGCTCCAAGCCTCTTGTTTTCTCAGGACTTTAGCAATGCCATCCTCTGCTTGGACTGCTCCCCTCAGTATTCCCCAAAGCCCCACATGTAGGGCTACTATCACTTGCCCAAAGAGGCTTTCTCTGACTCTCAGACTAGGTTAAGGACTCCTGGTTGTAAGTCTTTGAAAAAGCTCAACAGATGGGGCTCCTGGGAGGCTCGGTCATTAAGTGTCTGCCGTCAGCTCAGGTCATGATCCCAAGGTCCTGAGATCAAGCCCTCCATGGGGCTCCCAGCTTGGCAGGAAGTCTGCTTCCCCCTTCCCACCGCCCCTGCTTGGGTTCTCTCTCTCATCCATTCTCTCTGTCAGATAGATAGATAGATAGATAGATAGATGATAGACAGATGATAGATCAAATCAATCTTGATTAAGCATCTGCCTTCAGCTCAGGTCATGATCCCAGGGTCCAAGGTTTGAGCCCTGCACCAGGGGTACTGCTCAGCCGAGAGCTGGCTTCTCCTTCTCCCTCTGCCTGCCACTCTTCCTGCTTGCGCGCTCTCTCTCTCTCTGTCAAACAAACAAAATCTTTTTCTTTTTCAGTATACTTATGTTTCTCATTGTGTTTAACAATTTTACAAAGTGACTCAATTAACACCTTTGTATGTTATTAATACACTAAAACAGATGCTGTCAGCACCCCATGGATATTCCTTTGGCTCTCCCTGTTTCCAGACACTTGGGGATCTCTTTCTACTTCAAGCACCCGTGACTCCTCTGCCTTAGGTTTTCTCAGTGAGAGAAGAGAGTTTGGTCCAGGCAATAACCTAAGAGCTCACCATCCAATGATGGGTGGGAATTTATGGAAAACTACCTCACCTTTTTGGGTAAGACACCTCTGAGCAAATTCTATATAGTCCCCCTGAGTAGGATTGAGCCCCAGTTGCCCACAGTAGTAATTTGTTACTTAATCTTGCACCCTGTATAGCTCCTATCCCTTTCCTCTCTCTTTCCTATGCCCTCACCAGTGACTTTGGGGTCACTGTCCGAAGAAATCATCTACACTGAAATCCTTATTCAGGGACAATCATGGGAGGAAGCCAGCCTAAAGTACTATCATATATTTGGGGCGCCTGGGTGGCTCAGTCGTTAATCATCTGCCTTCCAGGCTCAGGTCATGATTCCAGAGTCCTGGGATCGAGCCCCACATCGGGCTCCCTGCTCAGCAGAGGGCCTGCTTCTCTCTCTCCTTCTGCCTGCTGCTCTGCCTACTTGTGCTCTCTATCTCTCTGTCAAATAAATAAATAAAATCTTAAAAAATATATTATCATATATTTGCTTACTTAGATTCACTTGATAATTACTAAGACAATTGCCTCAAGGGGTAAGCATTTTAAAGTTTGATTTGTAACACTAAATGGCTCTCCAAAAAAGCTGGTCTAAGGAATTCTTATTTAACAAGGACCATTTAAATTTTTAAAAAAATTTTAACGTGTATCCTATTTTATCTCATGTAGAATTTGAGACACATTTCTAGCAGGACATAACTGTTAAATTACTTACTAGGATCCTTTGGTAACTTGTTGATAGAACAGGGGCTCTGGAGTCAGGTAAAGCCAGGTTGGAGTCCCTGATCTACTTATTAGCTTACTTGTTAATCTTACTTGTTAATGATATGACCTTGACAAGTTATTCACATCTCTAAGCATCATTTTCTTTATATCTGAAACAAATAGAATTTTTTTTTAAATAATACTAATTTCACAGGATTCACGAGATGATATAGCTTAAAATTGTAAAATAAAGTGTCTGGAGCCCAATAAAGAGTAAGTATTATTATTACTGGAAAGAAAGTATAATGACTTACTCATACTTATGTCCTATGGTACCAAGCACTGTACACGGGACCTAGAAAATGCTCAAATGTTTACTGAATTGAACTATCCAATCTACACAATTGCTGTAGAGGTCAAGTGACAGAATGTGTGTAAAAGTGTTTTGAAACTAGAAAATACTGTAGAAACATGAGGCTACCTATCCCCTACCTAACACTTGCCTGGCCAAAAGCCTCACTCTTTTTCAGAGAATATTTGGCTAAGTGGGTGTCACTTTTCCTGATATTCTCAAAATAGGTATTTTGAGGAATTTTTTTTTATTTGGGGAAGAGGGGCTATTTTCTTTTTTTCCCATTTTTTAAATTTAAATTCAATTAACATATATTATTATTTTCAGAGGTAGAAGTCAGTGATTCTGATGAGTCTTATATAATACTCAATGCTTTGAGGATTTTTAAACTTCACCGTTGTGTGCAACTGCCATTTCTGCACCTATCCGGCTTCCAGCTGCCCCACTCATCTGTCTGGAGCAACTGCTTCCCTACGGACGTTTACTGCCAGTCATCCTGAATCAAACACCTCTGAGCCCACAGGTTTGTGTCACAGGCAGTCAGAATGGTGTCAGAAGTAGAGAGATTTGACCCAGAATTTTTTTTTTTAAGATTTTATTTATTTTTTTCTCAGAGAGAGAAAAAACACACAAGCAGGGGGAGCGGCAGGCAGAAAGAGAAGCAGGCTCCCTGAAGAGCAAGAAGCCTGATGTGGGACTTGATCCCAGACCCTGAGATCGTGACCTGAGCAGAACTAGATGCTTAACCGACTGAGCCAGCAGGCATCCCTGACTCAAAATTTTTGAGACACTCCAAGTTTCAAATATCCGAAGATTTTAAAAAGATGTTTGGGAGTTATTCTATTTCTTTTTCCTATAAATTCATTACCAATGTTGTCCTTCTTTCCTTAGATTTTTATTGAATACCAATTATGAGATAAGCAAGTTACAATATTGAGCGAGAAAGATGTGGTCCTTTCCCTTATGGAGCTTAAAACCTTGTAATTATAGGCATCACAAGATAGGCTTTAATTTTTACGTTTTTTATATGGAGAAGTTCACCAATCAGAAAAAAGTTTTTAAAGCTTATATCCACATTTTTCATTTTAAAAAATAAGAAATGGGGCTCATGGATGATTCAGCTGGTTAAGCATCCCACTCTTGATTTCAGCTCGGGTCATGATCTTGGAGGTAGTGGGGTTGAGCCCTGCATTGGGTTCCATGCTGGGTGTAGAGCCTGCTTGAGGTTTTTTCTCCCTTTCTCTCTCTATGCCCCTCCCTCCTACTCCCCTAAATAAATAGATAGATAGATAGATAGATAAATATATATGGTCACTTAACTGTGAAGAGGTACAAAGGATTATATAACTTTCCCAATAGTCCTCTCAGAAAGAGGAGGAGGAAGACAGAAGAGTTTTATTTTATAACCAGGAACTTCACTTAAGTTATCTAATTAAATCATAACAACTTGAAAGGAAGATGTTCTCATCTCCATTTTAAGAAGAAGAACTGAGATTCAGAGAGGCTAAATGTCTTGCCAAAGTCTATCACTAACAAATGCCTTTGCTAAAATTAGACCCCAGCGCTGCCTGATTCTGCGGCCCAAGCTCTTTCTCCAGCCCCATTCTACCCCAAATTAAGCAACCAACTGGTAAGCCAAACAAGTATTAGCGAATGTTATACACATGAGTGTGTACAAAAGAATGTGATTCTTAAACTCCAGGAGCTTAAATCTGGTTGTGACACAAAAATAATATGAACTAATCTAAGTGACTCCAAGTATGATAAGAGTTCCCAGAAAATACACATAAATGTGATCTTGAATGGTTCAAACAGTTTCATAGAAAATAGATAAGTTGGCAGAGGACATAAATGGACATTTTTCCAAGGAAGACATTCAGATAGCCAATAGACAAATGAAAAGATGTTCAACATCATTCGCTATCAGAGAAATGCAAATCAAAACCACAATGAGATACCACCTTATACCAGTCAGAATGACTAAACTCAAAAACACAAGAAACAAGGGTTGGTGAGGATGTGGAGAAAAAGGAATCCTCCTGCACTATTGGTGGAAGTACAAACTTTTACAGCCACTGTGGAAGACAATATGGACAGGTTCTTCAGAAAATGAAAAGTAGAGGGGTGCCTGCGTGTCTCAGTCAGTTGAGCATCCAACTCTTGGTTTTGGCTTAGGTCATGATCTTGTATCGTGGGATCAAGCCTTGCATGGGGCTCCATGCTCAGCAGGGAGTCTACTTGAGATTCTCTCTCTCCCTCTCCACCCCCTCCCACTTGTGTGCACCCTCTCCTTCTCTCTCAAATAAGTAAATAAATTTTTTAAAAAAGAAAGAAAAGTAGAAACACCATATGATCCAGTAATTCCACTACTAAGCTATTTACCCAAAGAATATGAAAACACTAATTTGAAAAGATATATGCACCCCTTTGTTTATTGCAGCCTTATTTACAGTAACTAAGATATGGAAGCAACCCAAGCATCCATGGATAGATGAATGGATAAAGAGATGTGATACACACACACACACACACACACACACACACACACACACACACAGGAATATTACTCAGCCATAAAAAAACAGATCACAGATGGATCTAGAGGGTGTAATGGTTAAATGAAATAAGTCAGTCAGAGAAGGATAAATACGATATGATTTCATTGATATGTGGAATTTAAGAAACAAATGAACAAAGAAAAAGGAGGAAAACAAAAAAAAAATCAGAGTCTTAAATATAGAAAACGAATTGATGGTTATCAGAGGGAGGGTGGGTGGAAGGATGGGTGAAATAGGTGATGGGGATTAAAAGAAAAAGTCTCTTTGTAAATAAGTCAGGCTTGATTTTGAGATTAACTGTTTCCTGTTGGGATGTTGACTATTCGTACTTCTTAGTATTCATTTTTCCCTTCTTCAGAAGCAGAATGCTCACTTTTACCTGAGTCCATTGCTACTCAGTGAAAAAATGCTTTTCAGGGGCGCCTGGGTGGCTCAGTGGATTAAGCCGATGCCTTCGGCTCAGGTCATGATCTCAAGGTCCTGGAATCAAGCCCCGCATCAGGTTCTCTGCTCAGCGGGGAGCCTGCTTCCTCCTCTCTCTCTCTGCCTGCCTCTCTGCCTACTTGTGATCTCTCTTTCTGTCAAATAAAATAAATAAAATCTTAAAAAAAAATGTATATATATTTTTCAACTTTTCTGTAGCCAGGTAGAACCACAAGTAAGTAGAAATGATATATTGTTCTTTGTATGTCTTTTGAAGAGGAAGAGGGCACACCCTTCCCTATTCCTCCATCCTGCTGTTTGGATGAGGATGTGATTCCTGGAGTTCCAGCATCTGTCCTGGAACATGAAGAGTAGGGCTACACCCTAAGGATGGTGGAATAGAGAATTAGAAGGGCCCTGTGTCTCTGACTACTTGACAACTTGCCGTAACAGCTGTAGATTACCTTTTTTACATGAGAAATAAACTATATTGTATAAGTCTCCGTAATATTGAGTTTTTCTGTTATGGACAGTCAAACAAATACTAAGTAATGTATTTCTGGAACTGAGGTTCTATGCTATGGTGAACACCTGTTGACATAACCTTTATCACCTCCTAATGTTTTTCTTTTTTACAATTTTATTTATTTATTTATTTATTTGACAGAGAGATAGAGAGAACAAGTAGGCAGAGCAGCAGGCAGAGGGAGAGAGAGAAGCAGGCTCTCCGCCAAGCAGGGAGCCTGACGCAGGGATCCATCTGAGGACCCTGGGATCATGACCTCAGCTGAAGGCAGCAGCTTAAGCTAAGCGACTGAGCCTCCCAGATGCCCCACCTCCTAATGTATTATTTTTTGTTTCCTGTTTCCTCCCACTAGAATGTAGGTTCCTTTAGGGCAGGAACTTTGCTTGTTTTGTTGTGGGCTCAGCCCCTAGGACAGAGCCCATCGCATAGCAGGGGCTTGATAAATATTTGAGAAATGAATGAAAAAAATGAATGAATGCTACCTGGTGCAAATTGCAGAGCTGGGTGTGCTGATGGAAGGAATGGCACCAGGAAGTGCAGCTGTTGTGCTAATTAGCCAGTAATGATGACCCTGAAGTCATAGTGTTTCACTCCTGCACATTTTTGCATGAGCTGTTTGTTCTTCCAGGAATGCCTTTTTCCCTTGTCCACCAGGCACACTCCTGCTTACATCTGAAGTTTTAGCTTCATCATCACATTCTCTGAGATGCTGTCCTCCATTTGGAGGCCCCTCATCTCGAATCTGTCCTTTCCTCTGATAGAGCCAGTCCTGGACATGCAGATGTTTCATTCAGGATCAATATTTCTGACAAGGCCTTTCCTTGCCCCCAGCAAATCCAACACTAAATGACATTCAAAATCCCAGGCTTCCTTGTGCTTGGAACCTGGGCTACATGGCTTCAACAGCCTCTAAAAGTTGGCCTCCTCTTAGTTTGGCGAGAAACACTGTAACTCATTTTTTGTTTCTCTCTTGTCCTTTGAGGTTCACCTTGATTTGCTCTAGCAGGCTAAGGAATTTAACAACTCAGCCCATGAGAGGGAGTTATTATGATTTAGTAGGGAGGGTAGAGGAAGGACAGGGATGTTTTCATGGGCCTCACCTAGAGCTATACGTAGGCTCAGATGGAAAGATGGGATCACGAACTCAGCCCTGGAATGCAGTCTAGCAGCACTGATGAGGTGAGAGCTACAGTCTGGTTCCTCTGGGCTGGCTGCTTGCAGAGGGTCTGGGCTGTTGTTGGGAGATCGTGAGCGTTTTGCACGTTTCTCCAGCGATCTGACTGCTTCTGTTTTCATGATGGTTGTAACTACCTTCTCCCGTTTTCCCTTATAGTGATTATAATCTCAGGTTCGGACTGAAAAGTCTTCTTCTCCAGGTCACAGATGTCCCCATGAACACTGGAGCAACTCTGGCGTTTTAGTTTTTCAGACTTCTCCCTCTGCTCCATTCAGACTACTTCTACCACACTGGCTGTATTCAATCTTACTTCATCTTTGCCCCCACTATTACCCCCCACCCTCGATTACGTTTCCCTTGTTAAGCTTAAATCATGCCCCATACCCAGTTCTCAGGAACTGTCTTGATTTATTTCAACTTTTCTCAAATACCTACTATCCATTTCATAGTAGGTATTATGATAGATTCTGGGGACACAAAAGTTAATGAAATGAGAATTCCTCACCCATGGAGCTCATATTCTTGGAGGGAAGGAAGGCAGGAAAACTCATTGAATACAACGTGATCAGAGATATTACTTAGCTGCAACAGGAACTATGTATGCCTGGAAGACTTTAGGGCAATTTCTATATATTCTCTCACACTCTCTCTTTTTGCCCTAGTTTGTTTATCTATTTAATGTTTTTATTCAAGGATAACTAACAGTGCCATATTACTTTCCGTTGTGCAACCTAATGATTCAACATTTCTAAACATTACTCAGTGCTCATTTCAAATAAGTATACTCTTAATTCCCATCATCTACTTCACCTAGCTTTTTAGCAACCACCAGGTTGTTCTCTATATTTAAGAGTCCTTTTTGTTTGTTTTTCCTTTTTTTTTTCTTTGTTGTTATTTCTTAAATTCCACATATGAGTGGAATCATATTGTATTTGTCTTTCTCCGACAGGCTTATCTCACTTAGTATTTCTGTATGATCCTGGGATCATGACCTGAGCCAAAAGCAGACACTTAACCAACTGAACCACCCAGGCACCCCTTGTTATTCTTTTTCAAGATTGTTTTGGCTATTTGGAATCTTTCATGGTTCCATACAAATTCTAGGATTGTTCGATCTAGTTAAGTGAAAAATGCGGTTGGTATTTTGATAGGGATTCCGTTAAATCTGTAGATTGCTTTGGGTACTATGGAGATGTTAACAATATTTGTTCTCCCCACCCATGAGCATAGAATATCTTTCCATTTGTTTGTGTCATCTTCAATTGCTTTCATCAGTGTTTTCTAGTTTTCAGAGTACAGGTCTTTTGCCTAAAAGGGACTATTACAAATGTGACAATCAGGGTTCCACAAAGCACAGTGGGGGCTAACAGTGTCTGTGATGTTACCAACCCAGGGTCCAAAAGGATAAAGAAAGTGAAGAGAAGGAGGGATGGATGGGTAGATTTGATGGCCTAGAAAGGAGCGGCAGCCCTTGTTGAGGGACTCAGCCAGCCAGAGGTGGCTCTGTCAGAAGGAAGCCAAGGGAATGCATGCCCTGCCCTCCCTTCACTCTCATGCTATGGCTTCCTTATGCCACCCTAACTGAAAGTTGCAGGCCACTGAAGCCCTAGGCATTAGAGTGGAGAAGGAAAGTGAGGGTGGATCTAGAGACGAACAGGAAACATTAAGCCCCAGAGGCAGTGGCAGGCTCAGCCCCAGGGACATGTCTGGAAATACCAGATTCTCCTTTCCTCCCTGAGTTTTGTGTTCAGTCCTTTTTCTCTCACACGGGTCTTCTTCCTCTTTATTCTTTCTCTCATGACCCTTAGGCCTTCACCCCGTTTGTTCCTAACATGCTATTTTGACTTTTCCTGGTCAAAGTTCTACCTTTCCAACACTTCATTGGATTATGTCCAACCTCTCCTTCTAGCACTAAATACTCCCTTACTAAGAAACTATACTCATAGGGCATGTTCCAACTTCAATCTATTTCTATTATGAGAGTAGGATTTGTCCAAACTCCATAGAAAGTCATAAGATGTAAAATATAGACAATTTGTGGATAGTGATACAAATTCAAACGCAGCAAATTCATTTTTTTGTTGTTTAAAGATTTTATTTATTTATTTGACAGAGAGAGATCGCAAGTAGACAGAGAGGCAGACAGAGAGAGAGAGAGAGAAGCAGACTCCCTGCTGAGCAGAGAGCCCGATGCGGGACTTGATCCCAGGACCCTGAGATCATGACCTGAGCCGAAGGCAACGGCTTAATCCACTGAGCCACCCAGGCGCCCACAAATTCATTTTTTTAAAAGATTTTATTTATTATTTGACACAGAGAGAGAGATCACAAGTAGGCAGAGAGGCAGGCAGAGATGGGGGGGGGGAAGCAGGCTCCCTGCTGAGCAGAGAGCCCAATGTGGGACTCAATCCCAGGACCCTGGGATCATGACCCGAGTTGAAGGCAGAGGCCTAACACACTGAGCCACCCAGACACTCCAAACATGGCAAATACAGAATTGTCATCATCCCTTTGGCACCTACCATTTTCTTTCTAATCTGCTATTAACTGGAGTCTGGTTTCTGTATTGGAGCTAGTTTAATTCTAGGGGCCTCGTAGTAGTAGAAAATATAAATACTTCCTCAGGCTTAACAGTCACTGTTTTGATGTTCTCTGATGAAGACACTGATGAATAATTCAATAAATAAACCCTGGGAACAGAGCAGTCAATCCAGTCACAATATCTGATTATGAGATGAGTATCAAGGGGTGCCCAGGTGGCTCAGTCAGTTAAGCGCTTGACTTGTGGCTTCGGCTCCAGTCATAATCTCAGGGTCTTGGGATCTAGCCCAGAATCAGGCTCCATAGCCGACAGTCTGCTTGAGATTCTTTCTCTCTCTCTGCCCCTGCTTGTGTGGGCACACTCTCTCACTCTAAAAATAAAGAAATAAATCTCAAAAAAAAAAAAAAAAGAGCATTAAGATTTACAGAGTAACTATAAATCCTAGAGAAAAACCTTGGATGTTAAGTAAAGATCAAGCATTTCTTTTCTTTTCTTTTTTTTTAAGATTTTATTTATTTATTTGACAGATCGAGATCACAAATAGGCAGAGAGGCAGGCAGAGAGAGAGGGGGAAGCAGGCTCCCTGCTGAACAGAGAGCCCCATGTGGAGCTCGATCCCAGGACCCTGAGATCATGACCTGAGCCGAAGGCAGAGGCTTTAACCCACTGAGCCACCCAGGTGCCCCAAGATCAAGTATTTCTGAGAGTTTCCTCTTTTGTGGTTGGTTTTTGTGGGAAGGCTATTTTTAAAAAATTTATCTTTATTTTTTAATTTCTTTTATTTTTTATTGACATACAATGTATTATTAGCCCCAGGGGTACAGGTCTGTGAATCGCCAGGTTTACACACTTCACAGCACTCACCATAGTACATACCTTCCCCAATGTCCATAACCCAACCACCCTCTCCCTACCCCGCTCCCCCTCGGCAACCCTCAGTTTGTTTTGTGAGAATAAGAGTCTCTTATGGTTTGTCTCCTTCCCACTCCCATCTTGTTTCATTTTTCCCTTCCCTACGCCCCACAACCCCCTGCCCTACCTCTCAAATTCTTCATATCAGGGAGATCATATGATAATTGTCTTTCTCTGATTGACTTATTTCGCTCAGCATAGTACACTCTAGTTCTATCCACGTCGTCGCAAATGGCAAGATTTCATTTCTTTTGATGGCTGCATAGTATTCCATTGCAAGTGCACGTGCATGTGCATGCGTGTGTGTGTGTGTGTGTGTGTGTGTATGTGTATACACCACATGTTCTTTATCCATTGGGAAGGCTATTTTTAAAAAGGTCAAAAATTTTAAAACAAATCCTGAGTTCATAATTATTCTGTTTCTATAGGGAAACCTCCATTAGAACTTCAATATTGGGGCGCCTGGGTGGCTCAGTGGGTTAAAGCCTCTGCCTTCGGCTCAGGTCGTGATCTCAACATCCTGGGATTGAGCCCCACATCGGGCTCTCTGCTCAGCAGGGAGCCTGCTTCCTCCCTCCTCCCTGCCTGCCTCTCTGCCTACTTGTGATCTCTGTCAAATAAATAAATAAAATCTTAAAAAAAAAAAAAAAGAACTTCAGTATTAATGTAGTCAGAACAAAATTAGTAATATCTGTTTCAATACAATGTCAACCACTTTGTGTGTGACTCCAGGCAAGTGACTTCATCTCCTAAATCTCAGTTTCCTTATCTGCAAATTAGGGATAAAAATACCTACGTCCCTGGAGGTTATAAGGATTAAGTGAGACAAAATTTGTAAAGTTGGCATCACAATGCTTAACATTTAGTAGGTATTCAAGAAATGTAAGGTTCTTTTTCCTCTATCTTTCATGAAACTATCATTTGATATAAAATTCTATAATTACTACACATCTACTTCCTACCAGGTCTGGACAGACAGTTTTTGAAGTTCTGAAAGAAATTACTGCCAAACAATGATAATAAGTTTAAACTTTCCACTGTTATGTATCAATTATATCTCAATTTAAAAAATTCTCTCAGACATTCCTTCTCTTTACTAGCACAATACCTGGAAGACAGTAGGTCCTCAAGATAAGTCCAGTGAATGAATGAATGCATAATTAAGAGAATTCTTTCTTTTTTAAAGCCCTATATCAGGTTATTTTTGTTTCTCTCTGATTTTTTAAAAAAATAAACTTTATTTTTTAGAACAGTTTTAGGTTCACAGCAAAATTGAGAAGAAGGTAGAGAGCTTTCCTCCTGCCCCCACATACACATAATCTTCCACATATCAAAATCCTTCACTGCAGTAGATTATTTTTTACAATTGGAGAACCACACTGACACATCATTATCATCCAAAGTCCAAAGTTCATCCATCCAAAGCAAACATTACGGTTCACTCTTGGTGTGGTACATACTGGGGGTTTGAATTTATACTGACACATATCCACCATATAAATATGTCGTAGCACCACACAAAGTAGTTTCTAAAAATTTTCTGTTCTCTGCCTACCCATCCCTCCCTCCCCCTTAACCCTGGGAAACAACTGATCTTTTTAGTTTTACCTTTCCCAGAATCATATAGTTGGAAACACGCAGTACATAGCCTTTTCACACTAGCTTCTTTCACTTGGTAATATGCATTTAGGTGTCCTCCATGTCTTTTCATGGTCTGATAGTTCATTCTTTTTAGCACTGAATAACATTCCATGGTCTGGGTGTACCACAGATTATTAATCCACTCAGCGACTGAGGGACATTTTGGTTGCTTCCAAGCTTTGGCAATTATGAATACAGCTTGTTTGCGGGTTTGCAGGTTTTTGGGAGGACGTAACTTTTCAACTCCTTTGAGTAAATACTAAGGAGTGATTGCTAGACACTATGATAAGAGTATGTCTAGTTTTTTTTCTTTTTTTGAGAGAGAGAAAGAGAGAGAGCATGCACACGGAGAGAGGGAATCTTAGGCAGGCTCCACACCCAGCATAGAGTCTGACTTGGGGCTCTATCTCATGACCCTGAGATCATGAACTGGGCCTGAGCCAAAATCAAGAATCAGATGTAACGAACTGAGCCACCCAGGGGCCCCAGATTATGTTTAGTTTTTAAGAAGCTGCCAAACTGTCAAAATGGCTGTACCATTTTGTATTCCTACCAGCACTGAAAGGAGTCCCTGTTGCTCCACATTCTCACCACCATTTAGTGTTGTCAGTGTTCTGGATTTTGGCCACTCTAATAGGTGTGCAGTGGAATCTACTGTTGTTTTAACTTGCATTTTCCTGTGTGCTTGCTTTATCCTTGCTGTTAGCTTCACCGTATGACCTTTCTCTATCTAAGGGAAATACTTCAACATATTTCACAGTGTGCAAAGCCATTTGTCCCAAATTTGTCAGGATTGTTTCAATTTCATATTTTTTTAAAGTTATTATTTATTTATTTTCCAGAGGTAGAGAGACAGAGAGTGAGAGCACAAGTAGGTAGAGCAGCAGGCAGAGGTAGAGGGAGAAGCAGGCTCCCCGCTGAGCAGAAAGCCAGACTCGGAACTTGATCCCAGGAGCCTGGGATCGTGACCCGAGCAGAAGGCTGACGTTCAACCAACTGAGCCACCCAGGTGCCCCTTCAATTTCATTCCTTTCAATAAAAGTAACATTACTTCTTTTTCTACTACTGTAAGACTTTTCAAATCAAAATAATCATACTGGTAGTAATAATAATTATACTACTAATAATAGAATCTTGTATAAAATGTCTCAATTTTTTTTCCTTTAAAAATTTTTTTTTCTTGTTTTAGCTGTCTCAATTTTTTATTCGGATGGCTTCTGTAATCATTTTGAGCCAGAATATATAAAAAGAAGCCAATAAATCCAAATGATACACACAATAAAGGGGTGTAAGGTTAAGTTACCTTATACAGCAAGATAATTCATCAGAGAGCTCAGTGTACGTTTTGACACAAATTTATCTTGAGTTCAACACCCCATACCTGCTAGTCGTCACTAGGAGAGTGGCTCACCCAGCATGCTGGTTTAAAAATGCAGCTTTCTAGGTTCTGCCCCAGATATTCTGATTGAGTCATTTGAGGATAAAACTCTAGATTCTGTGTTTTAAAAGAGCATTCTCCCCTCCCCCAAAAAAGCTTCTTTCTCTCTCTCTCTCTTTTTCTTTTCTTTTCTTTTTTTTTTTTTTGCTTTATAGCTTTCATTTTGCTTTATAGTTTTGTTTTATTTTCTAATTTTTCTACATTGACTGTGTATTGCTCTTTAAAATAGGAAAAGAAAACCAGTACTTTATTTTTATTAAAAATAAATCTTCCAGGCTGTGTCCTGGAAAGATAGCTTTTGGCTATGCCCCAGTGTAGAGTTTGGAGGCCTAACTGACTCCTTCTCGTGACTACTGAAGCAAACTTAGTTACTTCTCGAGACTTCTTGAAGTACATTTTGGCCTCACCCCTTTTAGACTACTTCCAATCAATTGACAGATTTGACATTATTTTCTGAAAGTTGCAAGCCAGTATCAAGACTCAGGTCCCAATCAGTCATTTCACCATTAACTGTTTTGTTGTCACTGTTAGTTGTTTATCAAGAGAAACTATTTCATAACCCAGTACTCATGTTCATAGTTCAGAAACACAGGTCAGTGACAAACTTCCATGGAACTCAACTCAAAGAAATTCTTTACATTCCAACATTACTTTGCACTCTGAAAGATACCAGCCTTCTTCATCTCCTCAAAAATCTTTCATGGAATCATAATTTCTGTAGAAATCTGCATATGCCTTCTTTCTTAGTTTGGCCACAGCAAACTTATAGAAAGCCACAACACCCCAGGTTACAGTGAATGCTCCAACATTATGAAATCGCAGATGCTTGGCAGGAAGGCATTGCAACTGAGGTCTCGTCAAAACTCAACCAACCTCAAACCCAACGTCCTTCCTAACTGATGCAGAAATGCCCACCATTAAAAGCATTAAATGAGGGGCCCCTGGGTGGCTCAGCAAGTTAAAGCCTCTGCCTTCAGCTCAGGTCATGATCCCAGGGTCCTGGGATCCAGCCCCACATTGGGCTCTCTGCTTGGTGGGAAGCCTGCTTCCCCCTCTCTCTCTGCCTACTTGTGATCTCTGTCTGTCAAATAAATAAATAAAATCTTAAAAAAAAAAAAGCATTAAATGAGGAAGGTAGGATTGAAATAGATGAAATAGAAGAAAGGTAGAGGCTTAAGGACCTTGATTAAATGAAACAGAAAAGAATAGTGCATAAATGTGTATAGATTATTTTCTAAAATACTTGCTTAGAAATCATGGTCTAACTTTTTAAATTACTAAATTATATATCTATAATTATAAATTAATGCATATCATTAAATTAAATACAAACTGGAGAAACAGAAAAGAAGAAAATGGTTAATTTCCCACAGACTAAAAAGAACTGCTGTTATATTTCACTTATTTTCATTTCATTTTTTGGTAATATACATAAAACTATACTATATTTTGAAAATCCTCTGTGATCTTGCTGATTTTAATAATTTATACTTTGGGACAGTAATTCCCAAACTTTTCACCATCAAGGACTTATTTTTTTTTACACACATAGACCTTACCCCCCGTCATCATGGATCCCAGATTTTGAAAAATATTATTAACCAAACTATACTAACTCACAATAATGACTTGTTTCATTATTTTTTAAATAGTTAAGACCATCTGTGATGGCCTGTCAGAGCTGATCTGTCCCACTAAGTCAACCATTACAAACCCAAAGTTACCATTTTCATAGACCCCTTAAATACCCAGGAACCTCACACCATGAATTTGTCTTAAAGAAAAAGCATTTGCTAAGCTAAGCTAAGTTTACTCTAAACCCAGTCAAAATTATCACCACAAGTCTAAGTAGGTGGTATATAGATTAATGAGGGTTCAGAATCTATTTGGTCTTATCCTAAGTGCTCAGTCTTCACCTTGGAACTAGAAATGTTTAAACATTTAAAAACATACTTTGAAATGGAATCATTTCGAAATCTCTTTTTGAATAGATTAGAGGTTCTGCTTGAAAATACAAATGTGTGGAACTTCTAGTGGTTACATTGTTTACTTCAAGAAAAGTCAGTGTCCATAACGATTTCAATAAGAAATATGAACATGAGGTGTCAACTGTATTTCTTGCCACATCCTTGAATGTCTTCATGAGGCACACAGAGCAAAACCTACCCAGTGAGGCGAGATGTTAACATTATTGAGTCAAAGTTAATTACAGAGTCTAGACCTTTTACAATTGGTCTTTATCTTCAAGGTATCTTGGTATCATTAAATCAATGGATAGAGCCACAGGCTAGCTAGAACAAAATACTCTCTGGCCCTTATCATGGCTTCAAGTTGGATCTACTAACTTTGTGTCCCAAAGACTTTCTGTAAACGTCATCCTTTCCACACCCTGGAGTACTTATTCAGAGTCACTGGCCCTGGAGGAACTAGACCCTGGAGAGCAGAAGATAGCCAGTCTCTCCCCTTTCCCCCTGGCTCCTTTGCACCAGACAGGGTTGGAATTTTAGCTTGTATGAAAAGCAGCCAACTGTTTTCACCAAAGAATAGGTAAAAGTTGCTTTTCTGGAAATGTGTAGTGGTTTTCTTTACTTGGGTCAAAGGAGTTAGAAGGGAAAGATCTGAATATCTCTTCAGTTCCTACTACGTGTGAGGCATGAGTGAGAGAAGTAGAATAGAGCAGTAAGAGCATGAACACTGGTACTACATTCCCTGCTCTGCTTCTTGCTAATTGTGAGACTATAGGGATGTCAGTTTCCTTATCTTAAAATTGGGGTTGTAATAGTACCTGTTATGAGGATTAAATGAGGTAATCTTAAAAAGTGCTATTAGTAGAGTAGGTGGGACATAGTAAGCGTTGTGTTTGATAAATTAATTTTGATTGTGTTTAGTGTTAATCATGTAAGTCTTATTTTTCCCCCCACTGAATTATAAAACCCCACAGAATGGGTAAATCTAGGAAAGAGAAGGGGAAATTCATATTTCTCTTTGTGTTAGAGAATGCCCTATATCTACTCTGACTTAGATTGTATCTTATGCTTTACACACGTTTAATTCCAATCTTCTGAGACAGATGTTATCACCTTCTTACAGTCAAAGAAGCTAAATCTCAG
Source organism: Mustela nivalis (assembly GCF_964662115.1). Classification (NCBI taxonomy): domain Eukaryota; kingdom Metazoa; phylum Chordata; class Mammalia; order Carnivora; family Mustelidae; genus Mustela; species Mustela nivalis. The sequence continues at coordinate 54,596,779 of NC_139028.1, forward strand.
AGAGCACAGTACTGGAAACAGATTCAAATCTAGTCTAATGACAAACTCCACACTCACTACAAAAACAGTTACAAGGAAAGATCTTGTGGTGTTCACATGGTCACATTCTTCTGTTGTTATCTCTTATCAGTTACTCTAAAATGTTCAGTGTATGTTTCCGAAAATATACAAGGACATATAGTTGGGGTGCCTGCATGGCTCAGTCAGTTAAGTGTCCGCTCTTGGTTTTGGTTCAGGTCATGATCTCAAGGTCATGAGGTCAAGTCTCATGTTAGGCTCTGCACTCAGCACAGAGTCTGCTTGAGTTTCTCTCTCCCTCTCCCTCTCCCTCTCCCTTCTGACCCTCCTGTTTATGGACTCTCTCTCCCTCCCTCTGTCTCTTTCTCTCTTTCTCAAATTTATAAATAAATCTTTAAAAAAAATACAAGAACATAGAGTCAATATCAGGCCAATGGGTCATAGGCACAAAAGCATTCATCCTACTTTCCCGAAGTAAATACAAATTTATGTGAGAGGAAAAGAAAAGAATAATAATTATATTCTGAGGGGGAAGGGTAAAGGAGTGGGAGGGATGAAAGGGGGAAAAGAGGAAGGAAAGGGAGGATATTTGGCTGACTAATAAATACTATAAACTTCTTAATTTATAAGACGGATGAACACAAACATTCAGGAAGGATCATAAGGAACATGAAATGAGCTTCTGCCTAGAGGAAAGAAAAGGTCAACAGACAAGCATATCACAGGCCACCAGGAAGCACCCATGTGAACAGACTCAGGTGTAGCCAAGCATAGGCAGCATTCCAAGAACAGATGAGTTTCAAGCCAGGTATTAATAAAATAAGAACAAGAGTAAAGAGAAGCCTGGGACCCATTGTCAACGCTGCTGACCTTCAGGTAAGGCTGGAGTTGGGCTTTGAAAATGCTGTTCAGACACTTAAGAAAGATTGCTCCACAAGACAAAGAGTTTAATGAGAAGGAGAAAGGAGATTGAGAGAACAGATGCGGAATAAGAAAGAGGAAAGGGAATAAGAGAATGGGGTTAGTAGGAAGATTAAGACTGTTAAAGGTACAGATTTAAAAGATCAGACCATCAGTCAGACATTTTAATTTAGTACCTACTACATGCAGAACATTGAAACTATCTGCTGAGGATATAACAGAACAATAATACAGATACTACCATTTTTTGAATGTTTACAAATCATCAGGTACTACAGGGGTGCCTGGTGGCTCAGTCTATTAACTGTCTGCCTTTGGCTCAGGTCATGATCTCTGGGCCTGGGACTGAGACCTGCATTGAGATCCCCGCTCAGAGGGGAGCCTGCTTATCCCTCTCCCTCTGTGCAGACACACTCTCTCCCTCTTGCTCTCTTTCTCAAATAAATAAATGAAATCTTAAAAAAAAAACAAACAAAAAACACCATCAGGTACTATGGTAACAAGTTACACCCTTTTCTTCTGTTTTAATCTTCACAGCCCTGTGAGCCAAAGTCTCTAGGCTTGAGAGGTTAATCACAGCTAGTTAGTGGCAATCATGGATTACTAAACCAGGTCTATTTGGGGTTTTTTTGCTTTTTGCTTTAAGATTTTATTTATTTATTTGAGGGAGAGAGAGAGCGTGAGTGGAGGGAGGAGCAGAAGGAGAGGGAGAAACACACTCACTGCTGAGCATTTGAATTAAGATAAGGTACCCTCCTCCTCTCTCCTCATCTCTTTAATTTTCATAGGAATTTTCAAAATGTATTTGTGTATATTGTTATTCATAAAAAGGATCTACATTTATTGTAGAAAAACTGGAAAACACTGTTCACACGGTAAAAAGGTACTGAGATTTTTCAAACCTATACTATTTTAAAAGGTATAAAAAACATCCTGCTGAAGCATGTGTGAAAGTTTCTGTTTTTGCACTCATATCAGCATTAACTATGGTCTTTAAAAAATGCCCATTTGATAAAGGGAAAGGAAGTTCATTGTTATTTCAATTTGCACTTCTTTTATACTACTGAGGTTTTATGGCTTTCTGTGTTTCCAGACTCTTCTATTTTGTGTCCGTGTGTGACACACTAATATCTCTTCTTCGTTTGCTTTTGGAATATCTGTTTTATACTGATTTGTAAAATTATATTAAGAATATTAACTTGGGGCGCCTGCGTGGCTCAGTGGGTGAAAAAGCCTCTGCTTTCGACTCGGGTCATGATCTCAGGGTCCTGGGATGGAGCCCCGCATCGGGCTCTCTGCTCAGCGGGGAGCCTGCTTCCTCCCCTCTCTCTTTGCCTGCCTCTCTGACTACTTATGATCTCTGTCTGTTAAATAAATAAGTAAAATCTTTTAAAAAAAGAATATTAACTTTATTACATGTAGCAAACATTTTTCCTAGTTTCTCTTGTTTCGTTTATAGGACATTTTAACATAAAGAAGCTTTTCAATTTTGCGTAATCAAATCTATTGAACGATTTGTGTTTTCCTCTTGTACTTTCTTCCCCTAGAAACAGCCTCCTCCACCTCACAGTTGGCTGTGTTATCTTCTAATGAGCTGGGTTTTGAAGGAGGCAAGGGACCTGGATTGACTCAGAAGAGAAGGAAAGGATTTAGGGACAGAGGGCAAATGTAAAGATGGGGCTGATGCAGCTAGGAGCAGGGATGAGGCCCAGGGACTGGCAAATAGACATTGTATTGCATCAGTCTATGGAAGGCAGACAAGGGGAGGAAACCATAGAGGGCTGGGGCCTTGAAGGCCAGGTTGTGGAGCCTGGTATTGATTTGGTAAACAGAAAATAGAGACTCAAGCCAGCTTCTCCCAAAAGGGATTCCCAGGTGGGAGAAGGATGGTAAATAAGCATAAATTTGCAGGAAGTTACACAGATACAGGGAGCCAGAAGAGCTGGGACACTGTTGCTGTAATCCAGGCCCCAGGTGATGACACAGTAAATTAGCACAGCCAGCTAGAGAAGTGGAATGAAGAGGCAGGTCCAGGGAATAATTCTGTAGGGAAAACAACAAAAAATAAATAACAGCAATAAGATCAAACACAGGACTAGTGATTTAGTGCAGTAGGAGGCATACAAAAGATAGAAGCTATAATTTCTGGGTGCTGATGGCATATCCACAAGCACCTGTCCAGTGGCTGGGATGAGAGAGGGCAGCTCACTGATGGAATGAAGGAAGCTTGATATCAAGCGGGAAACTGGGGGACTTGATTCTCTCTTCCCCAACACATGACTATGAGCACAACCTGTGCTTGGAGGAAGATAAAGCAGCTTTCTGTCTCCTTAGAGATGTTTGGAAACCAACTAATTAATGAACACAGAGCCTCATTTCTCAAAATTGAGAAATGACAACATCTATGTCCGTATTGTTGCTTCTGATAAGACCCTCTAAGAAGGGTTACCAGATAAAATACAGATCTCTGTTACATATGAATTTCAGATAAACAGTGAAAAAAATTTTGGTACAAGTATGTCCAAAGGCTCTCACAGGTGATAGTTATATCTAAGAAAGTATTTATTTTTTATCTAAAATTCACATTTACCTTGGTGTCCCATAAAAAGAGATTCCAGAATCCTCTAAGAATATGGAAATTTGTACTTCAAAGCTGGTGACAGTTGGGAAATGGAAAACGTAGCAGGATATTTCAATTTCCCAAAGCAAAGAAGATACAAATCAAGAGGAGGAAAGAGATGATAAATGTTAAATCAATGAATTAACAATTCTTGTTTCTTGAGCACTTGCTTTGTGCCTTGCTTAGTACTCTGGGGGCTTCACTCAGGAGCTTACAATAAATTTTAAATTAATTCCTAGAATCAGGCACTTACCAAGCATGTACTGAGAACCTATGTGCTGGATTCAGGCGTTGGCACTAATTTCTCAGACAAAGAACACAGTATTGGAGTTTTAAACAACAGGAGAGACTAGAGTAACTCAGGAAAAAAACATTCAGAGACAAATTCAAGATGGAATCTAACTGGGAACTGAAAGCATGGCTTCTAAGAGCAACAGGGTGAGCTAAGAAGTAATGTCTCCTCTATCTTCAGGGCTTTTCTAAGCTTAGGCTTAAGTTCAAAGGAAGTAGCGATCAATTGAAGGTCACACATTAATTAAAGGACAGGGGCTTTAAGGCAAGCCCTGAGTCACTCTGAAGCTCTTTCCACAACACCACGCTGCTGCTATAAGGAAGAGCTCACGAAACATGCTAATTGTTTGCCCTGATGCGAAGATGAAAAAGTCCATTCTTTTTTTTTTTTTAAGATTTTATTTATTTTATTTGACAGATAGAGATCACAAGTAGGCAGAGAGGCAGGCAGAGAGAGAGGGAGGAGGAAGCAGGCTCCCTGCTGAGCAGAGAGCCCGATGTGGGGCTCGATCCCAGGACCCTGGGATCATGACCTGAGCCGAAGGCAGAGGCTTTAACCCACTGAGCCACCCAGGTGCCCCGAAAAAGCCCATTCTTCTCACACGAATGTCTTCTGAGGAGAAAGCGCTGAGCAGGAGCTTCCCTCACCAGCCTCCTCCTTTCTCCCAAGACCCTGGATTCTTTGGGAGAGGAGTTTCTTCTGGGAGACGGTTGAGAGTGCAGGTGAGTTTTCCTATGAGGATGAAAGTTGGTGAAGGGGTCCTTATTAGACTGACCTGGGAAGCTGACCTAGCCCTTCCTTGTGCCAGAGCTCTTCTTCATGTCCTCCTCTACCCTGAAGTGTCAGTGGCTCAGCCTCTGACACAGAGTGACTGGGAGGTTATGAGACATCCACAGCCCATCTACTGGGAAACCTGGTGTCTCACAGCACTGTATCCTTAGGGCATGACTAGTATAGGACCAGTGACACAGGGACTAGTGTTTTTAAGAGTACTTCACAATTTATGAAGGGCTATAATCCACATATTTCTCTTATTACTTGGAAAAATCTGGGAATTATTTTCAGGTGGAGAGCCCAGATCTCAGAGATGACAGGTGATTTGTCCAAGTGCACACTGCTTAGAAATACTAGTTAGGGTTGGGATTTGGGGCATAGGCTCTTCTAATCCTAAATCCAAATCCTAAATCCTAAATCCAAAGATCTCCAAACTATGGACTTATTTAGGTTTAAACATGTTCTTTTTTAAAACAATGAGTCCTCCTATCTCCAAAAATGTTACAGTCTTCAAGAACCAACTTTTAATACTCTACCACAATATCTCAATTATTTGTGAATGGCTCACTTTTTTTTTTTTTTTTTAAAGAGAGAGAGTACATGCATGAGCAGGGTGCAGGGAGGGTAGAGAGAGAATCTTAAGTAGGCTGCAGGCCCAGTATGGGGCTCAATCTCATGATCTTGAGTTCATGACCTGAACCAAAATCAAGAATCAGACACTTAACTGACTGAGCCACCCAGGCGACCTAGTTAGTCCCACTTTTTTTTTTTTTTAAAGATTTTATTTATTTATTTGACAGAGAGAGAGATCACAAATAGGCAGAGACAGACAGAGAGAGAGATGAGGAGAAGCAGGCTCCCTGCTGAGCAGAGAGCCCCATGCGGGACTCGATCCCAGGCCCCTGGGATCATGACCTGAGCTGAAGGTAGAGGCTTAACCCACTGAGCCACCCAGGCGCCCCAGTGGCCCACTTTTTAAACTTAAGGTGAAATTTGCAATGTTGGCATTTCAAGGAAAGCTCAAGTTTTTTTGTTTAAGGCATATATCTTCTCCCCTTTCAGGAGGAGGGCCCTGTGTTGATTTTCCTGAAGCTCCAAGATGAGGGGGGAGGTCACAATGAAGAGAGGGGGCTGGAGTAGGAAATGGGGCTGGTATAGCTCCTGACAAGGAAAATCCAGCACAGAGTCCCAGGGAGCTCACCCCTTACATTTAGTTGAATAACCAAATATTTACTGAGCACCTAGAATGGCTATGTGCTGGCTGTATAGGACTCCGGCCATAGCCTCCCAGCACATAAGAATAGATAGAGAAGTTAATGGGTCATTTCAAGTTTCCTCTTACTACAGAAAATGCATGCAGAGTAAAATAAAGGATCAGTGCCTGGCTTTAAATTCTAATCACAAATCCTGATCTACTGGTTGGAGACCATCAATTTGTCTCTTTTCTCAAGGTCCCATATTTTGAGCTTTTAATATTTGCCTGGTTATATGCTAAATATTTTTAGATTTTTCATCCAAGACTCTGTTTCCTTGTCTGTAAAACAGAAGCAATAAAACTGGCTACCTTTCAGGGTTGTATTAGATGAGATGATAGTCATAGTTATAATCTGTTGAGAGTGAACCCTGTGCCAGGCATGGTGGGAGTGATAATTATTTCATTCAACCTTTGCCAAACCCATGAAGTAGGTACTATTTTTTGAACACATTTCATACATAAGCACATTGAGGTTCAGATTGCTTAAATAAATTGCCCCAGCTCACACACAAAAAATGAGTTTGGACTCTAATATAGGCTCGTCAGAGGTTAAAGTTATACGTTCAATTACTGATCCATGGTGTGTTCACATAGTGAAAGTACAAGAAGATTCTAATGCATGATTTAGTGATGGCTCTTCTCTATTGGTTGTCTCTAATTCATTCTGCAACACTACAGATAGTTTTGAAAATTAAAATCTAAAATTTTCTCCATTAAACAACATTAGACAGATTTATTTTTGACAAATAGAAAAACAAGGCCATCTCTTGGAGGCTTGGAAGCTAAAGTGAATACATTTCCACTGCATGTTCCCTTTCTGCCTTAATTAATTTCTTTCTGGTTAAAAATAGGTTTTGGTTACCTTTAGGAACAACCATGAGGGCCAAAAATTCACCAAAGGGCAACACATACACTAAACTGAAAGTGAGAAGGTGGAGAGTGGGAAGGGAATTAATATTGATCAAATTCGTCTTTATGCTGGTCATCTGAAGTATGTTATTCATTCACTTTGCTCAACAAGATTTATTGAGCACCTATTGTGTACCTGGAATTGTACTGATGATGACCTATCAAATTCTCATCACAACATTGCAAAATGAGGATGTAGAACCCCAAAGAAGTTAAGTAATTTGCTAAAGGTCACATGATCAGTTGTTGACAGAACCTAGTTTCAAATTCTGGTCAGCCTATTTTCAGTCTGTGCTGTTTTCTGGTTTTGGGGGTTTTTTGTTTTGTTTTGTTTTGTTTTTTAAAGATTTTATTTATTTATTTCAGAGAGAGACAGGAGGAGCTGAGGGAGAGGGACAAGCCTGTCGTGGGCCTCAGTCCCACCACCTGGAACCATGACCTGAGCCAAAACCAAGAGCCGGTCGCTTAACCACCCAGGTGCCCCAGTCTATGCTACTTTCACTATACTGGTGATGCTGGGAAAGGATTCTCTGAGATTCTAAGTTGACAAGTCCATAGTTTTTTTGTTTTGTTTTTTATTTTTTTATTTTTTTTAAATATTTTATTTATTTATTTGTTAGAGAGAGATCACAAGTAGGCAAAGAGGCAGGCAGAGAGAGTGAGAGGGAAGCAGGCTCCCTGCTGAGTGGAGAGCCTGATGCGGGGCTCCATCCCAGGACACTGAGATCATGACCTGAGCCGAAGGCAGCAGCTTAACCCACTGAGCCACCCAGGTGCCCCTTGTTTTGTTTTTTAAATTGGCATGTATTTTATTACCTGATTTGGAAGATTTCTTTGCTCCAAATGTATTTCACAACATGTGCTCAGGTAGATATTTTTCTTCACATACTTTATTTATTTTGAAGATTTTATTTCTTTATTTGAGGGAGAGACAGAGAGAACACAAGCAGGGGGAGGGGCAGAGGAAGAGGAAGAAGCAGGGTCCCAGCTGAGCACGGAGCCCTGACATGGGTCTGATCCCAGGACCCTGAGATCATGACCTGAGCCAAAGGCAGCTGCTTAACGACTGAACCAGCCAGGCACCCCATCAAGCTCATGTTTAAGTCCCGAATGATAAACCCGCCCCTTGTTCTCCATTGGTTGACCCATACTTCCAGAGAAGTTGGAAAATTAGAGGAGACCAATAAAAGATTTCTGTGAGAAATCTTTCTTATAGATTCAGGAAACTAAGTGTTGCTTTAAGCACTATTTTGTAAAATTTTCTGTAACTTCGAGTTTGGCATTGAAGAAATAAATGCCTTTTAGGCATTGCTGATTGCTCTGGAAAGTCTCTAAATACCATGGTTTCCCAGAAGCTGGAAGTACTGCAGTGAGTGTAGTGTGTGCCCCTCTCAGAGGCAGGTCCCTACAGTTGGAGGGGACACAGGCTTCTTCACTGACATGTGACAGAATCCTCCAGCCACAAATAGGCTGGGGGCCAACCCCTGCTCTGAGCAGTCCAAATGGAGCTAGAAATAAAAAGCACTGAATAAAATGTTTCACAGGATAAACCACAGGGTCAGTCCTATGCTTGCCCCTGTCAGCTATGTGGAGAAGAAGCACATTCTTTTAGAATGTTTTGAATTATTCTCTTATGCACTGGAAAACAAACATCAAAAAACCTGGCTTGCTCTTTAATTCTGTGGCTGCAGCGTTGACCATCACCATCTCATTTTTTCCTTCTAAAATTGCTTGGTATGATGATGACACAAACCACAATCATCTGCCTCTCAGGAAAGAATTTACATCCCCATAATATCTGGTTGCTTAAAGAAAATCATTCATATCAATAAACTTTTACTGAGTTCTTCGCATTGGGAAGCAGCTAATTGGGATAGGGATAGGGATAGGCATTGGGATAGTGGCTAATGATAAAGCAGTGAAGGGCTCTTGCTTTCAAGAAGCTTCCAGTCTAGGGACGCCTGGGAGTCTGGGGCGCCTGGGTGGCTCAGTTGGTTAAGCAGCTGCCTTCAGCTCAGGTCATGATCCCAGCATCCTGGGATCGAGTCCCACATCAGGCTCCTTGCTTGGTAGGGAGCCTGCTTCTCCCTCTGCCTTTGCCTGCCATTCTGTCTGCCTGTGCTCACTCTCTTTTCCTCTCTCTCTCTAATAAATAAATAAAATCTTTAAAAAAAAAAAAAAAAGAAGCTTCCAGTCTGATGGGGAAGATCATAGATAGGCAGAGCAATACTCAGCATACAAGGAGGACTTTTTCACAGCTGAGGGATTCCCAAGGAAGGCTACAGGCTGCTAGTGCCAGGTAAACCTAGGCTTATGTCGCTACTGCTTCCTAATGACACACACATCAGTCAGATACTTTCCTCAATCATCAGTTTCCCCCTCCATAAGAGATATACAATGCCATCTCATAGAACTGTTTTGAAAGGCAGCACAGTACCAGACTACTAAATTATCCAGGTGATCTGCTATAATTTGCTTAACTAATGCTCTGTTTTTATTTTTTGAAAAATATTCCATGTGCCTGGTGAAAAAAGTGTAAACTACTGAAGAGTATGAGATGTAAGCTCTCTACCCCTAGTCCATAATTCACCTCCTCAGAGGCAACCACTGTCTCTAATCCTTTTTATATCATTCCAGAGAGGTTTAATACTTACAATATCTATCACCAATTTATCTTTTAAAATTTCATACAGATGATAGCATCCTATATACACTGCTCTGAACTTTGCTTCTAACTTATTTTTGAGACCTTTGTATATGAATATACACAAATTGTATCATTCCTTTTTAATGGCTTTGTAGAATTACATTTTTTTAAGATTATTTATTTATTTAACAGAAAACGATCACAAGTAGGCAGAGAGGCGGGCAGAGAGAGGAGGAAGCAGACTCCATGCTGAGCAGAGAGCCCTACGTGAGGCTCGATCCCAGGACCCTGGCATCATGACCTGAGCCGAAGGCAGAGGCTTTAACCCATTGAGCTACCCAGGCGCCCCAAAGGTGAACATTTTTATCTTTTTTTTTTTTTTTAATTTGAGAAAGAGAGAGTGAGAAGGGGGAGAAGTAGAGGGGAGGGAAGTTATAAGCAGACTCTGTACTGATCCAGTACAGGCAGGATCCTAGGACCCTGAGATCATGACCTGAGCTGAAATTAAGGGTCCAGCGCTCAACCAACTGAGCCACCCAGGCATGCAACACATTTTTATCATATTTTTAAATCTTTTTAAAAATTATAGGTTTAAAAGCCACTTGTAGATCTTTTTGTTCAGACATAACCTAATCCAATAAGAAGCTAATAGAAGGCGGTGGTTAACATAGAACCCTGTTTGGGGCACCTGGGTGGTACAGTCAGTTAAGCATCCAACTCTTGGTTTTGGCTCAGGTTGTGATCTCAGGGTCATGGGATCAAGCCCTGCATCAGGTTCCACACTCAGTGCAGAGGCTGCTTGAGGGTCTCTTTTCCTCTCCTTCTTCCCCTCCCACTCATGCCCTCTCACTCTCTCTCTCAAATAAATAAATAGATCTAAAACAAACAAAAGAAAACCAAAAAACCCCACTGAACCCTGTTTGACATAAAAGACAAAAGTTGAAGGAGACAAGATCTGTGCAATAAAAATTGGACATCAAAAGTATTTAGGCAAGGGGTGCCTGGCTGGCTCAGTTGGTGGAGCAGACCACTCTTGATCTCAGGCTCTTGAGTTCGAGCCCCATGTTGAGGGTAAAGATAACTTTAAAAAATAAAACCTTAAAAAAATGTTTCTCTAAAACACAAAAGTATTTAGGCCAGAAGAGTTGACTCATAATCAGAACTGTGTTTTGAGAAGCTCTGCACAGTGTGGAAGATGAATTAGAAGTAGCACGACTGGGGGGGAAAAAGGCAGCAAGACTTGGAGAGAAGTGTATAAATTAAAAAGTTGTTGCAATAATCTAAGCAAGAGAAAATAGATCCTGAACTAAGGCATTGCCAGAAAGAATGGAGATGATGAATCCAATTTGAAAAGGCTTTCGGAAGCAGAATGACCCAGAAAATGTCAGATATGAAAGAAAGAAGTAATTTAGGTGAAAGAATGGATTTTTAAAAAAAGGAAGTACATGGTAAAGAATCTGGCCTCTAATCAGGGAAATACAAATCAAAACTACAGTGAGATACCTCCTTACACCAGTCAGAATGGCTAAAATTAACAAGTCAGGAAATGACAGATATTGGTGAGGATGCAGAGAAAGGGGAACCCTCCTACACTCTTTCTGGGGGTGCAAGCTGGTGCAGCCACTCTGGAAAACAGCATGGAGGTTCCTCAAAAAGTTGAAAATAGAGCTACCCTACAACCCAGCAATCACACTACTGAATATTTACCCTAAAGATACAAATGTAGTGGTCTGAAGGGGCACGTGCACCTGAATGTTTATAGCAGCAATGTCCACAATAGCCAAACTATGGAAAGAAGCTAGATGTCCATCAATAGATGAAAGGACAAAGAAGATGTGGGGTACATATACAATGGAATACTATGAAGCCATCAAACAAACCCCAAATCTTGCCCTTTGCAATGACATGGATGGAACTAGAGGGTATTATGCTAAGTGAAATAAGTTGATCAGAGAAAGACAATTATCATATGATCTCTCTAATATGAGGAATTTGCGAGGCAAGGAAGGGGGTCGTGGGGGGTAGGGAAGGAAAAAATGAAACAAGATGGGCCTGGGGAGGGAGACAAACCATAAGAGACTCTTAATCTCAGGACACAAACTGAGGGTTGCTGGGGGGTAGGGGGGTAAGACAGAGGGTGGTTGGGTTATGGATATTGGGGAGGGTATGTGCTATGGCAAGTGCTGTGAATTGTGTAAGGCTGATGATTCACAAACTTGTACATCTGAAGCAAATAATACACTATATGTTAATAAAAATAAATAAATAAATAATAAAAATAAAAATAGAAAAAAAAAGAAACTGACCTTGAATATTACTAAATATTAAGTAAGGGTTTTGTTGAGTGTATATATATTTATATTTACATGAAAATCAAACAAGTGGGGCTCCTGGCTGGCTCAGTCGGTAGAGCATGTGACTCTTGATCTCAGGGTTGTAGGTTTGAGTCCCCATTGAGTTTAGAAATTGCTAAAAATAAAATCTTTAAAAAGAATACACACACATTATATTTATTCAATTTCACCTTATTAGAGAAAACATTATAATCCATTTAAATATTGAAAAACCAAATTAGGAAAGTTAAGTAACATCCAAACTTAAAAAAAAAAAAATGTCAGATTTTCCTGACTCACATCAGAATTCAAAGTCAGACATATCTGACTGCTCTTTATGCTCGTCCCAGTTACCTAGGCTTAAAGAAATGATTTAGGGAGAGAAAATTATCTTACATCATATAAAGAAGCCCACAACACTTGCAAAGCACAAGGAATTATTCCCTGAGCTATTGTATCATCAGTTTAGTTTAAATCTGACAATTCTCAGAGGAACCTATTATAATTCACAGCTGTCTCCATTCTGGATTGACCAAGGTCACCCTCTTTACAGAAAAAAAACCCTCTTCTCTTCCCCCCGTCACTTCTCTGCAATTCATTTGGGAAAACCTGTCAAATTGTATTATGTCTTTTGACACTGCAAATATAGTCATATTCAAATGGTACACGAGAATGCCTCACCAAGAAGATAACATGTTCATTAAATATATTGACCGTTAAATTGGATGGGGATTGTGAACACATAATTAACATAACTACTTTGGAAGAGTAATGGGTTGTTGGCGGGGGGTGGGGGGGAGGCCTGATTATTTGGAACTGGATATTATGTAGTATGTGTAGAAGTAGACTCTATCACTGCCTGTCTTGAGATCATATATTTATATTTTACTCTTAACACTAATCAGCTTGCTAGCTTCCTTCCATGTGCATTATTATTTATTCTCAGTCTTTTCATTGAAAAAATGCCTTCAGCATTGTAACCACTAGTGTTTGTTGAGCCTAGCAATGTAACTGACTGCATGGCTATTTAGTTTTTTTGTTCTTAAAGTTTATTATACAATTGATACACTAAGTCCTTAATAAAGACAGTCCTTTAAAAAAGATAAACACTAAGCCAAACAAAAAATATGGACAAAGACATAAAACAAATGAACATTAACTTCCCAGGTATAGAATTATAAAGTAAGGTAAAGAAATGACATAATAACTCTTTAGAAAAATAACACTAAACCACAAGTTTCAAGTTTCCCAAATTTGGATCACGATAAAGAGGGAATCTGATGTCAGATCAAGCTAACAAAAAGAGGGGTGGGTGAGGTGCTGTGGCTCAGTCAGTTAAGCATCTGCCTTCCACTCAGGTCATGTTCTCAGGGTCCTGGGATGGAATCCTGCTTTGGGCTCTTTGCTCACTGGGGAGTCTGCTTCTCCCCCTCCCTTTGTCCTGTCCCCCACATGTTTTCTTTCTCTCTCCCATATAAAGAAATAAAATCTTAAAAAAAAAAAAAAAAAAGGAAGAGAAGATGAGAAACCTCAAAAAGCGATGATCACCTTTGTAAACACCTGAGGAGTAAGCTACCCATGGAGAGAGGTCAGCCTTGTTCTGAAAGAGGATTCAGACAGGAGACTAGACGGCAGGGTCTGCCAGGAAAGAGGCCTTCAAAAAGAGTTGTTCCTCTCTCTGAGTTTTCTCAGGGAGGGCAGTGAGGGTTGGTTATTCATATTTCCTAAAGCCCCATATAGTACCTGAAATAAAGCAGGGTTTGTGGAGTGATATGAGTAAAAGGAATGGGCACGATAGAAGATACTGAGTTCTCCATCACTGGAGGTGGTTCAGAATTTGGAATGAACCCAAGAAAACGTAGGGTTAGGGGACACACCTGAATATATTTATGGTCCATTCTAACTGTGATTCTCATGTTCTAAGGTTCCCAAGAAGTTGGCAAATTACTAGCATGATATAATCAGCCTGTTTTCTGTCATGCTTCAAAATATATTTCCAGTCTATCCATTTCTCTCCATCTCTGTTGCCACTCTCTTAGCTGGGGCACCATCCTTTGGTATCTGCACTACTGTACTGGACTCCTAAGATGGTTTCTTAGCTCCATTTTTGCAGCCAATGTAGTCTTTATTATTGCAAATAATAAAGATTAGACATCATATAGATTATAATATAGACATAATAATAAAGATTAGACTGATTAGACAGCCTTCCTGCTTAAAACTCCTAAATGGAAAAAACTAAGAGAAATAGAAAGTAGAAAAGAGGAAGTAAATTGTATGTTGTTTATAGATGATTTAACTGCTTAGCCAAGGAAAGACAAGAGAATCAACTGAGTAACTATTATAGAGAAGAGTACTTAGTTTGGTAGTTGGGTTATAAAATTAACCCACAGAAAACCTAATATGCGGGGTGCCTGGGTGGCTCAGTTGTTAAGTGTCTGACTTTGGCTCAGGTCATGGCCCAGGGTCGTGGGATCAAGTCCTGCATTGGGGTCCCTGTTCAACCGGGAGTCTGATTCTCCCTCTCCCACTGTCCCTGCTTATATTCCCTCTCTTTCTGTCAAATAGATAAATAAAGTCTTTTTTTTTTTAAGATTTTTAAAATTTATTTGACAGACAGATCACAAGCAGGCAGAGAGAGAGAGGAGGAGGAGGCAGGCTCCCCGCTGAGCAGAGAGCCCGATGTGAGGCTTGATCCCAGGACCCTGGGATCATGACCTGAGCCGAAGGCAGAGGCTTTAACCACTGAGCCACCCAGGTGCCCCAATAAATAAAGTCTTAAAAAGAAAAGAAAAGAAAAGAAAAACTAATATGCAACCTTCAAGCAAACAAATAAAGACCAGTTAGAAAATACAATTGTCATTAGCAGTATCAATAAAAAGAACAGATGTCTAGGGAGAAACTGTTAAGAAATGCACAAAGTCTATATTAAAATGCTAAGGAATCCAAAATATTTGAACAATTAGAAAAACAGCCCTTATTCATGGATAAGAAAACTCAAGATTAGAAACAGAATCTGTAATTTAAATCTCACCTGGTGTGTTTGGCTGGCTCAGTGGGTAGGACATGTGACTCTTGATCTCAGAGTCCTGAGTTTGAGCCCCATATTGGGCCTAAAGATTACTTAAAGAATAAATAAATAAACAGGGGTGCCTGGGTGGCTCAGTCAGTTAAGCAGCTGCCTTCGTGTCCTGGGATCAAGCCCCCTGTCAGGCTCCCTGTTCAGCGGGTAGTCTGCTTCTCCTTCTTCCTCTGCCTTCCATTCTGCCCACTTGCATTCTCTATCTCTCTGTCAAAGAAACAAACAAAAATCTTAAAAAAAAAAAATGGAGAACAAAACCCACTAATATTATAAAAAAAATAATAAGTAAATAAATAAAGCTCACCTAATAAAAATACTAACAGAATTTTCTTTTGGAAATAGGTAAACTGATTTCAAATTCCTACAAATAAAACAAATAAGAATAGCAATACATATTCTAAAAATAAATTTAAAGTATTACCAGATATTAAAACATTTTAAAGTTATAATAACTAAAACAGAAATCAGTGACCAGAAGAAAATCTATTAAAGATACAATCAAATAAAAAAATACAATCAAATATACATGAGAATTTAATATGGAGAGAGGTCTCCTCTCAAATCGTCAGAGAAAGATGGCGTATTCAATAACTGTTGCAAAGAAATCAGGATATCCATCTGGAAAAAAAATTACGTTAAGGCATACCTCATACTGTATCCTAAAAATAAATTCCAGATAAATTGAAGATTTAAAGTTATTCTAAAAATACTAAAAGAGAGAATGAGAAAGTATTTTATAATTTCAGAGTGAAGAAAAGTAACAAAAAAGTTATCATTATTCATACATAATATGGTTATATATATAGAAAATCTAAAATAATCTACAGATAATTTACTAGAATTAAAAAGTGAGTTTAGGAAGGTCACTGGATATAGAGCCAATGAACAAATCAATTGTATTTTCTATATGTTAAAAACAGGAATGAAACTTTATAAAAAGATAACATTTAGAAATTACAAATACTTAGGAATAAATTCACATACACACAAATCTGCAAGATCTCTACATAGAAAACCATAAACTTTATTGAGAGAAATTGAAGAACTAAGTGAAGGGAAGGCTTTACTATGTTCATGGATTGGAAGACTCAATGATTTTAAAGTTGTGAATTTTCCCCTTATTGTCTGTAGATTCAATGCAATTCCAATCCCAAGAAGACATTGGTTTTATTTATATAAACTCTATAAGCTGATCCTAAAATTTATAGAGACGTGTAAAGGACCAATAACGGCCAAGACATTTTTGAAAAATCACAAGATGGAAGTAATTGCTATGGCGGAGAGCAAGACTTATTATAAAGCTACAATAATTAAGCCAGTATGTTAGTGGTGCTAGGAAAGAAAATAGACCAATACGGGATGCCTGGGTGGCTCAGTTGGTTAAGCAGCTGCCTTCGGCTCCAGTCATGATCCCAGCGTTCTGGGATCGAGTCCCACATCGGGCTCCTTGCTTGGAGGGGAGCCTGCTTCTCCCTCTGCCTCTGCCTGCCACTCTGTCTGCCTGTGCTCTCTCGCTCTCTCTCCCTCTGACAAATAAATAAGATCTTAAAAAAAAAAAAAAGAAAAGAAAATAGACCAATAGAATAGAACACAAAACCCAGAAAGGACCTGCCAAATAAACACCTGATTTATAACAAAGGTGGTACTTCAAAACAGTGGGAAAAGGACAGTGTTTCCATAATTGGTGGGTTGGGTCATTAGATATCCATATGCAAAAAAAGGAAAAGCAATACACAAAACTATAAAGAAAAGCAAGAAGTTATCAGTATGAAAATTCAGGATTGTGGTTACATCTTGATGTGTGGAAGGGAGCGTAAAGAGCCTTTGGGGATGCTAGCAGTGTTCTATTTTGTTGATACTGGTGGTGATTACATGCATGTTTGCTTTGTGATCATTCCTTGAGTTATACATTTTGTTTTGCAGACAATTCTGTACATGTTTGTATTTCACAATTTGTAAGAATGTTTAAAAAAAAAAAACCCTCTCTCTAAAGGGAAAGCAAATGTGGCAAAATGCCAACAGTCACAGCAACTAGGTGAAGGGTGTATGGGTATGGTACTATTCTTCCAATTTTTCTATAGGGTTGAACATTTAAAAACAGTTGGAGGAAAAAAAAATAAAAGTAAAAACAGTTGGATGAAAAATCTCTTTTGACTCAAGTTCCCCTGTGGCCACTGTCCCATTTTATTCTCTTACATAATGACAAAACTCCTTGGAAGTATCAAGAGTTTGGGTCTCCAGTCCCCTGCCTCCAACCTTCTCCTGAACATACTCCTACAGGGTTTTGCTTCCATGACAGCAATGAAACTGCTGTTCTCAAGGTTACCAATATGCTCCCCGTCGCTAAATCCAACAACCATGTCTCAGTCCTCCTCTTTATATGCTGTCTCCAGCATTTTACGCCATTTTTAAACAGATTTTATTTGAGAAAGAGAGATCACAAGTAGGCAGAGAGGCAGACAGAGAGAGAGAGGGATGCAGGCTCCCTGCTGAGCAGAGAGCCCGATGCGGGACTCGATCCCAGGACCCTGGATCATGACCTGAGCCAAAGGCAGGGGCTTAACCCACTGAGCCACCCAGGCGCCCCCATTTTACGCCATTGATGTCTCTCTTCCATGAAACATTTTCCAGCTTCCAGAACACTTGCCTGACTTTTCTTTTACTATTCCACATGCTTCTCATCATTCTCCTTTCCTTCCCTCTTCATTTTCCCTGACTTCTAAATATTGCAGTGCTTTGCTCATGGACAGCATAGAGACACTTCAAATCTTTAGTTTGGTGTAATATTTTTTTCAGGGGCACCTAGGTGGCTCAGTCGGTTAAGTGTCTGACTTCAGATCAGGTCATGATCCTGGGGTCAATGAGCTCGATGTTCGGCAGGGTGTCTGCTTGTCCCTCTCCCTCTGCTCCTCCAAGTGCCCCATCCCACCACCCTTGCACTCTCTCGCTCATATAAATAAATAAAATCTTTTTTAAAAGTGTAATTTTTTTAAAGTGAGGACTTGTCTGGCCACTAAATCTAAAATTACAACCCTATATATTTTTTTTTTTTGGTAATTTTATTTTATTTTTTCAGTGTTCCAAGATTCATTGTTTATGCACCACACCCAGTGCTCCATGCAATACGTGCCCTCCTTAATACCCACCACCAGGATCATCCAACACTCCCCTCCCCACCCCTCCAAAACCCTCAGTTTGTTTCTCAGAGTCCACAGTCTCTTATGGTTGGTCTCCCCCTCTGATTTCCCCTAATTCACTTCTCCTCTCCATCTCCCAATGTCCTACGTGCTATTCCTTATGCTCCACAAGTAAGTGAAACCATATGATAATTGACTCTGTCTGTTTGACTGACTTCGCTCAGCATAATCTCTTCCAGTCCCGTCCATGTTGATACAAAAGTTGGGTATTCATCCTTTCTTATGGAGTATATATACAATGGAGTATTATGCAACTCTATACTTCTTAACTCCTTTTCTTAGTTTGTTAAAATATTCTCCCTGGAGTGCCAGATTGGCTCAGTCTGTCGAGCCTCAGACTCTTACTCTTGGGATTGTGACTTCAAGCTCCATGCTGGGTGTAGAGATTACTTAAATAAAATATTTAAGGAGTGCCTAAGTGGCTCAGTCAATTAAGCGTGTGACTTTCGGTTTCAGCTTGGGTCATGATCTCAGGGTTATGAGATTGAGCCCTGCATCAGGCTTGGTGCTGGTCATGAAACCTACTTAAGATTCTCTCTCTTACCTCCCTCTGTCCCTTCCCCCACCCCACACACTCACACACTCATGTGCAAGTGCTCTCTCTCTCTCTCAAATAAGAGAAATCTTTAAAAAAAGAAGTAAGATCTTTTAAATAAAATAGTCTTTCTAGCACTATCTAAAAATGCTCTTTTACTTGTTTATTTTATTTACTGCCTGCCTTCTGCTCTATAATGTAATTTCCAAAAGTTACTTTCAGTATAGGTGAAATTAATGCAAAATGGTGTGTCAACTACTTAAAAAAACAAAGTTACTTCCAATGTTATTGCTGCATGTCCAGAGCCTAGAACAGTGCCTGGTATACATTAGGCATTCAACCAGCGTTTACTGAACATTTAATGAATTGAACTTAAAGTAAAATCCATAGTCCTAGCTTATAAAACCCTGATTAATTTGTCATCTGCCAGCCTCTCTCCTCTTATTCATACCCCTTTAATTTCTCTACACATGCCAAGCCCTACTGTTCCCTCTGCTGAGAAAGTTTTTCCTGGCTACTCACAAAACTGGCATCTCAGGGCTCAATTTAAATACACCCTCTTCAGAAAGTCTCTGGCCACTCTTCACCTTCCATTCTATGCAATTACTCTTTTATATAATTCCCTGTTTAGTTCCTTCATAGGACTCATCTATCACAATTTTCTGGTTCATTTATTTGATGACTTTGTTGTTGTCATTTGTCTACCCTGGTAGAATGTAAGCTTCATGGGGGTAGGGATCCAGTCTGGTTTTCATTGATACATCCCCCAATTCTAGCACAGGTTTGGTACATAGTTGGTGGTCAATAAATGTCTAGTGAGTAAATGAATAAGCAATTAAGTAAATAAATGAAGAAAATAACTTTCTCAGTGTTTAAAGCAGGGTTCAAATAGATACAAAGAAGCTGGGCCATCACTATTCAGAGGACAATGGAAATTTGTCCTGATGCATCAGGAGTCCAAGAAGGACATACTCAGCATTTTTTTAGAGTCAGCTTCCCTACAAGATCCTTTTTCCCTCTGAATAGTCTGACCAGTTACTAAAGGATAAAGAGCAAATGTCAAAACAGTCCACCTGCATCGCCTTTTGATGTACCAATCAGAGATGGATTGAAATACTTGGTTATGGATCGTTAAGGAATGACCAGCCTTTGAGGAACAGGAGTTTGTGCTGGAGACAATGATGGTTGTGTGGGAAGAGGAGTGGGAGGGGGGCTTCCTGGTGGAGGGCAAAGTACACTGTGTGTCCCACCCACTTCTCCACTTATTTTATTATTATTATTACATGTTTGAGAGCAGGTTTTACAGCACATTAAGATCAGCCTTAAAGGGAAAAAGAAACCGCAAAGAAAAATGCAACTTGGAATGGAGAAGTTAGAGGGACAGAAAGCCCATCAATTTCATGAGAAGGAGGAGCCACTAAGGGCCAGACACTTCATTTACCTGACACCACTGAATCCTCATTATAATTCTTCATGGTAAGTATTTAGCTGCCACTGAGCAGATGAAGAAAAGGAGGTCTAGAGATATGAAGGATTTGTTCAAGTTTAAACATAAAGTAAGCAGCACCTTGCTTTAAACCTCCATTCCTCTGATGTCAAGCTTGTGCATTTCTCACTGTATTTGTGCCTCCTCTTCCTCCAAATGAACAGTCCTGGACCCTCAGAACTGTGATGCCTGAGAAGACTGCCCGAGAATTCCTTTTGTAGTGCTAACTCATGATAGAATTCTCTCCATTTCCAATGACTAGGATAATGTCTACTACATTGCTGGCTCATCAGCAATTTTATTGCAAAGTAAATAAACGAATAAAAGAATGAACAAAGGAGATGTCTTGGACAATATGGCTTCCTTTGTAAATCACATGCTGAGAATAAAAACACTTAGTTGTGTGTGTGTTGGGGGGGGGTTCTTCTTTCCCACTACAGCTCTCCAGAGAAAGGATAGCTCTTTAAATACTGTACAAAAGGGAGCACCTGGGTGACTCAGTGGTTGGGTGCCTTTGGCTCAAGTCATGATCCTGGAGTCCCTGGATATGACCCTCGACAGGCTGCCTGCTCAGTGGGGAGTCTGCTTCTCCCACTGGCCCTCTCCCTTCTCATGCTTGCTCACTCTCTTATTCTCATTCTCTCTTAAATAAATAAATAAATAAAATCTTAAAAAATAAATAAATACCATACGAAAGACATGGCCAAAAAAACCCAAACCAATCCAAAACAAAACTGCAGTCAGTTTAGCATTGTGCTTCCTCTACTCTGATCTGGGAAATACTCTGGTTGTAAAACCTGTGGGATTATCTTCTAATGGCGTCGTAGATGTTCATAGCAATAGCTAGTATTTATTGAGCATATACTATGTGTTAGGCACTGTGCTAAGCCTTTTTCATGTTTCACTTTAATCCTAAAAAGACTGAGAAGGAGAAAATTTATTATCTCTCTTCACAGGTAAGAGAAGGGAGGTTTTGGCTTGATTATAAAAACTAATTGTCAATTTGTGAGGCAAATACCGTAAAGTCCCTACTTTTTGCTCTCCTTTTTCTCCCTCTCTTCCCTTCTTTTTAAAAATAACTTTTAAAAAGATTTTATTTATTTGACAGAGAGAGAGAGCGCACAAGCAGGCAGAGAGAGACAGGGAAGCAGGCTACCCGCTAAGCAGAGCCCGATGCCGGGCTCGATCCCAGGACCCTGAGACCGTGATCCGAGCTGAAGCCAGAGGCTTAAACCACTGAGTCACCCAGGCACCCCACCCTCTCTTCCCTTCTTAAGATATAAAAGTATAATGAGTTTCTGTAGAGAAACTGAATTGTTTGAAAATAGAGGCATAAGGAAAAGATTTATTCAGTTGAAAGACTCAAGACCTTGAATTTGCTCCAATGAATGTACTATGAGGATGGTATGACAGGGTTACTCTAAAAAATGCAATGTTTTTATAGAAGATAATCCATCAAATTTGATACCAAAGGTCCTGGATTTGGGTTTCTACTTCATGACTGGCTGGGGGTCTTTGGTTGCCAGTAACATTGAAGAGCCTCAGTATTCTCACTCATAGCAAATAGGATAATAAAAATCACTCATAGCAAATAGGATAATAAAAATCCTTTCCTCTTGGGCTTGTACGAAGGGTCAAAAAAAGGAATGTGATTTGGATGGAGTGAATCCTCTATAAATGTTGACTATTCTTCTCCTGCTTGGAGATGAACTGGACTTCCCAGAACTTTCAAAGATCCGGGTCCACCATGAAGCCGCAATTAGAGTCCTTGCTAGACCTGGTGACAGTGAGCTTGGCTCCAGGATTGCACACAACAGTGCTAATAATATCAGGAGCTGTTTCTTTAGTTTTTCTTTCTAATGCAAGTGTTTGTTTACAGCAAAAAAGAAATGAGGGCAGGTAGGTCTCTGAGGCTTCAGGACTTGGGTTCCAAGTAGGGTACTGTATTTGGAGCACTAAGAAGCAAAGTAAAGGGGTGCCTGCTTGGCTTAGTTGGTAGAGAATGTGACTCAATTTCAAGGTTGTGAGTTCAAAGCCCACGTTGGGCATAGAGCTTAAATTAAAAATAAATCAATAAATCAATCAATAAATGGCATACATTTATTTTAAAAAGCAGCAGGGTTGAAGAAGGCATTCTGAACATGGTACACTTCTCCATTTCTTTTTGTCTTCTCTAATGTCTGTGAACAAAGTTTCATTCTTCTCTTTAGAGATAGACACATCTTTTGTAAGATTATTCCTGGGCTCTTGGTATTTTTAATACTTAATTGTTAAGTTGTCTACTTCAGATATTTTAAAAATTATTTGTGGTATGTATAAGTTCAATTTATTGCATCCAATAAACGTTCCAAGATTTTTTTTGTCTTAATAATGTATATGTAGTTGTTTTTTAAAATTTTTCTTCCTGAATTATCTATCTATAATCTAAATTTTCCCCCTTAGCTGGCTAGGACCTCCAGGACAATGATAAGTAAAGGAAGTCTCTTATTTTTCTTTTTAATTATGTTATTTATTTATTTATTTATTTATTTATTTATTAAGGTGATCTCTGGGGTCCCTGGCTAGCTCAGTTGGTAGAGTGTGTGACTCTTGATCTCAGGGTTGTGAGTTTGAGCCCCACATTGGGTGTAGAGATTACTTAAAATTAAAATCTTAAAATAAATGAATAAAAGCAATCTCTACACACAACATGGGGCTTGACTCACAACTCCAAGATGATGAATCACATGCCCTACCAACTAAGCCAGACAAACATCTAAGAAGTCTCTTATTCTTGACCTCAAAGTGATACTTTTTCCATATTGCTTTAATTATTTATTTGAGAGAGAGAGAGTGGGGGAGAGGAGCAGAAAGAGGGAGAGAGAATCTCAAGCAGATTACCCACTGAGCATGGAGCCTGATGCAGGGTTTAACCTACGAGATCAGGACCTGAGCCGAAATCACAAGTCAAACACTTAATTGATCAAGCCACTCAGGTGCCTCAGTTATTCTCTTTTAACCATTAAGTATGATATACTTTTTTTGAAGTTATCCTTTATCAATTTAAGAAACCTTTTGCTTCTTTAAGCACAATTTTTTAAATAGATATCCTTTGTCAATGTAAGAAGTTCTCTTCTACTTCCAGTTTGGCAAGAGTTTTGTTTTTATGAATGGATGTTAAATTTTATCAAAAATTTTTCTGCATCTATTGTTATGACCATTTATGCTTATCCCATCAATCAGGTAAGGTATAAACTACATTTGTTTCTATTTATTTATTTATTGCAAAAGATTTTATTTATTTGACAGAGGGAGAGGGAGAGATCACATGTAGGCAGAGAGGCAGGCAGAGAGAGAGGGGGAAGCAGGCTCCCTACTGAACAGAGAGCCCCATGCAAGGCTCAATCCCAGGACTATGAGACCATGACCTGAGCCAAAGGCAGAGGCTTAATCCACTGAGCTACCCAGGTGCCCCTACATTTGTTTTTAAAAATATTAAACCAAACATATATTCTTGATATTAATAAATGGCTATGGGGTATATTTTGGGTTTGGTTTGCTAGTATTTTAAGATTTTTGTATCCATATTCAAAAGTGAAATTAGCTTACATATCTTACTCATCTTTGCAAAGTGAGTTTTACCATCTCTGTTTTAGCTGTGTCTCTTAAAAAGTTGAATAACTGACCAATGTCATATAGAGCTGGTTGGCGGTTATGTCAGGGATGTAAATCAAGTCTGTCTGCATGCAAATCCTGTTTGCTTCCTCTAAGCCACATAGCTTCTTTGAACATTTATTAAGGCTTCAAAACCAATCCTCTACCTCCTGAATGTTTTGAAAATGTAAGACTGAGGGGAGGAACATAAGGGTAGTAGCAACAAAATGTCTTAAAAGGCTATGCTAATATTCTGATTCACCCAAGGCAAGAAGAAATAAAGAAAATGTGAAGCCAGGAGCCTAAGTAGCAATCCATGCAATTCCACAGGAATCAACTTTGCAAGTAAGTATGAAGGAGGAAGAAGAAAATACAGTAGTAGTTACTACATCAAAAATTTGAGGGATGCCTGGGTGGCTCAGTTGGTTAAGTGGCTGCCTTCGGCTCAGGTCATGATCCCAGCGTCCTGGGATCAAGTCCCACATCGGGCTCCTTGCTCAGTGGGGAGTCTGCTTCTCCCTCTGCCTCTGCCTGCCATTCTGTCTGCCTGTGCTCGCTCCCCCCGACCCCGATAAATAAATAAAATCTTTAAAAAAAAATTGAGATCACTCAGTGATCAAGGCCAAATTATAGGAATTCAATTTCTCAAGATTAAAAATACAGTTCCAGCTAAGTACTGTAATGTCCAGAAACCATGTTAGAGCAAAGGAAACTACTGAGAGAAAAATAACTTGAGAAATTTAAAACACACATTTTAGCCCTTAGATCTGAATAAATGAGGAAAAACTCATCAAGATGGAGGAAGGAGAGGTGCATGGGTGGCTCAGTCGGTTGAGCACCCGACTCTTAATTTCAGCGCAGGTGATGACATCATGGTCCTGAGACCATCAGACTCTGGGCTTCTCCCTCTGACCCATCCTGATCTCTCACTCTCTAAATAAATACAATTCTAAAAAAAATTTAAAAAGGAGGAAGAATTCCAAGTATGAATAAAAATTGTATTTGTACTTGTTACATATTTTTATAAAACTTAAAAGAAATGTGCTTTACTGATTTAGCAGGCTACAGAGTATGAGGTATTGCAGGGGTGGTATGTCCATTCCTTAAGGTATGCCCATTGTATATGTGAAAAGCTTTGGAAACCAAAGTGTATTGTCAGTGATTCCCAACATTTTCTCCCACTTTACCCAGAGGACTTTTAGATAGTTGCTCGTAAGCTCTCTCATAAAAGTAACATTCATGCTTCTTAAATTAATGAGGCTAATCACCTTTTTTATTGTGTATCATGTGCCAGACACTGTAAACAATTTCTCTCTCCCTTCTCTGGGTTCTTGTCAGATCTTGTTGTATTAGGATACATGAACTGCTATAACAAACAACCCCCACATCTCAATGACCTAACACAGTACAAGTTTATTTCTGGTTCATATCACAATCCAGTAAAGGCTGGAGGTAGGGGGGAGGAAAAGACAGGCTCTTGTACTACTGGTTTTGCTGGATCCTCTCCCAGATGAGGGAAGAGAGCCTGGAGAATTAAAAGGGTGAGTTTCATGGGTCAGACCTGAAGATGATGTTCATCACCTCTGGTCATTTTTCATTGGCCAGAACAAAATGTGGCTGTAAGGAAGTCCAGGAAATGTAGTCCTTTTGTGTGCCCAGGAGAAAAAAGGAAAATGTTTGTGAAAAATTTGTTAGCTTCTACCAACCTAGTATGTCATGAAGATTAAAATAATTCTTGTAAATAGTTTAGTTTATTTGCCCCAATTATGTGTATTTAATTTGAGATTAGAGGCTTAGACAAACCCTTTCCACCTTTCTCTAGTTAAGAGCTCTGGTCTGTGAGGGGCACCTGAGTGGCTTAGTTTGGCAAGCACCCAACTTTTGATTTTTGGCTCTGGTCATGATCTCTAGACTGAGTTGGTCTCCATGCTGCATGGAGACTACGTAAGAGTCTTTCTCCCTCTGCCCCTTCTCTTCTCTCCTCCTCTCTTAAAAAAAAAAAGTTCTGGCCTGTGAACACAGTAGTGACCAGTATCTAATGATCATGCAATAGGAGTTAGTTGCTATTATTGTTCATTACAAAGCCCAAGGAGGTACAGACACTTCTGATGCTAACAGAAATTATTTGTATATAACCCCCACCATTTTACATCAAGTAAACAACATAATCTGGTCTTTCTGGAGACAGTTCTTTTGCCTGTAATTATATTTGCTGCAATTATGCTTGTCATAATGCTAATCCCTCTTTTAATGCGACTTGAGGAGACCCAGGAAGACCTCTCTTAATTCCTTCTCCACTAGCAAAATCCCCCTATCTCATTCCTGCCCAAAGCCCCACTATTATTTATTCCTGTCAAGAAGATGAACTTTATTCCACCCACGCACATCCCCGCTCAGTTCATCTTCCCTGCTTTCTGCTCCCAAGCACACAGTATAAACCCCAATAACAGCACTTTGAATGTAGGTATTTGTTTATGTGTCTGACTGCTTGCTGAATAATACGTTCTAGTGGGGATAAAGGGTATTTTATTCACAGGTTTTGGAGTTACAGAGTGCTCACTATTCAATCTACTGCTACTGAACTTCTCTCAACCTAGGGTCTCATTAATAAGGTAGGAAAATACTTCGTAGGGTTGCTGTGAACATTAAATGAGACAATATATTTTAAAATATATTTGGCTTATTTTACATGTTCAACAAAAGTTCTTGTTTTCCCTATCCCTGCCATGGAATACAATAATAGATGCTTTTTAAATGTATTTTAAGTAAAAGAAAAATGAATTAAAGCCCGGAGATTCTCTTATAAAATATGAATTTTCTCTGAATGATTGTTTTTCAAGAGAATTTACTATGTCTCAGGTACTGTGATATATGCTTTATACTCAATACTTTGTACTCACTTTAACCTTCACAACACGTCTATGAAGCAGGTACTTAATCCCCATTTTGCACATGAGAAAACTAAGGCATAGTAATCAATTTATTCACAGGTTAGTGGTAGAACCAATATTGAAATTCAGGTCTAACTCTAGGGTTCATTTTTTTTTTTTTTTACATTCTTTTTAAAAAATTTTTTATTTTTTTCAAGTGTTCCAAAATTCATTGTTTATACATCACACCCATCACACCCAGTGCTCCATGCATTGTGTCCTCCTTAATACCCACCACCAGGCTTACCTATCCCACCACTCCCCTCCCCTCCAAAACCCTTGGTTTGTTTCCCAGAGTCCACAGTCTCTCATGGTTGGCCTCCCCTCCTATTTCCCCCAATTCATTTTTCCTTTCCTTCTCTTAATGTCCTCCATGTTATTCCTTATGCTCCTCAAGTAAGTGAAACCATATGATAATTGACTCTCTCTGCTTGACTTATTTCACTCAGATAATCTCCTCCAGTCCCGTCCATGTTGATACAAAGGCTGGGTATTCATAGGATTCATATTCTTAATTGCTATATTTACTGCAGAGGAATACTTAAGATTTAAGTACCCAATTTTAAGCCATGCTTACGGCCAATCTTTTTTTATTTTATTTTATTTTTTATTTTATTTTATTTTTTATTGCCAGCGCTAGAACAAGCTGCATGTATTTGGATTTAGAGCAAACACTGCCTTGGTCTTTTGCAAACACTTCCTGGAAGCCATCCTGTTCCCTCCCCCACAAGACTCTGCCCTCTGAAAAGCAACATGCAGAGCAGTGCCAGGAATCAGATCCTTTGAAGTATACAGCCCATGAAATTAACCTGCCTGGGCTTTGGCCCATCGGCCAGCTCTGAGTCAGCTGGCAGGTAAAAGGGCCAGAGGCTCAGATGTAATCAGTTCCTGAACAGGTTCAACCACGCCACCTCCACCTTCTTCAACCTTTTTTATCTTCCTAACCTGATTTCACCACATCAAACTTGTTTGTGGGGGAAGGCACCACTTCTCTCAGAAAAGGCCGGGTAACTCCCCCTTAATCCCACCATTATGGTCCCCCCCCCCATGGACAGCAAATGACAGCAAAGATTAATGGTTATATATTAGAGGCTTTGGTGGTGTTCTGGAATGGAGTACAGACTTCAGAGTCAAATCAACCAGGGTTCAAAGTCTCAGCTTTGCAACATTGATCGGTAAATTTCTAATCTCTTAAAATTTTTTTCTATTTATTTATTTATTTATTTATTTATTTGACAGATAGAGATCACAAGTAGGTAGAGAGGCAGGCAGAGAGGAGGAAACAGGCTCCCTGCTGAGCAGAGCCCGATGCTGGGCTCTATTCCAGAACCCTGAGATCATGACCGGAGCAGAAGGCAGAGGCTTAACCCACTGAGCCACCCAGGCGCCCTTTAATCTCTTTAAACTACAGTTTTCTTGTTAGTGATGAGAAGGTTAACAGTATTTTACTGAATTATTACAAAGACTGAGAAACCTGTGAATGAAATTAATGCAAATGCAGCTGGAGCAATGCTTTTGCTTACAGTAAGCACTCAAATGTTAACTGTAACTGTGTATGTACCCTGTGGTAAGTGTACAATGGGGACTCTGTTACTCTTCACCCGGAAATTAAAAAGCTCCTGGCACATAATAAGTGCTTAAAATATTAATCCATCTGATTGACAAAATCTCTATTTTTTCCACTTTAATAATCATCATCATCATCATCATCATCAACAACTCCATTTTCCTCCATCACAAGCCTGGATGAGATGCCATCTTGCTGTCATGTAAGAGCACAGGAGGTACTGGAGATTAGATAAACATCCAAATAACTTCTCTGTAGTATGCCCTGGATTTTATAACAAATTAAGGGCCTTGTGTTTGGAAAAGTGTAGAGTTTACACAACATTGTTTTCCTTTAACCAATTTCTCACTGCTTTATGGGGGGTTCTCATACCATATTTGGAATTACTTAGAATATTTGTTTTATAGGTCATCGTCTTCCATTATGAAACAAGGTCATTTTTTTTTTTTTCAACATCTTTCTCTACCCAGATAAAATTTCACAGATGAGGACACTGGCCTAACAATACTTTAAGTGGGTTTCTGAATGAGAAGGAAGAAAGGAAGGAGGGAGGGAGGAACAAAGGGAGGAAGGGAAGAAGGGGAATCATTCCATTTAGAAAGCCAGAGATATGATACTCACATATAATAAACTTGGGACAAACCTTAATTTCTTCATCTGTAAAATTAAACAATTCCTACTCCAAAACCCTTAAAAATATAATGCTGTTCTTTGGTTGTAGCATGTATTAATGAACCAAAGAGCAAGTTGGATATAATTTCTGCTCATAGAAAAAAACAAAACAAAACGAACAGTCAAGAGGCATGGCGCAATTTTCTCAAACCTGAAAAGGACCAATAAAGGATGACAGCTCTATAAGCATTACAAGTTAATGGAATTAAGCTCCTAGGCTGTCTAGATATCCAGAGATGTTTCTAGAACTGAGTTCTTAACCTGGGACATATGAATAAATCACAGAAAGGTGGAAAAGATTCCAAAATCATGGATTTTGCACAAATACATATGTGGAGTGACTTAGGGCAAGGAGAGGGAGTTGACTATTTTTTATTTTGTTGTGTTTGTGTAGTAGGAGAGGAAACACTTGGTGGGTCCGTAGCTTTTATAAAATTCTTAGAGGTCCATGGACCCAAAGGACCTCTACTCCAAGGACAGGAGAAAAAAGCCTATTCATTTCATAAATATTTGCCAAACATTATGTAGAAGAATTATGTTGTCTGTGCCCTCATAGGAGAGAATGACATGAAAAAATTTATATTCTGAATAATTCCAATGACTTGTGGGATGAAAGAATTTTTTCCCTTTTGTTACCAAGATAAATAGGCTCCCTTCCTGTCTGCCTTTAACAATGACCCAAAGAAGATAGGCACATATAAGGTACCTAGCACACAGTACGTCCTCAACTCTTAGTTCTTTTCCCTTCACTTACCAATTGGAAGCCACACACATCTTCCTTCCTTCTTCCCCTCTCTAATGCTAGTTTTAATATTCACTAAAATGAGATCTTGTTGTAGGAATATGTTATCCTGGGTGGGGGTAGGAGGCATGGTGTGAGTTTCCCATACTTGTACACTTACAAAGGACAGCAGCACTGTAAAATTTCTTAAATAACATAGGTGAAATACACTACATTACAAATTCTGGCACACAGAAGTGCTAAATGAATAGTGACTAATAACTTAAAAAAGTAAAATCAGAATAGGTACAGAGGAAATGAGAAAAGAAATAACACTGGTAAGTTTTAATAGGTTTCACTTTCATAAAATGTGAAACTGCAAGGAACATGTATCTAGTTATTCTACAAATGAGAAGACTAAGGGCCAGAAAGCTAGATCAATGGAGCCCAAATGAGATCAGTAATAACTTTGCTTTGCAGCTTCTGATATCAACTACATGACATTTTAAAGGATCTTAATAATTGTTAAAGTTTGGTTATCATTATCTACAGATACGCCTCTCCAGTTAAAATGCGACAGAAACTCACCACTCCCCTCAGACACACATACCCAAAAGTTTCACCTGGGTTGGAATAAACTTGAGAATAGACTCAAATAGGCTTGAGAGTATACTTACTCCAATTGTTTTTTATAGATGATGAAATTGAGTCCCAGAAAAAGGAAAGTGACTTTTCAAGAATGAATTACTGCTGCCAGTACTAGAATCCCAGGACAGTAGTTCCAGATAACAACAGACTGACTAATCTTTACATGAAGTCTACCCCTCTTCAGGACTCATCTCTTCTTTTGTGCCCCTTGTATCTTTGAGAACCCAGGGACCTTACACTATTCAAAAACATGCTACTCTTACCCTTCTATGCATGCTGTTCCACTGTCAGGCCCTAATCTCCTCCTCTACCACAACTACTATCCTCTTACTAATCTAACATACATACACCACATACATTGTTTACCTTTTCTGAATCCTAATTCTTTTCAACAGCATGATCTACCAACTAAAGTGCAGATGACTTAAATGGTGTAAGGTTTTGGTTATCCTTCTTTGGATATCTGTATTTCTCCAGAGGCTTATTAGAAGCGGTACTGTCTTAACCCAAAGACATACATTTTTGATAAGGAAAAGATGTACATGAAACAGCCAAACCTTACCTTTTGAAAAACAATTGTACCAAAATAATGAAATACATAAAATTTTAAAAGGGGTAGTACAAAAGAACTTTTTGAGGTGATGGAACTGTTCTGTATCTTGGTTGTGGTGGTGATTACAGGACTTCCATGTATTTGTCAAAACTCAAGAAATTATATATAAAAAATGAATCTTACTGTATGTAAAATTAACAAAAAGATTTTAAAAAGAGGAAAAATTAATTCCACAGTCATTGATGCCCCTTAGTTTTCCTGCCCAGAGGCAATCAATGCAATAATGGTGGAAACTTAGTAACTGAGGCAAGCTTATTGGGGAGATATTTTTGGAAATGATTTTTTTTAAGTCCTCTTAAATGAGGAAATAGCCTATTCCACTATAACATCATATTACACTGCAGGGGTTTTTGTTTTTGTTTGGCTTACAAATATTTTTTGCCACCTCTCCCGCTTAAGACAGATTCCCAAGAGCATGTCTGTACTTAGTTATCTTGATGTCCCTAGAATCTACCTAGTATATCTGACACCTAGTGGATACTCAGTGAATATTTGCTGAAGAAATAAAAGTCCCGTTTTAAGCACACAAAGAAATGTGAAATTAAATATGGTATAGTTCCTGCTCTCAAAGAAACATACAATTTAGTGGTCATGTACCCTCAACACAGTTACTACAAAAATATAAGTAGGAAATCAGAGGGCAAAAGGTAGGAAAAGACTGAGTGTAGGCTAATTATGGGAGCCTTCAATCTATCTTAATGTTCTATTATGAACATAAGTGCTGAAGTTTGTAACAAGAGACTCTTTAACGTCCTTTCAGAGCTGTGGCTGCTGATGAAAAACATTACCGGGTAACAAGAAAATGGATCAGATGGAGGCAGTCTATTTAAAAATGCTTTACCTAATTGCATTTTTTTTTTAAAAGATACTGAAGATGAAACAGTCTTTGACAAATTACATCATTTTGGAATCTGTTTCACCAGAAAGAATCAGGTCCCAAAAGAAAATAATAATTAATTCCACTAAAAATCAAGTCATTCTGGGGTAACTGGCTGGCTCCGTTAGTAGAGTGTGAGACTCTTGATCTCAGGTCATAAGTTACAGCCCCACATTGGGCCTAGAGCTTACTTAAAACAAACACCCCCCCCCCCCCCCCAAAACTCAAGTCATTCTGGAGACATTTCACAAGCTTCCTTTAGAAGATACACTTAAATGTTATAGGAATGGCTTAATGGTCATGGCATTAAGCATCATGACATAAAGCTCAGGTATAAATAAATTTTATTCTCAAATACCATGGCCCTCTCTATCTCTTTCTTTCAGGCTATAAGTTATGATGTTATGATATACTGGGAATCAAGGACTCCCAAATTCAGTCTTGTGTCCAGGCAGGGGTGGGGGAGATTATCAATTAATGAATGTTTTATTTCCTTCATGTCTCAAACAGTTCATTCATAGAAAATCTGTCACAAAAACATCAGGTGATAAGGGGTGATGTAAGTCAGTGCTTGCTCACAGGACTAAGCAATCTGTCAAAATTTTAACAACTGTCTTATCCATTAAACAATTGTTGCATGCCAACTGTGTAGGTACCAGGCAGAATAGCATGTTACCTACTAACAGCAATACGTCTGAATGGTTTATGAGCTAGTCGTTTTGCAGTGTTGTGTTAAAAGGAAAGGAGACAATGCTTATTTGCATGAAAAGACTAAGGTTGTTGAAGTTGCTAAAAAATAAAAAAATAAAAGGGAAAGAGAGTTAGAAGATAGAATCAAGCTGTTCCCTAGACATTTTAATTAGCTTTGAAGGAGGACTGTGAATATTAAAGGTGAGCTTCTAATCCCCCATTGGCCTACAACTAGTCACTGATTTTACCCTTTCCAAGTCAATAAATGATGCAGTTATTTATAATTATTTTCAAGATATAAACTGTCACGTGACCCATACAAGTACTACAAGTTTAAAAGGATGCTTGAGGGCACCTGGGTGGCTCAGTTGGTTAAGCATCTGCCTTCAGCTCAGGTCATGATCTCAGGGTCTTGGGATCATCCCACATCAGGCTCTCTGCTCAGTGGGGAGCCTGTTTCTCCCTCTCCTTCTGCCTACTTGTGATCTGTCAAATAAATAAATAAAATCTTTTTAATAAATTAAAAACATAGAATGGCAGTAAGGTCCATACACCATGTTATGAAACGTCTGCAGCAGGGTCCAGGGCAGCACACTGTGGTCAGTACTTCTGCAGTGAAGTCAATATATGTTCATGCCTAGTAACAATGGTAAAACCTATAAATGGCTTCACATTAATACAGGTCAGGCCAGGTTTTATTTCCCAGCTATTCACTTTCTTCATCTAAAACATGAAGTCCTGTTTAACTTCTTCAAGTTAGGGATTGACCAACATGGTTGCTTCTGTATCACATGCTAATTTAGATATTGGTCTTGTTCTCCCTGTGTGACTCAAAAGGACTTTGGAGTCACTCTTCACTTTTTCTTAGTCCAAACAATGATGCTTTTGTCTAAACTGTTTTACTGCCTTCTAAACAAGCTATGTGAAAACATACCCACCCATGGTAGGTGGGAAGAATAGGAATTTGGAAAACTCCGTTACCTGTAAAGTACCAACACAAACCTCTGAAACGTTCAATGCTTTTCTTGGAGGGTAGAAAAATGACTTCAGCATAGAGTATACGATCTGTATTTAGTTTAAAAAATATATTTCTAAATAAGAACTTTTAAAGATGTGCTTAAATAGCTATGAAACTTGTTTTGTTACCCGTTCTGTTTCACATGATTTTTCCTCTTTGTGAAATGTGGGGGGTTAAGACCACCTTTGTGTCTTGGCCAAGTGGAAGAGAAGATACTTCGGTCTGGAAACTGACTGCATATTGTTTTCCAAATCCTCTACTAGTTAATGAATAACTCTGGGCAGTGTCTTAATTTTAAAATGGCAATTCCTATCCTCTTGGAGTGCTGAATGGAAATGGTAGGTCAACTTGTACTTACCACAGCATTTATTAGCTTTCTGCTGAGAAAATATCTCTCTTTATTCACTTACTGAATGTCTAAGGAAGAGCTATTTTTAATTTCTAGTTTGTGGTAGGTTAATGCTTAAATGTTTCAGCAGCATCTAGACAAATGGAAGTACACAATCTGAGGCTGATCAGGTGAGCAGATTAGTTGAGTGTGGCAGGCAATTTCCCCAATTTTTGGAAATACAATGAATAAAACAAAAATCCTACCCGCATGGAGCTTACACACTAGTAGGATCACTTGAGGATAGTAGCGCAACTCAATTTATCTACAAGTGAGATCACTTGGGTTACAAACAACCCCTCTAAGCTGTTCATTTATAGAGAAATGAGCATCTATCTGGTCCCTATTACAGTATTCCACACTTGTTATACCTTAATGTTCTCCCAAACTGTGCCAACCCCTTATGGAAAAGATCTTTCACTTTATTTTACTGCTATTGAGCCCTTTCTATATACCAAGTGTAGTAGATACAATCTTAGATACTAAACCCATACTTTCACACAACTGCAGCCTCTCCTGTTCATCCACATAAAACAAATGGAGTACTTTAGTACTTCTTCAGATATAACTTAGGACTTTCTAAAAAGCATGAGAGTCTTTACCAGGAGAAACAGAACTTCTTTAAATCTACTTTGTGGTGTAAGTATTTTTATTTTGAATTTTATGAGGTAAGGAGGCATCACAAGTTTTTCAGTGCCTACATAGATCTTACTTAGGCCCTGGATACATGAAAAAGTTCCTATTATTAAACAGTTTAACCAGGGTTCTTTTATTATTGTTTTTTTGTTTTAAGATGAGGGAGATTTTTTTTTAAAAGATTTTATTTATTTATTTGACAGAGAGAGAGATCACAAGTAGGCAGAGAGAGGAAGAGAGAGGCAGGGAAGCAGGCTCCTTGCCTAGCAGAGAGCCTGATGTGGGGCTCGATCCCAGCACCCTGCATCATGACGAGCCAAAGGCAGAGGCTCTAACCCACTGAGCCACCCAGGTGTCCCCAACCAGAGTTCTTAATAGAATTTTCAGTGTGTCCATGAATTTAGATGGGAAAAACTGCATCTCTATCTTCAGTAACTCCTAATAAAATTTGAACACAGGCCACAGATTCACAGTAGGAAGAAATAATTTTTTATAGTTCAGTTGAACTATGTTTTCATATAATTCCTGCAAACAACTTGAAATATCATTTATGTTCACCACTGTTGAAATTACAGATGAGAGCTACTGTTAAATCTTGTTAATGAGTTAATAAAACATATAAATTTCTATATAAAATTTTTGGTAACTATTTCATTATCACTGGCTCCTTTTGTAATCAGATATACTGTACTTTATACCTTAAAACATTTTTTTTTTTTTTTGGAAAAGTGGCCCATGGATTTAACTACCTTGACAAGGGGTCTGTAACATTAAAAACATCAAGACTCTAATGTTTAGAGGGTCGTAGTCATCTTTTGTATCTCTAGGGCATTTAACTTGGTAATTAATACATACTTACAGAATCAAAGAAACTGATTTAGGATTGAAACTGTGTCCCCAAATAATACTTTGAATGTCTATAGTAGAGTACTATACGGCTTAATTTGTCAAATGCTTTAGATGAAGATATAATTTATTTCTCTGTATTACACACCTTAATTAAGCAATACTTGTCCAAGTGGTTGAGTTTGATTTTTCACTGAATATATGTATGCAGAAATACTTTTAAAATCTTGGCATCTGTGTCTTGGAATAACAGCAGGAATAAGAGCTATTGAGCATGAAGGAAAGAGGAGTTAGTAACACAAAACAAGAGGGGGCCTGGGGCTCCTGGGTAGCTCAGTGGGTTGAGCCTCTGCCTTTGGCTCAGGTCATGTCAGGGTTCTGGGATCAAGCCCTGCATCAGGTTCTCTGCTCAGTGGGGAGCCTGCTTTCCCCCTCACTGTCTGCTTGTGATCTCTGTCAAATAAAGAGTCTTAAAAAAAAAAAAAAAAAGAGGGACCCACTCTTAGAAGTAACTCTGGCAAATTATTTCACTTTGTGCTTTCAAGTAAGATCAGGTAGAGAAATCATCTGATGAATTTATTTAAAATCCAGGTCCCCAGGGACACCTAAGTGGCACAATCAGTTATGCATCCAGCTCTTGGTGTTAGCTCAGGTCTTGAACTCAGGGGTCTGCTTAAGACTCTCTCCTCCCTCTGCCCCTCCCCTCATACACTCATGCACTACACACATTCTAAAATATTCTTTAAAAAAAAAAAAATGAAGATCTCCGATCTCAGATTTTTAAGCAGTGTATGTAGGCCAGAATCTGCATTTTTTGTGTGTATCTCAGATTCTGATGCTGGAAGCCTGTACATCAAACCACAGAATATCACAGAAAAACATGTATTTGATGTTGTTAAATGCTACCACATTTTAAAACATAAACAGGTTCAGGGAGTGCCTGGGTGGCTCAGTTAAGTGTCTGCCTTCGGTTCAGGTCATAACCCTGGGGTCCTGGGATCCAGCCCTGAGGTTTTGGGGGAGGGGGGTTCCCTCTCAGCAGGGAGTCTGCTTTTCCCTCTTCCCAGGCTTGTGCTCTCAAATAAATAAAATCTTAAAAAACAACAACAAAAAACCAAAACCCCCCAGATTCAAAGTTAATTTGCCTAGGCTGACACCTTAGTTACTAATTATCAGACCAGAATCCAGAACTCAGGCCTGAGTTCACAGTATTTCAAGCTATGCCTTTGGAATTTTTTTGACTGACATTCAAGTGGGACATAAAACCTGAAGTCACTTCAGGTATTGACAGACCAAACTCTGAAAATGGTTTTTAGGTAATACTTCCTTGTCAATCTTTTTTTTTTTTTTTTTAAGATTCTATTTATTTATTTGACAGAGAGAGATCACAAGCAGACGGAGAGGCAGGCAGAGAGGGAGATAGAAGGAAGCAGGCTCCCCGCTGAGCAGAGAGCCTGATGCGGGGCTTGATCCCAGGACCCCAAGATCATGACCTGAGCCGAAGGCAGCCGCTTAATCCACTGAGCCACCCAGGCGCCCCTCCTTGTCAATCTTTTTTAAGGTTTTTTAATTTGAGAGGGCAAGAGCTCGAGAGAGGTCTTAAGCAGGCAGGAGGGGTAGAGGGAGAAGCAGACTCCCTGCCTAGCAGGGAGCCTGATGCAAGACACACACACACAACAGCAAAGGCTGGGATCAAGTCTTGCATCAGGATATATATATATATATATATATATATATATATATACACACATGGTATAGTTTTTTATACATATACATACTCATATTATACATTATATATATTTATATAATTTCTATATACACAAATAGGCTGTAGTTCTTTGATCTCAACTAATTCATAAGTATTTTAACAGCATATTCTGGCCAGTCGTACTGGAAAAGTTACTTTTCAGTTACCTGTGAACTATTAAATCCATCTGGCTTTTTTGTTTTGTTTTGTTTTAGGTCAAGAGTTTATTTGAGAGCGACAGTCATAGTGAGAGAGAAAGCACCAGCAGGGGGATGAGGAGAAGCAGGCTCCCTGAGCAGGGAACCCAACATGGGACTTGCTCCCAGTACCCTGGGATCACAACCCATGCCAAAGCCAAATATTTAACCAACTGAACCACTCAAGTGCCGTATTAAGTGCATTTTAAGTGAATTCAACATATACCAAGGTTTATTTCAGAAGTTTAGGGTTATCTCAAGGTACAATGGGTTTCAAGTTGCTACTTAGTTTACTGAAAACCAGAATGGATTCAGGCACATAAATGAACAGCCTATGTAATGTCTACCTTCTATCTTAAGACTACTGAGCAGGTAGGTATTCTTAATATTAATAATAATTACTTGCATTAACTTGGTAGTAAGCAGGAGTACCAGAGGTTTCTGAATCTGGATAGAACTTTGGTCCCATAAATCATTACAGTAAATATGTTTTCATGCCTTTCTCTCCCTTCAGTTGGAAGTGGTAGAAGAGTGCTGCATAGGCTTACATTTGTCAGAAATAGGTTATTAGCTTGATGTATCAAGTGTTAGCTAACCTGGGGAGTCATGTTGGGTGTAGAGCCTTGCACAATGCATTGTAGTTCAAAATGTAACTTGTAACAGAGAGTAATTCAATTGGTAGCCACAAGTGTCTTTTCTTAGAAATATTAAGTTATTTCTTCTGGTGCCTAACTCATCAAAGTAAATATAATCACATTTGGACACAGTGAGTCAGTGTCAGGACCTAGTAATAACCTATTTCCTTTGATATTTTTTATTATACTGAATCCTTACCTGTCTTAGCTATTCCCTTCTTTTGCTGATGTCTTTCGATTTATTTTGCCAGTTAAACCTCTGGAGGGAAACAGCAACTCATTTAAATTGTTAGCTAATGACAGTGAATTCAAGCAATGGAAAATCCTAACTGTCAGAACTGGATTTTCCATTTTTTATTGAGGGTTCTATAGCTGTAAGATGTTACTTTTCCTCTTATGCATTTTTGAATGTTTCTACAATCATACCTTTCTCACAGAAGTAATTAAAAGAATCCTTCTCAGACTTCTCGAGGTAATGTGTCTTGGTAATCATAGCCAGGCAAGAACAGACAAGTTTTGTTCAAGTTTAATCTCCTGGTCAAATGAGTAGTTTTCTCTAATAGTGGTTGTGAGGATCCCAGGCAGGTTTGGTTGGTAACTATTGATGATATTGGTATAAAGGGCAAACACCACCCTTTTAGGACCAGTAATTTCTCAAAGGAAACCCTAGGCCCTTGGTCATTGCTATGCTTTTCTGGAATGGTCATAAAAATGCACTATTCTTCCAGCAGAAGTTTGGTTAAATAGGCAGCCACAAAAGCCTAGAAGGAACACAAACAGGAACAGGATCAAAATGGAAAGGAAATATAATCAAATGTAAAGTATGGAACATTCATAGAAAAAATTACCTAAGTACTTCAGAGCTCTTCCACTTTTCCCCTCGCCTAATTTGGGGCATCACAGAATTCTAAGTCTTAATTCCTTTGAGAAATGATCAAACTGCTCTGAAGTAAGAGTGTGATTTTGGCCTCTAAATAGGAAGATTTAAGTAAAAACCCTCTTTTGTTCCCACATACCCTCTTGTTATTTCCCATTATTTCTTGCCTCTTCCACAGCCAAACTTTATAAAAGTTATCTAAATTCAGTACCTACTTTTTGCCCCACTCCCATTCATTCACTCCCAAGCCCCTGAAATCTGGCATCTTCATACTCAATTTTTCAACTTTTCCATTACAAGCAACCCAGAACTCCCAACAAATGCCAAACAGGTCCCAGCAATGTGAAAGAGAAGAGTTGAGTTTATCTGGAAAATGAGAAAATCCAGCAACCCATTTTAGGCGAATACATAGCAACATGAAAAGCAACAAAAACTGCTCATAAACTATCTCAGGACCAGCAGGAAACAAAGAAGCAAACAATTTTGGAAAGACACACAAACATGAATATTGAAAACGGATCATGGAGCTAAAACTTGAAACAACCATAATGCCCAGCATTAAATACACAAAGAGTAAACAAAGCAAACCTGGAATGAACATTCTTGCATTGAGACTGTCAAATGCAAAAGGTGATTAAACGTAAAATTCATTACCAAAAATTAGCACTTAACTTTCACCACATTCACAATTGTTGAAACAGAGTAAATGCACCATACTATTATTACTCAAGTATTCCACAGAAATAGCAGAAGACCGGTAAAGGTTATTTATCACTACACTTACATAAGATGCTATTTAGTTTCAATATAGCAATCACAATGTAAGTGCTCTACGAAGTATGTCAATGTTATTTGCAGTTAACTTTTATGTTACCACTTCTGCAACTGCTTTATTTCATCCTGTGTCAAAACTTTAAAAAATTAAAGCTTTTCTCTATTTTTGTCTTGTATATAAAATACTATGAGACACAAAGTCACTCTAAATATACTGACATTGACTAAGAGAATAAACACCAGCCAGTTCGATGGGGACAATTACATAAAAACTATAAGATCCCACTTGATATCATACTAATGACTAAAAGTCTACAGCAAGAGGATAATAAGGAGGAAATCTGAGGTTTTTTTGCTCAATGTGTTGAAAAAAATTGTCACTTAGGTTATATCAAAGATTATAGCTGCTAATTTTTATCTTCTGGTGGTGAAGTAGCTCAAACAAGTCCCCAAGCTACTCAATTTGATAAACACCTATGTGCTAAATTCATCAAAACAGGACTGTTAAGGTGTTAAGGGGGTAACTGATGAACATTTCCTAAAAGGTTTTTTTTTTTTTTAAGATTTTATTTACTTATTTGACAGGCAGAGATGACAAATAGGCAGAGAAGCAGGCAGAGAGAGAGGAAGGGAAGCAGGCTCCCCGCTGAGCAGAGAGCCCAATGCGGGGCTCAATCCCAGGACTTGGGATCATGACCCGAGCCGAAGGCAGAGGCTTTAACCCACTGAGCCACCCAGGTGCCCCCTAAAAGGTTTTAAGATACAACTCATTGAGGATTAACCCTTTATATCAAGTTCAAATCCACACAGCATCCTCAAAAGCCTCTATATCAAGTTAAGAATTTTAAGTACGTGTCCATTTGCATAACTGCTTACAACTGCACATCTCTGCAGTTTCCTTAAAAGGCTTTATATTCGTAAACATTTATATTTGATTAAATTCATCTTCACATACTTAAACTCTTAAAAGAAATACCCTCTAGTGCTACAATTACTCAAACCTATTAAAAATTAAAAAAACAGAATCATAGGATAAACAGGGCTCATTTCTCAGGTTAATCATTAACTATGGACATTTATATTTTAAATGCTGACCCGGGGATATTTACTGCATTTACCTTCAGTGGCCTATAAAATCCAGCAGCTAAAATTATGCCAATTTGTTACAAACACAATGCATCAACTAAGACTAGAAAACATACATTGTAGTTTTCTGAATATTAAGTCAAAGTGGAAAATAAGGATTAAAGTTTGCAGAATGAGTGAAGATCTCCCCTAGAGAAAGTCCAATCGCTAAACTCTGCACCTCATGCTTATTTGTTTTCACTACTAAGAATGTACACTAGAAAATATCTAACTTAATCTAAGGTGAGTCTGAAAAGAAACCTTTTGGTAAAAATGTTTTCTTCCCCTTTAAGTTTGCTTGTCTCAACTCTGATCAGGTTAGAGTAATTTTTAATTTGACTACTGGGTCTATATCACCTTTGGGTTACTGACATTTCATTTCTGATAGGTAAAAAAATTAATTCTATTTTGGAAAAGAGATACAAAAGGGCAGACAATAGAGCTGTTTTCTCAAATTTCATAGCTTGGAATAGAAAAAGCATTACTTTAGAACTTTAAGATATGAAACAATTCTAACATTTTTCATAATTCAGCAAATCATTTTCTTTAAGGGAATACAATACAGTGATTCTCAATGAAGACAGAACCTGATTTTCATAATTGACTTGGGACTTCTTCAAGCTACATATGTATACAAGTGTTTAACAATGAAATTGTTACTATGTAATTTTTTTAACTTTTAATTTTTTTTAAAGATTTTATTTATTTATTTGACAGAGAGAGATCACAAGTAGGCAGAGAGGCAGGCAGAGAGAGAGGAGGAAGCAGGCTCCCCGTGGAGCAGAGAGCCCAATGCAGGACTCGATCCCAGGACCCTGAGATCATGACCTGAGCCGAAGGCAGCAGCTTAACCCACTGAGCCACCCAGGTGTCCTTAACTTTTAATTTAAACTTTAAATTTTTTAAACTTTTTAGTCACTCAAGCACAACTATCATCTCTTAGGAACATAACTCAGTAACAGGCATTTTACATTAACTTTAGTAGTATGGGCTGAAAAAGATTGTAGCCCTGTATCACTATATGAAAGGAAGAAATGGAACTGTATTTTGTTAGGAACTTGGTCACACAAATTTGACTTAACTGTTGGAAGAATATATCTGAATTAATCCTTGTCCTTGGGGCTCTAACTACTCTGTGGTTAATTTTTAAAAACAGCCAATAAAAAAGTAGTCTACCCAACTGTTAAAAAAAAATCCACAATTTACATGTTTCAAAGTCCTTTGCTAAGTGCTTTACATAGATTATTTTGTTTAATCTTTACTAACATCCTTACAGAGGCTGCTATTATCAATGAGGCTTAGAAGATTATGAATGGCTGTGAAACTGAGCAAGCCACTTTAGATTTCAAACTGAAGCAGCAGAATCCAGGCCAACATTCCTCAAAATACTAAAGTCAGTCTTCATATTCCACATCCAAGAGGGCTCCGGTCCTCTAAAGATGGATCCATTAAGGGCCTGAATGATAGGGCTGCTTTAATCATTTCAAATGCTTGTCCTCTTGGATCTTGTATTTTTTCTTTAGCAGACATACATGACATAATGTTAAAGGATTTTCAAAGCAGAGACCACAGACAAATTCAGTACTGAATCAAAGGATTTGGGGCTAAAAAGATGCTCCACTGCATATCATTTACCTAAATATCAAGAATACTAAGATAACATCAATAATTTAAAAAATTTAGGACTCAGGGCAAGGAGAGGAGTTATTGAAAAAAAAAAGTATTTTCAGAAAATCCTAGTACCTTATTGCTTCTAGGTACTTGATTCTTTTACATTTTTGAATAGCTTTACCATAATCTTGTGATAGCATGAGCTCTTACTTGGGTAGGTGTCTCTTATCACAACTTTCTTGGTATCATGCTAAACTCTCAGTCTCAGAAATATCTAGGTAAGTCAGATATCACAGTACTCATAAGGCTAAACTGAAATCTCTCCCACCTCCTCACCAATGTACAAACTGATGTACAAATCATTTCCTCATCTATACATTTTGAGAATTCATTTGTGGGTATAATTAGTTGTGAAACTAAAATCTTTGCCTAAACTTTTGTTATTAGTGTAATCCACCACAATAAACACAAATACAGGATGTAGAGGACAACTGTACCCTACCCCTGTACATTCATTCAGTTTTGAAAATAGAGAATAAATTGTTCCAACCTGGCAGAATAATTCAACAGGGATGAGTGAACGATAGTTAAATATTTTTAGAGGTGATCCTGACACAACACTGTTGAAAAAATTGCTGGAAGAGCAAATGACTCAATACACTTTAATGAGCTACCTATAATTGGTAATACAAACCAACACCCTAATTCTTTTCTTAGATGAAAAGAACCTAAGTTGCTTTATACCCTAAAGGCATTCTTAATCCCACTTTTCAGTTTTCCTAACCCAGTGTTTTCTCTGGGACACTAAGGTTATTCTTTTAGAAGCTGGTATCACCAACTCCTTAAATATTAACTTGGTAAATAAAATTTCTAAGGAAGAATGCACAATTTCTGCCCTAAAAGTTAAAGGTTAAATCACTGAACTTTAAAAAAAAAAATTAGATGTTTTATTTCATTAATTAGATGTCCACTGGATTTAAGCCTGGAATAACTCCAAACTACCCAAACATATGACAAATTATAAATTATAGAAATTACTGCATTATATAGGTCTAGTTTCTCACCTACGAGATTTGTAAGCAATCTGCCCTCACTCCCAAAAATCTGTCTTTCACAGGTAATCAGATGTAGGTTACTGCTTATATAAAGAAATATTTTACACCATGAACAAGATTCACTACAGGTTTGTAAAATAAGACATACCAGTGAACCACCAATCCCTAAAAATAATTAAAAAAGAGTTTGAAACTAAGCTAAATGCAAAGCTGTCCACTGTTTTCTCTCTGTTAAATGCAAAACACTTCTACAGTTATACTGAAGGTCTGAAAGAAAACAGCAAACATTTCATTCCCTTTCCTATACTTACCATGATTATTTGAAAAGAAGGTGGTTCTGAATAAGAGAAATATTTGTATGAGCCTTTCCCATTGTTGTACTGCACAGATAAATGAGACTAACACATGTTACCTCTGTTAAAAATGAAACAAAGCCTTTCATCTTGTGACTTGTTCCCAGAAACAGGACAGAAGATGATTCTTCTAAGTTTTTGTAGTTATCATTTGTATACATCTGAAAGACTATTTCTACCATGTTTTATTATTTTTAATCACTCTGCCTAGCTTCTCCAGATAGGAGAATCCATCCATCAGCTGTAATATTACTAACTACTAACAGAGAGACGAAAGGCATATCCTTAATGACCCAAAGTAACAAGTTAATAATTTTGTTTTCCGAATAACTGTGGAGAAAAACAAAATATGTATCGTATTTTTAACCCTTCAGACACCCTCAGAAAGAAATTTTCCATCTTTCATAGTGTAGACAGACTCTGAAAAAGAACAAACACACAGCATTGTTTTAGTAACACAATTGGAAAAAAAAAAATACAGTTCATTTGATACTGTCCAAGGTAACTTGAAGACCAGGGACTCTGGTTTCAGTTAGTTAAAAAAAAATTACTTAAGGTAATCGTATATATGGAGTACCACAAATTAACACTAACTCTATTTTTATTTTTTTTTTAACACTAACTTTATTTTTAAAGTAAGTTGGTGGTCCATGCTAATGAACATCCTATCTTCTCAATATTTTAGCATACACTCTTAAGTTTATCCAAGACCCCACGTTACTTCGAAACCGACCATAGGGCTATCGTCAATAATATCCCTGGCATTTTAAACCGGGAGATACTCCCTTAGACCTCTCTTAATCTTTTCTTAACTGGGGCGCCACAGCACCGCCCCCTTCCAGCTTAGTTACTCGTGTCAACACTGATTTCTTTGGA
Organism: Mustela nivalis; assembly: GCF_964662115.1. Taxonomy (NCBI): domain Eukaryota; kingdom Metazoa; phylum Chordata; class Mammalia; order Carnivora; family Mustelidae; genus Mustela; species Mustela nivalis. Next base: position 54,641,337 of record NC_139028.1, read on the forward strand.
CCCTTCTGGCAAATCATTCCTTTATGAAAAACCAGTGAGGGTACGAAACCTTGCGGAGGGGTAAGGAAGGCTGGAATATAAGTGACAAAAAGATTAAAAAAAAAAAAAAAATTAGGAGGAATAACCCAACTCCGTGGGTGGAAGCTGGCTTTTCAGACCAAAGTGAGAAGGGTCGCCGTCCAGGGTCCCCGCAGCCCAAACAAGACGCCAACGCTTCCGAGGATCCTATTAGTCAGCCTAAGTGATGCTCTGGGCTCAGAAGTAAACAGATGTCCTCAATCCCTTAATAAGAAAAAGGACGAGAACGGATAGGGTGTCTATACAACCTGCTGGACCTTAAGGCCGAGGCCCAGTGGGCCTCTTGATACTGCCTCCAGCCGGACCCACCCTACAATTTGTCCCCAGTTGCCGCGTCCGCTCCCGGGTCCCCAGGTTTGGGCCCTAGGCTCTCCAACCCGTTTATGCTCCACCTCACCGTCCCCACCGCACCACCATTCCGCTCGCGCGCTGCCTAAAACCTCGGCCAGGCTCCGCGGACTGCTCCCGGTACTCCTAACATGGCGCCCGAGACCCCTTCGCTTCTTTGGCCCACTCTGGGCGCGTCTGATCTTGGCGCATTTTGGGCATTGTAGTTCCCGCGGTGGCCTCGGTGTCCCACCAAGCCTTTAGAAGACTACGATTCCCAGAATGCACGGCTCCTGAGCATGGCTATTGGGGCCTTTCGGACAGAGGGATGATGTCATTGCAAAAACCCCACTGCATTCATTGTGCTACGGTCTATCCACCCCCCTGCTGCTGCTGGGCTTGCGATTGCCGCTTGCTCCAGCTGAGCTAAGAGTAACAGCAGCACCAGGGCAGGGACTGACTCCAGCCCTTGGACTTAGGACATCGCAACACGTTCACTTGCCTGCGTGACTCATTCGCACATCATTTCTGTTTATGCCTGGGGTGGGGAGAAATATCCCAAACCAGGTGAGTTGAAGTGATTTATTCAAATGGTTCTACCAAGTTATTCCTCCCGCTGAATTCTCAAGGCTTTCTTTTGGGGCGATGGGGGCGGGAGGACTGGAGAGGTGTTCGAAAGTGCTGCTAAGTGAAAAAGCTCTGTGCAATTTGGGTCACTGCAAAGAACAACTCTAGCAACCTTCCCCCGCGGGAGGACCGATTGCTGCCGATTCCCTAGTCGCAACTCCCCTCAACCTTTTGAGGATTAGAGAGGGGGGCTGGGCTGGGAAAGATGTTGGGAAGCGCTCTTGGAAAATCAGAAAAAGGCAGAGGTGGGGGACTGCAGTCCTGTCACATACGGCCCCGAGTGCTGAGGTTTGAGTGGGAAGGGGTGATGCGTGGGGAGAAATGGAGACAGTGATTTCATGTGGTTGCACTACTTTAGAACATTCCTGTGTCGCTTGGGCAAGCACACGCTATTTATTTTTAAGATGAGCGTGCTTCTGAGTAGGTTAAGTTTTGTGGTGCTCTATTTTATGTGTGTGTGTGTCTGTGTCATTTGTCTCGCCTTTTCTGCTGATTTGAGGTGACAGTGTCCTTTACTGGTGCACTCCCTGCTAGTCAGAAACATTTCACGTGTCTGGGGAAGCTTCTCTTAGGCTGCTGGAAGGAGCATTTTTGTTAAGTGTTTTTCTTCTTCCCACTGCAGGATTGTTTGGAAGTGGAGCCGACAGATTTGTGCTCCTGTGAGTGTTTTAAATGATGTTGCAGTAGGCTCCTTGCCACTGACAATGGTACCATAATGAGCTGTCTTTTCGTGAGGCACAATCACCAGTCACAACTAACGGTTTGGAGAACGGATTAGGGAAACCCTGGTTCGTTCTAACGCATTAGGGAAAGGAAAAGTTAGAAGCACTGTTAACCTTTATTTGCCGTTACTGAAAGGTACCCGAAAGGTATCTTCTGAAACGAAGAGTGATCCTGGCTAGGGGAACCAAGGAGCATAGAAGTGGGGGTCTTTTGGTTTTGTTTTTGGGGGTTTTGTTTTTAAGCGAACTGACACATTTAATAGGACAGAAAGCATTCTGGCTTGTGTGATTTTGGCTCTTGTAAGAGTTATTAGGATGATTAGTGCAATAAATGTTACTTTGGGATAAACAGCTGGCTAACTCCAGAACAGATGGGGCCAGTCTTAGCCGAGAGAGATCTACAACCTTGGAAATGAATGGACTTGGGGTCAACCACACCCCCTCCTGGAATGTCAAAAGAAGGAGAAATGCCAAAGCATTTTATGCTTAACTCTAAATTGCCAAACCTCTTTATAGGCAGTTCAGAAATTGGGTGAAAGTCATTCCTGGTTGCCTTCTGCTGCTGAACACATTTTTTTCATTTTCAGTTCAGACCCTTAGGTCTCCAAAGTTGCAGTTGGGTGATGCTTCGTTAAATGCTGCTTGTTACTGAATGCAAAGGACAGTCCATTGTATGGGCTTTGTAGTAGAGTGATTTATTGAGATGCAATGAGCAGCTTTGGGATTTGGGAAAAGACTGCCTGGTTTTGCTTCCTTCTACTTCTCTGATGCTTACTGTCAATTCTCCTGGGTACCTTACCGTTTTTTGCCTATACCTTCCCTGCCCCACCCCTCTATGTCTGTTGAAGTTCTTTCAGTTTCTTTCCCTGTTTCTCCGTTTACAATTCTCACTTTTCCTCTGTTTCAAAATTTCCCTCTTCTCACCAATATGTCAAGTCACTCTAAGTCTTTTTCCAATCTCTGAATACCTTCCCCACCCCTTCTCTACCTCACCCAGAAACTCCAGGGTAAAGGTGGACTGTGTGAGTATTTATTCCAGAGAGTCCTCTTAGAAGCTTTGACTTTTTTTTTTCTTTTTCTTGCAGTGGGTGCTAGGCAGGATGAGCAGCAACAAGCCTGAGCCTTTGGCCTGCTCTGTCGTTTCTGTAATGGACATAATTTGGCCTCAGCAGCTTGTGGGCAATGCAGTGTTGCAGTTGAGCCTATGTCACTGTAGTTTTCATTGGTACCTGTATTAAGAATGGAAATAAGTCAAGCAGAGAGAGTCAATTATCATATGGTTGTACTTATTTGTGGAGCATAAGGAATAACACGGAGGACATGGGGAGATGGAGAGGAGAAGGGAGTTGGGGGGAAATCAGAGGGGGAGACAAACCGTGAGAGACTGTGGACTCTAAGAAACAAACTGAGGGGTTTGGGGAGGGTGGGAGGTTGGGTGAGCCTAGTGATGGGTATTATGGAGGGCATGTATTGCGTGGAGCTCTGGGTGTGGTGCATACACAATGAACTTTGGAATACTGAAAAGAAATTTAAAAAATAAATAAGAATTTTTTTAAATGCTTTAAAAAAAATAACTGCCAGTGCGTTAGCAGTGTTTTAAAATGTTTTCTATGAGGGGTACCTGGCTGGCTCAGGAGAAAGAGCATGTGATTCTTGATCTTGGGATTGTGAGTTTGAGCCCCACGTTGGATGTATAGAGATTACTTAAATATGTAAAAACTCAAAAACAGCAAGTGCTTTACACGAACTGTTCTCTTAATTCCTAAAGAAAAAGAAGACTTTGAAGGGCTTCTTTCTCATTTTATACTTTTTCTTTCCCTGATTTTTGCTCCGGTAAGTGGCGGGAAGGCCATCTTTTCTGTTGATTGCTGAGGAGCAATCCAGGTGGCCAAACTGCCCATTTGCTTTTTTTGAAGACACTTGGAGTGGCAACAGTGTTCCCTCCGGTGATGTCTTCTTTGTGGCTGAAAAGAATTTTATTTGTTCTCTAGAGGACAAAGGTGTGGTGGTGGTTGTGTTTAACTCATTTAATGCTTTTCCGGGCATAGAGAGTCTAACTGTTTTTGGTATGGAGGCAACTACTGTGACAGGCAGATTGAGAAGTTGTCTTTCGAAGCCTCTCTCTCACCCCCTTCTCATTCCTATTTTTCTTATTCTAAAATGCTCCGTCCCCCTACCCAAGCTGATAAGTGTTTTGTGGGGACAAATGAGCTGAATGATCGGTTAGATTTGTCCCCATCACTATGTCTGTGACCTTGAATAAATATGCATTTCTTTTCTGCCTCTGTTTACATTTTTGCAAATGGATAATGATCCTTGCCTCTTGGTTTAATTGTTCGCATGGCATAGCCTGCTACAGTTTGTTCCCAGCCCATAAACTTGATGACAAATATTAATTGAGCAGCTCGTGTGTTTTAAGAACTATGGATACATCAGTTGGAAGAGAAGCTTCCCAGGGTGACTGGGTGACTCAGTCGGTTAAATGCCTGACTCTTGATGTTGGCTCAGGTCATGAGCTCAGGGCTGTGAGATGGATCTGCCCTCGGTGTGGAGCCCGCTTGATATTCTTTCTCCTTCTCCCACTGCCCCTCCCCTTGCTTGTTCATGCACGTGTGTACTCTTTATCTCTAAATAAATAAATTAAATCTTAGAAAAAAGAGGAGAAAGAAAGAGAAGCTTTCCCAGCCCTCATGGAGTTTCTATTCTAATAGAGAGACAATCATTGGACATAGTGTGATGAATGTTACTATCAAAAGGGGATATACTATATAGGGGAATAGGACTGCCTCACTGGTACTTTCACCTTGTTTCGGGAAATCAAGAAAGGTTTCCTGTGGGAGGTGGCACTTCAAGAAACTTGAAGAGTGAGTGGAAGTAATTTAGGTTGGGAATGAGAGGTGCTTGCAGGGAGACAAAGAGGATTTCTGACAAGGGAAACTGCATGTTCAAAGTACAAAAGGAAGAGTAGTAAATTGAAGATTTGAAAGGAGGTCAGTCAGTATATGGGAGCAGAGCTGGAGAAGAGAGGCCAGACTGGGCTGGAGAGGTGAGCAGAGTCTAGAGAGTGGGCAGTTTTCTGAGCCTCATGTGAATTTTGGTCTTAATCCTAAGAGCAATAAGAACCTAATAAAGGGCTTTGAATAGCTAGGTGAATTATTTATGTAGAATGATATGACAAACATCATCTTGGCTGTTAAGTGAGGAAGAGATTGGAGGAGAGGATTGGCCAAAGTCAATGTGTGGAGGACAAGTAGCAAGTAATTCTCCTCCTCTATGTGAGAAGTAATGGTGGCTTGGATCTAGGGTGGGGGCAGAGGGCTTGGAGAGGAGGAAAGAGATTAGAGAGAGGCAAAACTTGAAGAATATAATTGATAAGATTACTGATTGATTGGATGTGGGGATAGGGAGAAGGGGGACTAAAGATGACTTGAATCTTTCCTTGAGCAACTGGGAATGCAAAAGAGAACACTGGAGAAGAGACCAGATTTTTGTTTGTTTGTTTAAGAAGGAGGGACTTTTAGCCATGTTCAGTTTGAAATTCCAGACAGACATATTATACAACTTATATGGAGTATGGGGCACCTAGGTGGCTCAGTCAGTTAAGTGTCTGCCTTCTGCTCAGGTCATGATCCCAGGGCTCTGGGATCAAGTTCCACATTGAGCTCCCTGCTCATTGGAGAGCCTGATACTTCCCTGGGTGTGTTTGTGCTCTCTCTCTGCCAAATAAATAAATAAAATCTTTTTTAAAAAAAAGTCCCATTAGGGACTCCGAATATTTGTTGATTGAATATATTAAGTCACTGAGTGTCCATTCAAAGGAAGTATCAATGCACTGGAAGAGAGGGTATTTAGTAATGAAAGTGTCAAATGTGAAACTCTTTTAACAAATTCATTAAAATGTATTCCTGAGACCTGCACCCTTTGAGGTGTTATATAGATGACTTATAGGAAAATTCAGAAATATTTCAGATCTGGTTTCTTTTTGGACTGAACTTCCTTTAGTCAAGTTAGTTTCTCAAAAAATTATTTTAAAATTGTATAGAGTTCCTTAAATCAATGGGTCTCACACTTTTGAATTGTATAGGTAAGCAAAATTCCAAAAAATAAGGTAAAATTGCCTGAGCTGTTTTGACAATGGTTATTTTTCTATAGTAGAGATAGATTTTTAAAAAAATGACCCTTTCACTTTTAGACAATACTTTCAAAATTAACAATATATTGAGCTTTATGAAAATTCTCTACTTTGTCTTTATTTTTCTCATTTTGTTGCAGAATAGTAAAAAAAAAAAAAAAAAAGAACAAAACACCAGAATGTTATAATAATTTATGGAACCAATGCCCTATTTTCTTGGCTGTGGTGGAAATGTGGCCCATCTCCAAATAAGAACACTTCCAAGTATGGAAGAATTTTGTATAGGCCATAGATAATTTATTTTCAGTTCCTTTTTTATAGTAATCCAATCACTGAAAACTAGATGGGTCTCTTCGAGATGTATCTAAGGTCACAGTTCTTATTTGTTCCTGGAGGATCCTCATGAAGCCCCTCATCCCTGAGATTATATTTTAAAGTGTGTGTGTATGAGAGAGAGAGTTCACATTCACATATTTTTCTATCACTATATGTGTGTCCTTGGGCAAGTTATTTAACTTCTTTAAATTTCAGTTTTTTTGCAAGAGTGTTATGAGGTTTAAATGAGATAATATGTTTTAAGTATCTGGTACTATGACTGGTATAACTGATGCTCATAGTAACTGTTTTTAACATTATATTTATTTATTGGTTTAAATATTTTATTTACTGGTTGATCCTTGTTTAGTATCCATAGTGGTAACACAAAGAAAAAGATAACAGTATAACCAGACAACTGGAGGCAATGAGAAGTATATTTCACTGATGTAGAATTCTTGCCAGAAATGTTTAACCTAAATCTAATCATGAGGAAATAATCAAGCAAATCCAGATTGTGGGACATACTGTAAAACAGCTGGCCTGCGATCTTCTAAAATGTCAATGTCGTGAAAGACAAATAAAACAAAATAAAGCAAAATATATTGGGGATCAATCTAGATTAAAGAAGACTGGAAGTATGACAGCCAAATGCCATACGTAACCCTTGATTGGATTCTGGACTTAAAAAAAAAAAAAGCTATAAGGGACATTTTGGGGACAAAGGGGGAAATTTGAATGGGAATTGCATATTAGGTAATCAGTAACAATGTTAGTTTTCTTGGATGTGATAACAATTCCATCTGCTTAGCCTGACATGCTATGGATATTGATGTCTAGATCAGTTGCCATTCCTGAATGTCGTCATTAGGAATGTCACACCAAAGCTAGAAGACATCAAGGGCTGCTTCATAAGGTAGTGATTTTCTTGGTCCCTAAAGGTATTTAATTAGCCGACAGGCTATAATACCAATTACTGGGGATGTTGTAAGTGATTTTTAAATGTCCTTTCTAGGGGTGTCTGTGTGGTTCAGTTGCTTACGTGTTCTACTCTTGATTTCAGCTCAGGTCATATCTCAGGGTCCTGAGATCGAGCCCCACATTGGCCTCCGCACTCAGTGTAGAGGTGCTCGCATTGTCTCTCAAATAAATTGGCCAACCCTTTTGGGTCCTCTCCCTCCTTGGGAGTTTTGGACTGTCAGATTGCTGTAACTCAATAAACTTATTTTCTGCCCATCAAAAAAAAAAAAAAAAAAAACAATCTTTTTTTAAAAAGTGTCCTGTCTAAACACTATACTGTTATTCTTTAAGAATGCAAACTTCTAGAGCTGATACTCTACCTTTGATATTACTAAAGGTAGTAATACAGATGGAGCACTAGCTGCTTCCAAAGTGAAGAGGATGGGGTGCCTGGATGGCTCAGTGGATTAAGCCACTGCCTTCAGCTCAGGTCATGATCCCAGGGTCCTGGGATGGAGTCCCCTCATCGCATCGGGCTCTCTGCTCTGTGGGGAGCCTGCTTCCTCCTTTCTCTCTGCCTGCCTGTCCCTGACTTGTGATCTCTGTCTGTCAAATAAATAAATAAAATAAATCTTTAAAAAAAACAAAACAAACAAACAAACTAACAAAAAAACAAAGTGAAAAGGAAAGGATGGCAAGAGGCACACAAATATTTATCTTAAATTTTTTTTGAGTCTAGACATAACATAGGATTAATCAAAATTTATTATAAGAATACACAATGTATTGGATAGTGGAAATTCCCCTTAATTCCACTTCACAAAGATAATCACTTTTCAGATTTTGATGTATGCTCCTCTGTCATTTTTCCTTCATACATATACTAATGATATTATCTATAATTCTGCTTGCTGTCTCGTAATATATTTTGAGCAGTTGTCCCACATATTTGCATGTCACTCTAATTTACCTATTTCCATGGCTGTTAGGCACCACTGCAATGAGCATTTGAGAACACATTTTTTTTTTTGTGATGAATTTGTGGGAATATTTCTGTAGGACACATTTCTGGGGGTAGAAATGCTGGGTCAGAGGGCATCTCTTTAATTGCCCCCTGATTTAAATTCTTTTTTTTTTTTTTTAAAGATTCCATTCATTTTATTTGACAGACAGAGATCACAAGTAGGCACATTTCGGCAGGCAGAGAGAGAGAGAGGAGGAAGCAGGCTCCCTGCTGAGCAGAGAGCCTGATGCGGGGGCTCAATCCCAGGACCCTGGGATCATGACCTGAGCGGAAGGCAGAGGCTTTAACCCACTGAGCCACCCAGGCGCCCCCTCCCCCCACCCTAATTTAAATTCTTATCAGTAGTCGTTGACAGTGCCATTTCTACATACCTTTGCCAAGTCCATTAGCCACTTGCACTGAACTCTTAATAAAGGAAAAAAGTTGTGATGGGTGAACAGAAAGTGGGCAAAAGTGGAATCACAGAGTTCCTGCTAGTTTTTGTGAAGGGTATAATAAGGTTAGTATGTAAATACTACGGAAACCTCTGGAAAAAAGAAATAAAAATACATCATCTCTGCCTACAACACAATGTGATATTTAAAAAGTGAACTGAAACAATAAAGCAGCCAAGAGTTTTCCCCAGAAAATTCTGCAGAAAATTTTTATTTTTGAGTTATGGTTAGCTTCACTAAAATGTGGACAGCATCAACCTTGGGATGAAAATAACCTCCTCTGCTCACTTCCTCTCCATGTCAGTCACACCACCACACTAGAAAGGGGAATTTAAGTTCCATTTTTTAATATCTGAACTAGGTGGGTAAAAGGCCTGATGGTTCCTCTTTCTGAATATTGATAGAAGCAGTCCCAGAGCAGATTTTGGCATTTTTCTGTAGAAAAGGTATGAATTTAGGACTGGCCATCGAGGACTCACTGTGCCCCAGTAGAGACCCTGGGGGAAAGACTATGAGAATCACAAGCTATGAATTACTTCTGTTCTTATGGGGCTGGGTGGAGCCAACACAGATTTGAGCTCTGTGCTGTGTGGAAATTTATCTTTTCAAGTCTCAGTTTCTTCTCCTATAAAATGGGGGTTTTTGTGAGACCAAAATGAGATGATGTGAATGAAAGGACTTTGGCAAATGCATATGTACATAAATACTTGCTGTTGTTAAGGTGCTGCTGTGTCTGACTGGGCCACCTCACATCACTTTTTCCTTTAATTCCATTGGCATTTGTATTCCAAAAGACTTTTTAAGTCATTCTATCTCTTAATGTCTCATTGTTACTTCTTCTTCTTCATTGTTACTTCTTCTTCATTGTTATCGGATAAGTCAGTAAAGATGAAACCGTCAGGAGCCTTCCTTCTTCCCCACTTTTATTCTAGGAGACTAATATCTTTTAATGGGAGTCTTTAATAAAAGATGTTTTCCAAAGGTGTATTATGTATGCTGTTTTATAATCTCAAACTTAAGTGGTAGATTTTAGTTCCACTTTTTTCCATATAAATGAGGAAATAATTCTTAGTGAGGTTGAGTAACTTTTTTTTTTTTCTTTTTAGTTACCTAGTTTAAAAAAAGGTTGCAGATGGCCCTAGGTAGGTATTCTGGAACCAAAACCAAAAGCATCTCTGGCTGCTTCCTATTTTTGCCTTGCCTTCTGATCAAAAGCATAAGCTTCATGAAGGTAGGACTGGCTGGTGACATTTACTTTGATGGCTCATTTTACCTTCAGGCACACAGGGAGGAGCTTTCCTTCCAGCTGTTGAGTTAGTTGAAGCCATGATGTAAATTATTATAGCATCTACCAGGTGCCAAAAGGTTTGCATGTTTTATTTGATTTTTTCCCCCAAATCATTTTGAAAAGTTTCAGATATGTAGAAAAATTGCAAAAATCTTACAGTGAACATTCCATATACCCTTCATCTAGCTTAATTTGCTTTCTCTTACTGCATCTGTGCATACACACACATACACACGCACCCCCCCCCCCCCCCGCCAAAATCACTTAAAAGTGAGTTGCAAACATTACAACACTTTATCTCTGCCCACTGGAGCATGTATCTCTGAAGAAATAGGAAGTTCTCCCATGTAACTGCAATATGGTTACATTGAAACATTGAAATTTTGAAGATTCCAAATCTGTTGCCTTTCTAAATTGGATTGGCCTGATTGTTTTTTCTTTATCAGACTCATGTTAAACACTTGTAGGAATTTAGCGTTGCCTGTTGTGTTCTTTTCTTTGTATCACATTAGGTAACACATAATGTCACTTTGTAACATCACTGGTGATGTAAGATTTGGTCATTTGGATGAAGTGGTATTGCCTGATCTCTTCATTGTAAAGGTACTTATTTCTCTTTCTAATACAATAGTCTGTGGGGTCATACTTTGAGATTGTTTGAATATTGTTCCTCTGTAATTTTTATCCACTGGTTTTAACATCTCTTGATAATCATGGCCTAGGTCAGTTGGTATCTATGAAAGGATGGTTTTCTAATTCTCTCTGTATGTATTCTTTTTTTTTTTTTTTAGATTTTATTTATTTATTTGACAAACAGAGATTACAAGTAGGCAAGAGAGGCAGGCAGTGAGAGAGGAGGAAGCAAGCTCTCTGCAGAGCAGAGAGCCTGATGCGGGTCTCCATCCCAGGACCCTGGGATCATGACCTGAGCTGAAAGCAGAGGCTTTAACCTGCTGAGCCACCCAGGCACCCCTCTTTCTGTATGTATGACCAGGCATTTTCTGACAGATCAGCTTTCAGCTTCTTCTCTTCCTCCTCCCCCTCTTCTTCCTGATCCCCCTTTCTTTAAGCATCATCTGGATTCCTGGATTATTTTTTACCCTCAAGGTATTATAATCCATTACCAACCTTCTGCCTGGTTCCTCAGGAATTTTGCCCACTTTACAAGTAAGGAAATTAAGACTCAGAAAATACAAGTAACCTTCTGAGAGTTACAGGTAGTTAGCAGAGGAGGCCAGACGCAGAGCCAATTTTGATTAACTCTGAGGTGGTTTCTGTTCTTTTTTGCCTTGAGGCAGTCCAGGTATAAAAGATTATGCGAGGAAATCAAGTTGGAAAGAACAAGCATTGCATTATTGTTGCTTATAGCAAATGATTGGAAACAACCCTAAGCATGTCAGGGAAAATAGGTTAAATAAATGGCTAAGTTCATACAAGGGAAAACTATTAAACCACACACAAGAATTGGGGTGTTCATTAAGTACTGATATGGAAAGCTCTCAAAGGCTATATTAAATGAAAGAAGGAAGGTGCAGAAGAGTACATATTCTGTGAAAGAAGTGGGGATAAGAAAGTGCATTTGAGGATGCCTGGGTGGCTCAGTGGGTTAAGCCTCTGCCTTCCGCTCGGGTCATGATCTCAGGGTCCTGGGATCGAGCCCTGCATCGGACTCTCTGCTCAGCAGGGAGCCTGTTTCCTCCTCTCTCTCTCTCTGCCTGCCTCTCTGCCTACTTGTGATCTCTCTCTGTCAAATAAATAAATAAATAATCTTAAAAAAAAAAAAAAGAAAGAAAGTGCATTTGAATTTGCACAAAGAAACCCTGGAAGGATATAAAATAACAAAGTAGTTACTGGAACAGGGTTGTAAAAGTGAGTGGGGTGTGTGCTGTGAGATTTCTTAAGATTTACTATTTTATAAGGTTAACTTACAAGATAGCTTTATTGAGATATAATCCACACATCACAGAATTCACACATTTAAACTGTACAATTCAGTGGTTTTTAGTATGTTCATAGAGTTGTGCATCACCACAATTTAGAACATTTCCATTATTCTAACAGGAAACCTTTTACCCATTAGCATTCATTTGTTATCTCCCCTGCCCCTGTGCCTTGCCCTCCCAAACTGCCCCAGGCAACCACTTTCTTGTCTTTACTTTCTGTCTCTATAGATTTGCCTATTCTGGACATGTCATATAAATGGCATCAGGTAATATGTGGTCTTTTGTGACTGGTTTCTTTCATCAGCATGATCTTTTCAAGGTTTATCTGTGTTGTATTATGGATCAGTTCTAGTTTTATTACCAAATAATATTCCTTTGTATTGATATTCCATACCAGTTGATGGACATTTGGATTGTTTCCCTATTTTATTTTATTTTATTTTATTTTATTTTATTTTATTTTATTTTATTTTATTTTATAGAGGAGGGGAGAGGCAGAGGGAGAGGGAGAGAGAGAATCTTAAGCAGGCTCGACACCAAGCATGGAACCTGATGCAGGGCTTGAACTCACAACTCTGAGATCATGACCTGAACCAAAACGAAAAGTTGGATGCTTAACCAAGTGAGCCAGCCAGGCACCCCCTCAACTTTAAAAAAAAAAAAAAATATTTAAGTAATCTCTACAACCAACATGGGGCTTCAGCTCAGGACCCAAAGATCAAGAGTCACATGCTCCTCTGACTGAGCCAGCCAGGTTCCATGGCTTGTTTCTACTTTTTGACTGTTAGGAATAATGCTATCAACATGTGCATATAAGGTTTTGAATGTCCATTTGTTTTTATTTCGTTTGCGTCTGTACCAGGAGTGGGTCAAATGCTAACTCTATGTATGAACTTTTAAGGAACTGACAAATTGTTTTCCAAAGCAGCTGCTACCATTTTACATTCCCTCCAGCAGTATATGCGGGTTCTATTTCTCTACATCCTTGCCAACACTTGTTATTATTTCTTCTTCATTATGACCATCCTCGTAAGTGTGCCACATTGAGTTTTGACCCATGGGAATGTAATACCAGTGTATTTCAAAATTAAAACAAACAAACAAACAAACAAACAAAAACCGTGGAAATAAATGGCAGCTCAAGAAGAAAAGTTTCAGATGGCCAGCCAGAGGTCAGTTTGTAGGGATGGCCTTAGGGTAGGGATGGCCTTAGGGTAGGGATGATCTTAGGTTTTCCTTTTTCAGACAGATGTACTGATGCATATACATTTCCATCTTCTGCCTTTTAGTACCAGCTGACTTCTCCTCCAGTGCTCTCCCAGATTCATTGTCCAGAGAGGAGGCTTGGGTATAAAGTACTGCACTGCCCTCAGGATTTCTAGCACTTTAGAAACAGCTCTATGGACTCAGCAGCTAGGATGATGTCAATTCTTAAGAGCAGAGAAGTATCAGGATTCTCTGGGCCATGATGTCCTCATACTCTTTCCCCAGTGCTCATGGTAAGGGCGTTAGAATGAGATGCTTTTAGCTATTGGTGACTGGTCTAGGAAGCAGTGGGATGCTTTTGAATAATTTTGAAGCCTACAAAATGCAGTCTGAATTTGTGTTTTGGTGCGTTTAAGCTGTGTGATCTTAGACAACTCATAACTTCTCTGAGCCTCAGTTTTTTCATCAATAGTAGAGGAGACTACCTAGTCTAAAGTATCTCTTCACAAGATACTTAATAGTTAGAAAGTAGGCAAGAGTAACTTTACAGTGGAGAAATATGGCAGATACCACTTTTACTAGATGATTAAGGTTAATACAGTGTTGGGACAAATCATCATATGAGAAGGACACACCAGTAGTATGGCATTCCTGCCCAAAATGCATAGCTTGAATCTAATCACAAGGAAATATCAGATAAATATAAATTAAGAAACATTCTACAAGTCACATGGACTGTATTTTTTTTAAAAATGTCAAGGTCATGAAAGACAAACACTGAGGAATAATTCTATATTAAAGGAGAGACTAAAGTCACATAGAAACTAAATACAATATATGATCCTGGATTGATTGGATCAGAGAAAAGTTTTTTTTCTTTTTCTCTCTCTTTTTATTTTAAAAGATTCTATTTATTTATTTGTGTGAGAGAGAGAGAGCACAAGCACATGAGCAGGGGGTAGGGAACAAGGCAGAGGGAGAGGGAGAATCGGATTCCCTGCTGAACTGTGAGCCCTATGTAGGACTCAATTCTAGGACCCTGAGATTATGACCTGAGCCGAAGGCAGCCACTTAACTGACTGAGCCACCCAGATGCCCCCCCACCCCAATTTTTTTTATTTTGTCATAAAGGACATTATTTTGTTTAGTCAATTGGTGAAATTTGAATAAGGGCTGAGATTAGATTATATAAGATTTATTTTCTGATTTTGATCATCATATTGTGAAGATAGAAGAATATGTCTTGAATTTTAGGGAGATACAATGTTTAGGAATAAAGTAATATCTATATCAGAAAGAATGGTAAAGCAAAGTGGTAAAAAATTCACATTTGGATAATCTGGGTGAAGGGTACATATGAATTATTACTAGTTTTTTTTAAAGTTTTTTCCTTTTTAAGTTGAAGTCTGAAATTAATTAAAAATAAAGAGATAAGAAAGGAGGGAAGGAAGATGCCAGTACTTAGAGATAGGGTTGCTGTGAGGATTAAACAAGGCCCTGTATGTCAAGGCTCAGTGTGGTGCTTGTCACCTGGTAGCCTTCAAGTACATGGGGACATCCTGGGATGGGCAAGGCAGCCGGTAGCTCTTAGCTGTTATTGGGGAGCCAAACTAAAATTGACACGTGGTATATGGTGACAGTATTGTTCTGAATGCAAAATTGGGATTCATGGTCTGAGAAAGAATTTATTGATTTAATTGCAAAGTCTTACCAAAAAAGAAAGAAAGGAAGAAAGGACGATATATATATAGAGAGAGAGAGAGAGAGAGAGAAATAAAATATTTGGTTGCCCATTTAACACATTATCTCATTATAGTGTTAAATTTATCAGAAGTCATGATTATCTTAGGAAAGCTAGGGGTTATGGATCTTTTAGGCTATTTTTGGGCCAATATTAGCTTTTGGGCGGCTTCCTCTTCTTACCTTCTCTTTTTTTTCCTCTTTCCTCTTCCCCCAATTACACAATCAAGTTTCCGATTTTATCTGTGAGAGTCATTTGAATTAGCCATGTCAAATGTTAATTGTTTTGGCAGAGAAAAGGAATCCTGGACAAGCTTTTCCTTCTAAGACTCAAAAACTTATATTTCTAAGAGCTGACTTTGGAAGGAATGTTACTGGTCTGGAAAATTCGGATAGCAACCTCAGAAGGAATTCATGCCCTAGAGGAATTGGGAGTGGGGTGGGGAGCTCAATTTCCTTTGAGACAGATTGAAATAAATAGTTCTTTCTGAAATAGTAATAAAGATATATTTATTTCCTTCATTTTTTTTTACTAAAAGCTTTAAAACATGAATTATGATTAAGCTCAAAATAGATTTAGCCCAGGCACCAAAAAAAAAAAAAAAAAAAAAACCCTTAACTAATCCTGATTAAAAAACATTTATAAAAACGTGGACAGGCTGCTTTGCTGAATGACATGATCCTTACTATAACGTTTAAGTTGGCCCCTTTGATGTGACAGAATTTCCAGCTCATGAGCTGCAATTGTATATCTCAAGACTCCACATTAAGTGATACCAATCCAGAGTCATTGTTCCTGCTGTGGTAGGGTCTTTCTGTGTTGACTGTTACCTGCTATAAATTGTCTGGCCTCAGAATTTTTCGTGTTCTTTGCTTTTAAAGTTACCATGGCCAGGAAACTAAATGGCATGTTGATATGTGCAAGCTTTTTTTTTTTGTAAGTAGTCTCTATGCCCATCGTGGGGCTCAAACTCATGACCCTGAGATCAAGAGTCACATCTTCTACTGACTGAGCCAGCCAGGTGCCACCAAGTTACTTTTATTATAGAACTTAATAATGATAATAATAATAGCAAACATTTTTTATGATGTGCCAAATGGTGTGCTGCTTTCCATAAGTTACAGCATTTAGTTGTGGCGAAACCACATGAGAGATCCAAAGCTCTGAGAGCTGAAGTAACATGCCCAAGATTATATGACTAGTAAGAAGCAGATCCAGAGCCAGAAATCAGAGCTGTCTGACTGCAGAGCTTGTGCTTTTCTGCTGTGTGAAATGCCATTTTGCAGATTGGTGTGGAAGATGATTACTTTTTCGCTTCATCTGTGGAGAAGAGTCCTGTCTTATTTACTTGATGGGTATTTATTGAGTGTCCATCACATGTTAGTCACCTACAGAAGATTAAAACCCAGGCTTTGTCATTAGGAAGTTCACATTCGGTTAGCCTGGGTGGCTCAGTGGGTTAAGCCTCTGCCTTTGGCTCAGGTCATGATCTTAGGGTCCTGGGATTGAGCCCTACCTGCGGCTCCTTGCTCAGCGGGGAGTCTGCTTATCTCCTGCCTGCCATTCCCCCTGCTGTGCTTGTTCTGTTTGTCTCTCGCCCTCACTCTCTCTGTGTAAAATAAATAAACAAAATCTTTAAGAAAAAAGTTCACATTCAAGTAGAGGAGATAAAACAGGTTCCTCCCTATATACACATGTTCATAACAGAATTATTCACAATAGCCAAAAGGTAGAAGGAACCGAAATGTCCATCGGCAGGTGCATGGATAAGTCAAATGTGGTATGTACATATGGTAGTATATTACTCAGCCTTGAAAAGGAAGAAAATTCTAACACATGCTACAACATGGATGAATCTTGAGGACATGCTAAGAGAAATAAAGCAGACACAAATGGATTAATATTTTATGGTTACACTTATATGCGGTTCCTGGAATAGTCAAACTTACAAAGACAGAAAGAATGGTGGTTGCCAGGGGCTAGGGGGAGGGAGAAATTGGAGAGTTGTTATTTAATGTGTATAGAGTTTCATTTTTGAAAAATGAAAAAATTCTGAAGATTGGTTGTACAGCACTGTCGATGTACTGAACACTACTGAACTGTACACTTAAAATGATTGAGATTATAAATTTTATATTACATCTATTTTATCCCAATTTAAAAATGTAGACAGATATTCCCCCTCCCCGACATTATGTGATGAAACATTAATTAGTGCATCAAGAAGGACTGATGAAGTCATAGGACTTAGAGATTCTTTCTAGACGGGGTGGATCAGGTGAGGCAATGGAAGATGGGTCAGATTTATGTAGCATTGAGGAAGGTGGAAAGGGCAACCCAGGTGAAGGGAACAGTGAACAAAGTTATAGAGACTTGGTCCTGCTTAAAGATCCAATTCTGGCAAGGAACAAATCTCCAAATGACTCTGTAATTATGGGTGTCCCAGCCACCTTGCATGTGGGCAGAGACTTAAATGCAAAGTCTAAACCAGGTCCATGAAGTTGTGGTATGCTGGACAAGGACTCATTCATGATTCATTCAGTCAACATATATTTAGCACACAGTGCCCATGCTATGCTAGTCACTTTATATATGCTGGCAGATGTAGTAGTCCCAACAACTCTGAAGTTATTAATAGCCCTAATTAACAGATGTAGAAACTGTGACTCAGAGAGATGAGGTAACTTGCCCAAAGTCACATGACTGATAGGTGGTCGAAGTAAGACTTTGCCTGTGTAACCCATGCTGCCTGTGTCCACTAAGCTACACTATCTACTCTTGGGGTGAGTGTGAAGTGATGTCTGCCTTTCAACTCACAGTAGAAGTGGCATGTGACTGCTACCACTGTCATCTTCTTGCTGCTTTTGAAACTACCTTGACAGCTCTGAGACTCTGCTTCCTTATCTGTGAAATGAAAACCTTGTATTGAACTAGATTATTTCTAAGTCTTCTCCCAGATCAAAAAACCCTATTTATTCATTCTTTTATCCATCTATCCATTGATCCAACAACAATCTGGTATCTATTATATAATGGGTACAAGCTGATGGGTGCTGGGACTGGTAATTGAGATTTGACAAAACACGGTTCTTGCCTGAAAGGAGACTGTGGGCCAGGGAAGGAGATGAAATGGATGGTTATTGTACAGTATGGCCATAGCACTGGTAAGGGTGTATACAGAAGGCTGGAGCATAGAGAAGGGGCATTTGTCCCTGCCTTGGATAAGAGGTTGTCAAGAGGAGAGGAAGTCATCCCAAAGACCAGGAAGGTAGTGAGGAAGACTGTAAGAATCTCATCCATCCTGTTGTTCCAGTGGTTATAAGCACAGTACATATTTATTACATTTAGTTAAGCTTTGTTGACTTTAAAGGTCCTTTTGATTTTAAGCCTTGTGGAAAGTTTAGTTGAATTTAACAGTTAAGTGCAGCCAAATATTGATATTCATCTCGAGCTGGTGACCCAGCTCGAGAATTTGGAGAAAGATTATAAAGTTGAAGAGAGACCTAGGAGTTAATTTTTTTTTTTAAAGGGAATTTAGGAAGCATGGGGTAGCCTCGTAAGAGACCTAAGGGCCCAGGGTTAATTTGAGGTGTTCACAGCTGAAGTCATAGATGATTATATTTCAAAGAGATGAGTGAAATGTCTAGCATTGTATAACACATGTGATTCTTTCAAGACTACTAAGGACTGGTGAGTTGCTAAGTATTAGAATGTTTAAGTATTAGAACTCTAATACCAAGGAATTGAAATGAGGGTTGGGTGGGGGAAGTTAAAAGAGCTAACATTTAGTGCACAGCTAATACGTAAAGGCATTGTGCTATGCCTTTACGTTTATAATTTTGTTTTATTCTCCCCACAGTCTTATAAGGTAGGTGTTCTTATTCTTCACAAATGTGGAAACAGTCTCAAGGAGGTTTGACTTGCTTGTCATAGCTAACAGGAGACAGCAGGGACTCAAGTCCAAGTTTTTAAAATTAAGGCCTTTACCTTTTCTGCACAAGCTTCTTCAGGTTTCTGGGTTTTGTATTTCTTTTTTTGGAAAAGATTTTATTTATTTATTTGACAGAGATCACAGGTAGGCAGAGAGGCAGGCAGAGAGAGAGGAGGAAGCAGGCCCCTGCTGAGCGATGCAGGACTTGATCCCAGGACCCTGAGATCATGACCTGAGCCGAAGGCAGAGGCTTTAACCCTGAGCCACCCAGGTGCCCCTGGTTTTTGTCCTTCTGGAAAAACAGCACCAGGGCACAGGGCTTCCCTGTCATCCTTGGAGCCTAGAAAGTGGTGATATTTAGGGTCGACCAGCTCTTAAAAATATCCAGCATACTCAAGGACAGCTCTCCCAGCTTTCTGTATCTTCCTTCTGAAGTGGTGGGTCACCAGCTCGAGATGAATGGCTCTTACTAAAATACTGATTCCCCCTCCCCACCCCTTTTTTGCCTTTCCCTGGTAATTTATGAATGGCAATTTCTCTCTTAGAAGTGGCTCATCAAAGTCATCTGAGAAAATGCTGTTTGAAGCCAGCTCAGTTTGTGTATTTAATCCCTTCTCCTTCCCCAACAAAGGGTCACTTCACATCATTTGCCCCGGATTCTGTCTTTGGGGTCCTGAGAGAGCTTGTTACCAAGCTCCCAGAGGCCTCCAGCTCTGAGGTTCTGACAGGATCACATAGAGGTCTCCACTATTAACCCCTTACATTTCTGGCTCCTTCTTCATCTCTCAAAAGGTTTCCCCACGGGCATAAGCTATGGTGTCTTCTCAGGGAGTGTTTCCCCAGCTTATTTCGGAAGCAGGCCAGGCTTTTGGCTCTGGGCCTTTAACCCACTAGAAAGTTCCCACATGTGGCTGCACGAATTGCAGACTGTCCGCCAAATGGGTTGATGAATTATGGTAGTGGGGAAAGGTCTCCAGCAGGCTTTTTCTCTGCCCTGGTACTCCACAGTTTGGGCTATCGTGACATGGACAGAGGATGTGGTGTAAAGAGACTGGAGCTCAAGTCTTGGCTCAAGGCATAAATCTTGGGGCTGTGAGACTTGACCTGTTTAAGCCTGTGTTCTTAGCTCCAAATGAAGGACTGATGGCAACCCTAGCTTCGTACTGTTGTTGTGAGAGGCAAATATCTCGATGTATAGTATTGACGTAGTGTATAACAAGCCCATAGAATGTATAACAGATGTCAGTGCTTGTTGTTATAAAACAAATTTGGCTCAATGAGAGACATTTCTGGAAACTCTCTGGCCCCAGTTCCTGGCAAATCTTTTCATTGCTCAAGTAGGCATGCATGGTATCATTCTCGTGTTTATTTTTGTAATCTTTTCATTTATAGTCATAAACACTCCTAGAAGCTTTGTGATTCTTAAGTATTTATCTCTGAAGACTCTGGTCAGGGTTGTACGCTCATACCCAGAGCTAGTTGCCTCAGAGTAATTATTTGGATTCTCAGAGCTGTATGTGGATCCATTTCCCAAGAAATCCTGGGACAGCAGAGCTGGCTGTGTATGATAAATGAGGTTTGTCTTGCTTGCTAGAATTCGGATGGTTGAGAACTCCTAAGGGTATTTGAGAGTAGGTAAACCCCAAAGCAGGACTATTATAACTTCGTGTATGTTTCTGGTAATGAGATGAGAAGAGTGCCTTACTGTAAGTGGTTTGAGTTTAGAGCTAGAAGCCTTTGGAAACTGACAAGTCTTGTGTATTGTCATAAATTTGTTAGGATTATTACTCTGTTGTGAGGAATTTTCTAGGTATTCCTCAGACACTTGGGGATTGTTGCTTACTATATTCTTGCCATTTCAGATGGTTGTATTTCATTCTTCTTGGCTATGTTTATCAGAGCTCTTTGAATTGGTAAATGAGGGGCACCTGGGTGGCTCAGTGGGTTAAAGCCTCTGCCTTTGGCTCAGGTCATGATCCTGGGGTCTGAGATCGAGCCCCGAGTCAGGCTCTCTGCTCGGCAGGGAGCCTGCTTCCCCCTCTCTCTTTGCCTACTTGTGATCTTTATCTGTCAAATAAATAAATAAAATCTTTAAAAAAAAAAAAAACACACACAGCACAAAACCAGAAACCCATCCTTTGAAATCGCACAAGGTATATGCCCAGGGGTGATTTATGGGTGCACGGAGAAGGAACATTAAAGGAATAATTGTTGGCTGTTTATTTTGGAAAAGTATGTGTACTGAGAGCAGAACCAGGGAGGTTTATTTTCTTTTACCTTCCTCCAACTTCCATTAGTGTTAATAGGATCATATATTCTAGACTTTACTTGGCTCATTGCGCTCACATGAATGTTTGAATTGTTTTGGTATTGTATACGAGCAGCAAAAGGGAAAGAGGAACAGAATGCTGAAAGCTAAATTATTCTATATACCTTATTTTGGATGGGATTTATTCTCTTGAGACCATTAAAATTATCTGATTAGATGATTCTGATAGGTACATCTAGACAGCTTTATAATTTGTTTGTCTGAAGTGGTTTGTTCAGGGGATGGCTAAATGTGTTTTGTATTTGGTGGAACAAGGTGAGTCTTAATGCGGGTTATCTAAGCTTTGGGCCATCACAGGTGTCGCTGTTATCCAAAGGACCCATGGAACTGCGTGTTCCCTTGGGATAAGTTGATGCTGGGGGCATTTGTTAGGCCATGATTTGATACACACTGACCCAACTTACCCTCCTGGTGGTAAGGGATTCAGTTCCTAAGGTTGCTGCTGCAGATCTATTTATTCAATTAAGCAAATAACAACTGAGGTCCTGCTGTTCCTTGGGTATTGTTTCGGTCTTAGAAATACTCTGTGTGAGGAGCCAGAATCAGACTGCTCGGAGAAACCCTGTACAGTTAGAGTGCTAAAATTTCTGGGTTTGAAGGGACCTTAGAGACAATCTAATCCAGGATCAGCAAGGACCAAAAAGTAAATGTATTTGATTTAGGGGGCCATATTATGATCTCTGATGCAGATCATTCTTTTTTTTTTTTTTTTTTTTAACTATCATTTAAAAGTGTAAAGATCATTCTAAACTGAGGTGGGAGACATAAGATGGATTTGGCCCATGAGCCATAGTTTTCCCACCCCTGATCTAACACATTCCCCCTCCCCTTTTTTAATCAAAGAAACTGAGAACCAGGGGGTTCTCTGTACAACCCTTCCCACCACCACCAGCAAGAACACATCTAGTTCTTGACCCTGCTCAATTGTTGACCTTTAATAAAGGATCCCCAGAGGTTCAGACCCACAACTCAAATTGCCTACTTATGTGGCAAATACATAGTTTTGGTCCTGAGGGAAGAATGAATTTAATTATTCAGTAAGTCATTAGGTGCCTGCCACATTCCAGGCACTGTGTTTGGGACGGGTTGTAAAATTAGCAGGACAAAATCCCAGCCTTCCATCAGTTCAGGCAGATATCATGCCCAAATGACAGCCTGTGGAGACCAGGAGTGGGTGTCTTTGGAGCAGAGGAAGGCACTCCTTCCTCAGTATGTGGGATGCTTCCATGGGTGTATAAATGAATCCACTCATTCATGTTTGGAAGCCACTACTCGGCCTATAGGAAGGGGAAAGAGACTTGGCTTCCTCCATACTTGCTTATTTTTTTCTGTGGGGACCGATACCTTATGATCCTATGTATGCATGGGTGGGTTATGAGATTAAAGGAACTAAGGTGAAAAAGGATAAAGACAGTTTATCTGGCACTGGCTTTGTTGTACCAGTTTATCCAGTCAGTGGCACTGAGACACAGATGAAAGCATGAAAGATCAATCAGAGAGCCTTTTAATATTTTCGAGCTGGAAGGGATTTTATAGGTCACTTGGCAGTACCCTTTCATTTAACAGATAATGAGCATGAGGCCCAGAGATGTCAGATTTCTTACTGTGGGTCGCACGCTAATTCATAGAATCTCAAGAGTTCTAAAGGCCCATAACAGATGGAGTAGAACTCTCCAAATAACAATAAAGAATAATAATCAGAGCCAACATTCTTGAAAGTTTATTGACATGCCTAGTAATACATATTAACCTCATTTAATTCTGACGATAACTCAATGTAATTGGGGTAAGATTACCATCCCCGTTTTACAGCTGAGGAAACTAAGCTGGAAGAGATTAAGTAAAATGTGTCCGAAGTCACCCAGTCATTAATAGAGCCAGGATTCAAGTACCAAGCTCAAGGGCTTAACCTGCTCAGAGCCCTTTACTCCCACTTAACTGCGACAACTGAATGGGAGCTCAGTGACTGAGGAGACCCGTGCCAGGTCTGTGGATGTCTCATCTTTTGGCCAGATGTATATGCTAATATGCAGATGTGGGCCAGGAAAGCCTGTTGCTCTGCAGCTGTCTTTATAGTGCCCCAGAACAGTTTTGAGAATTAATGTGCAAAGTAGAATTCTGTTTCAACATCAAAGTTCCCTTGAAGACAGAGAGCCTGGTTGGTAATTGGTTTCCCTGATTCTGCCGAAGTTTGTGGGGGCAACTGGAAGACTCTTTCTGCATGTGTTGCCTTCTTCCTGTTGCGCAATCATTTAGGTTTAAAATCGTAGTTTCAGGGGCACCTGGGTGGCTCAGCAGGTTAAGCCTCTGCCTTCGGCTTAGGTCATGATCTCAGGGTCCTGGGATCCAGTGCTTCATCGGGCTCTCTGCTTGGTGGGGAGCCTGCTTCCTCCTCTCCCTCTGCCTGCCTCTCTGCCTACTTGTGATTTCTCTCTGTCAAATAAATAAATAAAACCTTAAAAAAAAATAAAATTGTAGTTTCAAACTGTAGTGTGAGGCATCCTGGGGTGTGTGGGCTAAAGAACTGAGGGAGGCTGTAGGAAAAATTGGGCATGGATTTGGCTTTGATCCAAATAATGTCTAAAACAAATATCTTTTGCTGCATTAATTTTTTAGTTCTGATAAATGAGAACAACTGACTCATTAGATGTACAGTAACTGTGATGCTTGTGATGTTTTCTTTCTGTTCTTGCAGAAGTTGAATGTTTTTCTCACCTGACAATGGTAATACATGGATTTAGTTGGAGGTTTTTTGTTTTTTGTTTTTTTAGCCAAACACATTTTTACAGATTTGTAGAGGTTATTCTAAGAAAACCCTCTACCTAGATTACTGTTTTGTTTATAAGGAGCACTATAGGCTTTCTTTGCCATTCATTCATTGTAAGCAGGTTTCTCTATATGGCAGAGGAAAGCCTGGGTTCTTAGATTTCAGCTCAGAAAGCTATATCCTTTGAACCTAGGCCCCTGGGTTGGGATGTATAAGTCAATACACAGCATTGATAATTGCTGCATATCACTTGGAGGAAGATCCAAATTAAATAAAGAAGGCTTTCATTAGGTCATGAAAAAACAGATTTAGGCTCTCTTGGTAAGAATCTTGAGGGATTTTGCAGAGGGAAGAGATGTAATACAAGATAGTCTTCTCATTTGTAGGCTTTGAGAAATCCCTTAAAATAGAGAAACACATGAATATTTGTTTTCTAACAGAAAATAATTCAAAGACCTGCCCATGTGTCTTGCCAAAGCTTTTTTTCTTTTCATGCTTCAGCCAACCCGCCAGAAATTTTTTTTTCTGATTATATCAGGAAGAAATCTCACTTAGTGATTGCACACTGTTAATACCTGCTTTATTTATTTTTTTTTAAAGATTTTTATTTATTTGAGAGAGAGAGCATACAAGTGGATGATGGAAGGGGCAGAGAGATAAGCAGGCTCCCCTCAGAGCAAGGAGCCTGATGCAGGACTACATCCTAGGGCCCTGAGATCATGACCTGAGCCGAAGGCAGCCGCTTAACCAACTGAGCCACCCAAGTGTCCCTATTTTTAAGAGTCTTAAGAATATCTCACAACCTACCATTTGTCTAGTTATTTCTCTGTTATTATATACAGGTTAAACTTTTTTTTTTAAGATTTTTATTTATTTATTTGAGAGAGAGAGAGATCACAAGCAGGCAGAGAGGCAGGCAGGCTCCCCGCTGAGCAGAGAGCCCAATGCGGGGCTCAATCCCAGGACCCTGGGATCATGACATGAGCTGAAGGCAGAGGCTTAACCCACTGAGCCACCTAGGCGCCCAGGTTAAACGTTTTTGGCAAGAATTCTAAATAGCTCATTTTGTGTACTCGCTATTGCTGTGTGAGGGGATGTTAGTTTATCCCATTATTGGTGATGCTCAATGCAAATAAACATCTGGCTAAAGTGGGGTCCTGCCAGATTTTGGAATCATAAAGGTGTCATTTCCTGGAGATAGATTTGCATTAAGTTTGGTACTAAAGTTCTCCCAGATATGTTAACATACATTTATTTTATTTTAGAAGGTTTTATTTATTTGAGAGAGAGTGTATGTGCATGAGCATACAGGGGAGGTGGACTGGCAGAGGGAGAGAGAGAATCCCAAGGAGACTCCACACCTAGTGCAGAGCCTGATGGGGGCCTCGATCTCACAACCCTGAGATCATGACCTGAGCTGAAACCAAGAGCTGGCGCTCAACCAACGGAGCCACCCAGGTGCCCCTATCAATATTTATTTATTAGATACCTATTGTGCATCTAGCCTTATGTTTAGTACTGTGATGAATCTAAAAGAATTAGATAAAAAAGAATCTATCTGAAGGAATATGTAGGTTCCTTGAGAGGGTAAGTTATTTTTTAAAAAACTAACAAGTAAAGGAGTGGTGATTCTTAAGTTAACAACTAGTTTATAAAAAATTTTTATTGATGTATAATATACATAGAGAAAAGTACACTTGTAAGTGTAATAGCTTGATGATGTTATCAAACTGAGCACACCAATGTACCCAGCACCCAGATTAAGAAACAGAATTTAGGGGCACCTGGCTTAGTTCATTTATGTATTCAACTCTTGATTTCAGCTCAGGTCGTGATCTCAGGGTCTTAAGATCTAGTCCCATGTCAGGCTCCATGATGGGCATGGAGTTTGCTTAAGGTTCTCCATCTCCCTCTCCCTTTGCCCCTCCCTCCCCAAAGAAATGGAATATAAGCACATCTCAATAAGTCTGATTTTTAAAAAGATTTTTATTTATTTATTTTGAGAGAGAGAGAGCATGGCATAGGGGATGGGCAGAGGGAGAGGGAGAAGCAGACCTCCTGCTGAGCAGGGTGCCCTATTTAGGACTCATCTGAGGACCCTGAGGTCATGACCTGAGCCAAAGGCAGACGCTGAACCAACTGAACCACCCAGGTGCTCATCAATGAATCTGATTTTTGTGTGGAACTTATATCCAAATGATTGTTGACTTTTTCCATACCAACTTATTTATGAGTGGCCCAAAGAAATCAATATCATTTTAAGCCTAAAATGGTGTTCCCTAACTTGATTGGTTTGGGGATCTATCCAGCTTGATTCAGAGTAATTTGCACAATGTGCATCCAAGATAGTCTCTCCTTATTCATTCCTGTCTCAGAACAGAAGATGACCTCTCCTTTCCCATGGATAGCTTCTTCCCTCTGCATTCCACCCTGCCTCTCTTGACTTTCCTGGGTCTGGTCCTTCTCTTTCTTCCTTGTTTCTCCTCCATGTATCCTTGGTCTTTGGTTTCTCCTTTCCCTTAGGTTCCTTAGCAGTCATCCTCCTGGTTCTCCTCACCAGGCTGCTATTCTCCCTCTTTTTTGTCACCAAACTTCTTAAAAGACAAACTCCTCTTCCTCTCTAACCCGTTCATCCCAATGCCACAATTCTAGGGAAGTTCATAAGCAAACTCCTAGGTGTTAATCAGCCTTTTCTAAAGCCCTTGTTTTCTTAGATATTTCTGCTTCCTGTTGAAGGCTTTTTCTTTTTTTCTATGAGACTATCTCCTTCCTTGGTTTCTATTTGTGTGCTCTTAGTTTTCAGCTACTACTCTGAGTACCCCTCTAACATTGAACTTCCCAAAGAAAGAACAGCAGTAATTCTGGCTTCTGTCGGTATGTCTGAGAATGACTTTTCTTAGGACCTTTCTTCATGGGTAATAGATAAATATCTGAATTTATCTGTGTTTGGAAGATAATGTTTTTAATGGCAACCGCTCAATGAAATTAATGTAAATTCTGTGTTACCCTAGTTTCTCAATGCTGTACCTGGTAAGAACTCAATATGTGTTTGTTGGAATCATTTAATCATTCAATTATTCATTTATACGTTCAATAAATATTTACTAAATGTCTAGTCAGTGAATTGATTGTTAAGTTCCACAGTAGGTTACATTTTTATTTATTTATTTATTTTAAAGATTTTATTTATTTGACAGAAAGAGATCACAAGTAGGCAGAGAGGCAGGCAGAGAGAGGGGGAAGCAGGCTCCCCGCTGAGCAGAGAGTCCCATGCAGGTCTCGATCCCAGGACCCTGAGATCATGACCTGAGCCGAAGGCAGAGGCTTTAACCCACTGAGCCACCCAGGCGCCCCGTAGGTTACATTTTTAAAATAACTAAACTTCTATCTAAATATGTATTTTTTATCTTTTTTTCTTTTCATTTTTGTTGATGTTTGCTTGTCCCCCCCCCCCCCCATTGAGCAATTACTAACTATATGACTCTTAGAGAAGTTATTTAACCTCTAGAAATCTTTACTTTTTAAAACAGGGATAACAGTGGTATCTGCCTCCTGGGTTGTAAAGATTAAGTGGAAAAAAATGTACAGAGAGCACATAGCACATACTAGGATATAGCAATGACTCGATAGATATTAGTTATCATTATTATTCTTTTTTTTAAAAAAAGATTTCATTTATTTATTTGACAGAGAGAGAGATCACAAGTAGGCAGAGAGGCAGGCAGAGTGAGAGGGAGAAGCAGGCTCCCTGCTGAGTAGAGAGCCCAATGTGGGGCTCGATCCCAGGACCCTGAGATCGTGACCTGAGTTGAAGGCAGAGGCTTAACCCACTGAGCCACTGAGGTGCCCCTATCATTATTATTCTTGCTGTAATGGTTCAGTAGTGGACTTTGGTCCTCACGGCAAATTAAGCATTAGTCTTCCCATTTTTCTTTCTTTTCTTTCTTTCTTTCAGTCTTCCAATTTTTCCAAGAAAGTAATGGAGACTCAAGAGGATTTAAATAACTTGCCACAGGTCACAGAGCTAATAAATTGTAGATCTTGGATATCTGGTTGATGGCTTGTGCCTTTTACAAAACTATATAAGTGTACACCAGTATATCCTATGCTTCCAGCATCTTGTAGGACACTTAGAAGTAAACTAGAAGTCACTTTATAGTGGCTGAAATAAGCTAATGCTGTTCTTTTGCTTTCAAAAGGTAGGACATATCAAGGAAGTTCTGCCTGATTGGGAAAACTCCAGCCCTAATGGTCAGATTTAACAAAGATTGTATCTTAAAACCACAGGATCTTAGGGCTAAGAAGGATTTTAGGCTTAGAAGGATTTGCCCACCCAATTACTGAATTTTATTGCTAACCATCCAGCCACGGGGTCATTTGATTTATTCTTTAACACTTCCAATGACAGGGAAGTCATTGCCACCTGGAGGCAGCTCTTTCCCCTTTCCACAGCCCTGACCACAAGACTATCCTTCTCCATCCAACATCCATCTGAACTTCTGTGTCTGCCTTCCACCTGTGGATTCCAGCTTAGTAGTGGATGGCCACATGAAGTACGTGGAATCGCTGTTTCCTAGGTCAGCTTTTTAGATTCTTGATGTTTATTCTCCATTTTTCATTCTCAGCAGCTCTTCACCAGATTGAGCAGCTTCAAACCTTTCATTTACAGCTTCCCCAGAAAAAAAAAACAAAAACAAAAAACTAGATCTACTCTTTTTTTTCTTTTTAGTGTAAAAAAGAGTAAAATCCATGACTATCTCATGAGCATTTGGCTTTTCCTTTAGTCTTTCTCATTATGCTTGGTACTTCCTTCTACCCAGTTAGTCAAGCTAGGATCCTAGGAGTTTGTTTCTTTACTATTCACATAACAGTCCATCAGCTACTCTTTTTGGTCCTATCTCCAAATATAAAATTCATCTCTTCTACCATCACCCCAATCTAGTCACCAGATCCCTCTCCGATTCCTAACTCCGGCCCCCTCCTTGCCCACAACAAGTAGAGTTATCTCTCTCTTTTTTTTTTTTTTTCTTAAAGATTTTATTTTATTTGAGGGAGAATGAGTGAGAGAGAACATGAGAGAGGAGAAGGTCAGAGGGAGAAGCAGACTCCCCAAGGAGCTGGGAGCCCAGTGCGGGACTCGATCCTGGAAGTCCGGGATCATGACCTGAGCCGAAGGCAGTTGCTCAACCCACTGAGCCACCCAGGCGCCCTAGAGTTATCTCTTTAAAGCACAAATTCATGGCATTTGGGTGGCTCTGTGGGTTAAGTGTCTGAGTCTTGATCTTAGTTCAGATCTTGATCTCAGGGTTGTGAGTTCAAGCCCTGCCTTGGGCTCTACATTGGGCATGGAGCCTACTTAAAAACAAAAACAAAATCAAAAGCCCAAATCAGATCATGTCAGTCCTGTAATTAAAACTATTCTCTGATTTCTCATTGCCCTTACAACAAAATTGAGACTCTTCTGTGGTCAGCAAGGCCCTGCGTCATCTCAAATATTCTTCCGTGTTATTCATTCAGCCTTGGTCCCTGGTGGCCTTTATGTTCTCTAGACATGACAAGCCTTCTCTGGCAGCCAGCCCTCACACTTCTTGTAACTTCTGCCTGCACTCTCTGCATAGCTTTGCAAATGGCTGGCTCATTCTCATCCCTCAGGTCTCAGCTCAGATACCACTTCCTGAGAGAAGCCTGCTCTGATCCCTCATCAAAGGCCCTAATCTCATTATTTTGTACCTTCCTTTCAGATCTGCCCTGCTTTTCTTGAGAACGTAAGTTCTTTGGTGACTGGACACCGGCCTTCATGTTAGCAACCATGTTTTCTCTAAGTGGCATTGTAGGTGCCCTTGGAAGGTACTTGATAAATATTTGCAGAATAAATAAATAGCGTGTGATTGACTGGGTGTAAGGGTGTTGGAATCATATTAAAAAAATGGATTTGATTCTGAAGTTGCCATTCCCTGTGTGATTTGGGGCAAATTATGTTACCTCTTTGGGCTTCAGTTGCCTTATCTGTATAAAAGCAATCCTAGGGGCACCTGGGTGGTTCAGTGGGGTAAGCCTCTGCCTTCAATTAGGGTCATGATCTCAGGGTCCTGGGGTCGAGCCCCACATCGGGCTCTCTGCTCAGCGGGGAGCCTGCTTCTTTCTCTGTCTCTGCCTGCCTCTCTGCCTCCTTATGATCTTTGTCAAATAAATAATTAAAATCTTAAAATAAAAAGTCTATGACCTCAGTAAGTTAGGTTTAATCACTAAAAAAGAAAAAGTTTATAAAAAAGAAAAGCTATCCTAGACCAAAAAAACAAAACAAAACAAAACAAAACAAAACAGTCCTATCTACCTCATGAAATGTTGTGAATATTTTCTTTGGATGTTGTGAATATGAATTAAGATACTGGCTGTGAGTGTACCTGCCATAGTACCTGTCACATATTAGTGTTTGGTCTCCCTCCAAGCCTGGCACTTCATTCTAAACATGTATAGCAGAGCTCTGTCAAGTCTGAACCTAATTACTGGAATGGCTCCTGTGGTGTGCCTGGGAGTACCTGACCCATAAGCCTGGGGTGACATGTCTGCATCTTCTCTCGGGTATCACTTGCCTGGCTGGGAAGCTATTTTTTTTTTTTTTAAGATTTTATTTATTTATTTGACAGAGAGATCACAAGTAGGCACAGAGGCAGGCAGAGAGAGAGGGGGGAAGCAGGCTCCCTGCCAAGCAGAGAGCCCGATGCGGGACTCAATTCCAAGACCCTGAGATCATGACCAGAGCTGAAGGTAGAGGCTTAACCCACTGAGCCACCCAGGCGCCCTTTGGAAGCCAGTTCTAACCCTGAATATCAGCTGTTGTGCTGCGTGATGCTACAGTCTGATAACCCAGAGGTACCAGGCCCAGAGCCTTCGTTGGGGTGCTGAACACAGACCCCCAAAACACCATCAAACCTTACATTGTGTGGCCCATTTCTTGTCAAGATGGATTGGGATGTTCTGTCTAGACAGTCGTCTCCTTTGGGAAATCACGGTTGCTCTAAGAGGAGGCACATGGTCTACCGTTAAGAATACAAACTAGGCCTGTGAGCTGTTGGGGAGGGGAGGAGTTGCCGTGAGGTGGGTGGGCCTGTGCAGCCGAGCCTGCAGAAAGGAGCTGTCAGCTTCTGCACTCACAGGCATCTGGGGATCATTGCTGGGAGCCTTCTCCTGTACCCGTGCTGTGTTAACAGAGCTCCCTGTCCATAGCAAGGTACAGATGTCACTGTCAGCCTTCTCAGAGCCAGCAACTCTGTCCCCCCTTTGAGGAGTGCTTGGATGACTTGAAAGGTAACCCTGGAACGGGGACAGCCTGCTGGGGAGGGGGGGGGCTGAAGTCTTCATGCAGCTTGTCTCGTCAGTAGGACGACCTGCGTGACTCTCCTGTCAATTGTCAAGAGTGAGTGTTCTAACATGGGGCTCTAGAGTTAGGTAGACCTGGTTCATATCTTGGCAGTGTCATGACCTTGGCTGAGTTACCTGACCTCTTGCCTTAGCTTCCTCATCTAAAATGGGGATAATAAGGACTCCCTGTCTTACGTGATCGCTGTGAGGTTTAGATGATACAGTACACACAGAAATGTTAGTTGAGTTCCAGGCATAGTTAATGTTCAGAAACGAGTGTTCTTTTTATGAGGCAGGACAGGTTGGAATTTTGAGTTTATTCCTGATGAGCCTCACCCGTATTGAACTTGGGGCCTTGATTGTTTGCCAGCTAGGTCACTTGGGACAACTTATTTAACCTCTCCACGTCAGTGTTTTTATCTGTCACATGAAGTTTATAATTGCCTCCTCCTAGTGAAGGTGAAATGAGATCAGGGTGCCTGACACATAGTAAGTGCTCAAAATCCTTGTTTCTTCCACCTTTGGTTATTGAGTATCTGAAATACGGTCCCTTTAAGCTTGTTAAGATTCCTCACTAGCCTTGTATGCAGCTGTGTTCAGACAGCTTTGGCAGAAGGAAAAGCTTTTTTTTTTTTTTTTTTTTAAATAGACTGTTTCATAATCTTTTGGCTCAGATCTGTTGCTGCTGCACCGTGTGCTTCTCAGGGTCCCTGGGTCCTCTGTAATCAGCATGTACCTTGCCTCTCACCTAAACGACCCTGGAAAGTGGCTGCCCTGGGAGATGTTGCTGAATGCAGAATGGATTTTCCTCCCTGCTCTTTGGCTCTTTGGGATGAAACTGGCTCAGGGATTCTAGGCCGCAGGGGGGAGGGGCTGTTGGGCCTGGACTACAGTTGGACTTAGTGACTGAGAGTTTTCTGGTTTTCATTAAAATTCTCTGGCTGTCTTTCGGGATGGCTCATTGGATATGACTGTGCATTGGAGGTGGTTGTGCCGTTCTCTTGGCTACACACACCCAGCAAATCACGGTGGCCCTGAGGACGAGAGAGAACTGAAGGTGGACAACAGGCTGGCTAAGGGGTATAGCTCAGCAGTCTGTGTGATAAGGGGCCCCTGTCTGCAGCTGTATAGCATGAGTTTTACAAACTCTTCAATACAGATGGGGAAGCAGACAGCCAAGCTGGGAACGAGTTGCTGAAAGAATCCTCTCACAGCTTACTCTTGATGACAGACTTGTTCTTCAGGGCAGATATAAGTTTCCTGGCAGCTGTCAGAGGGTCCCCAAATGTGACATCAGTGACTGCAATGAGTCTGATCTAATCATTTTTCCTTAGGTGCTTATGCCCAAGGGGTGGGGGGTGAGTGGCAGTTCTCGGAGAGTGACAGAAGATTCAGTTTTTTAAGAGTTAATTGCTGGTAGTTGAAACCTCACTTGAGTTTAGAATTTGAATCTGAAAATCTGGCTTCATATGATGACTCTGTTATTGACTTGCTTTGTGATCTCAGGCAACTTACTTCCGTGGGATAAATTATGTAAAGCTAGTGGCATATCATATGTTCTCAGTAAGGGCTAGATGTTGTGATGAAGTACGCTAGATTTGACCTGTCACTCCAGCTCACTGAGCTATATCCCAGTTCTGTCATCTAAAACATTTGTTCAGCATCCCTCCCAGCTTTGTGTCATTTAAGAATTTGAGGCAGATGTGTTCCCTAAGGCTCTTCTTTCACTGGAGAAATACATCAAAACCATATTATTATGTTTCCCAGTGAGACGCTTACAACGTTGGATATGTCATCCCTAGGTAACTTAGTAGGGAAAAGGAAGGATTTTTTTCTGTCATTCTTGATGGATAGGTTGTGAGAAGGACATTTTAATTGATCTTGGGTATAAATGTTCCTTGACTCCCAAGAGAGCATCACTCAGGCTGCCATTTGCCTTCAGTGTAAACTCCATTTCCCATCTTCTCTCCTTTTACTCTACTCTTCAAACCCTGTGTTCTAGCCAGAGTGGACTACTCACAAAGAATAATTACTGTGGACACTATTGGGTATACCGAAAAGTGTTCTAAAATGGATTTACAGCTTGAAGAAGAACAATAAAAAGAAAATTGGGCATCCACCATTCAGCTTATAAAATGGAATGCTATTGGTGCCTTAGAAGCTGCTTTTGTACCTTCTGCCCCCAAATCATGTCCTCTTCTCTCCTCACCAGAGTCAGTGATTATCCTGACTTCTGTGTTGATCATTCCCTTACTTTTTTCTTTAATGATTTAACTACTCATGTTTATATTACTGAACAGTATATTGGTTAGTTTTTTTTTTTTAAGATTTTATTTATTTATTGGACAGAGAGAGAGATCGCAAGTAGGCAGAGAGGCAGGCAGAGAGAGAGGAGGAAGCAGGCTCCCCGCTGAGCAGAGAGCCTGATGCGGGGCTCGATCCCAGGACCCTGGGATCATGACCTGAGCCGAAGGCAGAGGCTTAACCCACTGAGCCACCCAGGCGCCCCTGGTTAGTTTTTTAAAACAAGGAGCAAGTACAAATCTAGCAAGCTTTGTAAGAAAAGGGCAATAGTGCCACTACTGGGTTTAAAAATAAGCTGATTTGGGTTCATATTGTGACTTCAGCTTCCCTAGAGGTTACAAAAGTCCTAATGGGGCAGTCAGTGGACAAGGCTGTAAGTGGATCCTAGGAAATTTAAAGCCCACCATTATTAGGGCATCTGATGGCCATAGTGTAGGTCAGGCACTGAGCATCTGGTAGGGTGTGGTCATAGAGAATGGACTCTTCTGTCTTCTCTACCTCTCATTTTTCCAGCTATCAGGGAGTAGGTCAGAGCAAAAACTTCCTTGTGGGGTGAAGTGAATGCCATCAGCTAATGCACACAGTCAGCCTGGAGGGGCCGAGCAGGTGCTTTATTAGCACAAGGTCGAGACCAATAGGGTCAGAAAAGAGTCTGAACCAAGTTTGCCTATCATTCTTGGGCAGGTTAAAAAGAGAGTATGCAGTTACTATCTGTGGAATTCTTTTTACCTAAAAATGGACCCCTAAATCTAATCAAGCCCCTATAGCTAACTTTGATTTATTGGAAAGATGGAAGAAATTAAACTACACTCTAAGGAAGCGAACAGATAAATGCAGATTTTTGGACAACTGATTTGGCTTTTGCAACAAGTCAGTGACATGAAAAAAATAATGTAACTTAAAAATTATAATCAGTGTAATGTTTGAATCTTTTTGGTTCAGTTAGTCTATGTGTTAGTCTGCAAAGGCTGCCATAACAAAATACCACATACTGCGTAGCTTAAGCAACAGAAACTTATTTTAATTTTTAAAAAATTTTGAATTGGGGCTCCAGGGAGGCTCAGTGGGTTACAGCCTCTGCCTTCGGCTCAAGTTATGGTCCTAAGGTCCTGGGATCGAACACCCCATCAGGCTCTCTGCTCCTCTGGGAGCCTGCTTCCTTCTTTCTCTCTCTGCCTGCGTCTCTGCCTACTTGTGATCTCTGTCTGTCAAATAAATAAGTAAATAAAGTCTTAAAATTTTTTTTTTTTTTTTTTTTTTTTTTTTTTAAGGGAGAGAGACATTAGAGAGAAAGAACACGAGTTGGGGAGAGAGCAGAGAGGAGGGAGAGGGAGAATCTTAAGTGCTTTCCACACTCATCACGTAGCTCAATTTAGGGCTCAATCTCATGACCTTGAGATTATGACCTGAGCTGAAATCAAGAGTTGGACCAAATTTAACCAAGTGAACTGCCCAGGTGCCTCAGAAATTAATTTTCTCACTATGCTGGAGGCTGGAAGTCTAAGATCAAGGTGTAGGTGGGTAGGTTTTCCCTGAGGTCTCTCTTTGGCTTAGAGATGGTCGCTGCCTTCTTCCTCCCTCCTCACATAGTTGTCTTCTGTATCCTTGTGGCCCCAGTGTCTATATGTTTTAATCTGTTTTCTTCTTGTAAGGATATTAGTCATGTGGGATTAGGGACCACCTTGAAGGCCTCATTTTAACTTAGTTACTATTTAAAAGGCCCCATCTCCAAGTATAGTCCCATTCTGAGTACTGGGCGGGGGGCGGAGCTTCAACATATAAATTTGGGGGCCAGGGGAGACACAATTCTAATTATAAAAACAGTCTAATTATAAAAAAGCATTTCAGGGGCACCTGGGTGGCTCAGTGGGTTAAAGCCTCTGCTTTCTGCTCTGGTCATGATCCCAGGATCTTGGATTGAGCCCCGCATTGGGTTCTCTGCTCAGGAGGGAGCCTGCTTCCTCCTCTCACTCTCTCTTTCTCTCTCTGCCTGCCTCTCTGCCTACTTGTGATCTCTCTCTGTCAAATAAATAAATAAAATATTAAAAAAAATTTTTTTTAGAGATGTTGGGGAAGTTTTATTATGGCTTGATATCAAGGGTTTGCCGTTAGTTTTTCTAGGTATGATAATAATATTGTGATGATAGAGAATGAGTAATATAAAGGTGGGTTCTGAAGTACGCTAAAATGAAATGGCATGATATGGAATTTGTTATAAAACATTTAAACGAAGAAAAGTAGAGAAAAGGGAGTGATTAAGTTAACAGGCCAAAATGTTCATATTTTGAATTAATGATGAGTATCAAGGGCTACTTTTCAATATGTTTGAAAATTTTCTAATCATATATTTAAAATATTTAGGTCAACAACACCAAAGAGCGTTTAATGCAGGAGGGTTTTTGGTGATGAACAACTTCAATATGTCTGTCCCTTGAGCTCTACTTCTGCAGTCTGGTTAGTTTCTTCATGTGGTGTTCATTTTGGGGTCCTCCACTGACTGTCTCTACTCAGTCCCTCTGTTCCTTTTACGTTTTAAAAAGATTTATTTATTTTTGGAAAGTGCGAGCACATGTGAGAGTGGGGAGAGGGGCAAAGGGAAAGAATCTTCAAGCAGACCCCCCCACCGAGCATGGAGCCTAATGTGGGGCTCCATGTCATTACCCATGAAATCATCACCTGAGCCAAAACCAAGAGTTGCCGCTTAACCGACTGTGTCACCGAGGTGCCCCTTGGGGATTTCTTTTATTCAGATATTGAACTTTCTCTACTAGTCCTCTAGACTATTCTTAACTGCTTCTGTTTTCCAATCTTTGTCTCGTGATTCTAGTCTCCAGAAGATTTTCTCTACTTCATTTTTTAATCCTTTTATTGAGGTTTTTTGTTGTTTCTGTTTTTGTTTTTAAATTTCTGCCTCTAAGTTGTCAATTTCCAAGAGCTCTTTTTTTGTCTTCTTGGTGTTTCCTTTATATAGCATCCTATTTGCATTTCGTGGCTATAATTTTATTTCCTTTTTGTGAGAATATTAATGCTATTTCCCTCCCACCCTGCTCCCTGCCTCATATATAGTATCTATTTCCTTCAAGCTCCGTGTGTGTGTGTGTGTGTGTTGTGTGTGTGTGTGTGTGTGTGTGTGTGTGTTTGCTCTGGTCTGTATCTTCATTAGAGGCATTCCCAAGATGTCTTTGAATGTGATCCTTGGCTGTGTGGTCTAATTAAGGGTGGGGGGTAGGGAGACGGTAGGTTAAAAAAACAGAAAACAAAAACAACTGTTGAGACCTTGAGTGGTAAATGAAGGAAGCCGCTCACAAAAGACCACAGAGTATATGATTTCATTTATATGAAATTTCCAGAATAGGCAAATCTGTAAAGACAGAGAGAATAGATTAGTGGTTGCCTGGGGCTGGAGTGTGGGCTGGGGGGCGGGGGCAGTATATGGATGGAGTGACTGCTAATGGGTAATGCTTTCTTTGGGGTGATGAAAATGTAAAATTTATCATGGTGATGGTTTAGAACTCTGTGACTATACTAAACACCACTGAATTGTACACTTTAAAAGAGTAAATTGAGTGAGTTTATCTTAATAAAGTTTAATGTTATATCTTAATAAACCACCCAGTGGTGATGGTTGTACAGCTCTGTGAATATACTAAAAATCACTGAATTGAGGCACCTGGGTGGCTCAGTGGATTAAAGTCTCTGACTTCGGCTCGGGTCATGATCCTAGGATCCTGGATCCTTGATCCTGGGATCAAGCCCCACATCCGGCTATCCCCTCTCACAAAGGGAACCTGCTTCCCCTTCTCTTTCTCTGCCTGCCTCTCTGCCTGCTTTTGATCTGTCTGTCAAATAAATAAATAGAATCTTTGAAAAAAAATCACTGAATTGTATACTTTAAAAGGGTGAATTGAGTATGGGAGTTAATATCTTCATGAAGCTGTCCAAAAAACCCAAAAAGCTGTCAAGAAACTGACTGTGGGCTGGAGATCATTAACCGTGGGCCTCACTGAAGTGTGATGGGGGTGGGCTGTTTGTTGGAAACCCCTGAGGCAGCATCTTCACGTTTTCCTCCGTTCCCATCTCTTTGCTGGGAGGGGCAAGAGGGAAGTCTCTAGAGGAGAGGGACTAGGACACTGTTGCACTTCACCTTCAGCAGACATAGTGCCCTTGTGTTTTTTATGTTCCCCGTTAACCATACTGGGTACTCCTGGACCGAGCCACTCTTACTTTTTATTATGAAATTCCAAAGATTACAAAGTAGAGAGGACAGTGCAATGAATCCTCATGTTCCTGTCACCCAGTTTCACCAGCAATCGTTTCATCTGTGTCCCTCCCACCCCCTCTCCCCAAATTATTTTAAAACAAGTACTGGACATTTTTGTTTTATGCTCTCTAGCATCTAAGCTTCCAGAATTCTGTCACTGAGGAGGAGGATCTAGGATTTAACTTCTTTTCAAGCAGCTTTCCATCTTTTCTTCAGCTTCAGCTTCTGCCCCGCTGCTCTAGGAGCGTGATGACTGCCCGTCCTGGGCCTGGTGAGAACCCCGTGGTTCCCATCAGCTGCACACTCAGCTTTCCCTGCGTCTGGTTTAGGATTCAGATTTCTTGCATCTGCTGTCAGTTACTATGTGTTCATCTGTTTCCCAAGCTTCCAAAATTTGACACCATTATCTTCTCTTTCCCTGAACTTACAGTTTTGTTATTAAGACAAAGAAGTCTTTAGTGGATTTTTGTAGGGTTTTGGGAGTAAGTGAAATTAGATGCAGCTGTTCAGCATGCTACTTTCTCAGGAAGATCAGCTGCTCCCCCCGCCCCCCGCCCCAGTTTTGCCCTCTCCTACCCGATTCTACTCAATCGTACCTAGAATCCTATTGGTAGATAGATACATAGGTAGAGAGAGAGATTTTCCAGGAAAGACCCTTTCCAATCTTCTGAGTACCAAGAGGAATCCTCTTATTTTAACATGCTTCTCTTCTGACCGGAAGCCCAGGCAGAATTAAGGAGTGCCTGCCTTTGTGCCTCGCTAGCATTTTGCACTCACCTCTTACAGAATTGTTTGCTTGCACTTTGAATGCTGCATTGCAGTTTGTTTCCCTGCCTGTCCTCCCTGTTGGGCTGTGAGGCCAGACTCAGGAGCAGGACTCTGTCTTGTTTCTCTCTGTATCTGGAGCCCAGTGCCTCGCTCCCAGTAAACATTTGTTAACTGACAGGCTGGAGAATTGAGCACTGCATCTCCAGAGTGGGGACAGACGGGCATACAATGCCCACTTCCTCCTTGTCCCTTGCGGGCACTACTGTTTGGTAAATATTAAGGAGGGAAACATGCCTCGCCGGCTTGTTATGCAATGCCATTCCCTTTGCTTTTAAGTCTGGGTTTTTTTTTTACCCAGTCAGCATGTTGGAGAGGGAGAGGGGCGCTGTACGAGAGTGTAAACATCCTTCCATAGAAGGAATGGACTCTGGCAGAGATGCGTTCTTTCCCTCCCTCCCTGGATAGAAAGGCTTGTGGTCTGTACACCGCTTCACAGTAAAGGAGTCAGTTTGTTCTGTCTCGACAGCTACTTCATTCTGCAAAGTCTCCCATTGCTTTTTCGTTTTGGACCAAGTGCCAGGAGATTTTTTTTTTTTTTAAGATTTTATTTATTTATTTGACAGACAGAGATCACAAGTAGGCAGAGAGGCAGACAGAGAGAGAGAGGAGGAAGCAGGCTCCCCGCCAAGCAGAGAGCCGGATGCTGGGCTGGATCCCAGGACCCTGAGATCATGACCCAAGCCGAAGGCAGAGGCTTAACCCATTGAGCCACCTAGGTGCCCCAGGAGAATTTTTTAAATTGCTGATTACATTATTTGAAAGGCATCTGATGTTAAAATATTATCTAGGAGAGGTCCTGTTAAAATTCAAACATACATCTTTAAAAGGTTAACAGTAATTTCTCGTTTGTTTCCAGTACCTTTCTCAAAATGCCACATAGAGCCTCTGGGGGAAAGAAACAGAGAACTAGTGGGCAGTTTGGGGGTGCTGGATTAAACACACTTAAATAGGGTTCTGTACTTCAGGATTTGTCAGCCTTCCTGCTGGGCAGTGTGACTCTCCTAGAGGGACATGCAGGAGGCTGCGTTTCCTCAGTTTATCTTACTTTCCATCAGAGGGGCAGGAGCATTTTGGCGCTCTGTTTTTTTTTTTTTTAAAGATTTTATTTATTTTAAAGAGAAACAGAGATCACAAGTAGGCAGAGAGACAGGCAGAGAGAGAGGGAAGCAGGCTCCCTGCTGAGCAGAGAGTCCAATGCGGGGCTCGATCCCAGGACCCTGAGATCATGACCCAAGCTGAAGGCAAAGGCTCAACCCACTGAGCCACCCAGACGCCCCTTGGCGCTCTGTTTTGAGGAAAACACACAACCCTGGAAATAGCCCCGCAGCTCTTTAAGGCCCAGTTGAAATGCTACTTCCTCTAAGGCTTTCCTGAATTTCCCCAGAGGTATATAGCCTTTTTCTTTGAATTGTCTTGCCTTCATCTGTCTCCCTGTCTCTTCCCTTACCCTCAGCAGAACCTAAATTCCCTGTGCATCTTGTGTTATTTCTGCATCTGGGACATTACCTGGCACAAAGGTACTCAAGAAATGTATGTCGTTCTGCACTGGTGCCTCAGCTAAGTCATCCTCCCAGTTGAGAGGACACCATCACAGGTCGGAACTGAAGACAGGTCTGGAGCTTGGGGCCCTCGCTAATCAAGGATATGGGTCGGGGAGAGGGCTCACAGCAAGGACACAGGGACAGTGTAAGAGCTTGATCCTAAAGGACAGAATAGGGAAGCAAAACCAGGAGATGCTGAGAATATAAATCAAATATGCTGATGGATGGTTATATATGACAGCCACCTGTGGTCAACTTTGAATATTTAGACTTAATTCCATCCCTTCAAGTAGGTGATATTCTTCCTATTTCATAGATGAAGAAATGGACATCAGAATGGTGAAGTAGACATAAGTATTGGGGCACCTGGGTGTCTCAGTTAAGTGGCGCCTTCGGATCAGGTCATGATCCCGGGGTCCTGGGATTGAGACCCATGTCTGGCTCTCTGCTCAGTGGGGAATCTGCTTCTCCCTCTCCCTCCTCCCGTTCCCCCCTGCTCATGTGCTCTCTGTTGCTCTCTCTCAAGTAAATAAATTAAATCTTTAAAGAACTAAGTACCTATATGCACCAGGCACTGTGCTGCTGGGGATACAAAGATGAATAAAATTCAGTCTTTTCCTTCAGGGAACCCTTGTTTTATGGCATAGGTCATCCTGTAAATAATTAAGCAAGGGGGTGAATGTGGTGATGAAGCAATGATTGGGGTCATATGGGAGAACCTACGGAGTGAGGGTGGAGGAACTGAAGGGACCAGAAGACAAAGCATGGGGTGAGAGATACAATGATGACTTTATAATCATCAGCAGGAAATGTGAGGTAGGCTAGGAGTGAGGAGAGGCTGACAAGATGTTGTGAGCTGGTTGAAGCGTTTCAGACCTGGTTTTGAAAACCAGGGGTTTGTAGGGTTTTCAGCCAAAGAGCAAACTGTCCAGCATGTTTCAGATACAAACCCAGGTGGAAGGAGATGGTCATATTATTCCCATTTTCTAGGTAGGGGAGCTGAGGTTCCGAAGGTGACTTGCCCAAGATTACTTAGCATGTTAGAGTTGGAACAAAGCCACAATTTCAAGCCAGAACCACCTTGATCTTTGTACTACTAAGCTACCTCTCAAAGTAACAATGACCAAACACTATATTGAATTTCTGACTGAAAAGTACTCTTACTCTCACTCTGATACTTGAATCAGGGAATAGTTTTAAGTCTTCATATGATCAAGAGCCAGATTTACGTGGTACTAGTTCTCAGTGCTATAGAAGTTCAGAGAAGGAGAGATCAGGGAGCAGTTCATTTGGGAGGTGGCGTCAATATTGCTCTGAAGGAAGAGATAAACTAGAACAGGTAATGGGAAGCCAGGTGTGAGAAAGGATGCTGTGCCACCATGTGGTAGGGCAGGAGTGGGCCTGGGAAACGGATGACGAAAGGCCGCTTCTTGGCATCATTACAGTCACTTGCTTCCTGAGATAGCTGTGTAAAGAAGAGAGAAACAATGACTGTGCACCTCAATTCCCATCTTCTCTTTTGCTGAATATAAACACACAACTGACATTAAAAACATATTTTTACCTCCTTATTATAGTTATTAGAGAGTTTATTCAATAGTGTTCCCCCTTACACTGCACTGTGATTTATCTCAGTGTCCCTGTCCTCTCCTCAAACCCCCTCTGAATATATAAGGGAAACAACAGAAGGTCCTACAGCTAGTAGAACCACAACCAAGTGTGCAAATAGAAATGACATTTGCCGGTCTGTGGGATGAACAGAGCTTGCTTATATAGAAGGGGGTGTATGTTTGTGTTGGTGCTCCAAAGTTCTCTTATGATTCCTTCTAACTCCTGGAATTGGGATCTTTTGTAAATTCTTCTGTATTATATTATAGTCAGTGGCGATAAAAGGAGGTTCTTAGGAGTCAAAACAGATCTGGATTAGTATCCATCCCAGCTCTCCAGACTACGAGTTCTTTTACCTTGGGCACATTATTAATTTTGTTAAGATTAAGTCTTGTAGATTTTTGGTCTTGTAATTATGCCCCTTCTCTCTACCATCATCAGATTTACCCTCATCACTGGATAATTCTCAGTAGCAAATAAACATGCCCCTGGATTTCCTATCTGAAAATAAACAATAGCCCCCTCCTCCACACCATCTGATATTCCAGAGTGTTTTTTAATTTTATCCCTTAAATATTCCAAAATAAATTCATTAATTAGTTTACACCTCTGTTGACATTATATCCCCCTCTAGCTGTCTCTAGTTTCCTTTTCTCTGTAAAACTTACAGGCTGTCCTAGTTTGGGTTTTGACGCCTTTCCTTCGCTCTAATTTCTTCCCATTGTTCCATGAGGACTGTTCTTGTCAGTGTCAATCAATGAATGACCTTCATGTGACCAAGTGGAAGGTCACTGCATTCCTTTAATCTTACTCCTTTTTCCAGCAGCATTTGACAAGGCCGATTGCTGTTTTCTTGGACACTCTACTTCCCTGGTCTCTTCCTGCCTCTTGGGGCTCTCCTCTATCTCTTCTTCCCCTCTAAATGGTGATGTGCTCCATGTTCTGAAACGGCCCCCTTCTCTTCTCTGAGACATAGGTGTCCTCCTTTAATTCAGTGACTTTCAGTAACATCCATTTGGTAATGAACTTCAAATTTGTATCTTTATCCTCAGACTTTCTCTGGAACTCCAGACTCCTGTCCAGATAGTACCTAAGAGGCTTTGCACTTTTCACACCACTAAAAGAGAACCCTTGACTTTGTCTCCACCCAGAACTTGTTCTTCCTTCAATGATTCCCCACCTAAGTGGTGCTACTATCCCCTCTCTAAGTGTTCAAGCCAAAATATCTAGGCGTTGCTTTTGATTTCTTTCTTTCTTCCTTATGGTCATCCATTCCTTCAGCAAGTCCTAATTTTTCTGTCTTCCCAAACATTCCCAAATCCTTTCCCACCATTTCCCACCATAACCACCTCCTACCATATCCACTACCCACACCCTAGTCCAAGCCTTATCATTCTCTTCCTAGACCACTTGCAGTGACCTTCTAATTAGACTTCTTGCTTCTCCTTGTATCCATACCATAATGCCCTCCATTACAGAGACCAGAGAAATCTTTAACACCATTTGTCAGTTTGTGCCACACTCCTTTCCCGTTCTCCCTCTTCCCCCACGTGGCCTCCCATTGTTCTCAGAATGAAATCCACACTCCTTACCCTGACAGACCAAGGTCTCTGTGACCAGCCCGGTGTCACTCACCCAACCTGCTTCTCACTGACAGTGCATCAGCCTCAGTGTGCTGGCTTTGGTTCCTTGAACTTGCCAAAGTCCATTTTCATTTTAGGGCCTTTGCCCTAGTTCTTCCTTCAGCGTGAAATACTCTTCTTCCAGTCTGCACGTGCTTGATCTTTCTTGCTTAAATCTCATCTTAAATATAGCCACCTCAGAGAGACCTTTGACATCCCACTCTAAAATTGCCATCTAGTCACTCTGTTCCCTTCCTCCTATTTTTGTTCCCTACTAGTTCTCTACAAGTGAGAACTTGGCATTATCTGGTATTTTCCTTGTTCATTAAGGTTTCTGCTCATCTCCTCATTCATTCATTTCTCTGCTTGTTGCCCGACTGGAATGTATATTCTCTGAAGTGGGGGAACCTTTTTCTGTTTGTTTATTGCTGTATCCTCTCCTCCTAGATCAATATTTTGCATAGTAGACATTCACTCGAAGTATATGGGCTGTGGGAATATATTTTTCTCATCTGTAGAATGGAGACCCTAATACTTACATCTCAGAGTTGTTCAGGACTTACACTATCAAACTTGAGAATACACATGAAGTGAATAGTTCTGTGTCCAGCATATTGTATTTAATAAATAGAAAATATGTTATTTTTAAAGTATCCAGCTTATCATGGACACCCAAGAAAGATGAATTCTCTTTCTTTCTTACAGTCTGGGTCTCCTGTAGTATTTTATATTGAGATACCCTGCATTCTCAGCAAGATGAAAGGTACTCCCCAGTCAGCTATGACACTACATTTTTCTGAAGAAAAGGCTTAAAAAGTACTATTCAATGAATAGTCAGCATCAGCTAGTTCGGAACCATTATTAATGTCGCCTCTGTCCCATTCCCTATTGTACACAGACACTGCATTATAACAAGGTTTGACTTTCTCCTGGGAAATCATAATTTTCTTCTTTCCTTTGGTTATATGACCTCTCCCAATTAACTCTCCTTAGAGTCCAAGTGTTTTGGGATTTGATTTCTAAATCCTGGTGTTTAGGTTCTCTGAAAAGTATTTCTAGCTTTGTGTGTTCTGATCAATATTTCTTTTGCATTTATTTAATAAATATTTAGGGTTGACTGAATGCCAGGCAATGGGGATACAGTTAAAAATTCATAGGGCCCTTTGTCTTGAAGGTCTAGTGGTAGAAGTAGAATACATAAATCAATGAAGATAATAAAGTGTCTATGAAGAGAGTCTTAATAGTACATAGCAGAGGTACAAAAGAGGGAGTGGCTAATCTATTTGGAGGGGGAAGGAAGGTTTCAGAGATC
Source organism: Mustela nivalis (assembly GCF_964662115.1). Taxonomy (NCBI): domain Eukaryota; kingdom Metazoa; phylum Chordata; class Mammalia; order Carnivora; family Mustelidae; genus Mustela; species Mustela nivalis. The sequence continues at coordinate 54,685,999 of NC_139028.1, forward strand.
TGTGGTTGTTCACCAGCCAACAAGGAGAGACTGGCTGTGTGAGTAAAGGTGTGGAGGAGTGAACCTTCCTTGGGGTCTGCACTCGGGGAACCTGGCGTGGCTGCATGATCTCAGTGGCAGTGATAACTCAAAGGTCATGAGAAACAAAGCTAGAAGGAGGGGCGGGGCCTGAGTCATGGCTGGCTCTGTATGCTCTGCTAGAGAATTTGAACTTTCTCCAACAATAGCAATAACAGGAAAAGCATGTAACTCTTATGGAGTGCTTCCTATATGCCAGACTCTTTTCTTTGTTCTTCATTGATTCCTTTAATCCCACCATGACCCTATGAGGTAGCTACTGTAATTATCCCTGTGTACAAATAAAGAAACACAGACACCAAGAAGATAGGGAACTTGCCCAAGGCCATCAAATTCATAGAGGGCAGAGGCAGGACTCCAAAGTTTGCCCTTTTCACCGGGCACTGTACTTCCTCTCACAGCTTTGTGTGTGGGCAGCCGAGCCCCTGAGGAGATTCAAGTGTGGGAATGACATGGTCAGATGAGTTCTTTGGAAAGGTTGCTGTGGCGTGGCATTACATCTTATACCTGGGTTAGTTTCTAAAAGCCTCTAAGGCAGAAAATGCAGTTACCTTTGTCCTTGACGCGAGGAGTAGTTGAGTGAGGCTTGCTGTGCAAACAGTAGCGTGACCTGTCTCACTCAGCTCAAGGCAGCAGCTTTTCCCCAGCCTTGGGACGAAGGCCAGCCTTGGGTCCAATGCATGTACAAGATGAAGAGTCGGTTTGTGTTGAGGGGCTCTGTTGATCGAAAGCACAAATGCGTCACACTCCTGCAGAAACTGAGCCCCTCCATAGCCACAGCTGACTCAGTCTCCTGTCTCCCTTTCCAGGGCCCACGCTCACTTAGGGGGCAGCAGAGTTCATGCACTGCTTAGTGATTTTTTCCCTGTCTCTGTGTCTCTCCGTGGAAGGAGTCCACGTGGCCTCCATGTGGAACAGGGGCAGCTGCGGCCAAGGTAGAAGTTGGCCCCAGTGAAGGTCAGGACAGGTGGACAGACAGGAGAACGAGGATGTGAGAGATAGAAAGGAGGGTAAATGTTCTGGACCGAATGGCCATCTAGATTAGTTCCCTTCATGCTTTTTTCTGATGTGAAAACTTGGTACATTGTTATACATATATATTTGTTTGCTTGTTTGTTTTGTTTTCAAAGTCTGGTAAAATTGCTTCCAGTTTCCAACCATGTCTGCTTTGGTAACACAGTCTTCTCCTTTCCCCTGACGTATGGTTATTGAGGTGGGCCTAAGATGTCTCTGCAAGTGTCGAGGAACTTTCATCAATCCATCTGTTGTGACAGTGGCGCAATATGTCCGCTTTTTGTTTACAAATGGACACTATTAGGTAAACTCTCCTGATAGTGCTTGAGAAACCCCACTGTTGTGTTCTCTTGCAGGTCTTAGGGGAAGTTCACTAAATTTTTAAACAAATTGAAATGATTTTGTAACTGCTTTAAAGAAAACATTGACATGATTACAGTGATAAAAACCAAACCAAACCACCCAGTGCGTAGGAAAAAGGGACAGGGAGGAACACATCAAAATGCTGATGGTGATTGTGTTCCTTTTGGTAATTTATTTTCCCCTTTTCTTTGTTTTCCATTTTTGAAAAATGTGCCTGTGGTACACTCAAAATGTCAAAAACTTGTAAAAGAAACAAAAAGGACAAAACTTAAAAAATAAAAAAGCTCCCTGTGATCCCATAATCCTAACATTCTTCCTTTTTGAAATGCTGTCGTTCACATACATGCTTGTTCTTCATAGCTATATTCCTAAGAAATGCAGCTTTGTGTAGTCTCTTTAGTTTATAGCCTGTTGTCAACATTATTTCATATTTCCACATAGTTTTCATAATTGGCATTTCTGATGGCTGCCCCGCATTCCATGGTGTTGATGTTCCGTGCTGAACGATCCCTTGTTGGACATTTGGATTGTTTCTAGTTCTTTTAGATAAGACGCAGTGAATATTTTTGTTCATTTAGCAGTTTGAGTTTGTTCAGTTCTTTCCTTAAAGTGAATTCCCAGCAGTGAGCTCACTACATGAAAGGTTTGAACTCTGTTACCGCTCTTGGTTTGTACCTAGTAAGAGCCTGTTTCCTAGAAGAGCAAATTGGATGGTCACTACTGTGTCCCTGTGTGTCTGTCCCATGTTTCCCGCACTAGCATTGAGCCTCTATGATATCTTAGTAATGTGTGTATCTGTAAATGTAACCTTTCTTGAAGAAAATTTAGAAAGGATATACATTCATAAAGAAGAAAATAAACTATCCATAATCCCACTACTCAGAGGTAAGGTAGGCATTTTAAAAAGGTATTTCCTTCCAAGTATATATTTCATAATATTACATCATGTGGCGCAAAGAGAAACCAAAACAAAAATATGACCTTTTCTTTGTCATATGGAGGTTTTACTCCTCTCTCCATTCTGGGGCCAATTCTAAGTAATACTGGAATGAACTTCCTTGGGAATAAATCTTCATACCCATCTTGGCATCATGCCTTAGGAAAATTCCCAGAAGCAGAATTGTTGGATCAAAGAGTATGGACATTGTTAAGACTTTTGATGAATATTGAAAACTTGCTATTGAGGAACATTGTGCCACTTGGTATATACCGCACCTGTTCAGAAGTCCATGGCAGCCTGGCTGGGTGGCCGCCGAGCTTCAGGCTGGGCCTGAGCCACCTTGGTGCAGTAGGGACAAAGGTGGTGCCAGAGAGGAATTCCAGCTACATTTCTGATGGAACCTCTGCAGGCTTTGGTGACAGATGGCTTGTGTGCGTGTGTTTGTGTTGTATGTGTGTGTATGTGTGTGTGTGTGTGTGTGTGTTTGGGGGGCCGTATTGAAGGAGAGTTTCACATGGGCATTTGCCAGGATGCGGGTAAGATCATTTACAGGAAAGCACTTAAACTTGAGGTGCTCTATAGATGTAAAATCTTATTGACAGTAAGGGTAACAAAGACATCCCCACCTCCCCCATGGGGCTGTTCCAAGGATGAAATGGCTGTGTGTGTGAAATACATAGGCCCTAAACAAATAGTCATTCTCTTGAGTGACACGGGACCTGGCACAAACTTGAAAGACAGACTTGGGAGAATTCCTCTATTTTATTCTCATCCATATGAGTCCCAGACCATATGGACATTTGCTTCCCTTTCACTTTTTCTCATTCTTCCCATGAGGAGGGAATCTGTTTATTTATTTATTTTATTTATTTATTTGACAGACAGAGATCACAAGCAGGCAGAGAGAGAGGAAGGGAAGCAGGCTCCCCGTGGAGCAGAGAGCCCGATGTGGGGCTCGATCCCAGGACCCTGGGATCATGAGCTGAGCCGAAGGCAGAGGCTTTAACCCACTGAGCCACCCAGGTGCCCAGGAGGGAATCTGTTCAAACAGCTGAAGGAAGGGTCCAGCCTCGAGTGACAGTCTTCTGGCCAGGAAGGAGACACTTCTGTCCTTGCAAGGCCATGGGTCCCTAAGGCTAAGGAAGTGCATGAGTCCTCTTGGGGGCTGCAGCCCTGCCCCCTGGCAGCCTGGCAATGCTGCTTTGTGTGCTCAGCCTCGGGGAGGAGACTGAGGGTGGCCGATAAGGAGGCCCTTCCGGTCCAGCCAAACAGGCGCAGGAAAGCTTCTGCAGAGGAGAGATTAGACACAGTCCCCAACTTAGAGAACACAATGGGGCAGGCATTGGGCAATATTGTTTATTGTTGGAGAAGGATGGGGGAGGGAACCTGGCCTGCTTGTGCAGATGACTGAAACAGCAAGTTGGGTCTGGGAAGACCTTTTTCAGAGTAGTTCCACAAACACGTTTTGCATACAGAAGCCCCCCCCCCCCACCCCATCTTGGAAAGGGATTAATGAGTGGGAAAGGTATCTTTTACCCCAGGAAACAAGGTGCCAGTATTTCCTGGCTCACCTGAGACTCTGTCAAGCACCTGCGCCCCAGTGCTAAGCTGTCAAACAGACTAATTCCGCCTGGGGAGCTAATGGAATGGGGGCCCAGGTGGCCGCTGCTGCTGCTGCTGTTGCTGCTGCTGCTGCTGCTGTTGCTGCTGCTGCTGCTGCGGCTGCGCTGTGGCTGTCTCTCCTCCTCTCCCCTCTGAGGAAAATCAAATCTGTGCTCAGTGCAGGGATGCTTTCTCACGAGGGAAGGGGAAAGAGCACTATGACTTCAACAAGAGAATTCAGACATTGGCTTTGGGTAGTGCCGTTGAAATGCTGTTTTATGGATTAACTTTCATTTTTCCTTACCTGCCTGGTATCCCAAATCTGTTGCGTGTTTCTGGGAAATAGGAAGCTATAAAAGGTGACATATACAAGGAATAAAATAAAATGTTGTTTGATTGTGGAGATCTCAGGCCTATTTTTTAATTTTAATTTTTTTTTTACATGTCTGAAAAAAATATTCCCAAGGGCTGCTTTTGGGCCCCCTCTCATCGTGGGTCCATGGCAGCCCCCCCCCCGCCCACCCCCCCCCCCCCCCGCTGTGCCTGCGGCCTTGCCCAGTAGGGATTTATACTTGCAGAGCTTGTTTGTCCTGGTGGCAGCTCTGAGTTAGAGTCAGGGGACCTGGGTGTGTGCCCTTCTGGCTCTGTTGTTCGCGTGGCCTGAGGCAAGTCACTCCTGATTTCAAAGCCCGTTTCTGTAAAATGGGGAGAAAACGGTAGGCTCCTTCTCCTTCCTCGGGAGGATTCTGTGTCAGAGGGCAGTAATTTCTGAGCTATGATTCATGATACAAAATGTGGGAGAGTTTTGTTTTTACTGGTGAAGTTGTTCAGACTGTGGTTCTGTTGGTTGGTTTTGGCTGCCCTGTGATGGAGGCTGGGTCCTGAGGGAAGTTGGTATGAGTGAGTCCACCGTGTAGGCTTTTCCTGGACTGGGGCACGGTTTAGTAGAGAAAGCAGTGGCACACACAGTGAGCGGGGAAGGGCAACCCCACAGGCGGGGAGGACATTCCTTCCCTGTCATGTGCAGGGCTGCAGCAGAGCAAAGAAAAGACTGAAAGATAGAAACAGAGCACCCTGGGGCACCTGGGTGGCTCAGTGGGTTAAAGCCTCTGACTTTGGCTCAGGTCATGATCTTAGGGTCCTGGGATCAAGCCCCACATCAGGCTCTCTGCTCAGCGGGGAGCCTGCTTCCTCCTCTCTCTCTCTTGCCTCTCTGCCTACTTGTGATCTGTCTGTCTGTCAAATAAATAAATAAAAATCTTTTTTTTTTTTTAAAGATTTTATTTATTTATCAGTGAGAGAGAGAGGGGGAGAGAGCGAGCAAAGGCAGACAGAATGGCAGGCAGAGGCAGAGGGAGAAGCAGGCTCCCTGCTGAGCAAGGAGCCCGATGTAGGACTCGATCCCAGGAAGCTGGGATCATGACCTGAGCCGAAGGCAGCCGCTTAACCAACTGAGCCACCCAGGCGTCCCAATAAATAAAAATCTTAAAAAAAAAAAAGAGAGAAACAGAGCACCCCAAACAGATTTTTTTTTTTTTTTTTTTTTTTAAATAAAGACTTCTCTCACTGTGTTAGGAAAACTGTCTTGCCTTGCAAGCGCTGCAGACTGAGTAGAAGGTTGGAATACAATGTAAGAGTTGGAAGTTACCCTCCTTCCTACAGCTAGATATGACACCTTCCCAGAAGCAAATACTGCCGTGCCTTTTTCTGGAGATGTTCTATGCTTATGCAGATAAATAACTAAATGCCCCCTTTTCATACTCTGCATACCATTTTCCACCTTGCTTCTTTGACTTAAGGCATCTTGCAGATGTCCATGGCAGGCTGCATGGTATACTGATGTATAGTTTTCATAATATTACCACCGTTTTCCTGTGGATGGACTATTAGGTTGTTTTTCATATTTGCTAGTACAGACGTCGTTGTAATGAATATCCTACTACATGTGTCTCTGTGCGCCTATATTATGTAAGTGTAGAATAGATTCCGAGAAGTGGAATTGCTGGGTCAGAGGGTTTGTAATAGCCTTTTTAGTTGTAAATCAATATTGCCCTCCACAGAGGTTGGATTGATTTACCTCCTACCAGTGGCATACCGGTACCCCATTTCTCCCTGCCCCCTCCTTCACAGAGGGAACTCTGCCAATCTGGAGTGAAAAATGGCTTCTGCTTTTGAATTCATTATAGTTTTCATTACAAGTTACCATCTTGTTTAAAATAATATTTATAATTATAATCTTAACTCTTTAAATTTATAATGATTAATTATACATTAGAACTTGAATTTACTCTCAGGAGTAAAGCTGGTCATTTAAAAAAATACGTGTCATTTTTCTTCCCTGTCTTATAAACTATCTGCTTGTGTCTTTTGTCCATTTTTTTCTATTGATTTATTCAATTTTTCTTATTGATTAGTAGGAACTCTTAAAGCATTTAAGGAAATTAGTCCTTAGTTATATATTTATTTCAGATATTTTAATCAGTTCATCTTTTCTTGTTCTGCCATGAAGAGTTTTTTAAAAACTTACGTAGTCAAATTGGTCAGTCTCTTTGTTTTCTGGCCTTGATTTTGAGTAATTCTTAGAAAGCCTTCCCCACTTTAAGATTTTATATGGTGTATGCTTTCTTCTAGTACTCTTATGTTTTCATTTTTCAAAATCCAAATCTTTAATCCATCTGGAATTTATTTTAGTATAAGGAGTGAGATAGAGTTCCAACTTGATTTTTACCCAGAAAGACGTGGGTTTTGAATCCTGGCAGTTTTACTCATTAGCTGTGTGATTTTGATGGAAGCTTACGGTGTCCTTTTCTGTAAGCTGGGGATAATAATAAAAATTATAGTACCCTCCGCCCAGGATTGTTGTGAAATTTGAATGAGTACATATATGAAGAAGAGCACCTGGCACATAATAAGCATTGAATAAGCCTCAGCTGTGATTATTGGTATCGAGAATGATAGAATGTAGGGGTGCCTGGGTGACTCAGTTTAAGTGTCTGCCTTCAGCTCAGTTCATAATCCGAGGGTCCTGGGATGGAGCCCCACATCGGGCTCCCTGCTCAGCAGGAAGCCTGCTTCTCCCTTCCCCACTCCTCCTGCTTGTGTTCCCTCTCTCTCGCTGTCTCTCTATGTTCCCTTTCTCTCGCGATCTCTCTCTCTATCTCTGTCAAATAAATAAATAAATGATAGAATGTAAATTCCTTACATCCTCCATGGCTAGGATGGAGAGGCCACGTTGCAACTCACTAGTGTGGGACTTAGCGTGACACTTCATTCCTTCAACTCTCAATTTCCTCACTTGCATAATGAATGATAAGAAGCAGCTCATGAGATTGTTGGCAGGTGCAGATGAGATCATGTCTGTGACCACATTTTGTGAACGGTAAAAGGCCGCGTCAGAATGCTGGAGATTATGGCTTGCTGAATGAGGAGCAGCCATGGCCCAGGTGGGTGTTTGACATCCCTGGCCAAGGAGAATAATTAACTTGCAATAACATGAAATTAGCAGCTTATGTAAAGCAAGTGAGCTTGCAGCAGTTGATTATAGTAATGTTTAGTAATTGCCTTCTAGTAATTAAGCACTAATGAGCTTCCTGAGACAGAACCTTGTTAGAGTGAAAGATCAAACACTTTGAATTCACTGTCTACTTGAACGTGGCCCTGAATACGCTGGCATGCATGTCTTCCTGAAGCATGGTCCTTGGCCTTAAGGACAGCAGGGGCAGCAGATGCATAGAGCACCCCCTCCTCCACCAGGCAGGTGCACATGTGGAGATGGACTGGGAGGAAAGGCCACAGTTGCTCTGAGACTGTCCAGGAGGGAGAAACCCTCCTGCAGAGTGTGCTCTATGCCAGTCTGAGCCTCTGGAGTCTGGCCTAGATTCTTAAGTACCCACACTCAGTAATGCCTTCTACAAATGTTACTTGTTGCCCTTCTTTATTCCTCTCTTGTGGTTTTGGATTCATCAGGCATATCTTGTTTCTCATGCCCTGCCGACCTCCCTCCACAATCTGGGTAGGTGTGAGATTGTGTTTAGGGCCTCTGTTTCTAGTAAATCTGAGTGAAAACTACTACGATTTTCTCTGGGTAGGATTGCGCAGTAAATTTGAATTTCAGATAAACAACTAATAATTTTTTAGTATAAGTATGTCCCATGCAATATTTGGGTTATATTTACATACTAAAAATATGTCCCAGGCAATATTTGGAACAAACTTATAATATCAAAATGTATTTGTTGCCATCTGAAATTGAAATTTATCTGGGTGTCCTCTTTCTCCCTTCCCCTTCCTTTTTCCTTTCTTTTCCTTCTCTTCCTTTATTTTATTTTCTTCATGTAACAACCCTCCCTGAGTGGTAACCCTGATTTCAAGTGCTGTAAAATAACATTTACTACACTGATGTTTCATGGAGCCCTAGTAGCTAGACACATTTTTGTTAGGAGGTGTGATATAAGAAAAGGATTCTCAGTTAAAATCATGTTTGGTGAATCCTAGGTTAAACAAAATCAGTTTTCTTCATTATGTGAATTTTTTGAACTTTTAAGTCTTTAAGACTTAGTTATATCACTTTGAAGCTATCTATTTTCTTGCCACCCCTTTCTTGGGTATTTAGGGTCATAGGAGCAAATGTTGAGTGAACACTGAGGGTCTTTGGTAATCAGTTCTGTTGGTATACCATAAGTTTTAATTTTGGGGGTTTGGGGAAAATACCAATCTATAGAAAACAAAAAAATACTATATAATGTTATTTTTGTTTTTGTTTTTAAAATCCATACATTTAAAAATCTACATACATACAGGTGAGTGTATATAAACAAAAAACCTAGAAGGATGTATACCAAAATGTTAACTATAATTATCCCCAGGAGGGGATTTGCCTAGGGAAAGAGATTACAAATTGTTTTCTCTTTCATTTTGTTTGGTTGTATTTTCTGCAATCAGTATATATAATTCTTGTCAAATATTTCATTTGATTATTGTATTTTTTAAATGTCACTTTCCATGTATTATCGTATTGGCCTCTCAAGCAGTTCAATGATAATAGATTCTATTATCCCCATTTTATGGAAGAGGAAACTTTATACAGCTCTTCAGCAGACCCAGGTCTCTCTCTCTCTCTTCTTTAAGGTTTATTTATTTTAGAGAGAGAGAGAGACAGACAGACAGACAGAGTGGGGGAAGGACAGAGGAAGAGAATCTTCAAGCAGACACCCTGCTGAGGGGAGCCTTATGTGGCTCAACGTGGGGCTCTGTCCCACAACCCTTGAGGCCATGACCTGAGCCTAAACCAAGAGATGGACTTTCAGCTGATTGTGCCACCCAGGTGCCCCCAACCCAGATCTCTGGAGGTCAGTACCCATGCTGCCTCTTTGGTATGAGAGAGTGGCAGCACATCGTGCTTTCAGAAGGACCATGGTGCCTATTCACCCAACCCCTTCAGTTTACTCTTCAAGGTTGAGGCCCTGAAAGGGAAAAGGATTTAGTGAGACACATGGTCTTTGAACAAGGACAAGTCCCCCAAATATCATTTTTCTGGAGCAGGGCTTGGGGAGGGATCAGGCCTCTGTTCACCAGAATCCTTGATTTTATCTGTTATACTGAGCCCTGAAGGGTGGGGGGAGAAATGTCCTGATGTGCAACAGTGAATACAGTGTCGTTTTTTTGTTTTTTTTTTAAAGGTCACTTTGATAAGTGGTTTATGTTACCAAAATCACATAGTTTTAGATTTTTTTTCATAGTACATCTTGTTCATCTTGTTTCCTATATCTTTTCTAAACTCACTTTTTTTTTTTTTAGGGGAGGGAGGGGCTGAGGGAGATGGATGAAGGAGAATCCCAAGCAGGCTCCATGCCCATTGCAGAGCCCAACATGGGGCTTGATCTCTAGACCTTGAGATCATGACCTGAGCTGAAACCAAGAGTTAGACACTTAACTGACTGAGCCACCCAGGTGCCCCTAAACTCATTCTTTTCTTTTCCTCATCTTTCCTTTTTTGAATCTTATTCATACATCCATTTATGTTGAGCTATTGTGGTGATTCTGATGTTTGGGGGTTTGCTGGTAGTGTTCCTGTTTATTGCCCCTATGCCCAGTACTTAGTTACATGGATGAATGAATTGTGGGAGTGGTATTTGGGGGAAGGTCAGCATCCCCAGAGACCTGGACTTGGAAGGCACGATGAGGAGCAGTGCTTGTATGATCTGGAATAATTTTGTGTGGCCCTATCAATGTGGGTGTGCTGCCTCAAGAGGAGGGAGATTCTAGAATATTGCAGCTCACGGGGTGGGGTTCCCATTCAGTTGTGCCACAGCTCTTAGGATAGTACAGCAGTGCTGTCTACCATAGGGCAGGGGACAGCAGCTCCTACTTTAGGAGGAGCCAGATTTTGGAGTCAGAAGGATCTAGATTTGAATCCTGGTTCTAAGACTAACTAGCCATTAGATTTCAGGATAACCTCTCCGTGCCTCAGTTTCCCCAGGAAGCTGGGGATGGTGATGGTAATAATTGCTACCCCACAGAGTTGTTGTGAGAATTAAATGAGTACATGCAGAAGCGTGCCTGGTGCATTATAAGCATTAATAAGTGTCAGTGATGATTATTATTAACAATGATAGTATGTAAAACCCCTTAGAATAGTGCTTGGTCAGTAGTAGATGTTATGACATGTGGGCACCCAGACAAGGTGTAACTTTTGTCAATTTAGGGCTCTGTGGCACTCGCTGATTCTGAATGGCTGCTCCCACGGTCACTGGTGACGCCTGAGCTGTTACCTTACTTCCTGATCAGAAAGGCTTCCTCAGAGCATAGTTTTCAGAGAATCTTGTGAACTGTTCATTGAGCCAAGTGTTTCTTATTAGAAACAGAACAGTAACCACCGCAGGTAACCCAGAGTTTATCAGCCTTAGTCACAAATGGCCTGATTTTTTTATTTTTTTTAATTATTTTTTATTTTTTTTAAAAGATTTTCTTTATTTATTTGACAGACAGAGGTCACAAGTAGGCAGAGAGGCAGGCAGAGAGAGAGAGGAAGGGAAGCAGACTCCCTGCTGATCAGAGAGCCAGATGTGGGGCTCGATCCCAGGACCCTGGGATCATGACCTGGGCCGAAGGCAGAGGCTTTAACCCACTGAGCCACCCAGGTGCCCCAAACGGCCTGATTTTTAAAGAGACCAAACACTTCCCCCAGAGATTTATTACACACACACACACACACACACACACACACACACATACAAAAACCCCGTAACATTCAGCAGAGCATCAAAGTGATTTCTTATGGAAAGGAGGGAAGCCTTAACTTGTCTTCTGTGGCTTTCTCTGCAGCTGGTGGCCACAGGAGACCTGACTGAGCATTGACTCATTCCACCTAACTCTTCCCCTTCTTTTCCTGAAGGTGCAGAATTTGGGCACTGTAAAACCCCTTAGGAGCCTTTCTCAGGCCTTTCTTTTTGGACATTCTCCTCTGAATTTTCTGCTTTTTCTCTTTGACTTCTGCCAAAGATGGAGGAGTAAATGTGTGGCAAGCCTCTGAGCACAGAAGGATGTTGTCCAGGCCCCTGCTCCCTGTTCACTGGCTAATGGAAGCCGTTAGTTGTGGTCATGTGGGGCCCACAGAGCCTCCTGTCCTCCTGCTATCCCTGTCCCTATCCCTGAGTTTTATTTTCTTGTCACTTTTAACAGCTTTCTTGAATTTTAATTAACATTCCACATCTTGGAGTCTTTATCTAGAGTCTGTCCTTGATTCTTATTTAAGCTACTACAGGGTGGTGGGAAGAGTTTTGGATGTGAAGCCAGAGGGGAAGAGAAAAAGGAAATCACATTTTATGGATTGCTTGCCCTTTAGCATTCAGCTCATCAGATTTTTCTTAAGCTTCTGCCGTAAGCCAGGCATTGAGAAAGGCACTGTGGGTATTGTGTCAAGGACGTCCACCGGGGCTGGACCTAGGCTCCACCAGTTAAGTGGGACCTTTGTGACTTCTTATTTAGCTTCTCCTGTGCCTCAATATTCAGAATTCAGATGCTAATAGTATCCACCTATTAGGAGTGTTATGAGGATTAAATGAGTTAATAATATAGAATAAGATGATGATGATGATGATAATGGCAAGGATGACAGTGACTATGATGGGGAGGGGTTAGGAATGGGGACTCAACCAAACAGATACATCATTGCTTCCGTGCTGCTCACAGTCATGCACGTGTGTGTGCGTGTGCGTGTGTGTGTGTAGGGTGGAGATGCTGAGGGATGGGCTTGGAGCATAAGACAGATACACATAGGGGCACCTGGGTGGTTCAGTGGGTTGGGCCTCTGCCTTCGGCTCAGGTCATGATCCCAGGGTCCTGGGATCGAGCCCCGCATCAGGCTCTCTGCTCTGCAGGGAGCCTGCTTCCTTCTCTCTCTCTGCCTGCCTCTCTGCCTACTTGTGATCTCTGTCAGATAAATAAAGAAAAAATCTTAAAAAAAAAAAAAAGACAGATACACATAAACTAGCACAGGAAAGCATGCTGAGTCTGACATGCGAGCTTATGGCAGGGGGTCGGATTCCTCTCAGGTCAAAGGAGCATACTAGAGAGATGTTTAAGTGAAACTGAAAGGAGAACTCAAAGTTAGTTGGGCTGGAGGTGGTGAGGGGAGGCTGTGTCCCATATTCTGGGCAGAAGGAACAGTATTTGTGAAAGTCTGAAGGGGACAACAGTCCTATGGCATTTCAGGAACTGAAGAAATCCAGTGAGCCTAGAGCAGAGTGTGAGCAGAGTGGTGAGAGGTAGGGGCCAACAGTAAAGGTGGAAGACTGACCATGAAAAACTGCTGTCATATTGAGGAGTCTGGGTGACTAAGAACCAGGTACTGTCCTTGGGGGACAGTAATCCCTTCAAGCATCACAGCTCTGTGATAAAGGTGCGATTAGCCACATTTTATTGATGGGGAAGTTGAGGGTCCAAAAAGTTTTCACTTACCCAGAGGCATAGACTTTAGAAGATAGTGGAGGGACGCCTGGGTGGCAGGCAGCCTTCGGCTCGGGTCATGATCCCAAGGTTCTGGGATTGAGCCCCGCATCGGGCTCTCTGCTCAGCGGGAAGCCTGCTTCTCCCTCTCCCACTAGCCCTGCTTGTATTCCCTCTCTCGCTGTGTCTCTCTCTGTCAAATAAATAAATAAAATCTTAAAAAGAAGAAGAAGAAGAAGAAGATGAAGATAGTAGACGATTTGAATCTAGTTTCTCCAGCTCCAAGACTAGAGTTCTTTTGGTGACACCATAGGCCTTCTGACCTTGACCTCTGGCTATTAGTTTTATGACTTCAGGCTCCCCTCAGTTTACTTACCTGTAAAATAGGTAACAGAGTAATAAATACCAGCCTCAGAGACTTGTAAAAACAAATGGAAATACCCCTCAGGTATTTCACCTCAAGTGCAGTGCCTGGCGTATTAGTGAACTCAACACTGCTTATGGCCCCAGATTCTTGACAGAGAACTATTTTTCCTTCACAGTCCCAGCGAACTGAGAGAGAACCCCATGAGCTGCCACATGCGTGTTGGCTTGGTTGTCAGGCATCTTTCCAAGGATAAGTTAAAACCCACACAGAAATCATCTGTGCACGTAGGGATCTGCTCCCCCAGCTACTTGACTAGTCCCCGTGCACTGGGCTCTCTTTTGACCCTGCGAACCTGCAGTCACTTGAGCTTCAGCGCTGCTGGTAGGATTGACCCTGGGAGCTTCTTCCAGCTCTTCCTTCACCTCCTGGGCTCTCGGGTTGTCCTTCTCCTCTTCCTCCAGAGTCCACAGTCTTGTTCTGCCTGCACCTTATGAAATGAGCTCCACTCCTGGTTTGAATTGTATTTAACTTTGTGGTTGTTGTTTAACTTTTCTCACATTAGTCTCAGGGGCAGGGACTGGTTCATCTCCCTGTATTTCCTACCACGATTAGCACAGTACTATAGTAGGTACTCAAGAGACAATAATGGTTTCACCAGGATAGAGCTTTGTGGGTACCAAGGTTCTTTTGTAGTTTTTAAAAAAATCCTTACAACTGTCCTCTGAAGTAGACAGAGCATGTAATATTCTTTTTAGCACAATTGGAGAAACTAAAACCTACACTTAAGCAATAGGCCTATTCATTAACTCTTTAGTTCTACAGAGTACACATTTACTAAATATTACTGTCCCACATGTGGGCGAGGAAAATAGAGCTGAAAAATATAGTCCCTTTGCTCAAGGATGAGGCAGACCTTTGAAGTTTAAGGACAGAGGAATGATGAAAGTTTTCACTTTATTTGGGGAAGGGCGGTGAGGAAGTCAGAGGGAATGAGATGCTTCCATTGGGCTTTACAGGATTGACTTGGTGGCACCATAAGGTGGGAGGGAGGGCATCCTGGGCAGAGGACGTGGCACATGCCACAGCCGATAGGAATGAGCAGAAGGCACCTGCCGCAGCATAAGGAGTGGTGGTAGGGGGAAGATGGCCATAACTCCCACGGTTAGGACCCCAAGATGCTTGGGACGTGCAGCTAGCTCCTTCCCCTTTGTTCAGTCTCCCGGTCCCTTGGCATTCTTCCCATAGGCATACACCACGTGCACATAAACTGCCTTGAAGCTTTGGATGGGCTCTTCTTTGTTCCTGCTCCCTTGCACCCACAGCTTGCACACGGGCTTGTATTCTCCTTTCCATGCTGAAAGAAAATAGATCTTACCACAGGAGTGACCTGTGACTTGACGACTTGGAAGAATAAAGGTTACTGGGTAAAAGGACATTTGTGTCATATACTCTGTGTGGCATGAGGTGACTGGGAAGGAGTAAAGTTCGTCTGTGACCAAACACCTGTGTTCCTCTCTCAGTGTCGAGATCACCAGAGGGAGGCATTAAATTGCTCTTCCCAGGAGTCAGATCTGTTGTTCCTGAGGAGACCAAGCTGGTGCAGCTTGAGCGCTGTGGGCAAGTCTGACCAGGCCCCATCTCACTCCTGCCTGTGTTTGCCTTGCAGCTGTGTAAATGAGTATGGAAGATTATGATTTCCTGTTTAAAATTGTTTTAATTGGCAATGCTGGCGTGGGGAAGACGTGCCTAGTCCGACGATTCACTCAGGTAAGAGAACTTGGAAGTCCGGGTTTGGGTTTCTCAGTCTAACCTGTGGGGTTAGGGGTTAGGGGTTAGGTTAGAGAATGGAGGGCTGGTCCCAGCGCTGGCCCATGGGCTGCTGGTTCTTAATATGCCCTTTGAGAGTGCACCAGCTTTATAGCCTGGCTCAAGTTTTTTCAGCCATCTTCAGGGAGTCTGGCTCTGGGGGTCACCATCAGTCCAACCCCCTTCCTGTGTTGCTTCCTTTATGAGAGGAGCAAATGGTTTTGCTTTCAGTGTATACTATAAAAAACAGATTATTAGATTAAAATAGATTATCAGTCAATAATCTAAAGATGTTAACAGATGAATCTGGATTTCAGACTAAACCTAAGTATTAATTTTTTAAAAAACTTAAGTACAAATTAAACCAAACTCCCTGCCTGTGCCCTCTCAAATCCGCCCCCCCCACCCCACAACTGAGTGAGTCATTGTGGTTTAGAACCAAATACGCTGATGCTTTTAAGTCTATTAAATGGGAATGAAGCAAGAAGAGTGAAGGACTCTCTGAACAAAATTAAATGTTCCCTCTGGATTGAGCCCTTATCGTATGATCTAAGTACAAGTTCCCTTTGAGAATTACTGCCCTTTTGAGAATTACTGCCAGAGATTACATGCCTGTTTTTATACAGAAATGAGTGACAAATCATTCTGAAGTTGACCTTCTTTTGTGTTTTCCTGGAAAAATATGAATGGCATCCTTTTCAGAATTATCATGCCTGCAACTTGCATTTGCTTCAAGTGCTAGGTGGGAGAGCTGAGCCTCGCTCTGCGAGGGCAGGGGACGGCGGGGTCCTGTGGAAAGAGCACCAGCTGGAGTGCAGAGAGACTCAGGTCCTGGTCCCAGCTCTGCCTTGGCCGGTCCTGTGAGCCTGGGTTCAGTTCCCTCCCCTGGCCGGCCTCTGTGCCTCCGTGCCACACAGGACAGGCTTGGTGACCTGCAAAGCTACTTCCAGCGCTGAATGTCTGTGGTTCTGCGCAGAACTGGACAGGATAACACAGACAGCTTTAGGGCAGAGAGTCACCTTGGGAAATGCCAGGGTTTTTCCCAGGGTGCATGAACCCACAAGAGAACTCGTGCTTTTTACCGGGGCTTACCGGCCTGGTGAAATCAAAAGTAAGAAGCTACCAGGCATCCACGCTTAGTCAGCCACCAGGCTGTGATACTGGAAACTCCAGCTGGTTTTACTTCCACCTACCAATAATCTTTCCTGCTTTTGGCAGGAAGACAAGCCTGCAGAGCCGTGGAGGAGTTTTTAGTCTCTTTGTTATCAAAAGTTCCCTTGACCTGGTCTTATTATCTAAGGAAAGATCCCTTCGAGATTATTCAGTGCCCTCCTCTCGTTTTACAGATGAGAATTTGAGGTCTACAGGGACAAAATGACTCCTTAGCATCATGCATCCTGTTAGTGGCGAGGCTAGGATTAGAACCCACGTCTCCTGCTTCTTAGCCTGATTCTGTTTTATTTTTAGTGTCCTAACCTCTGAGACCATAGGAATCTGGCTTTTCCCTTTAAAAGCATAAAGTTTGTCATTAAAGGTAAAAATGCTTCCATTTTTGAACACTAATGTTTGCCGATAAGCACACCACCCCTTTCTTTTCTGCTTTTTACCCCTCCCAGTCCCTTAACTCCCCGCAAAAGTAACTTCCCAGACAGTATTATGTTTGGTTTTGTTATTTAGCATGCAGTTAAAATGAACTGGATTCAGCATTTTTTGAGAATGATGATTTGGGGAACAAAATGATGGGGGAGACATTGGGAAGGATTTGTTTTATTTTTTGGCATTTATTAGACTGCAAAACAGCTGGAGTGATAAACTCAAAACTTGGCAGCCTTGTGTAAGCCAAACCAAAATAGAGGAAAATTGATTCAATATTTGTAAGTACAGTTATGAATGTTTATGTTTACATCTTTTGCAGAACATGCAATGGAATATTTTCTGTGGGTTTGAAGCTCAGTCTTTTAAGTTCAAACTTTAATTAAAGAACTCTCTTGTTAGGGAATAGACTTAATTAAAGATGCCCCAATCTTAGCTGCCAGAGCTCATAGAGTCCATTTTACTTTAATTTCTGGCAATTCCCGTTATAAGTGAAGAGGGAATAGAAACTAGGTGAAGAACACTTCCTCATTAGAATTCCTTCCCACCTCCCAAGTCCCTGCCTAAGCCTGCAGGAAAAATTATATACCAGCAACATATATTGTACATGTAATTTTGCTAAAATCCTATCTTTCTAGCTCAGCTGCCAGTCTGAGGTAGAGCTTTCTGTTTTGTTTTGTTTTGGAATGCCCATTGAATTTGAGGCCGGAAGAGGGGGACTGATTTGCCTGAGGCCACACACAGAGCTCCTCCAGACTTCTGGTTTCGTACTGTTCCTACTTTCTCCCTGAATGATTTTATTTTCTTCCATGATTTTCCCAGCGTCAAGGGCCCCAGTTTCATGTAATTACATGTGTGGTACATTGCACTGAGGGAAGTAGTTTTCACTCTCAGAGCAGAGGAAAATTCAAAAGCTTCACTGTCTCATTCACGTTTCCTGTAGCGTGTTCTTGTTTGTTTGTTCATGTCAGTGGTTCATATCTTGGGCTGGTAACCAGTTTTAATCTTCTAGGATTTACGTCTCTGGGAGTACCTATCCATTTTGCTCCTCTTCTAACAATCCTGATCTCATCCCTATGGCTTCATGCTCTTATCCTTGTGTCTGAGTTCTGTTTCAGTTTTGGAATGGGGCTCCCTGGCCCCTTCCCAGTTTTCTGTCTTCCTCCCCATTTCACTCTCTTTCTTCTTTTAGCATTCCTCTCTCCTACTTTCTCCCTCCTTCCTCCTCCCCTCAAAGCATACATACAAAATTAAATTCAACATGGCTCCCATGACACTAACCAGAGTTCTCAACTCAGCCAAAGGAAGGGGCTGGTGGTGATGCATGGTGAGGGAGGAGAGGGGAGAGAATTTCGTTGAACTGAAAGATTTGCTTAATTATTTTCCTTTATGTCCTCTTCAGGGTCTTTTCCCCCCAGGACAAGGAGCCACGATTGGAGTTGATTTTATGATTAAGACGGTGGAGATTAATGGTGAAAAAGTCAAGGTAAGATGCTAAGTGTTCAATAAGGCTTTCATTTCCCGAGAAGAAGTAGTGTTATCATAACACTTATTAAATCTCCTAATTGAAACCCACATTGAAAATAATATATTCAGCCACAGTGACTTATTTCCAAACAGAGTTCTTCTATTCTTTTGTAGATGTTGCATTTAAAGATGGGAAGACAGGGGTGCCTGGGTGGCTCAGATGTTAAGCATCTGCAGTGAGCTCAGGTCATGATCCCAGGGTTCTGGGATTGAGCCCCACATCTGGCTCCCTGCTCAGTGGGAAGCCTGCTTCTCCCTCTTTCTATCCCCCTGCTTGTGTTCCCTCTCTTGCTGTATCTCTCTCTCGGTGTCAAATAAATAAATAAAATATTAAAAAAAAAAAAAAAAAAAGATGGGAAGACAGAGAGAAGGTCTAAGGCAAGTTGGTCCTGTCTCCTGTCATGTCAGAGCTTATATAAAAACAAGGAACAAATCCCCAAAATTGGGAACTCCTGAGTTGGGCCAATAAGCAGTGCTACCTCTTAAGAAGAGTAGCCCCATGAGAGAGCCTACTGATTCCCACATTTGTTCTGGGTCATTTGGTTGTATGAATCACCTATGGGAATTATTGTGTCTCCCACCATACCATACTATGCTATTGGTAACAAGGGAGAGACCGTAAAGGAGGGATCCAGGAAGGATCCATGCTCTTTCTCTTTCCCCCCATGGCCTCTGGTACCTGTAAGAACCATGGTATGTCAGGTAATGGGAGAAGGGAGATAGTGTTTATTGAGCACCTTATGTCCGTCTCACTGCTAGGTGCTTTTATATGAGCTGTCCTATTTAACTTAGTCCTCACTGTAACCTCTGTGAGGTAAATGGTGAGTTATCTTCCTTTTACAGCTTTCAGAGAGATTCAGCCACTTACCTATCCATGGCTGCACAGTTAGGAAGGGAGGTAGGCAGGATCCGAACCAGTTTTGTGAGCTAGTGCATCCTCTTCCTCCCTGGGATCTTCCCTGCCAGGAGTGAAGAGGATGAAGGCACAGTAGGCCTGTCACTTTGAAGCAAGGACAGGAGGAAGGTGATGGGAAGAAATATGGACTAGGACTGAGTTACTGGGAAGGAGGGGAGAGAGGCTGTCTTTGGCTCTGTGCTCTACCTGCCTCTCAGAGTTAGTGAAATTCCATGGTCAGATCTTTCAGAGCTGAGTCGCAGGGCAAAAAGCAGTGTCCCTGGCATCAGCAGCACAATGAAAACTGTGGCATCAGTTTTCCAACTAGATCCCAACCTAAGCACCCCAAGGCTTTAAATCCATGTCTTTTGTACCCTTCTCCCAAACCCAGTACCTGCAGTCCTGCCTTCACATGCCACAGGAAGGGCAGAGAGGCTCTGGCATGCTCTTGCCACATTTCAGAGACACACAGAGAAGTGTATAGGGAGGCTCCCAAGACGGGGACAGAAGCACTCCCAGTGTCACTTCCAGCCATGACTCTTCAAACTGGTTCCTTCTGCAGAGACATCCACACCAAATACAATAGTGAATGGAGAGCTAGGGGCCCTGGAAAACAAAGCAGGGTGTAAAATCCATGTCAGTGCCAACCAGAAAGCTCAGAAAAATCATGCATTCAGGTGGGGAGAAGGAGCTAGGGAGTTGGGGTAGGAAGGAGACCATAGTGTG
This sequence comes from Mustela nivalis, assembly GCF_964662115.1. Lineage (NCBI taxonomy): Eukaryota > Metazoa > Chordata > Mammalia > Carnivora > Mustelidae > Mustela > Mustela nivalis. The sequence goes on from NC_139028.1 coordinate 54,705,856, forward strand.
CATCCAGGAAGCATCGGCAGGAAGAACCACGTGTAACCATGCTCGCAGCAGGTTGGAGGTTATCGCCACCCCTAGGAGTTGAGTAAAGATAACTAATGTTGCAGGCATTTTACTTCCAGAAGGTTTCCTGGTCATATACATATCTGTGTGAGTTCATTCCTTTGACCACAAATGTTAGTGCCTCCCATGTGCCAGGCCCTGGGAATGAATAGGGGTAAATAAGAAACGGTCCCCACTGTTAAAGAACAGGCTTATTTTTCTTTTTTGCCATTTTCTGCAAATTATAACCTCATTGTTAAGCACGTATTACACTCAGCTAAAAATCCATCTTTTCATAACCTCCAATGCTACCATGAGACCCCAGGCTCCTCAGGAACGAGGTTTGCGTCTCACTCCTTTCCCCGTCCACAGCACAGTTCCTGTCCCCTCACCTTTTTTTAGGTCTCTGGACCTTCATCTTTAAGAAGTAAGAGTTGGTTAATCTCCTAAATTAATGAGTCCTAATTAATTTGCTAGAGTTTCTTTCTAGCCATTTATGGGGAACCAAGATCTAGAATGACCCTCCTCAACCCCATTAATCTAAAGGCCTCATTAGCACGTGGACGCCTGAGGAGCAATGTCTTTAGTCTTTCTGTGAATGAGGCTAGAGTTGCCCAAGCATCACTAGGGATGATGCAGTTGTTGTCTCATTGTTGTCCTGGTTCTTTAATGTTCACTGAATCCCTCTTCTCAGTGATGTTTTAAGTGTCTTTTTGCAAGTAGTTTGCTGGGTTTCTTGGAGTCCCACAGAGGACTCACAGGTGACCACAAAGGTGATCCCACAGGATCACCTGCCTGGTGAAAGCCAAGGCAGCCCCATACCCCAGGCCTCTCTCCTGACTTCTCATCTCCCCACTTTGGCCTCCCCTCTTCGGTTGTTTCTTTGCAGATGGCTTTCAGGATTGAAGGCAGGGGATCGAAGGTATTAGAAACATTCTTGTGGCAGTGAAGCCTTAGTTCCAAGTCAGTAAAGGCAAAGTTGAGACCCTTCCCTTAACGTGGTTTGCCTTTTGAAATGACCTTGAGTAGACAGTGCGATTAAAACAGATGTAGAATTTTCTCCTATCCATTTTTTTAGAAGTCTATCAAACAAACAAAAACAAGTAAAACTTTAAGCTGAGGCTACAACACTGTAGCCTTAGGAGAGTACTTATAAAGAGAAGACTTGCTGGCTGTCTTTGTAAGCAGGTATATATTGCATAGAAAAGAACGTCTTGAACATGTGCACATATATTTACTCATTTGACCATCTGTTCTTCCATTCTTCCCTCTATCACTCCTGCAGTAGAGTAGATGATGCATGCAAAGCACTGTGTTAGGTAACGCAGTTTTGCCCTCTAGGAACTCATTGTCCCCTAGCTCAAACATTTTATCTGTGAAATCCTCTTTAATATCCTACCAGTCATTTAAGCAGAATTAGCCAGTCCTTCCGCCATCTTTTTTTCATGCAGCTAGCCATTATTCACATGTGTCCACCATGTACCATGTACTCTCGTAGGAAGTCACTGGGGTATAAGGTTCAATAAGAGGTAGCCCTTGCCCTCCAAGTCCTCCCTCTGGCACAGAGGCACTCAGGTGCACCTGGGACTGCATTGCAGGATTGCAGCAGTGAGATAGGAGAGAGAAGTTAATGGTGCTAAGAGTGTAGGCAAACAGTGTCACCCCTGCTGGAGATGAGGATGGTTAGAAAGCCCATGGCTGCAGTATTGAGAACATACTGACCAGCATGAGATTAAAACCTAGGAGACACTCTCTCCTGATGGCGACTCTTCAGTAGAAGAACTTCTCCTTTTTTATTATGGTTAGTTTACTATATTTGATATCCCTGTAGATGGTGAGCTCTTTGAGATCAGGAATTGTGTTGTATTCCTCTAGTTACCCACGCTGTGCCTAGCACTCTACATACATTAATGACATACAAATGCTGAAAATGAGTGAATGAGTTGCAGAGAAAATAGTGAAACCAAATGGAATGATAAAGGCAGTAGAACATGGATATTCTTAAGACTCAACTGTGAGGCTAGAACAGGGCAGCCCCCTAGGAGAAAGCAGCCTCCATCTGGGCAAGGCCATACAATCACTCTTTTAGAAAATATTTTTAACCCTCAGAGCTGTTCTCAAGATGTGCCAATCATGAGAACATAGTGATTTCTGATAATTGACAGTATTAAATTCAATGACAAGTGTTTTTCAAAGCTCATTGTGGTATGAAAACAATAGTCTGTTGTCCTAAAGACACATCCTGGCAGAGGGGAACCATGTCCCTAGGTTGAAAGCAGAGCAGAGAAATAGCTTTTGTCCCAGCCAAAGCCGTAACATCTGTATGGTCGCCTTCAGCACACACAGACTTTCATGTACATCATAAGGAGCAGCTGCGACTTCAGATCAAAGGAGAGCCTTGTGCCACTGCTCGGGGCTAGGGACCACTGGTCCCTCATTAGTCTTCTCAGCTACACTGGTATGAACAGAGGGTGACACCAACTAACTCATCCTCTTTGGATACAGATGTATAGCAAAATTAGTTTTTGGCGCAAAGGCAGCATGGTGATGGGATGCATCCTCAACTGGGTATAGAAAACCTGGAGTCCGAGTCCCAACCTTGTGAGTAGCCAGTGAGTAGATGGAGGAAAGGCATAAACCCGCCTACCTCCCTGGGTTGTTGTAAAGATTAAATGAGACCAGCAATACATATGTGAACATTTACTGTCTGCCAGGCAGGCACTTTATTTGGAGTGGGGGATTCTGTGAATAAAATGGACCATTTCCCCTTCAGGAAACTCTCAGTCTAGTGAGAGACAGTTATCAAACATATTATTACAAATAAACTATTCAAGTGTGTCAGGTGCTATGAGGGAGAATTACAGAGTGGGTTGCAGAAGAGACTATGGGCGGGGGGCGGGTAGGGTGGGAGGTGAGGATGAGGAAGCTGGCCCAATTTGAATGTTCCAGAAGGTTTTCCTTGAAGAAATGATGTTCTCTTAATGGAGGTGAATCCATTTTGTGACATGAAGTTTATGCAGTTTAGAAGGGAACATTCTTACTCTTGATGTTATTTCTCAAGGCCTTCTGCATTGTCCTGCACTCAGAAGGCTCTGGAGTACGGCTCTCTTTGTAGTCTTCTGCTCTGTGCAGGGAAATCTGGGGAGAAATGTTTTTTATTTTCTTCTTTATTATTAGAACCATCAGTTGTTAGGTCTTATAACTGGTAGGTGACTTCAGAAAAATGCAAATTCCAGTAGGCTTGGCTATTACAAACATCTTTTTATAAAGCCCTAGCGTGCCTGGCTGGCTCAGTGGGTTAAGCCTCTGCCTTCGGCTCAGGTCATGATCTCAGGGTCCTGGGATCAAGCCCTGCATCTGGCTCTCTGCTCAGTGGGCAGCCTGCTCCCCGCCCCCCACACTGCCCCCTGCCTGCCTCTTTGCCCACTTGTGATCTGTCAAATAAATAAATAAAATCTTAAAAGAAAAAAGAAAAGAAAAGAAACACCCGAAACCCGGAGATCAAGTGACTTGCCTACAGTCTCAGAGCTTAAAAATGGCGGGAGGGGAATTATTTTATCTGCCATGGCATCGTTCCCATTTTCATTAACAAAGATAATATCTTACTAGAGCCCTTTGAGTTTTGACCTGGAAAAGGTGGTTGAGCTCGGATGTTCTTCCGCTCCAGTTGCTGCCTGAAGTGCCAACAGTCACAGAACGACCGCCTGCTCTCTATCCTGTTTGTAATACATTATTGTAGCTATGAGCATGAACTCTGGGACCACAATAGCCTGGTTAAACTGGCTCTGGGACATATTGGCTGTGAGACACTGAGCAACTTAATTAATCTCTCTGTGCCTCAGTGTCCTCATGTGAGAAGTGGAGTAATAGTACCTATTCACTGAGTTTGTTACATGTAAAATGCTTAGAGCTTGATACATACTAAATGCTCAATAACTTTTTTAAGATTTTATTTATTTATTTGAGAGAGAGAGAGTGTGCAAGAGAGAGAAAGAGCACAGCTGGGGAGGAGGTGAGCGGGAGAGGGAGAAGCAGGCTCCCAGCTGAGAGCCTGATGGACTGGATCCCAGCACCCTGGGATCATGACCTGAGCCAAAGGCAGACACGTAACACACTGAGCCACCCAGGCACCTCACAATAAGTTTTTTTTTTTTTATTAAAGAATGAAAGAAATTCTTAGGTAACATAATAAAGGGAACCCCCCCCCCCAAAACAAAGTAAGTCCCTCTCCCTAACCAGATATACCTACCACATTATTTAAAAAAAAAAAAAAAAAAAAAAAAAGGGACGCCTGGGTGGCTCAGTTGGTTAAGCAGCTGCCTTCGGCTTAGGTCATGATCCCAGAGTCCTGGGATCGGGCTCCTTGCTCGGCAGAGAGCCTGCTTCTCCCTCTGCCTCTGTCTGCCTATACTCGCTCTCTCTCTCTGATAAATAAAATCTTTAAAAAAAAAATTTTTGGTGTTTTGTTTTTTGGGTTTGTTTGGTTTTTGGTTTTTTTTTTTGTTGGTTTGTTTGTTTCTTAGGGCAGAAAATAACCATGAAACTGAGTGAGGTGTTTCCATTTCTAAACTAAAGCAAGGCAACGCTCTCTTTTCTGCTTCTCCAACCAGATCTTTCTCTTACCCCTTTACAGCTTCAGATCTGGGACACAGCAGGTCAAGAAAGATTTCGGTCCATTACCCAGAGTTACTACCGAAGCGCCAATGCCTTGATCCTCACCTATGATATAACCTGTGAGGAATCCTTCCGTTGCCTTCCTGAGTGGCTGCGGGAGATAGAACAATATGCCAGCAACAAGGTCATCACTGTGCTAGTGGGTAAGTAAGGACTAATGAGGAGGGAAATTGATTTGTGGCCATCAGAGAATTTATAATCACATATTGCTTATGCCTTGCTACCTTCCACTAACGTAGTCTACAGCTATATAATTCATGCAGTCAACATTCAGTTCTGAAATTGAGGAGAAAATGAAATAGGTCATATCCCAAGGCGATGTTTAGAAAAGTAAAGTTGAAAATATTGCTGATTGATTTTTCTGTCAATGAAGGCTCTAGGCAAGAAGGTGGACTGCCATGGAAGTTATGTGGACTGCTAAGCATTACCCAAAAAATCTAGTTACAAAATCCTGGAAACTGCTGGTCTAGATATAAACCTTATCTCAGAAGTTAATAAAGAATTTATTCTTAATTTCTTATTGCCTAAAGAAATGGACTTTTTTTTTTTTCTCTCTTCTTACATTTGTGCTGACTTGAGAAATTCTAACTTCAGGGAGAATCCATTAAGGGAAATTCTGCAGTTTGTTTCATCTTGTGGGAGGGTAGAACCTCTGTTTAGTAAGGCAGAAAAACAGAAAACAACCCATGAGTTTCTGTGGTGACGAATATGCCCATTAACAATGAGATTGCAGTGACATGGATTGGGTTGTTAAAAACTCTTCTCCTGGTGATGAAAAATGTTAATAATATATGGCTGTTAAAATGTTTTCTTCCTAAAAAGGAATATTGCTGTATATTCTAGCAAGACTTGAATTTGGACATCCAGGTAGAGAATCTTAGAAGCATTGTTAAGACACAAATTATGGTTAACAGTAAGCTAAGTAAACACTTAAACAGTAAGCATTATAGCTAGCACTCATGTGCGAGGAATCATGTTAGGAAATTTATATGTAATGATTCCTAATTTACGCATGAGGAAACTGTGGCCCAGAGAGTTGAAGTTCTTTGCCCAACGTTGCATAGCATGTTAAGATCAACTCCAAACCTTGTATCTGTCCAACTGCTGTGCTGCTCTGTAATAAGTTGCTGGACTTTTCTTTCAGGTGGCTGGGTTAAGTATCTGCCTCTCTATGAGCTAGTGCTCTGTGCCCACTCCTGAAAACCCTCTTGCACACCGGAGAATGTTTGTCATGAAGCGCTTGAAAGCACCCATCTCAGGACTTGGGCTTTCTTTCGATTCCACAAAAAGCCCTTCAGAACTTGAGTCAAAGCAAATTCCTTGGGATTCTATCTAAGGAAGTTAAATGGAGATTTGATGGGAGATAATTAGTCCATTCAGTATGAAAGAGGCACTGGCTTTAAAAAAAAAAAGCCTTTTTATTATGGAAAATTTCAAACACAAGTGAAAGTAGAAAAAATGGTATCAGGAACCCGCCTGTACACATCTCTCAGATTTGAGGATCATCAGCTCATGGCCAATCTTATTTAATCTGCTCCCCCTTTATGTTGTCACCCCTTGCCTTCAGATTATTTTGAAGCAAATCCCAGATGCTGTATTAATTCATCTTTCAATAATTCAGTGTATAACTTCAAAATAGGATTTTTAAAGAAAGAGAACCTAAGCACAAATCCATTTTCACACCTAAAAAAAAATTAAGTTCTTAATAGCATCAAATGTTTAGACAATGTTGAGTTCCTTGATTAACTCAGACATTTTTAAAAAATTTGTTCATGTCAAAGATCTAAATAAGGCTCATATGTTCTCATGGATTTTTGTGTCTTTTAATTCTCTTTTTGCCTGTAGGTTGTCCCTCTGTTTTTTTTCTCCCCTGGAATTTGTTAAATCACATGTTTATCCTTCAGAGTTTTCAAGTCTGAATTTTGTTATTTCAGACCACCATAGTATACTTTGACAAGTTCCTTTATTACCTGTATTTCTTGGAGAGTTGTAGGTAAATTTAGAGGCCTGGTCAGATGCAGTTTGTTTTTCTTTTTAGTGAATATATTTCCCAGTTGATATTCTGAGGTACAGTTCTCATAGTACAGCCAAGAAAAATGCTTGATTCCCCTTTTTAAAATTTCCCACTTTTTAAAATAATGAGTTCTTTCCCTAGTATTTTCAAGAAGTAACTACTAAAATTTGTTTCTGTTTTGAACATTATTATAGATTTAAGTATACTCAACATTTTCTAGGCCCTGGCAGTTCTTATCATTGAGGGTCCAACTGTTCCAACTCATATGGTCTCCTGAGTTCCTTAGATACCTTTTGACGATGACCTTGCTTGCTCTCTGGTGTAAGCATTCTAGGCACAATTAGTGCGTTTCCTGCCCCAGACCGGGAATTACCCATTTCAAGAAGCACTGATTATTATTAATGTGAAGTTATATTTAGAGGCCACAACCAAATTGATAGGATTCTTCCTAGGCTTTTCAGTGAACAGACCTAGTGTGTGTGTGTGTGTGTGTGTGTGGTGAATTCTGTAGTGCCCAGAGGGGTTGTCTATTAGGCTCCACCAAATGCTCTGACTCACAAGACTATGATAGGCTACACTTGGCATGATGTTCCCTTAGGTGGATACAGGACAGAAAATATGGCTTCATTGCAGGTCAGCTTCTAGTTGGCTTTATTCACTTAACAGTATACCCTCGTGTCTCATTCCATAGCAGTATGCAGAGACATTCCTCACTGCTTTTTAGAGAGGCAAATAACTTCATTGTGCAGATAGATGGACCAAATTTCATTCAAGCCAGTGCGCAACTGAGGGGCATCTGGGTTGTGTCCAGGTCTTTGCCATTACAAATGGCATTGATATCTTACACATTGCAGTAATCACAGCCACATTTGCTTTGCTTTACTTGCCCATCTGTCTGATTTGACTTCAGATACGAAATAGAATTTTGAGGCTTCAGAGCCTGTAAAAAGTCCAGTGATGTTTCCTTCTTTGATCTATTCCTGTTCCAGGCAACAAGATTGATCTGGCTGAAAGGAGAGAGGTCTCCCAGCAGAGAGCTGAAGAATTCTCAGAAGCTCAGGACATGTATTACCTGGAGACCTCTGCCAAGGAATCAGATAACGTGGAGAAACTCTTCCTTGACTTAGCGTGCCGCCTCATCAGTGAAGCCAGGCAGAACACACTTGTAAACAATGTATCCTCGCCCTTACCCGGAGAAGGGAAAAGCATCAGCTATTTGACTTGTTGTAATTTCAACTAAAGGCTGAGGCAAGGAGAAGCAAAAGGAATCAGCAGCTGCCCCGATGGGCCCCAAATTGCTGGGGGAGATCTGGTGATGACTATGGCTCCTGCTCTCAGACCTTCTGACTCCCGTGGGATCCAGAGCTTACAGAGCATGGCAGGCCGAAGGCTTTGTCCACAGGCCAGCATTAGCAGAACATATAACGGTTTCACCCTTTTGCAGTCAGGAGTTGGAGCAAGGAGAAAATTGCACTAGGCGCTCCGTGATCTGCAGAGCATGTTGCTTTTGTTCTTTAAAAAAAAAAAAAAAAAAAAAAAAGCAAGTAAAAGCGCATTCCTGAACACAGCCCTGGGGGAAATGTACTGTAGGGAGATCCCTCCTGCACGTCAATGGGTGCATGTAGGGGCTGTGCTTTAGGGCTTCTGGGGGCCCTGGTTTTCTTGTCTACCAGATAAACCAAAACTGGGAAGGCCAAGTACTGCCTCTGTGGTGTGTGTTGATGACTCCATGGAGACTTTGAAAAGTGTTACTTCTCTTGTCCACAGGCACTTTCAAGAACTTTGGGATGTAAAAATGAAATGAAACCTTTTCCCATGACCAACAGTTAACAATCATTGGTTTAATATTATATATAAGCTCCATGACTCCTTTTGGTGCTAATGAATCCGCTCTTTCATAGACCAAACAATTTAGTACATCGATGTCCTTAAATGTATTACATTGAAATAAAAAAAAAAGGGAAGTCCATGAATCAGCACTCTTTCTCAAAGTCTCATTACTACCTTCTCTAGGGTGGATTTGTTGGAAAATAAAATATTTTCATGTTCTTTCCCCTCTAAATCTCTACCATTTTCTTCTTCTATTCTCTCATCTTTCCAGCCTTTTAAGTAAATGAAAACATTAGAAAATTGAGAAAAAAAAATGGCTGGTGATATTCTAATGTAAAAGACTAGCTCTAAGACATCATGAGTAATACAAGAAAACAGACCTGATCTGACCAAAATACTGTGGATTAATGGACTGCGATGCAGAGTTCTAAGCAGAGCACAGTCCTTGATAAGCAGGTGACATCTTTTACTTCCTGGTACTATCCATCTTGGACAGACCAAGGCTTAGAATTTTGTACATGTTTTTAGTATGATAAGTGACAATAGCAACAGAGGAAAAGTCTCATGAACCATTTTTGTATCTTCAGTAACCTTGGAAAAATTCTGCTTGTGGAAGCAGGCGGAGCTGTCATTAGTTGCCTCCTTCATGTTGTAAAGTTACTCTCAGACACACGACCATACATTCTTTCCTATTTTTCTTTTCCTTTCTCTCCTGGTATTCCTGGTATCCCCATTCTTTCTTTCTTTTTTTTTTTTTTTTTTTAACTCCCTCCCTTTACATGCATGTGTTACTGCACATCTCCAATTCAAACGGAGGTGTATATGCCTTTAATTAGCCAATTTTAAAACACGACTCAAGATGGAAGATGTGCTGCTGGATATTTGTTACTAATTTCTTTAGTGCCATACTTTGATGCCTTCCAATTTGTTCACTGATATAAATGCAAATTGGGGAAATAATTAAACCTGTATGCTGTTGATGCCGTCAGATGTTTCTGTAGCTTGCCACTTGGCATCGCTGAGGGATGAATAATGGAATAAGGGCAGGATATGCAATTTCTGTTGTTGTAGATGGTGGCAATCTTGGTCCTGATATGTTGATGTTTGAAAGCTGTTTAATTTTAAAGAAATGAGGTGCACAGAGACACGATATTGATAAAGCATTTCCAGTGTTCCTCTAGCAGATTTCAAACTGACTCATCTCTGTATACAAATTATACATATTGTATAAGGGATTGATACTTTTGGTTGGCTTCACTGTGTTTGTTCTGATCCTCTCCTATGGGTGACAGAAAGAGATCCCAGAAGTTTGAATTGCTTTCATTTTGAATCTGTTTCTCCAGGAAAGAAAAGTCCTTTTAATAAATACCAACCTAAATAATTTCAATAATTGTTGCTTTTCCCTCCCCTTTTCTCCCCTAAGCCAGCAACAATGAAAGTACTCAGAAAACAAGTTGTCAAAGTGGGCATTAGAACTTCTCTTTTTAAAACTGTAAGGAAATGTCTAAAGGTTTAGATTTATTGTCTTTTCTTTAGGGCAAAAATCCAATTCCCAAATCATAACTGAACTCTATCTCCACAGCAGCAAGTGTGTTGAAACTAAAACTGCTTTGTGACTGCAGACAATTAGGTTAGACAAATTTAGTTGTAGAACAGCTTCTAGGATTATTCTTGCACTCTAAAATTCCTTTTCCCTAGGGCTCAGCTGCTTCAGTCTACCCTTGGTCATACTCCTAAGGGGATTAGAAAGTTCTGCTCTTGGGCCCTTCCTTTCCTGTTACTCCTTGCAGCCTTTCCATAATGTACAGTCACCCATCCATGGCCCATAGGTAGAGATACATGGGAATTTAGAACTTTTCTCCTTGCCTTAGTTGTGTGAATTCCAGATTAGGCCTTATGGACACTTGTTCACTGGTACATCTCTAGTTTCAGAACAATCCCTGACCATATTGTTGGTGCTCAATAAATATTAGTTGAATAAATGACTTAGTGCCAAGTGGAGGTTGGCCAGTTACATAGAAATTTCTCTAATAGAACTTGAGAAAGGATACTGATTAAATGTGATCTTCTTAACCTAGACCGGAAACTAAACTCATTGGTTTGCTTACTGGTGGTTATTGCCATGGCAACATTTGCTAAGATGACCCTTCTTAAATAAAAATGAAGTCTTACTTCATGGTGGATGAAAAAGAGAATTGCTTTCTTATAATTCAGCTTGGCTTGGTCTGCCTCACACTATCAGAGTCTGTCTGCTTCCATTTTTTTCTTCTTTTAATAAAGTTACAAAATATTTGGCAAAACTTTTCCTTTTCCAATGAAAACCCATCATATTTATGTCCTAGAATCAGGCGTGAGAGAACCTGTGAAATCATATAGCTCGCTGACATTAATGATATTTTATTGTAGCTTTGGGTAGTCTGTATCCTCATAGGATTTTGTGCTTTTTCCTTTACCTATATAAGGCTTCTTATGTTTTTATTATTCTTGTTGTATTAATATTTAATTTTGATTATGCAGGGCCAATTGGCCTTTCTGCAAATTAGATTAGGCCATTAGGGTTCCTGGTCTTTCTTTCCCCGTCTTTTCTACTCATTTCATGTTACCATCTCTTCCTGAGTAAAGTGGCAAGTGTAACTAGAAATGAAAGTCAAAGGGATTGATTTGGTAATGTGACAGTTCCTGAAAAAGGGTAAAAACCACTGGTCAATATAATATATTTGGGTTAGGATTATTTATTTTAAACAACTTAGATTTGTTGGAGAGAGGAGGCAGAATTGAACAGAGGAGTGGGTCTATTCATGACTGCATACCTTTGGAGGATACTGGTGAGTTCCAGTGTTAGGTCAATGATTTGCCTCATTTAACTTCTCGGCTATTCCATAATTCTTCCAGATTCAGCATCAAATTTCAGTTAATGAATCATCTTGAATAGATAACAGTTGCAAGTGATTTTGAATTGCTCTTCTGACTAAATGAAAACATCTTTTTTTATAAACCAAGTCACATAAGATATCTCACAACCAGAAAAAAACTTTCATTTTGTTCCCCACATATCAAAACAATGGCTCTAAAAATATACGTTTTCTATTTCTTAAGTCTGCAGAACTCATAGCCTTCTGTTCTTTAGGGAATAGTGCCCTATTAGCTCTTTTAGGGTTTGCCCTTTGTTGTCTCGAGATTTTTTTTTTTTTTTTTTCCCAACTGCAACTGGTTACTTACTTTCCTCAACCATGGTGCTGACAGATGCATTTTAAAGCAACTATAATACTTTTGAGACTTAACTAGAAGTTCAAAGACAGTGAATAAGATGTGTATCTCCTGGTTCAGACAAACATTACTCCACACAAGCAATCTGGTTGAGCACTAATTTTGGGATGAGGGGAATGTGCTCTTTTTTCTTCTTTTCAAATTTCATTTCTGTCCCATGAGTGTATTTGTTTAAAAGGAAAGCTGCCTTCCCTTACATTTATCACACTAGGTAGAAATCATACTGAATTAAGAAATTATCCTATCTTCAAGCAGCTAATTAATATAGTAATCTTGGAACAAGAGAGCTGACACTTCATCTTTCCTAAGCCTATGATGTTGGAAGGTTATAGTCACCTCTGGGAACTATACTTTTGAAATTAAAAAGAAACTGAAGCATAATAAAGATGGTGAAGAATTTAAAATTTATGACATTTGAAGAATATTTGAAGGAGTTGGGGGAGATTTAGCCTGGGAAAGAGAGAGGGATACAGTTAGTGAATTAGAGCAAGACTGGTTCAAAAGGATGGAATGAGGTCCACTGAGGCCATAGGGCCACAGATTTGGGATCTAAGGGAGAACTCTCTCAAAACGGCGGGTCACCAATGGAAGGAGCTGCCTTAGGTAATAGTATGCATCAAGCAGATGCTAGATGATGAGGAAAGGTTCAGGTTCGACTAGATGACCTATTAATTTACATTGTAGCACTTTGCCTCTCATAACATGTTCAGTTAAATATGTTAACTTACAGCTAATGATTTTTTTTAAGGACTGCTTTTCTGCCAGTCTTCTTGGAAGGAGGTTGGTTACATGTTGTTTGGCTAAAAGACTGGCTTGTCATTATGCCCTAGGCTGGGACTGCTTCGTCAGTCCATTCACTGATGTCCAGTTGAAATCATAAACTGGTTCTTGAGCTAAAAAGAAGTATTGTTTTAATAGAATTTATGTAGAATCATGGAAATTATGTTTTTGTCACGTGGCAAACATAGGCCATGCTCAGTTTAGTGAATAACTGGTATCCAGGATTTCAGACCAGGCCTTTTTTGCAGAACAGAATCTTCAGTTAAAGATCCCATAAATAAACCAATATGAAGTTTTGCGGCTTCCATTAGAGATGGGCTGGTGTGTTCATGGCATAAAGGAGATCTTAAGATCTGTCTTGGCAGAATCTCAAATGACAGTTGGTTAGTTGGGTTGATTCTCTTGGAAAAAAAATAAAAAAAAAACCCCATGATTTGCAAATTATTTTAATAGAACCAAGGCCAAATTTCTTCAGTAGAAAAAGTAACAAAACATGAGTTTTCAGAAATCAGAGACACTATAAGCAACACTTACTAATAAAGCCCATGACCAAATGATTCCACCTGCAAAATAAGTTGCATCCCTGTTAGGCTGATAGATGGGTTTTCATTAGTCTTTATAAGTCATTGGTCTTGCATCCGTATGGTGAGAAACACTTGAGTTTGGATAAGACTTTCTTTGACTCCTTTAAATAAGAGGTTAGAGCACAAAAGCTAGCCACCTCTTTGAGTTACTTAGGTACATGAGACAAATTCTTAATTTCCACTGAATTAGAGCAGAATTTTTGGAGATGTTGTGTTCTGGATCCTAATGGAATCCTTGATGGGTTATAACTTTAACACTTCAAGGAGTGTGTAAAGGGGGGAGGTGTATAAAGGGGGAACACCAGGTTAGATATGAGGAGTCCTAGTACTGCCATGAATTAGCTGTATCTTTATGCAAAGCACAATCTCTTGAGGATCAGTTTCCTCATCTATGAGATAGACTCATAATACCGGTTAGGATTATTGTGAAAATTAGGTAAGATAAATTGAAAGTTAGTACAGTGCTCAGTAGGCAGTATGCAGTCAAACATTAGTTCTTTTCTCTTTACTTAAGGGCAGACTTTGGATGGTCTGATACAATATAGATCCTTAGGTCAAAACAAAGAATCCATTTCAACTTTGAAGAAAAGAGCACCGTTTCTGAAAGGGCCTTAAAAAGAAGTCACTTATTTGCTCCATCTTTCTGCCTTTGGACATTACTATCACCCAAGAGTCTCTTTATTTCTTTACATATTTCAGGAAAGGTAATCTTACACTCTTTCCCAATGGACAATTCCAGGGTTGCAAACTCCTCATTATCAGGAAACTTAACTTTATTACTGAAATACCTCACAGTGCAATTTGAACCTCTTTCTTCTTGAGCCCATTCTCCATGGGAAGAAAAATGGGTTGATCCTATCTTTGTAAGGGACCATGTTTTCCATTTATTATTGCCCTTTGCCTTTTTTCCCTTTAATGACAGTCAGAAAAAGCTCACCATGGTGATAATCATTATTCTCTTGGGTAGTGTCAGGCTAGGTATTTATAAATTCTTAGTTTCTTATTAGTATCAGATTTGGATCATAATTTCACTGTTGATTAACTTTTCAATTATCCATTTATTTTTCTTCCTTATATACTTGATAACAAAGTGTGCTTCTGAAGAATTATTCTGGTTGTGTGGTTCTTGTTTTCTCCTCTTGGTAAAAATAGAGTCATGAATCCTAGTTTTGTCATCTGCTTTTAGAATTTCATTTCATAGATGACGTATATTTGATGGACATAATTACCAACACCCAAATTTAGCAGGGTTTTTTCCCCTTTCTACTTGTGCACTGTATTCTGAAATAAAAACTGGAGTACCAAATGCCTAATAAAGCAAAAACTCATGTACAGAACAACAAAAGAATCTGGTCTGTTAGGGTAATTTATCCTTAGTTAGTTGAATGGTCCACAGCTTTGTTTAAGGTTATACAGTTATGCCTGGATTAAATAACAATAGCAAAACTTGATAAGCCTTCTGAAAAACAGCTGCTAAACGTATTGCTTTCTGGAATGTAATCATTAGAAATACTCTCTCATTCTATACAATTGCAGAATGCTAGTGGAACTTTCTTGTAGGCTATTTGACATTGAATGTCAATTGATTTAAAACATTTTTTTAATCCTCTTATTCCTTTAAGGCGTGTTGGGGCTTTCATGTCCCTTTTGTGGAAAATTTCAAAATGACTGGAATGTTGGCTTCTAATTTCTGCTCACTGAAGTGTCCTCTAGACATACCAGATGGTTGGAGCTCCTTTGATGATATGTAAGGGAGCTACATAAATGTATTTATGTAAATACACTTACATAAATGTAAGTGTGTGAGTAAAGTTGCTGTTTTCAGCAACACACACACACCCCTCCAAAAAAAACTCTGCTTAAAATTTCAAATAATAAAGGATTAAGAAGAGATTTTTGATCATCTAAAGGGAAAAAGTTGTGCCCCACATATATTGTTACAATACTTTAATGCATGACTTTTAGTGTAGGGATGAAATAAAATGCAAAATATATCATTCTGGAAGTCTTCTCAGCAGCTTGTTAAAATATTTAGAGAAGCTGTTTTATAAAGACTTAGAGAACCCCTGAATTTCCCCCCTTTCCTATCTCTTTCCTTTAAAACATGGACCTTTAACATACACATAGTTTTAACAAACATGTTAACCATCAAATCTTATGAACTCAGTTATTAATATCTGGCTGGTTTTAAGCATAGGCTCTCAGTAATATCTGAATACACCAGTATGTAAAATCTTAACTATCTGCTTCAATACAGGCGTAATACTTGGTTTTAAATGTTAATATATAGTACACTGTATTGTCCTATGTGTTCATGTATTTAGTTTGTTTAATAAAAAGCCTGTTAGGAATATAAGCCCATAATGACTTGAGTGCACTTAGCTGAAAACCTTCGATTAAAGGTGATTATATGAAAACCTCAATCCGCATTAAAAAGGTGGGATCAGAAACAGGAATGTGAACAAAAAAAGTCTTTAATGAAGTTGCATCCCTCTTTTTAGAATAAAGACATAATTCATCCCTTTAATGTGTTCAATTTGGTGTTTTTAGTATTTTTTAAAAGTTGAAAAACACTCACCATTATCTAACTCTAGAACATTTTAAGTATCCCCCCAAAAAACTCTGTACTCATTAGCAATTACGTCTCCACCCTCCTCCCCCAGCATCTGGTAACCACTAACCTACTTTCTGCTTCTATGGATTTGCCTATCTTGGACACTTTATTTAATTATACAATATATGGTTTTTTTGCATCTGACTTCTTTCACTTAGCATAATGTTTTCAGTTTTATGTTGTACTACAAATCAATATTCTTTTTATGGCTAAATATATTCCACTGTATGTATATTCCACAATTTACTTGTCCATTCATCGTTTGATGAACACTTGGGTTGTTTCTATTTGGGGGTGGTTATAAATAATGCTGCTATGGACATTTGTGTACAAGTTTTCTGTATGGGTATATACTTTCACACCTCAAAAGCAATTAGTCTAACAAATCACTTGTGTTCACTTAAGCAGAACCTCTTAAAATCCCACTTGGAGAATGCAATTTACAATCTTAACTCGATTGGTCAATTAGGAGACCCCCGAATAATGGCTAACATCTCAATATGTCTGTAGAAATCTTTCTATGAACCTACCATCTATATATGATAATCAATTTCATGAAGGCTGCTTCAGTCTTGTAGAAATTGAGTTGTCATCGCATAGAGAATTTCTAAGGTCCTCTCCATTGTTTCAAGGGATAGCTACAAACCATGTTGGAAAGTACTCATTCAATCTTCTAGGATTCAATGAAGGAGCACTTTTAATATATACTTTCCTTTACATACTGACTGTCTTTAAAATTTGGATTTTTCCATCTTTTTTTATTAATTATTTTTATTCACACATATTGTATTATTTGCCCCAGGGGGGATTTTTCCATCTTGAAAAAAGCTTGTCAAGTCACCAAACCACCTGTCCATTATAGCTTAAGTTTTAATTAAAAGATAATTCATACTGAGAGTAAAAGTAAAAAGAATGTATTTTGTGTGCAAAGGATGAATGTATTAATAACTTTTTATTTGTAAAGTTTTTTTAAAAAGATGAATGGAAATTGCTTTCTCATGTACTTGTATATAAATAAACATTTCCTGTTGCCCACATGTGGAGTATCATATGCTATCAAAGTACACAGAAGCAAATAAGCTTTAAGTACATGAAAGTCCTTCAGCATGAGGTGGAATGTGCTCTGAATTTGGGCATCTGAGTTTGTTTATTCTCTAATTGGCTAACCTTGGACAAGTCATTTAACATTTTGCACCATAAATTTCTCCTTTGTAAAACAAGGGACTAGATTAAATAATTTTAAGGCCTTCTGATTCTAATACTATATTATAACTATAATACTCTGCTATACGAGACCAGTGCTCTAACCCCTGAGCTACGGAGCCTACTCTGCTATATTCAGAATGTGAAAGTTACATGCTCATTATTTCTAATGGTGAGAAAGATGCTTTATCTGAAGATGTAGTGAAAAGAGTATTACACTGAGACGCAGAAGACAAATTCTAGTCCCAGTTCTAATATGGACAAGCTGTGTGACTTTGGGCTAATCATTTAATTTCAAGCCTCAATTTTCTCAACTACAAAATACACAGCAGATTAGGTATCTTTAAGGTCCCTTCATCTAAAACACATTATTTCGTTCTATATTCTTTGGAGACATCACTTAAGACCTTATCTATCACGATTAGGAATGAAACTACTTACTCATGACCAATAAGGCATTCGTTCATTCACCCATTCATTTATTCACAATTTACTAGCATATGCTATAGGGCAGGTTCAGGAATCTCCCACCTGTACTGCAGGAGTCATGGACTTGTTCTTTTTCTTGAAATTCATCTCCTCTCCAATCCTTTCCTCTCATCCTCTGTGTTGGGACATGCACTTGAGAAATCGAGTGCCTTGGATTATGAGTCATGGAACATGGTAGAGTTAAGAGGATGATAGAAGAATCAAACCTGATTTGGGGCTCCCTGACGAGTGTTCTGAACATAGGCTATCTATATAGCCTTACTTGACATTATTCTTTAGTGTTTATAAAGTATTGGGCTTTACAAAATCACTTACCATAATTTTATGTTCTTCTCTAATTACAGCTTTTCTACAGTTGCTATGAGACTCTTATTTTTACTATTTTAGCACCTTCATTAAAAAGATGTTTTATTAAATTTCTCTCCCAAATATGCATGCTGTGGTTTTAAGTGTTCTGTTATTAATATTAATTTAAATTGCATGAAATTTGCTTTTGTAGGTTAAAACCAGTCAGATATGACAATCTCCCATCATTCTAATATGACCTACTATGCCGTAAGCTGCAAAGCTTGCATGAGATGCAAATACTATTAGCGAGAGGAGAAACTTTGACTCTTATGTATTTTCATTCCATTTTGTTTTTTTCCCCACTAAGGAAATTTGGACAAGTGATTTCACCGTGAACATTGTTTTTTTCCATTAGTTAAATGGGATAATTGCAAACTTGAATAAGATTTTAAAATACATATGTATGTATTTTATGAGGGTAACTATCCTTAGTTGACTCAATTATTCCACATCTGCTAACAGGCAGACTATACCTCATATAAACTTTCTATATACACCCAAACACATCTGCAGCTGAGATATGAAACTGGGAGCTATGTTTAAACCAGTCATGTGTCTGTGCTTTTGGCCAGGTGCTTACCTCTGAATATTTCTATAACTGAAATATCTTATTTCCTTTACTTACTTGCAGGAAACCAAATGTTATTAACATAAGACACCCTATCTAAAATTTTCATACTTGGAATTTATTCAGGTTTCCTAGAAAATAGTTTTATTTTCACACCTAGATAAAAATAAGCTTGAAGAAACAGGCTAGTGTGACTTTGATCTTAGAGATGAAACTGCAAGAACTATATGTGGTCTTACATTCTACAAAGGTTAGCGATACTCATATTCACATTTAATCCTCATGTTAACCTTGTGAAGTACTTTCTAAAGCTACAAGTTTGGATGAAAGACAAAGGTTAAGACCCCGGTTTGAACATAGGAAGCATTCCAAACAAAAGGAATGAGAAATATGAAAGCTTTAGGTCAAAGTATCTGTATTACTCAGAGCAAGTTACTTAGCCTCTTTTTATCTTGTTTTCCTCATTATAAAATGAGCATCTCCATGCTGGTCTTCAGTTATTTGACAAGCACCTGCTATGTGCCAAGAAGTGTTCTAGTCACTGAAACTAGAGCAGTGAACAAAATACAAAAGCTTACTTTCATGAAAAGAATAGAAAATAAAGAAATATAAAGTAATATCAAATGGTGATAATTACCGTGAAGAGAATAAACCAGGGCAAAGGAGAGAAGCAGTAATGGTGCAGGGTCACTCTTTTATACAAAGTGGTTAAGGAGAGGCCTCATCAATAATGTCATTCGAAAATAGAGCTTAGGAAGAGGGAATGGTATGTTTATTTTGGTGCAAGTGTTGTAGGCAGAGGGAACAGAACGTATAAAGGCCTCAAGGTGAGAGAATTCCAGTAGGGCTAAAACACAACGAATGAGTGAGGGCCAAGGGGAGATGAGGTTTGAGGGGAGTGTGATATGGATCATAGCAGCCCTCGGAAGGTTGAGCAGAATAGTGATTTGACTTATATTTTAACAGGACCACACTGCTGCTGTGTTAACAATAGCTTCTAAAAGGGTAAAGACAGAAGCAAGGAAAACTATTTGGAAGACAACTGATATAAATCAGGTCCAGAAGGTGACCTAGACCATAGGAATAGGTATGGAGATTGTGGGAAGGTTCATATTCTGGTTATATTCTATTTGACTGTTTTCTTTAATTGAGGTATAACTGACATATATCATTAGTTTCAGGTATACAACATAATATTTGATATATGTATACATTGTGAAATGAACACCACAATAAGTCTAGTTAATACTTAAATACATGATTAACAATTTTTCTGGCGGTGATAAGAACTAAGTAATTTTTTATTATAGAAAATATCAAACATAAATTAGAAGAGTATAACAAACCTCCATGTACATACACATCACCCACCTTCATCAATCATCATCTCATGGTCAATCTTGTCTCTTCTATATTCCCACTCATTTTCTCCATTCTGTATTATTTTGAGGCAGGGCCCATACATTATATAACTTCATCTAGAATTATTTCCATATGAGCTTGACTTTACAACCCTGAGATCATGACCTGAGCTAAAACCAAGAGTCTGAGCCTCAACTGACTGGGCTACTTAGTCTACAGAGTTTTAAATAGTTTTTAAAAATACTTAAAAATGGATTCTGTATGAATTTTAAAGTTCAAGCCTACAGGTCTTGCTTATGGTTTAAATGTAAAGAAAGAGGAGTCAAGCATGACTGTAAAGTTTTTGGCTGAAGCAGCTGGTAGTGTTTCATTGACATTTGCTCATATGAAAAACACTGCAGGAGGAGGAGTTTGAGATGTCTATTAGATATCCAAATAAGAGATCTAAAGTTGGTAGTTGGAGATATGTGCCTGAGATTTGGGGAGAGATTAGGCTGGAGATAGAAATTTGGGAGTCAGTAACACGGAGGTAGAATCAAAGGCCTTAAACTGGTATCAAAGAAGTTAGTCTAAGTGAAGATACCTTAGGACTGAACGCTGGGGCACTCCCAACATTTAGTTAGGGATAGGAAAGAACCAGAAAGGGAGACAAAATGTATGACCAGTAAAATAGGAAGAAAATGAATAGTAGTGTTCTGAAAATATTCCGAGGAGCTGTGATCAACTGTGTCAAATGCTGCTGATCAATTACGAAAGATGAAAAGTAAGAGATGACCATGAATTGAGTAACATGAAACTCATTGGTGACATTATTATTTTAATGGAGTGATGGGGATGAAAATGCCGTGCATGAGTTCAAGAGAAATAGAAGAGAGGAAAAGGACAGTGACTATGGAATAAACTTTTAAGGAGTATTTGCTGATAAGAGGTGTTGAGGAATGTGAGGCCAAAAAAATTTTTTTAAAGCAGGATATATTAGTGCTGATGGAAATGATCATGGAATGATTCATGATATAGGAGAGTTAGACAGCACCTGGAGTGATGTCCCTGAGTGCACAAGGGGAAGAACTGACTTTGAGTTATCACAAGACGCTTCATATAAATGAGCAGGAGGGAAGGCAGGGTCTCTGGGCACCTAGGTGTATGAGTGAGACAGAATGTGAGATAACACATGGAAGGCATACAAATGTTAGTTCTCTTCACTTGGAGCTTTTTTTTTTTTTTAATTTTTAAAGATTTTATTTATTTGACACACAGAGAGAGTGCATACAACCAGAGGGAGTGACAGAGGAAGGAGATGCAGACTCTGCTGAGCAGGTAGCTCAACGGCAGGCCCTAATCCCAGGACCCTGGGGTCATGACCTGAACTGAAGGCAGATACTTAAACCAACTGAGCCCCCCAGGTACCTTTTCTTTCTTTCTTTCTTTTTTTTTTTTTTACAAGCGTTAATGCTAACAGCCTAGAGCCACAGACAGCTATTTTTACTAATTAATGGGTCACGTCGGGTAGCTTTAGAAAATTGGGAAAGGCAAAATGTAGGTGGAATACTCATACAGGTGGCACCTTGGTTAGGATTACTTGGCTATATATAATTAAAATAAGAAAGAAAGAATAAAGAAGACAGGGTTTCCTTTTCTCATGTGAAAGGAGTCTAGAGGTTGGTAGCCTGGGACGAGTACTGTGGTTTCATGGTGTTGTCAGTGGAGTATCTCTCAACTCTGGCCTCTAATTTTAAGACAATGTATTGTGCAAGATGGTTGCTAAAGCCTTCATCTTCATGTCCTTGTCACAGCAATGGGAAAGAAGGAAGAAGGGCTTGATCTCTTCATTCCATGGAGACTTCTTGGAAGTTCCATGCAACACTTCTATTTATAGCGCTCTGTCCAGAACTTGGCCTACAAGGAAGGCTGAGACAGTCTTTCAACAGAGCGTACTGCTCCCTTAGTAAAACATGGGTTTTATTACAAAGGAGGAAGCAGAGAACTGATATCAGGGTAGACCTGAGCACTTGTGGGAAAAGCATGGTTTTATAGATAAAACTCCTGTTTGAACTCTAGCTCTACCATATTCTGATATGACCTTGAACAAGTTGTTTTATCCCTGTGCCTCAGTTTTCTCTCCTCTAAAACTGAGCCAATACCACTCATTACATGCTATTCTGAAGATTAAATGAATAATTCAAGTAATGTGCCACAGTGTTTGGCATATAATAAATGATACTACCACGAAATAAAAAATTAGCCAGCTAGCAGGCCTCTAAGAGGTATAGTCTTAAGTCTTTTCAAGCCACTTTAACAAAATACCACAGACTGAGTGGTGTATAAACATCAAGAATTAAAGATTTTATTTTTAAGTAATCTCTGCAGCTAACATGGGGCTCGAACCCACAACCCCAAGATCAAGAGTCACATGATCTGGCAATCAAGCCAGCCAGGTGCCTGGAGATACAATGTCTGGTGAGGCTGTTTCCTGGTTCATAGACTGCTATCTTTTTACTGCAGCATGACAGGAGTGAGGGAGCTCTCTGTGATCTCCTTATTTTATAAGATCACTAATCCCATTTATGAGGTCTCTACTCTCCTGACCTCATCACTTCCCCAAAGCCCCACCTCCAAATACCATCACATTAGGGATTAGATGTCAACATATGAACTGAATATTAAGGACACCTGTTGTGATGAGCACTGGGAATTATAAGCAACTAATGAATTGTTTAACACTATATCAAAAACTAATGCTGGCTAACAACATAATTAAAAAAAATAAAAATATTACATAAATTAAAAAAAAAGAAACCTATTTCAA
The DNA here is from genome assembly GCF_964662115.1 of Mustela nivalis. Lineage (NCBI taxonomy): Eukaryota > Metazoa > Chordata > Mammalia > Carnivora > Mustelidae > Mustela > Mustela nivalis. The sequence continues at coordinate 54,728,434 of NC_139028.1, forward strand.
TCTATAGCAGATATTGTAGAGTTCAGGTTGATTGGCTGCTATTACAGGTTTAATGTTAGAGGAACTGGATCAACTTCAAGGAGAGTTGGAACACACTGTCAAAGGCATTTGTTGAATCCAGTTCACCTTATCATATCTATTCAGTTTGTTCACATTAATATCTATTTAAATGCTTTCTTAATCTATTCATCTGGTACCAGCCAAACTGCAAATCCTGAGATATACAACCTGGTTAAGACCTGCAAAAATAAGACTATTTTGCCAAACACATACCTCATATTTAGATCTCCAGAGTGGGAAAATGCTTCTCCAGCCATTCATTTTTGGATCTCTTTTCTAACTATCTTGGATATCACTAAACTCAACCTAGTATGAGTGTGTGAAAATGGCTTTAGCAAGCAAGCAAATAAACACAAACTGAGTTCTCCACCAACAGAATTTCAACTAAAGAAATTCTGAGGGATAGATTTCAGACGAAAGAAGAGTGACAGTGCAAGATATAAGATAAAGAGCAAAGAGAAAGGTAAATATATAAGTAAACCTAAAAACAAAATACAAATAAAGAACTGTAGAAGTTAGTATCTGATAGAGTAAAAAATGAATAATTCAAATTCATGAAAAAGATAAGAGAAGGGTAAATGGATTGAAAATGACTTAAGGTCTTCGGAAAAGGATTATAAGCACTGATTAGCTTTATACTTTCATAAACTAAGGGTGCATGGTATAATTCCTAGGGCAAAACCAAAAAGAAATAGCATTTAATTTCCAAACCTAGGGGAAAAATAGGAATGATTAAAAAACAAAAAGAAAAACAAAATAAAACAACAACAAAACGGACAACAACCAGAAAAGAAAGGAGAAAGAAACAAACAGTGAACCAGCACAGGAAGTATGAAAGAAGATAAACCCAAACATATTTTAGTTACATTGCTAATGGACTAAATGTTCAGTTAGAGGACAAAGATTCTCAGATTGGACAACAGCACAAATCCAACCAAGAGTTTTATAGAAAACACACCTAAGACATAAAGATACTGAAAGATCAAAAAAGATGTGGAAAACAAAACAAAACCAAACCCCCAACCTCTTGCAAATACTAACCAAAACAAAGCTAATATAGTATAGTTATAACAAGTTATTAGCCCATAAAAGCATTCATGGTGGGGTGCCTGGCTGGCTGTCCAAAGAGCATGCAACTGGTGATCTTTGGGGTAGTGGGTTTAAGTCCCATGTTGGGTGTAGAGATTATTTATTTTATAGACTTTATTTATTTATTTGACAGAGACACAGTGAGAGAGGGAACACAAACAGGAGGAGTGGGAGAGGGAGAACCAAGTTTCCTGCCTGATGCAGGGCTCCCGATCTCCGCATCACGACCTGAGCCAAAGGCAGACATCCAATGACTAAGCCACCCAGGTGCCCCTAAGGATTACCAAAAAAAAAAAAAAAAAAAAAGCATTCATGATGATGATGAGATGAGCTTTTTTCAAGATGGACTTTTCAGTCTATCAGGAAGATACAGAATTGAATTTGTGCCTAAAAATGCAGTCTCGACAAACCATAAGTGACTCTTAATCTCACAAAACAAACTGAGGGTTGCTGGGGGGAGGGGGTTCGGGAGAAGGGGGTGGTATTATGGACATTGGGGAGGGTATGTGTTTTGGTGAGTGCTGTGAAGTGTGTAAACCTGGTGATTCACAGACCTGTACCCCTGGGGATAAAAATATATGTTTATAAAAAATAAAAAATTATATTAAAAAAAAATAAAATAAAAATGCAGTCTCAAAAAACAAAACCTGACTAAAATGCAAAACACATTCACAATCATACAGGGAGATTTAAAAATACCTCCTTTGGGGCACCTGCCTTCAGTTCAGGTCACGGTTTCAGTGTCCTGGGACTGAGCCCCTCATCAGGCTCTCTGCTCAGCTGGGAGCCTACTTCTCCCTCTTGTGATCTCTGTGTCAAATGAATAAAATCTTTAAAAAAATTAAAAATAAAAATACCTCCTTCGATAATTGATAGAATGGGGAAAAATCAGTACAAATAACTTGAACATGATTAACATATCTAATATATAGACACAAAATACTGTGTCCAGTAACTGCAGAATACATGTTCTTCTCAACCATACATGGAACCTTCACAAAAACTGATCATACATGAGGCCACAAAACAACTCTTAACAAATTTCAAAGGACTGAAATAATATAGTGTAAGTCTTCTGACCACAATGTAATTTAGGTAGAAGTCATTCATAAAGAGATAACTAAAAAAAAAAAAGCCTTATGCTTAAAAACTAAGAAACACATTTGTAAATAACTCATGGGTCAAAGAAACCACATGGAAAGTATTAAACATTTTGAAGTGAGTAACAAAAACACTAACACACAAGTGTGATCTCAGGAGAATGTCTAGATAGACAGACTTCAGATTAAACACCCTACGGGTGCTAACTGTAGGTAAGTGGATGAATTCAACCACCGAGTACATGCGGAAGGAAGTGCCAATAACAGAACACTAACAGGCACCATCTTTTAAAGTGTAGGCAAATAAAAAGGCAAAAAGATTTTTTTAGGGGAGATGATCAGACAATATTTCTGAGACTCCAGTAAACAGGGATCCTACCCCAGCACCCATGCTTCAGGGTGACTGATGCTTTGGAGAGCATTCCTCAGGATTTTCTAAGTTCTCCATTTCTGGGACTAATAAGCAAGGCACCCTGAGCCCAGATCTGGTCCCACATGAGATCTCGTTGCAGGAAGTACCTCTTAAAATTTTCTAAGTTTCACTTTGGTGCCTGGCATAGGTACCATTTCTCCCTTTGAGGTATGCTCCAATCCTCTAACTCAGGCTCAGTGTGCAGCACATGCCCAGAGGAGCTCTAGGTCTTATTATACCTATGGAACTGCCCAGGGTCTGAACAGAAGGCCATTCCAGTTTGATTGAGCAGTATTTCTTTCCCATGACAGTATGTGACTGGGCTGCAAGAATGGTGCTTTGTTTAGGTGATTCCTATTGGGACAAATGAATTACAGGTTCTGGGCTACCAAATGTCACCAATGACCCTTGGGATTGAGAGGTGTGTGTGTGTGTGTGTGTGTGTGTGTGTGCCCATGCATGGGGTCTTACCTGTTTCAACTGGTGCTGTCTTTGGTCTGTAGACCCCAGGCTTGTGAGCCTTATGGCAGTTGTTCTTTACCTTGTTCACCTCGTGCCATCGGCACTAGGGAGATCACCTTAACCCTTTGCAGGTTCTGCACCTTGTGCCAGGCCGGGCCCTTCTCAGAGGAGGCCTTTTAGGACTGTTGCTCCACAATGCCAATTGTCTCTTCTAATCAGTGTCCTCTCTTGTTTCAGTTGATAATGACACTATGAGAGCATGAGTCCAGGTCTGGACTTAAGCCATGCTGATGAAGGAATGGATGTTCCTTGCACAAAAGAAACCACTCTACTTGCTCTACCCCTGGGCCTTTTCCCTATTATTCCTGGGTGTGATCAAGAGATCACAGCCTAGGAATGAGGTAATTACAGCCTTAAAAGTTCAAGAGAAGACATGGATAGAATATGTATTCTGTGTTTACATTATGGAAGTCCAAATGACAAATATGACCAGAAAATGAATTATTATTCATTTTCCTGCATATTCTGGGTGAGGTGTGTATTTTTGGTAATCATCAATGAGGCACAGTAACACCTCTGGTAGTCACTGGAAGCCAGTATTCAGTGACACAATGGATGCAAAATCATGAGTAATGACGTAATCAGCATTAAATAGGTGGTACTGGGGAACTATAGAGGCAAGATCCATACAGTTCAATACAAACACTTTCTCAAGGGTCATAGCACTGTGAATAACTGCACTACCATTCTTTCATTGCAGAGGGAGATACGAAATTAGCCAGGAATGGCATACCTGGCAATAAAGAAGATGAAGAGACGGGGTCTATATATTACAAAGAATCTTCACATGCACTGACTGAGCAATAAACATATACTCTTTATCTACCCATTATTCTAAATCTTTAATGACGAAACACTCTACTTATGTGGGCCCATGAATTCTGTAATCCATTTTAAAATCATATTGTTATATAGACAAAGGCCTTGCAAAAAAATATCTGCCCTGTAGGCAGCCCTGAACAAAGAGGAGCAGAAACTAGGCAAAAGCAGAAACCATGGGAATAGTGACTTAGAAAAGGAAGAAGTGCAGAGATCAAATAACGTTAGAAATGACAAATCCACTGGATTTCAGGGTTAGAAAACCATTGACACTAAAGCCACTGGAGGTGGAAAAGACAGATTGCAGCAGGTTGAAGTTGACAGTGGCTATTTTTTAAAGGAGACTGGCTATGAACAAGAGTAGCTATCAGGGATGTAGCAAGGAGTATATAGAGTATCAAAAAGAATGAGCGCAACTGAATAAAAAAAAGTATTTGTACAATATGAGATCTGGTAGGCAACAAAGGAATCAAACAATCTAATTTAGTATCACTTATAGACAGTAACCCCGTGTCCTAACATGGTTCAGTATGAAGTACACAACAACTCAGGGACTATCTCTGCCCAAACCCAGAAACTAATTAAGTTTTCAAGCTTTGCTTATAGGAAATACTGGAGGACAGAGACAAGGTACTAACACTATAAAGAAGAAAACACACAAATCTAAGAAGTGGGACATGCTATAAAACAATGGTTTGATTTCTTCAAAAAAGTCAATATGGTGAAAAATAAAAGGTGAAGTTCTAGGAAAAAAAACACCCTAGAAACATAATGAAACATCATAGATGAAACTTAAATCCTGGTTAAACATCATCAATTATAAGACAATCTAGGGCAAGTAGAAAAATTTGAAAATGGGCCGAATACTAGATGATACTGGATAATTATTGTTATTTTTCTTTGTTATGATAATGATACTGTAATTATGTGGAAGAAAAAGTCTTTAAGGAAACTCAGGTTTAAGTATTTGGGAGTGAAATGTCTTATCTGCAGCTTATCTTCAAACAGTTCATCAAAACCAACTATATATCTATACAGAAACAGTAAAAGCAAATACACACATACACAAAAGACAAAACGTTAAAAATGATTCAGTCTAAGTTGTAGGTATAGATGTTGTATCATTCCACTATTCTTCCAACTTTTCTGTGTTTGTAAATTCTCAAAATAAAAAGTTAGAGAGGGAGGAGAGAGCCAAAAATTCAGTACTAAGAAAGCAAAGATGGGTATAATAATCAACAGCTCAAAAAGAAAGATTAGCACTATACAGAAGGTGTGCATCACTTTCTGGGATTAAAGAAGCTGTGGATGAGTACAGACCAGTGGGTAGCTATGGGTGTGGGTAGCTGAGGGAATAACCAGTGATCTCAATCTTCTCCATGATGCATGAGGCAAGGAGAGTACTCTAGGAATACTGAACAGCTGCTGTGGCAAACGGCAAAAATGGCAAAGAGACATATAAGATTTCATATTTTACATAGGTTAAAGAGTTCACAGGGTACAGCTGCTAAGGAGAGTCTAGAAACTACTCATTTTTGCTCCTCTAAGCCCTTCAAGCTTATCTCCTTTCACAGAACTTACCAGATGTTTACTAATTGTTTGTTTACACTAATAGACCCTGAGTTTCTTGAAGGAATGGGCTTGGCTTTCATTTTCGAGTTCCTAGCACCTAGCCCAGTGCCTAACATGCAGTAACCATTCAATAAATATTTACCAAATAAAACAAGACTGTTGGGTGCCTGGGTGGCTCAGTGGGTTAAGCCGCTGCCTTTGGCTCAGGTCATGATCTAAGGGTCCTGAGATCGAGTCCCGTATCCGGCTCTCTGCTCAGCAGGGAGCCTGCTTCCCTCTCTCTCTCTGCCTGCCTCTCTGTCTACTTGTGATCTCTCTTTGTCAAATAAATAAATAAAATCCTTTAAAAAAAATAAATAAAAAATAAAAAAAAATTTAAAAAATGACTGTTTCACATTTAACTCTAAACAGTAAGTTTTTATTGATCTTATCCCCACCCATATATGTTGCTTAGTTAATTGATTCTCTACCATGCTCCCTAGCAACATAAATGTTTTAGTACCATTTAAAAAATCTCTATCATTGCATTTACTGCATTGTACTGAAATTGTCTACGTCTGTCTTACCCAGGAGACTAAAATTTTTGGGGATTACTGATCTCGTAGCTTTGTATCACAAACACAGCACTATAGTTGGCCCTAATACATAGCAGTCATTTTCTGAGCTGGGGAGAACAATTATGACTTTAAATTTTGGTTTGTAAAAGCTTTATTTCTGAATGTACATGTGATCTTAACAAATACTTTTAACAAGCAAAATTAACAATATCACTAAAGGACAATCAACAATAAGATAAAGTGCCTAAGTATTTGAACGAGTGTAGTCTGGATAAAACAATGGCTTTACATTTTAAAAAGCACAAAAAAACCTATTTTCTATTTGCTTCTGTTTAAGTTTTCAAAATTCAAGACTGCTTTCCATACTGCAGCAGGCAAAAATTTCCAAACAGACTTACCTTTAAAAGCTTAGCAGCTGGCTCCAGGTTGACTTTCTATGAAAATAATTCTGGAGACCAACTGTTTTTATTCTCAGGCACAGCAGGTGGGCAATTTTCTGAAAATGGAAAGCAACACTGGACTTCTGAACAAGAATCAAGTCCCCAAACTGACTCTTTAGAAAGCCAACCTGAACTTGTTCTTCGTTTGACACATTTCAGTTTCTTTCTCAGTAATTCTTCTTGATCAGTAGAATCACAAGCAGCAGAGCATTTCCTTAGACCCATGGCTTGGAATTCAAACATCTCTCTAGGAAATACTTTTTTTATGGTAGGAGGGACCCATTCATTATCAGTTTCAGGACACTCATCAATATTGAAAACCTCTGGTTGTGTAGTACCAGATCTAATAGGGCTTCTGAATTTCTGGCTGGGCGTCTTTACATTGTTTCGACACCTACGGGTGGCTTGGTGTGCATCATTTTCAGAGGAAATCCTTCTTTTTTTATAGTTAACATCAAGATCCGAATAAAAGACAAGTAAATTTTTGAAAGCTCCTTTTATCCCATGAGCTCTTGTTTGGTGGAATCCTGCGACTGGAGTTGACTGTGAACATGGAACAAAGTCTTGACTATCTCCAAAATCATATTCTGAATCTGCCTGAAAATGAGGTGGAGAAGAACATGTTCTTGGACACACAGAGGCAGATATGCTTTGCAAAGTTAACTTTTGTGAAAATTGGCTGGAATTCTCATGAAGTGATCTCAGTGAGAAATCTGATTCTGTATGATGACTTTCTGCCAAAGATTTTCCCCACTGTAACAAAATGTCCTGTGACTTTTTAGTAATTTCTGTTGTAATGTCCGTTTCTTTAGCACTATCATCAAAGAGATCAGCAGAAGCATCGTAGCTACTACCTTCGTGACCAGTAGAATAGTTCTGTGTTAAGTTATTGTTGATATGTCCACAAGGCATTTCTTTCAGTGTACTTGTACTTTTGGGACTACTGCAAAGTGCTTCTAAAGGATATGTAAGCTTTCTGCAGATTGTAAAACTGTCGCCTTGGTTCTTTGGCCACCTATAATGTTGTTCATTTTCTAAATTGCAAAAGTCAGAAATATTATATCTCCTTGAACACAAAGTTACCAACTTTTCAGTCATTTCAAATGATTTTTCTCCACAGCTTTTGAAATATTTGCTACTGAGATAAGAATGGTCACTCTCTGAAGTACAGCAGTGAAGTGAAATTTCAGCCCTATGCGGTGGAATTCTGGTAGACTTAAGAGTACTTGCTGTTTCTAAACCTTCTGAAGACGGAAACAGAGCTGACTGACAAGAATTTGGTGGAAAATATTCAGAAATATCACTTCCATTACTACTTATAGAGACAGCTTCTGTTGTGTTATTTGACTGTGACTCCTGAACACTAGGACTTGGATTTGCTTCACGTTTGGAAAGGAAGTTATCTTTGCTACAGCTTGCTTCGATGACTGCTTGTGATGATCTTAAAGCTATAGGTGGTATATGGACGGTTCCAGTAGTTGTCTGGGAAGTCACAGATAACCTGCTGTGGTCTGCATGTAATCTATCAATGTCATTATCTAGAAGACATTTCCTACTATAGGCATCTGTCTGGGTTATAGCAATTTCACTTTCAATAACTGCCAGAAACTCATTCAGGCTTTCAGAGAATGGCAGATCATCCCAAATCTCAGCGTCAGAGTCCTGGAAACCACCAGTTACCTCTTCAAGTCTGAGTGATGAAGGTGGACAACATGTAGATCTCTCCTGAAGGCTACTGGGATTATCTAAATCATGGTACTGGTGACATGTGGGCTCACGTGGGGAATACCTATTTTTAATTTCCACTGCACTGTGGAAGGATTTTTTATTACCTGACTCAAGGGGCTCTTGCATTTTCAAAGGGAAAATATTAGGGTGAGTAACTCTGATTTCATGACTGCTATGGACTGTGGTGGGCTGATAAGCTTGTAAGCCAAGCTCTTCATCCAACTTCTGTACTGTACTCTTTTTATCCATGTATGAAACAAGGCTCCAAGAACCCTGAAAGGTATCATGGCAGCTATTATTGGAAGCAGTGGCCTCTGTAAAATAGATGTACTTTCTGTTCTGGTGAAGAGTACCAATGGCCTTGCTTTGTTCTGAAGCTGAAAAATCATCATTTGTTAGGTATGAAAGAGTAGAAGTGAGCTCAAGTGATGTCTGCCAGAATCTTGAAAAATTACCTCTGCTATGGGACTTGAAAAAACAAGAACTGCTGTCAGGGTCACAGATGTTGCTGAGATCACTATTCGTGTGTTCTGAAGCAAGTAAGTGGCTACTTGATGCCTGGGTGCCACCATCAAGTTTCCTGAAATCAGAAATCTGCAAAAGCTGATGGAAGTAGTCAATGACAGTGAAGCTGGCAACACCTGGGTCTGGTAGAACAATCTGGCAAGCTACTAACGCTTTAACTTCTCTCCTGTGGTTAGAGCATTGCTTTAAGAAGTTATTAGAATCTGAACCTTGTCCATCTCGGTTTCCAAAATTCTGTGAAAGTAGTAAATGAATTTAAATGAGAACAAAAATCTCTTCTTTTGACTCAAAAGTGAAACAGAGACTTAACAGATTAAAATAGACACAGTTATAACTTCTACCCCATAATTTCAATTCCTATAGTGTTTTAGGCAGAGTAGCATAAAGTAATAGAAATAAACCTTGGAGTAAAGAGACTGGTTCTAACATTTACTACTGTTGGGGCTTTAGACAAATTATTTAACCTCTCTGAACGTTAGTTCTCTCATGTATAAAATAAGGATAAATATGCAGGACTATTATTTTATCAGTAACACAAGGAAAACTGCAGTGCCAAGGAAACAGTAGTTGCTCAATAGTACCTACTATTATATTTCTCATTAGACTCCAGAAACTTTAAATGTTTAGGGAAAAGTTCTCACTCATTAAAAAGAAGAAAAGAACAAAAGCCATCTACGATTTTAACAACAACAACAAAAAGCTCAATGGCTCCTGATTTCACTGTTAACTTTTATTTTTTCTCAATGTTTAGCTGTGGAATGATCTATTCCCTCTTTTGAAACCTGGATTCAAGCGTGGGCAAAATCTCTATTATTTCCCTTTAGCATAGATGAGACAGAAAACGATTATTCCTACAGAGTCAGTATATTCTTATAACTTCTACAATCACTTTTGTAATTATTTAAGACCATTCTTCCCACCTATTCTTAGAGTAACAAATACTCAGAAACTTTCTTTTCCATGTTAGTTCTCTCCTCCTTTTACAAATGATAGAATCAAACCAATAAAGAGTTAAGTTTTACTACAGAATTTAAACAAATTTTGGAGAGTGAAATAAACACCAAATATCAAAACAAAATATCTAACTATTCTGCCTTTAAAATTAATTTACATTTTTAAAGCTCTGAAAGCATCTGAACTGGCCTCTTCTGACTTGAAAGAGGAAGCTATCACACATGGTGTTTTAACAGATCGTGGTTAGCCTATTTTTACAGTTTAAAGTGCTTCTACAGACCCTTACATGTATGACTCCTAAAGACTATTCAGAAAATTCAAATTATTTTATTACAGTGAAAATGTTAACAGAATACTAAAAAGAAAGCTAGTCTCAATTACCGTCACTCCAAAAATAAAGCTTTGTCCAACAAAGCAAATTTCAACTGCTTTAGTTAATAGGTTCCGAATTGCATCATTGTCCAGTGTTTCTGAAATTTCATTAGGATCCTGAATGTACCTTGATTGGAAAGAAAATTAAAAATGTGAAGACAAAAGCTTTGAACTTTTAACTTGCCATAAAAAAAATACAATTAGTTTGAAAATGCAGCATAAACCTTGTGAGTAACATATAGGAAAAAAAAAAAAAAGACTTTAAAAGGTAGGCATTTTGCTCCCTCTAGTTTCCCATAGCTTAGAAAGTAAAAAATGATCAAGCGTGTATAAAGTGGATCCCTTCCTAGGAATCAAGCCCAGCATTTATTTGAAAAGCGGCAGTAGGTGTAGTAGTGGGATCTCTAGCCCTCAAAGCAGAGGGAATTCTTTCTTCTTTTGATAATCCAGTTTGTTCTCAACTACAAGGAAATGGACAGAGATTATCTTCTGGCAAGTAAGAGAGTATTCTAGAGAGTAGGAGATGGAAGGGAAGAAAAAGCTTTAATCGCTTGAATCATTCTTACATCTCAGGACACCTCAATAGGTCAAACTATGCAGATGACGTTGCAGTGCAAATGAAAGAAATGACAAATTTTCAACCTCTGGTATGCAAATATTCCCTCAACGTCTTCTTCCATTTTAAGGAATGGAATTTAGCTACTTGAATGCTAACCTCAGTCTGGATAATCCTTTAGTTTGAAACAATTTTACTTTCTTATCTTATATTCCTCTAATATGGATTAGAGTATTGTAGACTAATATTTTTACGACAGCTAAATTTCCCTGAAAAAAAGGAGCCTAGCTTAACATTGTCATAATATGTAATGAGGAAATAAATACCTTTCTCTTTATTTGATCATCTTTTAAAGGAACCGATAATCTGAGGTCAAGTGATTATCTTTCAACTAAATGCTTATTACCTTAAAAACATGTATCTTCAAATTCTACTGATACACTAAAAGAGTAGCTAAGGAAAAAAAAGTACTTTAAATAGTCTTACCTGTGCAAACCAGTGGCTGTAAGACCAAAAAATGCATCTAAGCAGCTTCCAAATACAGTAATGCCAAATAATTTGTTAGATTCTGCGACTTTTAAGGAAAGTTTGTATCTATAATTGGCATTTTCAGCTTTACCAGTAGAGCCACATTTTGGACAATGAGACCTGGAAGAGTGGAGGAAAAAAAAAAAGTACAGATGTTCACTATTTTTTTTTTTAAACTATGGAAAGCAAATCTGGAAAAGTAAAGATTAAAAATAATATTTTGTGTACAAATGTACTTCTATAACTCATATTCTTAAGTGATTTCAGATCAGGATCTTTTCAATTTCTCTATTCATGAGAACTACTTTTCTGACATTAAGTAGCACCAAATTGATAGAAAACTGAAGGAGTGCCTAGCTGGCTCAGTTGGTAGAGCATGCAACACTAGGTCTCAGGGTAGTGAGTTTGAGCCCCACAATGGGCGTGAAGCTTACTTAAAAAAAGGAAAAATAAAACCTATGTGCATGAGAGAAGGAGAGACAGAAAAGAAGGAGAGTGAGGAAGAACAAGAGAGAGGGTTAGGAAAGGAAAGGAGAGGTAGAAAGATATTAGGGAGCTAAATTACAATTAACAAATTGAGGCATATTATGGAATTGAGGGGGGTGGACAAAGTAAACAATGAAATGAGGACCACACCAACAGAAGACCTGATGTTTAATGTCTATCTTTTAAGAGAATAATATCTGTTATGAGAATGATGAATAATCTTGAAACATTTAATAAATATTGAAGTACATTTAATATATCTTATGGTAATGGTTAATCCTAGGATTTTATTCTCCCTTCATGACCCTAATGATCTGGCTTAAAAATGAAAGGCAAAATGCAAATAGAAAATAATGTTAGAGATAGTTGTATAATTGTTGTATAAAAGTTGTATAATTACTGCCAGAAAGCCACCAGGGGGAGCCTAAAATCCATAGCTCACAAGGTGACTATTTTGAACAAAAGTTAGTCCTTTGTTTAAGTTACTGATTCACCATCACTAGATCTGTGCTAATTATTTTTTTTTGCTTTTGCTACACTGAAAATGGCTGCATGCCAATCCATTCATTTATCCTTACTCTTACGTATTAATAATACATTCAGGTCTAATGTAAACCTCTCGGCAAATCTTAGAAAAATATGCATCAGCATTTTTGCAGTTTACAAATGTTTTTAAGCAGCCCAGGAAATTTCTATGCATATTAAGATTTAAAAACCTCTAATCCATTAGCCATACTGACACTTACTTATTTTAATCCAGCTTTATTCCTCTTGGATTGTACATATTTATTATGTTAAATACTATAATGATAATATAAATATATTAAAGTGTATGTAATTTAGTGTGTATATGCATTAATACTAAAAGCCTAGTTTCTGTTAGACTATCATTGGTCTTCTGCTTGCAAGATAGTCCATCATTAGCCTTACAGGTCTTACAGTTATCAAAGACATCACTGAAGGAAAAACTACACGCTAGAAACTGAAATCCTTAGATTTGGGTCATAAAATTCACCTCAATTGCTCCATTTGTAAATACCTTGTTTATTTTGTTAAAATAAAGATTCTGATTCATTAAGTTTGGGACAAGGCCCAAGATTCTGCTTTTCAAATAAGCCTCCATATAACAGAACAGAACAGCTGATACAGCTGTTCTCAGACCACCTTTTGAGAAGCAAAGGTAGAGATAACACATTCAAAACAGTCCCCTGATTTACCTTCTAGAGGCACATTTTCCAAAAACATCATTTGTTAACGGAACAGCAGTCTTCAAATTTTTCGGTCTCAGGGAGGGGCAGGGAGCCTGGGACTCCAGGATCATGACCTGAGCCGAAGGCAGTCACTTAACCAACTGAGCCACCCAGGTACCCAGGCCCCTTTATATTCTTAAAAAACTGAGAACGCCAGAAGCTTCTATGTGTCTAATATCTACCCATATTTTTAACTGAATATGAGATATTAATGAAAATAAGAAATTAAAATTGAGAAATCTAAAAAAATATTTATTAACTACTCAAATAATAGATCCATTGAGTGGCTAACCAAAAAAAAAAAAAAAAAATTATGAAAAATAACTGTGCTCCAAAATAAAAATATTAGCATCAAGAGAAGGGCATTGTTGGGGCGCCTGGGTGGCTCAGTGGGTTAAAGCCTCTGCCTTCGGCTCAGGTCGTGATCCCAGGGTTCTGGGATCGAGGAACCTGCTTTCTCCCCTCTCTCTCTCTGCCTGCCTCTCTGCCTACTTGTGATTTCTCTCTCTCTGTCAAATAAATAAAATCTTTAAAAAAAAAAAAAAAAAAGAGAAGGGCATTGTTTTATAGTTTGTAAATTTCTTTAGTGTCTGACTTAATAACTACTGCTGGATCCTCATATTTCCTTCTTTGTTCAATCTGTTGTATACCTAAATAGTTCAGTCAGAACTCCCTTACCCAGGGCTTCTTAAGCTCTGGGAAAGAGGGGGCAGTGATGTCATTCTGGATACAAATTCCACTATCAATCTGAAGGTAATATAGTGATTAGGTAATGTAGACAGCTGCCAAATTGTTTAGGGTTGAATATGTTTCTGCCACTAACTAGCTAGCTGTGTGATTTGGGGCATGTTACTTAACTTTTCTAAGCTTTAATTTTCTCCTTTGAAGGCTGGCATTAATAGCATCACTCACAAGGCTGTTGTATTAAAAGATAAGCTTATAAAGCTCCCAGCATAGTGCTTAGCAAATGGTCAACATTTATTAATGTTATCTATTGTTATTATCAGACCAAAGAGGCAATAATGGCAATATTGTTCAACATATATTTTTGTTGCAGGTTATCTTGATAAGAAATAACTTGGTAAAAAGCAAACAAGACAATTTAAAAAAATATTTCACATGTATTGACTACTGATTATGTATCACATAATGTTCTAAGCATTTTGTGATATTTACTCATTGGGTCTTATATAAACCCCATGACACAAATATTACCCTCCCCATTTTGAAAGTCCAGATAATTCAAGAGACAGGGTTGGGAGTCTGGCTCCAGAGAATTATACTTTTTAATCATCATGATATATTGCAATAAGTATACTTTTTTAAATAATCTTTTTAAGGTTTTATTTATTCACTTAACAGAGAGGGAGAGTACAAAGCAGGGAGAGCAGCAGGCAGAGTGGGAGGGAATAGCAAGCTTCTGCTGAGCCAGGAGCCGGATGTGGGACTCAATCCCAGGACCGTAGGATCCCAACCTGAGCCAAAAGCAGCTGCTTAACATAACATAACAAACTGAGCCACCCAGGCATCCCTGCAGTAAGTATACTTATAAACACTATCATAATGTCATTTATTCATTCACTTAACAAGTATTTTCTTATTTATTTATTTATTTGACAAAGAGAGAGAGATCAGAAGTAGGCAGAGAGGTGGGGGTGGGGGGAGGGGTAGCAGGCTCCCTGCTGAGCAGAGAATAGATGTGGGGCTCGATCCCAGGACCCTGAAACCATGACCTGAGCCGGAGGCAGAGGTTTAACCCACTGAGCCACCCAGACGCCCCTTCTGGGTATTTTCAATGAACTAGACCTTTGGGCTAGATGTTGAGGATTTAGTGATGACTAACACAAATAGGGTGTTTCTGAGTTTACAAATGAATGCTTGAGAGAATGGCTCAATAAAAGAACAGCAATAACTACTAGAAGGATCTCTTCTCTTAGTCTAGATAGGGGCTGGAATTGCTAATCCTTGCCCATTAAATGCTAACTTGACTATTTAAGAATATTGCTGGCACAGTATTTTTACTTACTTACTACCAAATACTTACTATATATTCTCTCCTCTAGGCAGAAAGTAAAATATTCTTAAAAAAAAAAAAATATATATATATATATATATATTTATGCAAGTGGGGGGGAGGAGCAGAAGGAGAGAGAGAATGTCAAGCAGACTCCATGCATGACCTGAGCTGAAACCAAGAGTTGGACACTTAACCTACTGAGCCACTGAGGTACCCCAAGTATTCTTTTTATTTATTTATTTATTTAAGAGAGAGAGAGAGAAGGGAGAAAGAGAGCACACATGTGAGCACAAGCTCGGGGAGAGGCAGAGGGACAAGCAAAATCCCTGTTGAGAATGGAGCTCACTGCAGGGCTCCATCCCAGGACTATGAGATCATGACCTGAATCGAAGGCAGATGCTTACCTGACTGAGCCACTGAGCCCCAGAAAGAAAGTATTCTTAAGGAACTCCAACCCTAATCCTGACTTATACTTTAAAAATCAAAGAACCTTAGACTCTCAGGTATAACTGGCCTGCATCTCAAGGACCACAAATAACTGACTGAGCCACCCAGGCGTCCTCAGGACCACAAATAAAGTATTGTGTGTCAAGCTGTTGAAAGGTACAGAGATTTCTCTAATAGTCCCTTTTCTGAAGGAATTTATTTATTAAACAAAAAAAAAAATCTGGGTATGAAGTGAAAATAAAAAATAATAAACAAACAAACAAACAAACCCTACACCATTCCAGGGATATCCCAGAAGTGGATTTGTCTTCTCTAAAGCAGGTACTTAGCAAAGGCTTGGAGGTAACCTGAACACCCCCACCACCACCCTGCCCTAGATGATTACCAGATAATTCTATTCTGGATTTAAAGAACCAACCCAAGAGAATCTGTCCTGGTATATGGTGATTTTTTAAAAAAATAATTTATAACTTTAATATAATCTAGTTCTACAACTTACTAAACAAAAGTACAGTTCTGTCTGGAGGTGTTTTCACCTTCAGCACATTGGGTAGGTTCTTCTCTGGAATGAATTTTCTGATGTCTAAGGAGAGCTGAACTCCATCTGTAGGCTTTCCCACAGTCTTTACATATAAAAGGTTTCTCTCCACTGTGCATTCTCAGATGCTGACCTAGATATGAACTCTGACTGAGTCTTCCCAGTGTCATTATACTCAGAGGGCTTCTCTTCTCAATGAATCCTCTGATGCTGAATAAGATGAGCACTCCACCTAAAGGACTTTCTATACTCATGACATTTGTAGGGTTTTTCTCAACTGTATGAATACTCTGATACTCAACAAGGTTTGAGCTCTGGTTAAAGGTTTTCCCACAGTGCTACACTTAAAGGGTTTTTTTCTAGAATGAATTCTCTGGTGGCTTTTAAGGCATGAATTATAAATGAAAACTTCACCACATTCACTACACTTATGGTCTTCCTTCCCTGCAGGAGTTTTCTTATGGGTGACAATCACCTGCCTGCAATGTTTCCACTGGGCAAGGGACTGCCTCAGTCTCTCCAGTTTGGAATTTCTCTGTTGCTGCTCTAAAGTGCCCTCAACTTCAGAAGTAGCTTCAAATGTAGAGGTGCTGGTGGTGAGTTTTTCTGAGAACACCTGTGATTCCACTTCAGTAATGAGTGGCTGTAACAGTGATCCTTTGTCCCTGGACTCTGGGTTATCTTCCCTCTCTGGGAAAAGCTGGGTCTCCTAAGGTACACACTTGAGCTGGGCTTCCCAGCTTGGTGCCTCTTCTGCCCATGGTTCTTTCTGTACAGGTCCATGAGCCAGGCCTGGGACCGGGAGGTGATCAGATACCACTAGGTCTGTGTGGAACCACAACTTACAAGGAGACTTAGAGACTCCTTTCAGAGTCAGCACAAGATGAAGGAAGAATAGCCAGAGTCTTGTTCAGGGCTTGAGGGCAGAAAAGATAGAGACAGAAACATCTACTAAGCACTCTACCTCGCCTCAGAGAGATTTGAATGTGGCAACTCTCCCTACTGCTGTCCCTCTGTCCAGCCTGAAGGCCAATGCCCTGGCTCCCACAACAGATCACGTGTGCCCTTCTCGCCTGTAGTCCTGGTTCAACAAGTCCTTTCCCCAAACACTCCAGCACAGTTAGTCTCCTTTCCATTCTTGGGATGATGTATGGTATGGTGAATTTAATCCTTATTTGCTGTTCAGCTGTAGGAAATCTACAGTGTACACACGTATTTCCTCTCTCATGCTTACAGACTTTACTTTTACCTTTTGGAGACCAGGATTATCCGAGAGAAGCACTTCTGACATGAAGGATATATAAAACTGGAATTCTGGAGAGCAAGAACTGAGGCCAGAAGAAATTTTCTTCCTCTATTCATATGTTCTCACTGCAGTCTGCAAAACAAAATAGTCATGGGATGAATGGAAAATCTTTCATTGTATGTACATAATTCACTTCTTAGGAAAACAACTTAGTCTCCACTGTAAAGCATTCAAATAGGTGTCTTTTGTGGTATGTGTCAAGATATTGAAAAACTCATTTTATTTTTCTGCCTAATTAAAAGTGTTAGTAGCAAGAAAATACGATTTAAAATAGAGTAGCTCGAACAAATTTTCTGTTTTTAAATAAATGCTGCATCCCTGTAATTCAGGAATGATATGATTTAATCCTTTTCACAACTTTAGAAGAGCTTTAAAAACTTGTTTATTCTGTTAACTGGAAGGAACTTAAATAAGCTTTTATGATTCTTTTAAAGAACCTAATTTGGGTAATGGTGCTTTTAGGCTGAAAAAAAAAAATCCCTTTACTAGATTTCAGTGTATATATTTTTATACAGCTTAAAGAAAAAAAAAGACAATTCTGATTCTGCAAACAGACAAATAAAAATGTTACATAGTCAAAAGAGAGATTTAAGATCCTTTTATAAAACACTCAGAAGTAGAATAATAATGTTCTCTTTTTAAAAAATCAATGTTGGTTTACCAAAATTTTAAAAATATTAGCTTATTTATAGCATGATATAAATTTTTGAAATTAAAGCTTCTGTACATGTTTAAGATAGAAATTTATCATAAATTTTTCATTTGTAAACATATGGAAAAGGTTTCAATTTCTGAAAATGAGTGGAACTGTTTCTGTGACTGCCATTAGCAAAATCAGACAAAAGGAAATTAGTTTCAAAATCATAATAGACTCTTAGTTATCATTTTTCCTAAGGATGACCATAAATGTAGAAATGTGGTGACTATGGAAGGGAAATCTAAAATGATACCAATTCCATCAAGCAAAACATTTCTGTGAAAATAAAATCTTACCACCTAAGGCAGTAAGATGAAAACTTGTAAAGATGAAACATAAAGGGATTTCTATAAACCACTGACCTATGTTATTAAAGGGAACATAGAAAAAATAAAAAATATAATCCTAACTCTTTGTTCTTTGTTGTCATCTTTGTTTTGGAACCCTCAGGATACATGACTAGTAAGGTTCTACCACAAGAAGACATGTAATCCCAGATTTGGTTGTCATCTAAGTCACATGGCAATCTCTAAGGACAAAGTGGAGTAGGGGAATGGAATACAAGGGGAAGACAGGAAGGTCACAAAATACTGCATTAGTGCTCCTAACCTCAAATTCCTTTCCAACACAACAAATGATGGAATGTAGGTCAGCAAAGGCATCTTCTCTCTACATCTCCTCTAAAATCCAGTTTGTGGAAGGGTGTAACATGGTGGTACAGCTACTTATGAGCTTTGGGAGATAAAGTAGGGCAAAGCTCCCTACCTGAAAAATGTCAACCTTCTTAAAATTGTGCTATTTAGAATGAACCCTCAGTTCCTTACAATAGCCTATGAGGTTCTTGGTCATCTAGCCTTGCCTCCTTACCTCACCCTGTAACCTTCTCCTGCTTAATCTCTGCACTTCAATCCTTGCTAGCATTCTTTCTGCTCCTCAGACACACCAATTTCACTCCTCAGGTTTTTGTACTTTTCTCTTTGCCTAGAGTATTCTTCAAGCAGTTGGCTCATTCTCATCCTTCAATCTGTAACTCCAATGTAACCCCTCAGAGAGCTCCACTTTATCTCAAGTAGACACACCTTTCTTCTTAAAATTTTATGACATCACCCATTTTATTCCTTCATAGTACTAATCCTGCTTGTGATATATCTAACAATGAAATTGCATATATCACCTTATTTTTGTTTGTTCTACCCCTACTAGTCTCAAAGTTCCTCGAAGAAAGGGATGTGGTCTATCTTGTGTTCTACTATATACCCCAGGGCTTAGCTCAAAGTACTTTTTTTTTTAAAAGATTATTTATTTATTTATTTTAGAGAGAGAGAGAGAGAAAGAGAGAGAGCGAGTATGATAGGGGAGGATGTCAGAGGGAGAAGCAGACTCCCCATGGAGCTGGAGCCCAATGTGGGACTCGATTCTGGGACTCCGGGATCATGACTAGAGCCGAAGGCAGTTGCTTAACCAACTGAGCAACCCCAGGCACCCACAAAGTATGTTCTTAATCCATATACACTGAATAAAAAACTATAAGCAGAATTTTACAATTTAAGAAAAAATTTTATAGGAGCAGGTATATGAAACACAATAGATTTCTTTCCCTTTTTATTTAAAGCCCCCTTTAAAAAGTCTTTCTCTATTAACAAAGAGGTCTGACATTTGTTTTGTCTAGTCATTTCCATTTGGTTTATTCTCGCTAACACCTCTTTCCTTGGCTCTCTCTTGTTATTTAAGGGTTAGTAATTTATGCTAAAGAGAGCACAAAAAAATAATATGAGTTGTAACCCTTGTTCTCTTCCCTAACCCTGAACACTCCCCTACTACAATACGTTTTACATTTCTCTGTCTTTGCTTCTTTCCCTTTCTCCTCTGTCTAAAATGTTCTTTCACTTTCCTGGCTAATGCTTATTCTTCTTTAAGAAGTCTTCTTAAGGGCCTTTTTCTCCAGGAAGCTTTCCCAGGTAAAGGACCCCATTTCTAAATTTGCCACTTATCACATCCCAATAAACTTATCTGTTTAATGTTTTCTTCTGGAACAGAGTAAGATCTTAGAATTACCATCTCATTATATCCCCAGGGCCAAGCTTAAAAACTGTTGATCTGAACTACAGCTGTTAACTTCCTTCCTGATTTTCAGCCTACTTCTTCCTAAGCTGGTTTTACCATACACCATTAAATATAAATCCAATTTTACCAAATCACAAAATAATCTTATATTTGTATATATACACATTAGCAGGCACAGAGTAGTTTGATATAACAGTAGCGTATTTAAAACTTCTTTTAAACATTTGCATTATATCCTTATTTCTACTTTCCCCCTTAGTTGTAGTCATATAATGAGCAGAGACTATCTTCTTTAGGGCTCTAAAATAGTTTTATTTTGTACTAGAAATATATGGGGAACTTATATCAAATCATATTCTTGACACAACTGTTATCAAACTAAAACTTTAGGAAATGGATTAGACCTTAAAGATAACTAGGATACTGTGCTAAATGTTATAGAAGAAACAATGCAAAATAAGATGCTTACTGTCTAATTGGGCAGGCAGCTCAACAACAAATGAAAACACAGGCAGAAATATTTGGGATTAATTTCTAAATTAATTGTGCAAGCACTAACTGCTGTGTTTTTAAGTTGGGTAAACTGTCTTTATTTAAGGGTCTATTGCCCTCTAGCGGGTCAAATAAGTATGTCTAAAAAAACTACAGTATTTACAACTTAAAGGCAAATTTGAGAACTAAAATGAAAAAGGTCAGTCAACTATTTTTACTATTTGTGTTTCACCTGGTAAGCCCCAGAAAATGGCAAAAAGACTTCTCATTAATTTTCCAGTAGACAAAAATCCAGTAAAATCCTTTCAGGCAGCTTTTTGCTGTTTTTACAGTGTTTCCTTTATGACACTTGTCATCTAATTTATCTCTCACTCTACTGCTTGACTTGTAGAATCATGTTTGATAGAGAACTGAATGAAACATCAGGAACAAGTAAATACCAAAGTTATGAAAATCTTACAATGGAATTGGGAACAATTTCATATATAGTATCTCTTGCAATTTATTTTTATTCTTGATTTTCTTGGGAAGGATGGTGAAGAAGCATTTAATTTCTTTCAGCTCTATCATAGCCAGAAAATCATATTCCAGTTCAATTTATCAGTTATTTATTGTGCAGCTGCTAAATACCAGGTACTGGGGGATAAGTGATGGGTAAAATGGACAATAATCACACAAAAATTTTAACTAATAACACGGCAAATTCTATAAAAGAAATATACATAATGTTATGAGAAAATATAAGGGGACTAATCTAGTCGTAGCTTCGAGGACAGAGAATAGTTGTGAAAATACATAATCATTCTCTGGAAACAATTTTTCAGTTGTCAGATTAAAAGTGATTTTAATTTTCTTTATAGGTTTAAAGTATTTTGAAAATGTATTATGTTTATGCTTTAAAAAATGAATAAATATAATAAAAATACTAGGTAGTGAACTTAGAAATAACATACAAAGAAAGTCTTGGGTCCTCTCTTCATCTCTTACACTTAAAAGTAGAAACAAGGAGGTTGAGATGGGGGGGAGGGGGAAATATGTGTTAGGATAGGTTGATGGGAACTAATTAGGACCTCAGTTAGCTTTTGTTTTTAAGTCCCAAATTTCCCAGGAATGTCCAAGAATGAAGAAGACTGACTGAGATTTATTAAAATACGTGGGGTCCAGTATTTAACACAGAATACATGCTTTCTTTCTAGTCAAGCTATATGGGGATCTAAACCATATCCAAAGATGCTTTATTAATTCACCATGAAAAATTACAGTCACAGGGAAGGGACACATCTTAAACACACATTTTCTTTTGGGTATAACTATATGTTAAACCAAATTAGAAAGAGGAAGTTGCTTGAAAAAGGGGTATTAGGTGAATCAAATATTTTAAGAGAATTAGGCTAATATAGTTGATGTGTTCTTTTCTCACTAGAGATGGTTGTCAGCGGGCCCAGATACAAAACTCATTAATCACCATCCATTTTCATACTAGCCAAGTAGTTCTCAAACTTTAGTATCCATCAAAATCACCAGGAGGGCTTGCTAAAAGGACTTCTGGGCCCCAACTTGAGTTTGATTCAGTGAATCTGGGATGAGGGCCAGAGAATTTGCACGTCTCACAAGATAATATTTATGTTGCCCACACTTGAAAATCACTGGCCTAGCTTGAGGCTGTCTGATGGTGAACAACACTTGCGATTAATGTGGTTACAGTTAAGTCATAAAGCTTGAGAGTATTATAGTCTCTTTCAGATTATTTTGTAAATCTTTGCTCTATTATCTGGAGACTTTTAATCTAAACTCCTTCACTACCAATTTCCTAGAAGACACCTTCATATGAAAAACCACGGCACTTGGGTGGTTCAGTTGATTAAATGTCTGCCTTCTGCTCAGGTCATGATCCCAGGGTCCTGGGATCCAGTCCTGTGCTAGGCTCCCCAGAGAGTTTGCGGCTCCCTCTGCCCCTCCCCCCACTCATTCTTTCAGTCTCACTTGCTCTTGTGCTCTCTCTCAAATAAATAAAATCTTAAAAACAAAAACAAAACCATGCCCCTATATGCACATACAGTGACATAATTTTTTCTCCTTTGGGCTAGCCTAGAATAATTCTTATTAAAATGTTAGATCATTAAGAAAAATTTAATTATTTAACATTGTTGAGAACATTCCCGTCCTCTTCAAGGTGATTTTAGTTGCAGTAAGAATCAAAATGACATGAGACAGATTAACAAGAAAATCAAATTTAACAGCATGTGTACAGAAGGAATTCACACAATCCTGAAAATTCCAAAGACGGTCAGGCAAAATCAGGTACATATGTCACCCTGAACTAAGTAGAAGTGGGTAGGAGTCCAGGACTTCCTCGAGAAGGCCCGCAATCCTCAGAAAAAAATTAAAAAGGGTCAATGTTTGGCAAACAAATGTTTGCTGGGCCACTCAGAAGCAATGGGAATAAGAGAGGACTTTGCTCAAACAGGCCTTGCTAGGTTTCTCCTTTCTACCATACCTTATTATGTATCATAATGTGGAGATAGCTCTCATCTTGGATGAGGTCCTCTATCTACATTCTTTTTAGGCAGTTATGGGGGGAAGTAAAGGGCTCTTCTTGAATCTGCTGGGTTTTGATTGCTTTTTAACTCAAAATAATCTTCATGACAGAGTGCCTCATCTTGGGGCAGCCTCTATACTCCCAAAACTGTTCTTGCTGGGCAAGAAAATCTGTCCACATTGTTGCTTTCAGATCTCCTGTTTCATATTACACAGGGCCAAGAGGCCTCAGCTATTTTAAGTTATTCACTTAAAACTATCTAATGGTCACCCTTGAGGGTGCATACTTGTCTAATTTTTCTAAAAGTAGTCAAAACAAGTCCTTGATAAATGATTTACTGACATTAACATGAAAATTCTGGAAAGGGATGAGAAGGCAGAAGACAGAAAACTAAACAAACAAAAAATAAAACCTCTTTTATTTGGAGAAATATTGGTGAAAAATACTTTAAAAACACTACCCAAGGGACGCCTGGGTGGCTCAGTTGGTTAAGCAGCTGCCTTCCGCTCAGGTCATGATCCCAGCGTCCTGGGATTGGGTCTCATATCAGGCTCCTTGCTCCGCGGGGAGCCTGCTTCTCTTGCTCTTGCTCTCTCTCTCTGACAAATAAATAAATAAAATCTTAAAAACAAAAAAACAAAAAAAAAACCACTACCCAAGAAGAGGCTGCTGTGTGGCTCAGTCTGTAGAGCATGTGACACTTAATCTGAGGGTCATGAGTTCAAGCCTCATGTTGGGTGTGGAGCCTATTTAAAACAAAACAAAAGAAACCCTAACAACAATAACAAAAAATCCAAGAACCACCCAAGAAATTCTTAGTGAGTACAACAGTTTGTCTATTGAATTTGTGGTAAATGTAATACTATTTTAGGGATGGGGAGGAGGAAAGAGTTACAAACAAAAAAACACAGGCTCTTGTGTTCAAGACACTTATAAACTGTTGGCTAAGACAATGTGTAACTACTAAGGAAGTGACACAAAGGTATGTACAATATCTGCAAGCTCCAGACTTCCACACCCAGGGGACAGTTATGGAGAGCCAACTATTTTGACTTCTCATAGATATTTCAAGTTTTCATAGGTAAAAAACTTGAATTCTTAGTTTCCTCTTAAACTTCTTTGTAAAGACCACTTTTAGACAACAGGCTTGAGCAGAGGTATGTACAGCAAGGCAAAAGGGTCCAGTGACCACCTGGCTGAATACAGACAAGCCTATCAGGTGACCTATCTCAAAATATCCATCGTCCCTAACAGACCAATGGGCTACTCACAACCAGGAACAGTTACCAAAGTACCAAAGTACCAAAAAGAAAAAATTCTGTATGTCTCCATACCTCCTTCACCGTCCTCCTTGAAATAACAGCCCCACTTTCTTGTGGCGGACGTCTCTTCTTCGCTGTCCTGCCTGCCACTCGTTTGTGGTATATTCAATAAACTATTTCCTTTGTGCTGTCTTGGGTGAATTCTTTCACTGCCTGTGCTACCCATTTCCAACTGATCATTGCCCCACATCTGGAGGTCCCAATCTGATCAGACAGACACCACATTCTTTTTTTACAATTTTCTCCATCTCAGCAAATGGCACTACTCTCCAATCAGTTAAGTCAGGTCAGTTACCTAGGAATCATCTTTCATTCCCTTTTCCCTCAAATCCCACATTATACCCATCTGTATGTCCTCGGATCTATATCCATATCTAAAAACTACCATCCACTTCCCCCCATATATTCTGTCACCACCTTAATTCAAACCACCATCACCTATTACTTCTGCTGCTGCAATAGCCTCTTAACTGCATGATCTGGTTGGCACTCATCTCTCAAGGCCCATTTCACCACTTGTCCTTTCTGAACACATTTCAAGCAGCACCGGTCTTTCCTTAAGTTCCTCAACACTCAGGTGCCAAGCTCTTTTCTACCTTAGGGCCTTTGCACAACCTATTCATTCTGGAATGTTCTTCCTTCTAGTGCATGGCTGGATCATTTTCATCTTTTAGGCCTTACTCTAAGAGTCAACTCCTCTGTTAAAAAGAAAACCACAGACCCAAAATTGAGTCCATTTAGGCAGGGTCCCCAAATCGATGTTTAATACCTAACCTAATTGCAGTTTTCAACCTTTCCGCAGAAGTAATAGTCTTAACTGGTCAGTTAAGGGTTTTCCGGATCAAAGCCAACAAGGGCTCCCTCCATCTTAACAAAGGTAATCAGCATGGTAAGACTCCCCCACCAGCAGGGAGAGTGACCTTGCTTGGAACAATCCTTTCTTTTGCTAATAACTTTCTAGCCCTACCCTCTTTCCCATAAAAACCTATTTTGTA
This sequence comes from Mustela nivalis, assembly GCF_964662115.1. NCBI lineage: Eukaryota > Metazoa > Chordata > Mammalia > Carnivora > Mustelidae > Mustela > Mustela nivalis. The sequence continues at coordinate 54,753,821 of NC_139028.1, forward strand.
CAACCCTCCCAGAACGCCCTTCTACTTGCTACTAAGATGCTACCTGAATCATTTAATAAAGCTGAATAGATCTTCAAATTTACTTGGCTGAATTTTGTGTTTTAAGACCTCAGAAAGGCCATCCCAAACCAGCCTAACTCAGTTTCCCATTATCCTTAACTCGAACCATCAAAGGTTTAAGTTGTATTTGGTGAGCAATCTAACTTGTTCACCATTGTAATACCAGTACCTAGTAACTCTTGGCAAAGGAAGACACTTAAAACTATCTGCAGAATGACTAACTACTGGGTACTTTGTGACCCAGTCTTGCAAGGTCAGGAAAGGCTTCCTGACTTAATAAAATACAGGTTGGAAGGAGTTTTACTCCTTGGCCAAGGTGGGGATGGGGTTAGGTCTGGAGGTGAGGTGAGTTGGTGCATTTGAGAAATTGAAAAAAGACATTCCTTCCACAGGGCTGGAGCCTAGGGCTAGAGTGGTGAAAATCAAAGCTCAGAGGTGGGCAAAAGCTAGATGAGAAAGGCCCTGTAAAATATGTGAAGGGCTTAGACTTAAACCTGAGGGCAAATAGGAGGCAACAAAGCTTTTAAATGGGGGGGGGGGGGGGCGGTGCCCTGACCAGATCTGCGACTTCTCTTACAGCCTGGCAATGCGGAGACTGGATTGGAAAATAACATCATTGAAGTAAGAGCCGCTGGGAGGCTAGACGCCTACCTATGTAGCAGTCTTGGTGTTAATTGTATGCATTTGAGATATTCAGAGACTGGTAAGGACGAACCGAACACGAGACAAGGAAGGAATCTGGAAAACTCTTAAGTTTCCGGTTTGAGCACACTGATAAGCACTTTTCCCTCTAGATCAAAGCAGTTTGAAAAGACCCCTTTTCCGGCACCTGGGTGGCTCAGTCGGTTAAGCGTCTCCGTTGGGCTCAGGTCAGAATCCCAAGAGTCCTGGTATCGAGTCCCGCACTGGGCTCCCTCCTTGGCGGGAAGCCTGCTTCTCCCTCTGCCCTTCGCCCCACTCTTGTGCTCTCTCTCACTCTCAAATAAATATGTAAAATCTTAAAAAAGAAAGAAAGAAACCCCTTTTCAGCACGCATTACTCGGCATAGCCCGCAAAATCTCTAATTCTGAGCACCCCAAAATCAGGAGTAGTACTTTCCCTCTTTGTATTACCGGTTCCAGACGCTCATCCACATCTAGCTCGATGGCTTAGTAAATGTTGAGTAAACGCTAGTTCAACTCTTATCAAGAGCAGTGCCTAAAATTTAAATGACTGACCTTTTTCTCTTTACTCTCAGAAACCTTTTACAGAAAAGACTAACTCTTGAAAAAAATAACATAGAATGTTCTAATTTTCATTTATAACGACACTGAGGACCTCGTTAGGAGTCTCGCCCTTTGCGCGACCCGAGAATCTGTTCCCATAGTTTCTCACCTGAAGCAGAGGACGCAACCTGCCCGGGCAACGCTCGGTGGTGCAGACCCCAGGGCTTAGCGACCAGCCAGGCGCCTTCCAATCGAATCTCCCGCGTCCTTTTCCGCCGGAAGTGACGCTTTGGCAGTGGTTCCTCACAGCCAATCAGAAGAAGGCGCCGCCAAGGGTGGAGATTGAACACTGCGTTCTGTGAGTTTTTGGGAACGACCATTTTCGTCAAACTGTGGGTAGAGACAGGGTTTGGCGAATGTTCTTCTCTGACTAGTGGAGTCGTGGCGTAGTCTATAAAGTTGGTTTTGGGGGTCGTATAGGGATCCCAGGAGGTGGTGGTAGCACCCCTCCAGTCGGGGCTCAGCGGGGTGACTGGAAGGAGGAGTGGAAGCTGAGTAAAGGGGTTGGTGGCGCGGTGAAGACGGAAGGGGGTGAGGAAGCGGGACCTGAATGGGGCTATCCCGAGCCGGGAGAAGAAAGGGGGCGTATCCTGGAAGAAGGGAGCAGGACGTACCTTGACTCGGGGCTATGTGGGCCCCGGCGCCTCCAGTTACGGGATGGGTTATGTGGACAACATGGAGGTTTGGGGTGACCCATGAGCAGAGTACCACAGGAGGTGGTTGACTGACTTAATGGAAGTGGGGTGCAAGGAGCCAGACCGAGCGGTCTGCGGAGTGACGCAGTGTAAGTCTCTACACCTGTCTTGGGGCCTCAGTTTCCTCATCAGTTAATGGGAGGGGCGATCATACACGACACACTGATGCTTAAGTTAGATAAGTTGATGTGTGTGCCGTTATGCCTAGCGATATAGTGACCTTAGAGAACGCTCAAGAAATTGTCATGGTAGCTACTATTATTATCGTATAGGTTTGCGGAGGGCAAGGGGTGTGGCAATGGAATTGAGGCCGGCAGGGAACAGCCGGAAAGGTGGATCTGTGGAGCGCTCTAGGAGAGGATGGGATTCTGGCGGTCAGGTAGGAGGAAGTCCAAGGATGGTAAAGGTCGGCTTGGGCTGTAACCGCGATGAAGCTGGACTCTATAGGGGCCTGCACGAGACGAACAAGAAAAGTTGCCGCGCCCTCGGGTTCGGGGGCGGTAAGGTTTGGGTGACCAGGTGTGGGCGGTGTTGCCGCGGGGTGAGTGGCTTTGGGTTACAGCGGGGAGGAGCTTATCTGCGGTGGGCGGAGCTGTGGTTGGGTTTGGCTCTAGCCCGCTGCATCTACCCGTCTCGCTCCCACCCGCACTGCAGCCGCCAGCCTGAGGCATGGGGCGTCCCACCGTCCTGCTCCTGCTCTTGGCTATCCTGACGCCCGGGACCGCCTTCCACGTACCGCCGGCCATGAAGGCCCTCAGCAGCCTGCGCTGGTCAGCCAGTTCCACATTCCGCCGTACTGTTGCCAAGAATTACTCGGTTCACTACATCCAACAGAAGGTAAGGCGGAGCGGGGTGGGCGTGCGGGTAGACGAAGTTTCGACGTCTCCGGTGTAATAGACCCGAGCCTAGGCACCGTAGCCCACCCGGACTTTCGGATCCCTGATGCCTAGGACTTGTTCGATCTTTGGCTCACAGCTCCCAGAGGGTGACACTAAGTTTCAGTTCTGTTTAAAATCTCTCCTCCCGGGGGGCACCTGGGTGGCTCAGTGGGTTAAACCGCTGCCTTCAGCTCAGGTCATGATCTCAGGGTCCTGGGATCGAGCCCCGCATCGGGCTCTTTGCTCAGCAGGGAGCCTGCTTCTCTCTCTCTCTCTCTCTCTGCCTACTTGTGATCTCTGTCTGTCAAATAAATAAATAAAATCTTTAAAAAAAAATGCCTTTTAAAAAAAATCTCTCCTCCCTTTACCAGTAATGTAACATCAATCCTGGTTCCACACTTTCTTCTGTAATTGGCTATGATAGTCATTTCAACTTCTTCTGCTCTCAGAATTCAAATTCTGAAAAATCTTCAAATTCTGCCGTAATTCAAATTCCCCTGACCTCCCGTCAAATTAAAATTATTTAATGCCAACTCTGTCTCCTACTCCGTGGTGACAGTCATCCTTTGTCCCTAAGCAGCCTCTAAATACACGTTTCCAATATCTTACTAGGTAATATTTAGTATTCAACCTAAAACGCAAGCCTGTCATCTCTTGCTTAGCTCAAAGTTGATTTTGTAACCCTTTGATTAAGAGTTTTTAACCATTCCTATGCTCCATAAGACTGAACTTATGTGTAGCCCATGCTTGTAGAGGAAATAGTAGAAGAGAGTCAAGATTTGAGGGTGGGGATTAGCGTTTCTGTGGTTCTGAAGCTTGAGTTTAGAAGTTTAAAAGAGCCTTGATGCTTGGCTGAAGCATAATGCACTCTGACAAGCCTGGATAAAAAAGTATATCCTGCGTAAAATGACAGGATCTCTTATGGTTCTTTATTTCTGGGAGACTCTGTAAAGATAGGCAAAGTTTAGGGAAATGTGTGGATTAGAAAGAATTTAAGAGTCTGAGATTTGGCTTTTGGAGTTGAACAGAACAGCATACTGCTCTGTTAGCTCTGTGACCTTGGGAAAGATACAGTACTTCTCTGAACCCAGTTTCTTGGGGTGCCTGGGTGGCTCACTAGGTTCAGGGTCCGCCCTAGGCACTGGTCATGATCCCTAAGGTGCTAGGATCAGGTAGGGCTCCTGCTTAGCAGGAGTCATCTTTTTCCTCTCCCGCTCCTCCTCTGCTCTTGCTCTCTCCAGCTTGCATGCTTGCTCTCTTTCTCTCTCAAGTAGATAAAATCTTTAAAAAAATGAACCCAGTTTCTTAATCTGGGGATTTGATAATGGTTAAATGGACAGATGACAAGTCCCCAGCAGAGAATTTGGCCCTAAATTTTGAATTTTGGTAGAGGGATCGTATGAATTTGTAACTTATAAGAAATTATTTTTAACCCAGAAATTTAAATTACAGTTTATGAGGAAGAGAAAGCATTTTATTTCAGTAGGGGTACCAGGAAACAGGGGACTTTTATTTTTTAATTTTTGAAACAGGACTTTTATTCAGACAACTTATTTAAATTAAATCTGTAGGGTACTGTTCTTCATTTGTAAAATGAGAGGGTTGAATAAGGAACAGCAAAGTACACACTCTACTGAGGAAAATTAAGGGCTTTGGGGGAGCTATCTCAGGGGGTTGGTGGGTGAAGGCCCAAGTGGAGGCCAAGTTCGGGTATTCTAGCAACCCCTTTCTTCCTGAACACTTTGAGCCTGAGCTTTATGCTTTGGTTTATTTCATATATTGGGATTTTATATATGATTATTTGCAGAGTTTTACTGATAAAGTAAAATTGAAGGGGAGCTTCTGGAATGAGGATCTCTGAAATCTTTTTAAAAGTGATGAAGGGGCACCTAGGTGGCTCAGTTGATAAAGTGTCCCACTCTTGATTTTGGCTCAGATCTTGATCTTAGGTCAGTAGGATCAAGCCCCATATTGGGCTCCCAGCTGAGCATGGAGCTTGCTTAAGTTTCTCTCTCTCCCTCACCCTCTGTTCCCTCCCCACCCCGCCAAAAAGAAAATAAGAAATGATGAAAAAGAGAAGTGTCAAGAGAAAAGGGGGTACAAAAGGAAGGAAGAGACCAAATGATCTGTGAGCCCTTAATTTATATTCCTTCATTATACATTCTTTTCTTGACCACTTACCTATTTAGAAATAAAATTTAAGATGGGTCCTTTTTTCATTTTTCGTCATTTGATAAATCTGACTTTACTCAGCCACCTTTTGCCCTCTGACTTAGTTTATATTTTAGGACACAGATTCCACATACATGTTTATTACTATAATAATAATTTTCCTTACACCAACTTCAGCTGAGCTTTATTTCATTTTTTGAGAAAACTTCCACATATGTATTTATTACATAATAATGATTATAGTAATTGCTAATTCTGGACCATAGATTTTTAGTGGGACTGACTATGTCTGTATAAACTCAACTTCAATTTTTTTTTTCTTAGTTAGAGGACTTGAAATACTTTTGTGCCTTTTGATAATAGACATCTTTATTGGAATTGTAAGGCTCAGTTTTTATTCAAGGTTGAATTTTTATAACCTTTGTAATGATTTTCTTTATCTGTGGCTATATCTGTCCAGTTGACCAAGCCATTCCCAGCTGTCCTTTTAGCACATAAGTACATGAATGGTCTGGGTATAAAGGCTTAGTCCATGGCCCTTTCCCTCCCCTTTGCTCCTTAACATATACATATACCTTTAGCAACATAGAACATAGATTCAGTTGAATTTTACGGTGTTGGAAATTCTGTCTGAAATACCATTTTTCTTCTCCTCAAACTGATACCTCTATCCTAGCTGAAATGTCACCTCTTCTGTGAAGCCTTCTGGACTTTAGGGCAACCTAGTTTGTCTTTTATCACTCTGCACGCTTACTATTTTCTGTGTGTACCCCATAGCTAGATAGTGCTTTCCAGTACCCAGAAGAGCCCATTAAAAAATATAAAGTACAAATTAAATACTTGTTGAGGGAGTGAATGAATGACTATCCAAAAAAAGCCTAAACAAAGCAAAGTCATTTAATTCACAAAGCAGATCATTTAATTGACACAAGTTATTTTTTATTCTTATTTTTGTTTTTTACTTCTCTTCTTCACTAATTATTTTTCCCCTTCTTTCGAAGTCTTCAAATGTTGTTGCTGTAGTAGGAATACTTTTTTATTTGGTTTCTTTTTTCTGAAGTAACTGAATCAGGAGACCCAACAAAGGATAGTACATCACTTGGTCACATCCAGGCTTTGGGTACATGTGTGATGCCAGAGTTTTAAGGTGCTCCTTGGAATCTATGGCTTGTGGTTATAAGGTTTCCCTTCTTCTCATTACTCTCCACCGTCCACCCTAGCCCCTCAGAATACAATGTGAGTCCTGAGGACATTTTACTGTGTGATGTAGTAGGAAAAAAGAATGGGTCCTTTGAGGCTCTCTTTTTCCTCAGTGTTACTAGGAAACACTAGTGTTTCTAGTGTTCTCTAGAGAAACAGAACCATAGAATGTGTCTCTCTGTCTGTCTATCCCTCTTTTCACAGAGATTGATTTATTTTAAGGAATTAGTTCTTATGATTATGGAGGCTTGGTAAGTTCAAAATCTACAGGGTAGGCTAGCAGGCTGGATACCCAGAGAAGAGTTGCAGTTTGGGTCCAAAGAGTCTGCTTGCATAATTCCTTCTTGCTCAGGAGAGGTCAGTCTTTTTTGCTCTTCAGGCTTTCACCTGGTTGTATGAGACCCATTCATATTATAGAGGGTAAATCTGCTTTACTCAGAGAGTCTGCTGATTTACATATAAATCCTATCCAAAAAAACACCTTCATAGAAACATCCAGAATGTTTGACCAAATATATGGGCACTGTAGCCCAGCCAAGTTGACATGTAAAATTAACCATTATTTCTTCCAAGCTTGTTGTGAGGTTTAAATATAGTAACACATGAAAGCACAAGCATAGTGCCTGGGACATAGTAGGAACTTAAGGAACGTAACAGAGTAAATGCTGGTTTCTTCCCCATTCTGTCCTAAAACCACAGTCCCCATAGTGTTAGCATTTCAGATTGAAGCAAATGCGTGACAGTTGTGGTAATGTCTCTTTTAGAAACTTAATTGGTCAGTAATTTATACTCAACTATTCCTGTTTAACTAATGGTCAGTGTTTATTCATCTTGACCCAGCATTAAGCTCATGGCCACTGACTTCTGCAAAGCCTTCCCACAGCTCCTTCCTTGTCTGCTATGAGGCAGTCACATCAGTGGGCTAAGCTGTTTCTACTGGTGTATATCCGTAATGGTTCTTTATTTCCTACTCCAGGTTTCCCTTTTCCACTCATGCCACAGTGGCCCTAATGTCTAGTAAAATCCTGATCTTTCTCCTCCTCCTCTCCTTTTTAATTTTTTCCCCTCTTCTCCACTTTTTATTATTGGTTCATCTATTGATGGCTTTCCCCTAAGGCCCAGGGTATATGTCACAAATATTATGCAACTTCTGAATTGATTTGTGTTTTTACTCCTAGAATCATTACCAGAAGGGGTCTTGGAGATCATGTAGTCCACCCCTTAGATATGATGAGGTAACTTTGATCTAAATTAGAAGAGTCAGGAACTTGTTAGAGATTGATTACTATACACGTTTGAGAGCAAATTATATTTCTCCTATTAGCTGAGGAAAACTTCAGACAGGTTACTCTGAGCATCTGTGTTTATAATCAGCAAGATTTTTGGGATAATTATACTGTTCATCTCACAGATTTGTTGTGACATGAGCTAGTATGTGTAAAGGACTTAATAGTACAGTTTATATATCATTTTACTCAATAAATGATAAATATTTTAATTTTATCTTGAGGTTTCTTAATATATATGGCTTTAACTTACCCCCTCTCTACACGGAATAAAATATTCAAATCATCACTTACCATGCCTAAAATAATTATTCTGGAAAATATGAAAATCTATACGAACTCTTTTTTCAGTTACATAAATAGTATATATATTTCTTTTTATCAGTGGGTTATAGTTTAATATACTTGTAAATAAGGCAAAGAAATGCTCCAGTCTGGAAATTTCACATGTCACTTCCTTTCATAATTCTTTGAACCATACTGATTATATTGCTGCATCTAAGGACAGGGTGGGGAGACAAAAAATACTCACTTTGGAGATCCTAGAAGGAAACAACAACACTAGAAGGAAACAAAAACAACACTAATGACTACCATACTCAGTCTCTTATTCACCGTCCATCCACCTACTCGGTGTTCATCCAATTCCTTTTATATGTCAGGCACTGTACTAGGTCCCAGGAAGGCAGAGATGATTACATCCTGGTGGAATTCACATACTTCTTGACCATTCCAGTCATACATACTTAAGCTTATATCTGAAAAATATGAAAGAGGACTGACAAAATGTGTAATGTCTTGGCATTATGTGGCTGCATTTGCAGATTGCTTCAAAAAATCCCTGAAGTTGGCACTCCTAGATGGCTCAGTGGTTAAGCATCTGCCTTTGGCTTGGGTCGTGATCCTGGGGTCCTGGGATCAAGTCCCTGCTCAGCAGAGAGCCTGCTTCTCCCTCTCCCTTTTTTGCTCCCTCTGCTTGTGCTCTCTGTCTATATCTCTCTCTGTCAGATAAATAAATGAATAAATAAATCTTAAACAAAAAAAATCCCTGAAGTGAGCCTGGTCTACTTAATATTTTCTTGCTCAACTTAATCATTACCATGATAGTTTGCTGACCTGATGTGTATATACACATTGAAGCATGTGATAAATAAAGGAATTTATTTATTCGTACTGTCACTTAGTATTTAAAATAATGGTTTTGCCTGTCTTTTTCATAATGAAACAAAATTGATATAGAGCTTTATGTAAAAAATCTGAAGTATGCTTTTTAAGTGTCCATCAAAAGGAAACTTTTACATTGACAATGTGTATGTTATTGGTGAGTTATAAAAATCTTTTTTTAATATCTTTTTTTAAAGACCTTATTTATTTCGCAGAGAGAGAGAGAGATATCATTAGTAGGCAGAGAGGGGGAGAGAGAGAGAGAGACAGATCACTAGTAGGCAGAGAGGGCAGAGAGAGAGGGGGAAAGCAGGTTTCCTGCTAAGCAGAAAGCCTGATGAGGAACTCGATCCCAGGACCCTGAGATCATGACCTGAGCCAAAGACAGAGGCTTAACCCACTGAGCCACCCAGGCCCCCCTTTTACTATCTTTTTTATTCTGGTTCACAATTTAAGAAAAATCTTTGTTGTTTATGAGCAGTGAATGAGTAAACATTTATTGATTGTCTTATCAGGGCCAGGTATTATTTTAAAACTCGTTTACACAATCATTTTCAAAAATAGATGGTTTAGTTGAGGTTCATAGAGGTTAAGTGACTTGATCCAGCTATTGAGGGAAATATATTTTAATCTTTTGCTTCCAAGATCTATGATCTTTCAGTCAGTTGACATCACGATGCCTCTGTTTTCAAAACTGATGTCTCTGTGTCTATTATATTCCACATTCAGTTTTAAAAACAATACTGTGAGGTAGATATTATGCTTATTTTTAGAAGTGAATCTATCAGGCTTCAGAAGGATCAAAGGAAGAAACATCTACAATATGCCATTTGTAAATCTCCTGCTTTCTTAGTCCCAAATTGTAAGTAATTTGTGGTACATTGATAAAATGAAATATTATTATGCCTTAAAAATGATGGTCTTGAAGTCTATCTGGTAATGTGAGAAATGTTCTTGAATTAATGTTAAATGAAAAAAGCAAAATAGAAAACTTGAACATACAAATGTTGCCAAATTCAAACAATTGAAAAATTCCAAATTGAAAAAAAACAAATTTCAAATTCCAAATTTTAAAAAAATGAACATTCAAAATCCAAACTGAAAAAAAAAAAAAACCCTCTTTTTGTTAAGTTCTTACTCTTTGCAAGGCATTCTTCTAGGCCTTCTAGGCCATGGGGGGAAGAGCATTTAAGGCATAGGGAAAAGCAAGTACAAAAGCCTGAAGGTAGATGTTTGTCTGGCAGGAACAACTAAAAGGAGGCCAACCAATATGGCTGAAAGGACCCAAGGAGAGGGTAGCAGGGGGTGAGGACAGTGAGGAGGAAAGAGAACAGAAACACTCCTCTAGCAGAAAAGGAAAGTAAATGGGCTAGAGAATTGATAGTTTGATTATAGCCATCTTTGAAGTCTCGTTCATTTAATAAGATTATTTGATAGGCTGTATGTTTCTCTAGCTACATTTACTTCCTTGGGTATGAATGAGAAGTTGGTGGAGAGTTCTTTTTTTTTTAAAGATTTTATTTATTTATTTGACAGGCAGAGATCACAAGTAGGCAGAGAGAGGAGGGAAGCAGGCTCCCCGCTGAGCAGAAAGCCCGATGCGGGGCTCGATCCCAGGACCCTGAGATCATGACCTGAGCCGAAGGCAGAGGCTTTAACCCACTGAGCCACCCAGGCACCCCTGGAGAGTTCTTTTTAACCATTAGCCAAATCAGTGAGAGAGAGAGACATGGGAATTGAGGGACACATGCAAGGGAGTAGTTTATTCATTGGCCGTGAAATTTAAACCAAGTAAGGAGAAGAGTGAGGATGGCGTGAGGAACAGTGAAAAGTAAATTATGTGAGGTTGAAGGTCCTTCTTGCTTCCTGCAGTTAGCCCTTTACTGTATTCCCCTGGGTCACTTCAATCACCTCTTCTCCTCGGAGCCTGCAATGATTTCTAATTATTTGCTTTTTTATTTTTTTTAAGACTTTATTTATTTGAGAGTGAGTGAGAGAGTGTACAAATATGGGGAGGGGCAAGGGGAGTGGGAGAAGTTCAAGCAGACTTCCACTGAGCAGGGAGCCAGATGCCAGGCCCTGTCCTAGGACTCTTGAGATCATGACCTGAGCACAAAGCAGACACTTAACAGACTGAGCTACCCAGGCACGCCAGCTGATTGTTTCCTTTATTCAGAACAAAATCCTGTATCATTCCAAGGCCTTCCACCCTGTGACCCCAACCCATTTTTCCAGTGTGCTAATCTATTCTTCACAAATGCTCTTTCTTTTCCTGTTTCTATGCTTTAGCCCACATTGTTCCTTTTGCTTGGAATACCTCTCCCAATGCCCTTACCTCCTTTATCAATCTTAGCCTTTTTTTAAAACCCCATCTCAGACACTGCCTTCTCCATGAGGTATGTCTTAATCTCCTGGAATGTCAGATCTATCTTTGTTCTTCTCTTATGGCACATGTTTTATTCTAGCCTTGTGTTAAAATCTTTTGTACCCTTATTTTACTCCATTTTAAAGCAGGAACTCTGTCTTGTAAGTATCATACTCCATAGCATACTGCCCCTAGGTTTTAGATAGTTTTTATAGTTCTAGAGTATCATCATTACAAATGTTTGTTGAATCTGTTCTCCTTTACTGCTTCCCTCTACATTGAAATAAGGAAGGGGTGTGTGTGTGAATAGGGAAGGAAATGGCATGGAGACTTTATTTTCAACTGTTCTTAAAATCCTTCTGGGAAACAATGTAGAATGCCAGGCAAATAAAAGCAGTCCCACTTATTCGCATTCTCTTATTCTGATGATCTGTCTGGAAGCTGTAGCTAGTTATCTGAACTGACCCTTCTCCCCACACATGTACAGAGAAAGAATCATGGGAGGGAGTGTGGCAAAGTTTGCTCTCTGTTTTGTGTCTGGGTGAGGGCCAGAGAAAGGATAAATAATGAAGATAATTAGGAAAAATGTCCCCATAAAGCCTACTTCTGTGGCAGTTGTGTACTTCCCATATTTACTAGAGACCTGAGGTAAAGGCAATACTTATTATGATTCATTTGCAAAAAGAAGCCAGTTAACTATGTGTATTTGTAAATCCTTACTTTCTGTTATGTATTTGTCAGTTCTGAGTTGTCACACAGTACTGCACCTGGAGAGGATCAACTGTCCCGTCTCTCTGAAGTTCATGATGTTCTTTCTTTTCGTTTATGTTGTGGGGATGCATGCATGGGTTAGGAAAAGGCTGATTTATTAATAAGTCAGATTTCTTTAGGAGCTTTCCCTGAATAGCTTTGCAAGTTGGTTATATGGTACAATGAAGTATCATTCTATTACAGTAGATATGATATCTGACATATAGTAAAGTAGCACAGTGTTCATCCAGAAATATTTATTTAACTCTTCCCATGTGCCATACGCTATGTTAATAGCTGGGGATAAGTGGAAATCAAAGATAGACTTCATGAAGTTTACAGTTTAGTGGGAAAGAACATAGTGATAAGTAATTACTAGTGTGACAATGTGTGCTCTAAGGAAGTAGATTGTTGTGGGATCTATAATGGAGTCCTGAGTCTTGCGTATTAGAAAACCCTTTAAAAAAAAAAAAGGATTTTGTTTATTTATTTGAGAGAGTGAGAGAGAGCACAAGAAGGGGGAGGGTCGGAGGGAGAAGCAGACTTCCGACCGAGCAGGGAGCCTAGTGTGGGACTCAATCCAGGGCTCCAGGATCCTGACCTGAGGTGAAGGCAGCTGCTCAACTGACTGAGCCACCCAAGCGCCGGTGTATTAGAGAATCCTGGCAGCAATGGTGTCAAAGCAGAGACTGGGAATTTGAATAGGAGTTAGCCAGGAGAAGAGATAATCGAGATTTCTGCCCAGGTAGAGAGTGTATCTTAAGGTAGGAAAGAGAAGTCCATATTGGAGGAACTGAAAGGTCAGTAATACTGGGACAGGGGGTCAGACTCTCATGAGGCAAGAGGTGGGCTATGAAGTCAGTATTATTACTATTTCCATTGGCACAAGCATGGTATAGGTATTCCTTTCTGAATTTTTCATTGACTTCAAGAACATAACTTGGTGTTGAAGTGGTATGGGGCAAAGCACTGCTCTGCTGACCAGAATAAATGCATTCACCTTGTAACAGGTACAGCCTAAGTGCTCTTAATATATTTATCTTCCACCCTGCAAGGAGGTACTACATCTTCTTTATAGAGAAAGAAAGGGCTCAGAGGTAAAGTGATATATCCATGATCCCATAGTTGATAAGTGATAGTGCCAGGATTTAAACTAAGCCCTGTTGACATCAGAGCCCTTGATCTATGTTACTTCTGTGTTAGCTCTATTTCTGGAATAGACATAAGATTGTGTAATTCATGGCCTAAATTAGAGATAGTGTGGAAGTCACATTTGTTAAGGAAATCCAGATTAGACCATAATAAAGTTGAATCAAGAGGAATCTCAATTCTCTAGCACCACGCTGGATAATTTTGGAGAGGAAAAAAAAAATCGTAATGGAGGTTTTAACAATATAGAACTTTCTTCTGACTTGGCTTTCCTGTTACAAAAAGAAAATCTTGAATGCTCTTTAAATAAATGAACCATGTTAACAGCAAAAAGGAGCTATGAAACCTTCCGAGACACAAACTATTAGGTATTTTTGGAGGGCTCTGTAATTCTAGAGTAAAGGATGTTAAGAGACCTCCACTGATGATCACAAAAAGGTACTCTCCAAGAAATAAAGAAAGAGACTAAACTGGTTGTGGGGCAGGAGTGAGGTCATTACTTTAGAAATTGTTCCCTTAAGTTTGGTGCTTAGTGTAGTTCACCATAGTTCCATTAGGGAATCCTCCTTAATTTTAAGCTTTCCCAACAATCTGTGTACAAAATTTGGCTTGGAATAAGTTAAAGTTTATGTAAATATTGCTTATCTATACTCTATGAATTAGTTACTGCTATATATTTATCTTCTATTCCATTTGAATGTTCCTTTTTTGTCTACCAACTCAAAGGAATAGATGTCACCATTTGGCACTTTGGTTTTGAAAGTCTACCTTGGTTAGAAAGTCAAGTTTGGGTAACAATTCCTGTATATTTTGTTTTCTCTGGAAGCCTGGATAATGGTCTCTCTTTTTTTTTTTTTTAAGATTAAAAAAATATTTAGAGAGAAAGGGAGTGAGAGAGAGTGCATGTGAGTACGAGGGAACCAGTGCAAGGAGGATCAGAGAGAGAGGCAGAAGCAGGCTTCCTGTGTGGGGCTCCATCCCAGGGCCCTGAGATTATGACCCAAGCGGAAATCAAGAGTTGGATGTTCAGCGGACTGAGCCACGCGAGTCCCCTAGTGGTCTTATCTTTAAACATAGTGCTTAGAATGATAGTATTCTCCTATATAATAGAGTATTATCATTTTAAAGGATATTAAGCTGAAAATTTAAACTAAATCTCTAGGAGAAACCTGGATATTTGAGCCATGATTGTAATTATATTATTCTGACCCCAAGAAGAAATAAGTAGTCCTTTGAGATGCAAATTCATAATCTTCAACATATGGAGTGATGGAAGTGATGCTACAGATTATTTTAAAATTCTTTAGAAATAAGATTTTCAATCACCTTTTATTTTTGCGATATATAAACTTTCCTCAGAGCTTATATAATTCATGTAGTGATGAATGAGTAACTAAAGGTATATTGCACTGTCACAGCACTGGATAGAAAGTCAGAAGCAAAAACCTGTCACACATACCAGGCCACATGGTATTTAGTATGTTGGAAACTTACACTGTCACCAAGTCATTGCCTTTTTGCTGCTTTCAGTTCCATGATAACTGCAAATTTTAAAAATATTTTGCTTTGCCAGGTCATACTGTTCTAAACAAAAAGTTGGAACAAATTGCTCAAGTTTTTTTGGTTTTGGTTTTTTGTTTTGTTTTGTTTTGTTTTGTTTTTTGTTGAAGTTTTATATCACTGAGGTATCTGGGTTGCTCAGTTGGTTAAGTAACCAACTCTTGATTTTGGCTCAGATCCTGATCTCAGAGTGGTGATGCACTTCCTTGCCTCAGGCTCTGTGTTCAGACTGAGTTCTCCAAAGAGTTTTCTCCCTCTGCCCCCGCCCCACCTGCACTCTTGTGTTTGTGTGTGCGTGTGCATGTGTGCACATATGCTCTCTCAATAAGTAAATGAAATCTTTTTAAGAAATGTTTTATATGACAATTTATTCCTCATAAGTAGTACTATTAAACATATACCATTGCGTATGTTTGTGCATGTATTTGGCAGTGGTTTCAGATTTGGGATGTGCATGCTAATAAAACATGTTCTACAAAATACACTGTAATACACCAAGCTCTCACTTCCTTCAGGACCTTGCTAGATACTTGCATGCATGTATTATCCAACTTAATCATCTTAAGACCTCTCTGAGGGGTGCCCTGGGTGGATCAGTCAGTTAAACGTCTGAATCTTGATCCCAGCTCAGGTCTGAGAGCACACCTTAGGGTGATGAAATTCAGGCCCTGAGCTGGGCACCAAGCTGAGGGCGTGGAGCCTACTTTAAAAAAAAAAAAAAAAAGATCTCTGAGATAGGTACTATTTTTTTTCATTTTATGTGTAAGAAAACAAGCCCACAGACATGAAGTAACGTATTCAAATTCCAATAGCTCTAATAGATGGCAGAATTGGCATTCAAACTCTGATCTTTCTCTTTTGCTACCTTATAGAACATTTGCTTGTGGTTTTCAGGAGAGAAAAAAACAAAGTTTTTGAAAGATACCCTTGGTACTGATCCGATTTTATTAGTGCAAAGGTGTGTGTGTGTGTCTCTGTGTGTGTGTGTGCACGCGTGTGCCCAAACCTTGACACTGGTATTTTTGATAAGTTTTCCTGATGGCTTATGACTAGAATGTTTGGCCAGCATCATTGTGATTTAATAACCTAATTTAAACAAGGAACTACAACCCAAACAATGACTCTGATTCAGCTGATAGGAAAGTGAGGAAGTACTTGTTATCATTTGCCAGTGAATTCTTATTTTTATGCAGTTTGAACCGTGGGTCACACTGCAGACATTATCCTTTAAAACTGCCGGAAACCTCTGTCACTTCCGGAGCACTGATGGCCTCTTCCTTTGAGGGAGCAGCTCATAACAACAATTTCGGAAAGCAGTGGTGATAACTCCCTTCTCCTTGGCCTAGGCTGCTTCCTTTCTCTTAAACAATTGACTTTAAATGACAATGAGTGGTTTGGCTACTGCAGACAAAAACGCTCTCTTTTTGCCTTTTTATGTAGTTTGATTTCTAGAAAATGACCGTAGTTTAAAAGAGGAGGTAATTAATATGTGCTGACCACCTCTCCGTGATCTCTTTGAGGGCAGCAATGTTGAGTCTCACACATCTGTGGATCTGGGTGGCTGCAGTACCAAGCTTTGTACATGTTGAGCTGTACTGATAGAATGACACTGCATGTAATGTTCTGTGTTATTGAAAACATTAAATGCAAATATCCAACTTCAGACAAGGTATAAAAGAGCCTATTGCTGTTACTTACATACCCCCAGTGTTTTGGTTCATATATGAAGAATTTGAGTGTAACATGGTGAAATGAATGTTAGCTAAGATGTCAGGGAAATTACTCTCCAGAAAATATGGATCTTGGTTTTTAAAAGATTTCTAGAAGGCTTTTTTTTTTTTTAAAGATTTTATTTATTTATTTGACAGAGAGAGAGAGATCACAAGTAAGCAGAGAGGCAGGCAGAGCGAGAGGGGGGAAGCAGGCTCCCTGCTGAGCAGAGAGCCCGATATGGGGCTCGATCCCAGGAACTGAACTGAAGGCAGAGGCTTAACCCACTGAGCCACCCAGGCGCCCATCCAGAAGGCGTTTTTGGACTTAAATTGTGTAACATTGCCAAACCCTTTTTTAGTTTGAATTTATAGTCATTTATCTGTGATCTCTATTCCCTAGATGACCCTTCTCCATTTCACATTCTAGACAAGCATATACATATGTTTACTCTCGCCTATTGGTCTTCCTCTGAAGATTTATTCTTTAAATACTTCTTGAATCTTCAAGGCATCTAGCCTGTTTAGCACTTGCTTGTTCCCTTCTGTTAAAAAATATTCCCCTCCAGGGAGCCCTTCTTTGTTAATTGGAAAAGTAGTGAGGTCTTCTGTTGTTCTTTTGCTCCTTTTTCACAGTTAATTCACTGTCCTTGTTTCATCTTTGCTTACACACATCTAAGATGTGAAGACAACTCTAGTTGATTTGTGAATTACATGTACTTCATTTTTAAATTCCAAACTGCCTCATCCCATGCCTCCCAGGATATTTTGATTACCGTATCCATTGTTCAGCTTGTATAGGCTTAGACAAAACAAATGAATTTTAGGATCAGCCTTTAAAGACATAATCAGAGAAATAACCCTGCTAGAAAAGAATCTCTGATATTTATTGTATATTGTTATTTCTTATTGACACCGTGTGCCAGGCATTACGCATTGGTCATTTCATTATTTTGTACATTCTGTGCTGGAATGTGGCTCATACAGTACTGGTATCTCTCTGCTTGGTATGGTTTATCTTCATCCTTTCTCTGCCTAGCACTCCTGTCCATCTTTCATGGCTCAGGTCTTACATCACCTCTGTGAAACTTCATGGGGCTGCTTTGTTTTTCTTCCCAAGCTGTGTATTGACTAATATCCCCTTTGTGCCTTCTGCTGTACTTTATAAATACTTCTTTTGTACTACTACTTTAGATTGCAGTAATTTGTTTATTTGTTGGTCTCTGTAATAGTATTTGAGCAGGCTGAAACTGTTAGGATTACACCTATCAGTGTATCCACAGTGTACACCCTCAACAGTTGTTTAAATGAGTAATGGGCCCAAGCTGAGGTGATTATTCCCTTTTCTGAATGCTGTTAACACTTGCTTTTATTATATTTTGCCTACTACTACCAATAAGGCATACACTTGCCCAATTAGAACAGAAGCTGGTCATTGAGCTAAGGCCCCTTACAGTGTCATGGGTTAGTTCTTTAGGCCTGAGGTCTGGAGAAAGAATTGGGACAGTGGGACAGGTGGGCATAGAGTGGAGGTAGGCATCACTCAAGGTGCTGAGATAATTATTTGATAACTGGTATAGAGGGATTTTAGTATTTTAACTGGCTGAGTAGCAGACTTGGTTCTTCCGAGTAGGGAGTGCCTTGAGAATAGGATGCTGCTTAAACTGGTTAGTATCCCTCATATGGATAGGTGCAACTGGGAGGGATGGGTGTTCAAAGCAAGTTAAACTTTTATTAAAAATATTAATGTCATTATGTAACACTCCCTTCTAAAACTCCTTTGGTTTTTTTTTCACATTTCTGTTAATGGCACTGGTCATTAGTGCCATTAACTCCTGGTCACCCAGGATTACAGTATTTTAGAGTCATCTGTTCCTTTACTTTCACCTCTATACCGAAGTCCAATTAACCACCAAGACTTCCACGATTCCTTCCTACTTTATGCCCCTTCCTTTGCATTTCCAGGGTTACTAGCTTTTATAAACCTACACAATTCCAAGCTAAACTATTATAATAGCCTCTTCAGTCTTTTGTTCTGTTAGTCTCAGGCCAGGCCAACTGGCAACTATGGTTTTTTTCTCCCCTTCTCTTTTCCAATCCAGGCCTTTCCTGGGCCCTGCTTAAACCCCACCTCCTCAGGGAAACCTTCCTCAACTGACCCAGCCTAGTATGAACTATCTATCCTTCCCTGGGCTCTGCTGGTACTTATTGTCTATATATTATTACTATATATTAACTTTGTGAAATGGCTCTTGTTGCCTGAACTGTAATTACATCTTAGAATATGATTTAATAAGTAGTTGTCTCTGAAGTTGAAAGCATACATGCCCTAGAATTAATATCCTTACAGGGTCATAATGATTCAGGACATTTAGAGTTTTAAAATTTCCTGATTGACATAATTTAAAATTCTGTAGCCAGGTTGCTGAATAGCAGGTAATTTTCTTTGAAAGAAATGCTGACTGTAATCCACTAACTTTAGTTTATAACTATGAATGGATCACATCCTCCTAATGAAACACTAATCCTAGACTATGTGGATCCTATAAAGATGAATGTTTCTCATATAATGGAGAGGTAAAGCCTGGAATGCAAAAATCTTTACTATAGGGTGAATGTAAAGTATTGCAATAGATAGATAGATAGATAGATATAGATATCTGTATATATAGCACAAGATTTCAGAGAAGGGAGAATTTCTTGGTGAAAACTACTTCTTACTGTAGGAAGATGATTGTTTAGGGGCGAAGGCAATTGGTATCTCTTAACAGTCTTAGAAATTTTCCCTCAATGTTTAAATCATTCCTTTCAGAAATTTTTTTGTTTTTTCTGTGTGTGTGTGCGCTTTATTATTACCATTCTTTTTTTTTTTTTTGCAAGAGCACATAGGAATAATATAAATTCTTGTTCATTTTCTTTATTTCAGTTCTAGTACAATTAGCATACAGTGTTATATTAGTTTCAGGTATGTACAGTTTTAGATTTCAGGTGATTCAACATTTCTATAAATTACTCAGTGCCCATCACAGTAAGTGTACTCTTAATTTCCTTCACCTCTTTCACACCATCCCCCCCACCCACCTCCTCATGGGTGACATCAGTTTGTTCTCTGTATTTAAGAGTCTGTTTTCTTGATTGCCTCTTTTTTTCTTTGTTCATTTGTTTTATTTCTTAAATTCTGCATATGAATGAAATCATATGGTATTGGTTTTTCTCTGACTTATTTCACTTAACATTGTATTTTCTAGATCCATCCTTATAGTTGCAAATGACAAGAGTTCATTCTTTTTTTTCTGGCTGAGTAATATTCCATTGTATATAAATACTACCTCTTCTTTATCCATTTAGCTATCCATGGACACGTGGGTTGCTTCCAGAATTTGGCTGTAGTAAATAATGCTGCTAAAAACATCAGGGTGTATACATCTTTTCGAATTAGTGTTTTCATATTCTTTGGGTAAATACTCAGTAATGGAATTACTGGATCATATAGTAATTCTACTGTTAATTTTTTTAGGACCCTTCATACTGTTTCTCATAGTAGGCACACCAGTTTGCATTCCCACCAACGTGCACAAGGGTTTCTTTTTCTCTGTGTGCTCACCATTACTTGTTTCTTGTGTTTTTGATTTTAGCCATTTTGACGGGTATGAGGTGATACCTCATTGTGGTCTTGATTTGCATTTCCCTGATGATGAGTGATACTGAACATCTTTTCATGTGTCTGTTGGTCATTGAGATATCTTTTTTGGAGAAATTTCTGTTCATGTCTTCTGTCCATTTTTTAATAGTATTATTCGTTTTTTGGATGTTGAGATGTATACTGTGGATATTAACTCTTTATTGGATATGTCATTTTCAGGTGTCTTCTTCCATTCAGTAGGTTGCCTTTTAGTTTTGTTGATTGTTTCCTTTGCTATGAAGAAGCTTTTTATTTTTATGTAGTCCCAGTAGTTTTTTTTTTGCTTTTGTTTCCTTTGCCATAGGAGACAAATCTAGAAGGATGTTTCTATTACCAATGTTAGAAATTACTGCCTGTGCTTTCTTTTAGGATTTTTATGTTTTTAGGTGTCACATTTAGGTCTTTCACTCATTTTGAATATATTTTTGTGTATGGGCTAAGAAAGTCCAGTTTCATTCTTCTGCACGTAGCTGTTCAGTTTTCCCATCAGCATTTTTTTAAAAGATCTTATTGAATTGACAGAGGGAGCATACAAGCAGGGGAAAAGGCAGAGAGAGAAGCAGACTCTCCACTAAGCAGGGAGCCTGATGCGGACTTGATCCCAGGGCTCTGGGATCATGACCTGGGCCAAAGGCAAGCGGTTAATGGACTGAGCTGCCTAGGCTTCCCTCCCATCACCATTTGTTGAAGAGACTGACTTTTTCCCCATTGGATATTCTTTCCTCCTTTGTCAAGGATTAATTTACCATATAATTGTGGGTTTATTTCTGTTCCATTGATCTATGTGTCTGTTTTTGTGCTAGTACCCTACTGATTTGATTATTATAGTTTTGTAGTATGTCTTAAAATTTGGGATTGTGATACCCCCAGTTTTGTTACTCTTGTTCAGGATTGCTTTGGCTATTCAGAATCTTGTATGGTTCCATATGAATTACAGGATTATTTGTTCTAGTCTGTGAAAAATGCTGTTATTTTTATAGGGATTACAGTAAATCTATAGATTGCTTTAGGTACCATGGACATTTTATCAATATTTGTTCTCCTAATTCATGAACGTGGAATATCTTTCCATTAGTCTGTGTCGTCTTCTATTTCTTTCATCAGTTATGGTTTTCAGAGTATAGGTCTTTTACTTCTTTGGTTAAGTTTATTCCTAGTTTTTTTTGTTCTGTTTTGTTTTGTTTTAACTTCTTTAAAGATTTTTTTTCTTTTATTATTTATGTATTTCTTTGACAGAGAGATCACAAGTAGGCAGAGAGGCAGGCAGAGAGAGAGGAAGGGAAGCGGGCTCCCTGCTGAGCAGAGAGCCCCGCTGCTGGGCTCCATCCCAGGACCCTGATATTATGACCTGAGCCGAAGGCAGAGGCTTAACCCACTAGAGCCACCTAGGCACCCCTTGTTTTTGTTTTTTATTACTAGTTTTTAAAAGAAAATTTTATGCAATTTTTTAAATTTTTATGCAATTTTTTTCTCTTTATGCAATTTTAAATGAGACTATTTTCCTTAATTTCTTTTTTTTTAATGACTTAGTTATTAGTGTATAGAAACGCAGTGGCTTTCTGTATATTGATTTTTGTATCCTGTGACCTTTCTGAATTCATTTATCAGTTTTAGTAGTTGTTTTGGTGGAGTCTTTAGGATTTTCTATATATAATATCATGTCATTTGCAAGTAGTGAACGTTTTACTTCTTCCTTACCAGTTTGGATGCCTTTTATTTCTTTTTGTTGTCTGATTGCTGTTGCTAGGACTTCCATTACTATGTTGAATAAAATGAGAGTGGATATGCTTATCTTGTTCCTGACCTTGGGGGTAAAGCTCTCAGGTTTTCCCCATTGAGTATGATGTTACCTGTGGGTTTTTCATATATGGCCTTTATTCTGTTGAGGTGTGTTCCCTCTGAACATACTTTGTTGAGAATTTTTAATCAAGAATGGATATTGTACTTTGTCAAATGCTTTTAATGCATCTGTTGAAATGATCATATAGTTTTTATCCTCTTATTGATGTGATATATCACATAGATTAATTTGCTTATATTGAAACATCCTTGCATCCCAGGAATAAATCCCACTTCATTGTGGTGAATGATTTTTTAAATGTATTGGATTTTAGATGTATTGGATTCAGTTTGTTAATATTTTGTTGAGGATTTTTGCATCTGTTTTATATTGGTCTGTAGTTCTGTTTTTTCGTAGTGTCTTTATTTGGTTTTGGTATCAGGGTAATGCTGGCCTTGTAGAATGAATTTGGAAGCTTTCCTTCCTTTTCTGTTTTTTGAAATAGTTTGAGAAGAATAGGTGTTAACTCTTCTTAAATGCTTGAAATTAAATTTAGAATTTAGAATTCCCCTGTGAAGCCATCTGATCCTGGGCTTTACATTCATTTCCTCTTTCTTCACCATCTTGTTTTCCTTCTCAGTGTTTTGTGCTTGCTTAATAGCAGAGCTTGTAATTGAGGTTTCCTGATTGGACTGTATTTCTAAACATTAATGAGCAAAGCAGGATACCATGAGGAAGAATATTTATATCTGTTTTATAGTCATGCATTTTGGGGACAAACAAAAATGACTGTTTTTAAAATGGGGAACTCGAGGGACACCTGGATGGCTCAGTCAGTTAAGCTGCTGCCTTCAGCCCAGGTCATGATCCCAGGGTGCTGGGATCGAGTCCCAGGCTCCTTGTTCAGTGGGGAGCCTGCTCCTTTCTCTGCCTCTGCCTGCCACTCTGCCTACTTATGCTCTCTCTCTCTCTGACAAAAAAATATTATCTTTAAAATAAATAAATAAAAATACAACATTCCCCCTTGTATTGCTATCCTGGTGAAGACCACCAACTTTGGAATCAGCCTGCATCTGTATTTCGGGTCTAGAATTTTCTTTTTTTTTTAATTAAGTAGGTTCCATGCCCACCACTCTGCCTACTTGTGTGCTCACTCACACACACTCTCTCTCTCTCTGACAAATAAATAAAATCTTAAAATAAAATGGGGAGCTTGAAGAGGTACTAGTCTATGGGATGAAGATATTACTGGTGAATAGTTTACTTTCTCATTGTAGGATCCTTGGATTATAGTTTTAAAGGGAGACAATGTCATATAGTAAGTAGTGTTGGGAGGTTATAATTATTACTCCTGAGTATTTCCTTTAGAATGTGCTGTTTGTTTTCAATTGATTTTTCTTTTTGAGTGAAATGAGCTTTCAAGGTGAAGCTTTTCTTGGGTATATTCTTTGTGGCAGCTCTTTTATAGAAGATCCTTTATGTAAATGCCACCTTACATTATTTTTTCTGCCAATTCTGAGCAATTTTGAGGACAGAATTGTTCCTGGGAAAAATGTATCATCAAACTGCTTTTTAGGTTTCCCAGGGGTCACATGCCAAAATATCCATATGGTTGTAACGTACTTTTGTGTGTGTGTTTGTGTGTGTTTGAATGTCACAAGTTGTAATAACTGATAGCTATCAATCATCAGGGAGTATTTGCTATAATTCAATATATCAGGGGCCTTTACTGTGGTCAGGGATTTATACACACACTATCTTGAATCCTTGTGACCTTCTTGGGAAGATACTAGTACCCCTTTTACAGATGAGGCAACTGAGGTTCAGAGATGTGGAAAAATATGCTGAAATTCACCTAGCTTGAAAGTGGCACAATCAGCATTTCAACCCAGAACTCTGTCAGGTTATAAAGCTGGGCTCTTACCACTGGAGAAGCCCCACTCCTCTGGGCCTGGGGTTGTCCTGGAAAGCCTTACAGAGGGGAAAGTGCTTCAGCGAACACATGGATAGATGGAGGATGAAATAGGGAATTTTCTATAATGACATATAATTTCATACAATGTAGAAGAATATTCCAGGCGGGGATATTTCACGTGCAGCAGCCTGGAGACTTGAGAAAGGATATTATGTCTAGAGGGTTTCTGAATTATGAAGTAGTAGAGGGCAAGTGATAGAAGATGAGGTTGGAAAAGAGGTGGGCAGGGCCCCAGTATGGGTATTATCGTATCCTCTGAGTTTGCCTTCGTTAGATTATATCTCCTCTTTCCTGCTATCACAAACATCCTGTGCTTACCTGCATTAATAATGTGCATCCCTTGTGTAGAAATAGTTTCTTTGCTTGCTTGTCTCTGCTATACTGTGACCTCTTTGAAAGCAAAGACTGTGTGTTTTATCTTGTGGCCATTGTAGCCCGGAGCATGCAGTAGGCACTCAGGAAGTAGTAGGAGGATGAAAATGCCTTGTCCTTCTTGAGAAGAATTAATATTAATCATAGTCATCTGTGGGTTTAACACTCTTCTACTCTTTCAAAGTTGAGTTGGATTTTAACTTGATAATTTTTTAATCTGTTCATATTTCCTATGGCTAACACACCTGATAGAGTGTCACTGGTGAGATAGGGGTAAGAATAGAGATACTGGTATAACCCAAGTTCAGCTAGGTCACTTGGTCTTCTGGTGTCACCCCTCACATTTTCTACAAAATTCAACTTAATAGTCACTGATGAATCAGTCCTATACTCACTGTGCTTTGTGCTGTGGGGGTTCAGATGTAAACAAGAGAAGAGAGACAGTATGATATGGTGGGGAAAGTTACCCTTTACACATCATAGTGTTTCTGTGAAGAAGAGATGAGAGGATGTACTTTTAGGTTTTAGGTGTGGCCCTTGCATTATTCACAGGGGCAAGTGGGACTACTACACATGATTTGATCAACAGATTCTGACATCTTATATAGGGTTACTTTAGTCTTGGGTTAATAACAATATAGCAGGTATAGGATATGTATATAAAAATAACTATAGTGAAATTCTATATTTGAAAAATGATATAATAGAACTAAAATTACTGTGGCAACACAAGGCAGGAAGGACAAGGACCGCTTAGTGTAGGAAATGACATTGACTAGATCCCATGGACCTTTTCACACAGTGACATATGTGATAGAGGGCTATGGAGATTTTTTTTTAAAGATTTAACTAATTAATTCAGAGAGAGAGCATAAGCAGGGGGTGGGGCAGAGGGAGACAGAGAATCTCAAGCAAACTCCTGCTGAGCATGGAGCCTGACATGGGACTTGATCTCAAGACTCTGAGATCATGACCTGAGGCAGAATCAGGAGTCAGAAGCTTAAACTACTGAGCCACCTAGGCTCCCCCGAAGGCTGTGGAGAATAAAGGCTTAATTAACTATTGTCTGCTCTGAGACCCCTTCTCTGACCACTGTATTAAAATCAGATCAACCTTTGTATTCTCTTTTGGAATCAAACCTGCTCAGTTGTGGTTTCCAGGTGTTTATTTGTGTATTTGCTTGTTTGTTGTCTGTTTCCTTCATTAGACTATAAGCACTGTGAGGTCATTGACATATCTAGCTTGTCTTCTGTTGTCTCCCTAGCACTTATCTGTGGTAGGCACTCAAGAAATGCTTGTTAAATGAATTGATGACTATAACCATTCACTGTCACTTCTCTGTACATCCTATTAACTCTGGGCAATTGCTATACAAGATGGTGACACAAAGGCAGAAGCACCTGAAAGTAATCAAAGAAGCGACTTGGTCGTGTTTGAACTTGTTGCCATTGTTCTGAGTTTTTTGGTTTCAGCTGAGGATATCCTTTTCCTTTCCTTTATCTTTTTTACAGTGTCCTTATCCCTCAGACCGGATGAATGTTGAAAACAATGAGTAGACCATACAGTATATTTTTAAGTTGATGATTAAAGGTCTCTAGAGGCCATTTTATAGTGAAATCAGGACTGAAAATTTTGACCTTGGAGTTCCCCAGGAGGAAGAAGCTTAGGCAGCTACTTTTCTTCAGTTGCTTCCTTTTGTGGGTGATTTTCATGCGAGGATTTTGTAAAGTTTAGTATTTTGAAATGCTCCTTTTAAAATCTTGTATTATTCAATGTAATCAAAATAATTCATTTTAAAGCAATCTCTGAAAAGAACGCTGTAGATTTTTGTTGCAGTGATCCTCACAATGTGATTCATAGAAGAGTTTCCATGAGGGAGGAGGAGATGTATTTAAGCATTGTGTTGTAGTATCTTGTTCATAGGTACCATTTTTAAAAAAAAGGTAGTTAATTTAACAGGAGTAACAAGGTAAAGATTGTGGTCCCTTATGTCTTTTGTCTCATTAGAGGGGAACAGATACTATAACTTTGAGAACTTGGGAGTCTCACTTTGTACAATTTTTTAAAGCAGCTTTTGAAGGAAAAAGGTGAAAATAGGATCTACTTTATTAACTTCGATTAAAGGCTAGGAGGAGCCTGATGGTCTTGGGACTCCTACACCAGTTTAGTAGGATTCTTACTATTTAGAATGTCCACAGTCAGAGTCGGTGCAGAATCAGTTGTTGAAGAGCAGCAGTGGTGGTTACAGTTGTTAAAAAGATTTTGTTTTGGGGCGCCTGGGTGGCTCAGTGGGTTAAAGCCTCTGCCTTCGGCTCAGGTCATGATCCCAGGGTCCTGGGATTGAGCCCCACATTGGGCTCTCTGCTTGGCAGGGAGCCTGCTTCCTCCTCTCTATCTGTCTGCCTCTCTGCCTACTTGTGATCTCTCTCTGTCAAATAAATAAATAAAATCTTTAAAAAAAAAAAAGAAAAGAAAAGGTATGTGCTTTGGTGAGTGCTGTGAAGTGTGTAAACCTAGCAATTCACAGACCTGTACCCCTGGGGATAAAAATATATGTCTATAAAAAATAAAAAATTTAAAAAAAGAGAGAGAGAGAAACTGTTGGAAATAAAGGGGGAAAAAAAAAGAAAAGACTTCCTTTTACCCGTTGCTGTTGTGCATGTACTGCTGATATTATACACTGGGCCCTTTTTGATTGATCTTCCCTAAATGTATTATGGTTTTGGAAAATGAACATTGTTATATGTGTTATATATGTAGCAATTTAAGTGACATGGTTTGAAACAGCTTATTAATCAGTCTTGCCATGATCTCTCACCTGGACCTTTCAGTAACCTTCTGTTCAATCTTTCTCCCTTTTTAAACTATCACCTTCCTTCTCTAGACCACCTTCCACAGAATAGCCAGAGTGATCTCTTTAAAATATGGATCAGAACAAGAACAAGTTTTGTTTTGTTTTGTTTTGTTTTAAGAGAAAGGGAGAGAGGTGGAGGGGCAGAGGGAGAGAGAGAATCTTACCCCGGCTCCATACCCAGTATGAGACCCATGCTCATCATGAGCCTGAAGCAAGGCTCAATCTCATGATCTTGGGATGTAGGGCTCAATCTCAGTGACCCTGAGATCACGACCTGAGCTGAAATCAAGAGTTGGATGCTTAACCAACTAAGCCACTCAGGCACCTCTGGATCAGAACAAGCCTTAAAACTCTTAAGGCTTCTCATTTTCTTAATGTTAAATTTAAACTCCCTACCCTAATGTTTTCCCCTCTTTTCACCATGCTCCAGACACTCTTGTCTCCTTTCTGTTTCTAACAAGGTAAACTCTTTCTGATCTCTGGGCCTTTGTATTTTCCATTCCTTTCTGGAATTTTTCCCCTGGCTGGCTGCTTTAGGCTTAAGAGTACCTCTGCGTTTGTTTCTCAGGACTGTTGTAACAGTACTACAAACTGGGGGGCAGAAATTTATTTTCTCACAATTCTGGAGCCCAGAAGTTCAAAATCAAGATTTTGGCAGGATTGGTTTGTTTGGGGGGTGCAAAAGGAGAATATGTTCCATGCCTTTCCTAGTTTCTGGTGGTTGCTGGAAGTCTTTGGTGTTCCTTGGCTTACAGCTGCATGATTTCCATGTCTTCTTCTGTTGTCACATGGCTGTCTTTGTTTTATTCATTGGTGTCTTTTTTTTTTTTTTTTTAAGATTTTATTTATTTATTTGAGAGAGAGCACAAGTGGGGTGAAGGGCAGAGAGAGAAGCACACTCCCTGCTGAGCAAGGAGCCCATTGTAGGATGCAGTCCTGGGACTATGGGATCATGACGTGAGCTGAAGGCAGATGCTTAACCTACTGATTAGGCACCCTACTGTTGTCTTTACATGGTCCTCTCCTCTCTGTCTCTGTATCTCTTCTCATAAGGACACCACTTATATTGGATTAAGGGCTCATCCTACTCCAGTATGACCTCAACTTAATTATATCTACAGTGACCATATTTCCAAATAAAGTCATATTCTGAGTTTCCAGGAAGAATATGAATTTTTGAGGGGTTGGGGAAGGCATTATTTAACCCAACACACCTTTCCTGAGCTCTTTTTTTTAAAGATTTTATTTATTTGTTTGATAGCGAGAAAGAGAGAGAGAGCACACGCACAAGTAGGGGGAGCAGCAGGCCTCCCGCTGAGCAGGGAGCCCGATGCGGGGCTCGATCCCTGGACCCTGAGATCATGACCTGCGCCGAAGGCAGACACTTAACGACTGAGGCACCCAGGCGCCCCTCCTTTCCTGAACTCTTGAAGTAGGCTGCAGTAGTGGAGCTGTATTTGTAAACATACTCATAAATTACTTCCTTTTATCCAGTGGTGAGCAAGCTACTTGATTAGACCACCTTGCATGCATTGCACTCAATTCTGGGCATGCCATCCATGAGAGGAACATAATTGAACTAGCATATGAAAGGGAGTATGAACATTTCAGAAATGGTGTTAGATGGGTAAGAACCAGTATTGCTCTGTTAGTAGGATCTGAAAAGTCCTCACACCCTTTGCAGGAAGACTTTCCCTTCAGAGAAGGGGAAGTAGAGAAGAATGGGTGGTGTTACATACACCACAGTGTTATAATTCTGTTTGTGGAAAGATACGACTCTTTAGGCATAAGGGTAGAATCTCTGTCTTTTTATTCTGTACCAGATTCTTTCTCCATCTTTCAGAGGATCTGGCATGGTATACGATTATAACAGTGCTACTAGAGGAGTATTTTGCATGTCCAGAAGCATTTAGAACAATAGAGTATAAAGGAAGAAAAATATTAGTAATATATCTTACTATATTTAACAAAGCAAGAGAATATAAACATGTAAAGCTCTCTTTGGTAATATACAGCACTATGTAACTTTTATAAGATTACTGTTGAAATGCTTACATATTGTATATATGAGTTCTGTCAAGGTTTTTTTACTCTATAAAATGGAATAAATACAACAGTCTCTATTCCCTTGCAAGTCAGCAAGTGGATTTTAGCAGCATTTGTATGTGGTGTAGAGGACCTCATGGTTCTAGGTATTCATGCTTACATGGAGATCAGGAATGACCCCTCAGTTCCCTTTACCCTAGTCCTTCTGTCAGCCTCTTTATGGAATTCACATTCTAGTTTTATTCAGCTGTTAAATGTCTCTATTCCGACACCTGAGATGTGAACCTCTGCTGAAGCCCACCTATAACTAGGCAGGTTGTTGTGCCTGCAGATTCAGTTCTTTCTTGCACATCATACTTTTACTTCTGTCTTCAAATTGTTAGAGCACTATGCTCTTCTAATAGCCCTGCCTCCTACTTGACTGGTTAAAAAAGTAAAGGTGTGATGTAAGAGGCATTTTAGCTAGGACCCCTTTAGTTTCTTCCCTTTCCACCTGGAAATGTAACTCCTGCACCCATCTGTTACCCAGTGGAGGAGAAATTCCTCTGTCTGTCCAAGTTAAATCCCTCCATCTTTGCTGTTGACCCCATTCTGTCTTGCCTCCTCAGAATCCCCCCTGCCTCACAAAATGCCTCCTTACCTATAGTTTCAGTCATTCCCTCTAATCACTTTTTGCTCGTGGGCATGATACCTCTTATGTGTTTCTTCCTTCTTTATAAAACTCTGTTGAGAAAATGTATCTTGCACTGATCAAATCAACATTTTATAGCATATTCAGGTTTACCAAACACCAGAATGCTGCTGAATGAGCCCTTATGATATACATTTTACAGGAAGCTGTCATTCGGGTTAGATAAACTGTGCACTCGCTGAGATCTACACCTTTAGATCCTTTTCAGCCCTAAAAACTGTGACTATACCTTGTCAAAAGGCCAAGTGTATTTTAATTTAATACTTCAGTAAAATGCTGATTAGTTTTTCTACTGCCACTCCATACAGATGCTGGCCTTTGGTCTATATTAATTTCAGTTATTTATCATCCTGTTTCTGCTCCCAGTAAAGGGCATGCAGTTCCTGTGTCCTCAACAGCCTGTATAAGCCTAAACTATTACAAGTTGGTTTTAGATTTTACGCTTGGGTTTTTCCCTTAGGCATGTGATTTGTCACTGGGCAAAAGACACAGCAAACTACAGTCTTGTGCTCTTTTTCCAAAGTCAGTAACAGACCCATGCAATAAATGAACCTGCACAAACTTACTCTTGGACACTTTGACCTCCGTTCTCATTATTTTGAATCATTCTGGTCTCTGAAAACAATGTTGGGTCTCATTTTATACTAATAGCAGAGCTAGGATGTATGTATGCCATTATTCATTCTCTGTATATTCACTGATCTTCTATTATGTACCGGACATTATACTAGTCACTGGAGATTTAGTGGGCAAACCAGATAAAAGTCTTTGCCTCATTAGACTCTATTTGTAGTGAACCAGTTTCGTTCAGTGTTGGTTTAGAGAGGCAAGCTCAAATTTCAGTTAGGTTTCTCTTGATAGATTTCCTTATCTACATCTGGAGGCAGTCTGATGAATATCATCTTATCTCCTATTTCTTCCCCTCATAAACCATATACCTCCTGCCAAAAAACAGCAGTAGTTCCTGAATATGCTTGTTCTGCATAGCTTTTATCTTGCTCCCTTTGCTTGAAATGCTCTTCTGTTTCTTTTGTACCTGAAAAAAAAATTGTTACTCCTTAGGGTTCAGCTCAGATATTCCTTCCTTGGTGAAGCCTTATAGGATTGCCTCAGGCAGGATGGTAATTTCCTCTTTTGAGCTCTCATAGCACTTTGTAGAACTTAACCATACTATCCTGTGATTGTTTATTATTGTGTTCACCACTTTTGCTAAATTCGAGAGATGGAATTCTGTCTTACTTCCCTTAATGTGTGTCATTTAATGAGTACTCAATACACATATTTTTATTTTTATTTTTATTTTACTTTATTTTTTTTCAATACACATTTTTAAATAAAGGAAAAATGTACTATGGATGTGATTTTAGTGCAGCATAATTTACATATGATTATAGTGAAGTAGAAATGTAAATATATATACATCATAAAATAATACATATACCTTAAAGGAAATTTAAAGGTTTATAAGTCTATTTTGTTGATTATCTTATACATATAGAAAAATGCACTGTCCTACTTCTAGAATCCTCTCATTATCTTTTAGGGTCCTTTTCCCCTAAGAAGAGTAACCACTATTCTTTTTTTTTTCCTAGTTAATTTTTGTTTGTCTTGGAACACATAAAATAACAAAAGTTTTTATGATATAAAATGAAAAAATATTAAAATATGTGGTTAAATATTGTAATGGTAAAACAAATGACAATTTTTAAAAAAAAATTAAGTTCTTTACTTTCATTTTTAGTATTTTTTTGGTAAGGGATATATACTATGTTATGGTGGTTAAACAACCAAATTTTATTTTATTTTATTTTTTATTTTTTTATTATGTTCAGTTAGTCACTCTATAGTATATAATTAGTTTTTGATGTAATGTTAAGTGATTCATTAGTTAAGTATAACACTCAGTGCTCATCATAACATGTGCCCTCCTCAATAGTCTCCACCCTGTTACCCCCTCCTGGGACCCCTCCTCCCCTCTGAAATCCCCAGATTGTTTCTCAGAGTCCATAGCCTCTCATGGTTCATCTCCCTCTCTGATTTCTCTCCCTCCCTTCCGCTGTGGTCCTCCGTGCTATTGCTTAGGCTCCACGTATGAGTGAAAACATTTGATAATTATCTTTCTCTGCTTGACTTACTTCCCGTAACATAAACCCCTCAAGTTCCATCCATGTTGATGTAAATGGTGGGTATTCATGGTTTCTGATGGCTGAATAATATCCCATTGTATATATATACCACATCTTTATCCGTTTACCTGTTGAAGGGCATAGAGCATCTCGGTTCCTTCCACAGTTTGGTCTTGTTGACACTGCTGCTATGAACATTGGGGTGCTCATGCTCGTTCTTTTCACTACGTCTATATCTTTGGAGTAGGTACATAGTGCAGTTTTGGGTCGCAGGGTAGCTCTATTCTTAACATCTTTTTTTGGAGAAGTGTCTGTTCATGTCTTCTGCCCATTCTTCGAGTGGGTTATTAGTTTTCTGAGTGTTGAGTTTGAGAAATTCTTTATAGCTCTTAAGAGTAACCACTGTTCTGCACAGCATAAATTTTTTAACTCTTATAAAATAATGATGAATGCCATATTTCAATTATGCAAATATATCTTTTTTTTTTTTTTAAAGAGAGATTTAAAGTAATTAGCATCTCTGTATCTCGGGTTTTTTTTTTCCCCCTTAAGAGTTTGGACTTAAGGGGCCCCTGAGTGGCTCAGTGGGTTAAAGTCTCTGCCTTTGGCTCAGGTCATGATCTCAGGGTCTTAGGATGGAGCCCTGAGTTGGGCTCTGTGTTTGGCAGGGAGCCTGCTTCCTTCGCTCACTCTCTCTCTCTCTGCCTGCCTCTCTGCCTACTTGTGATCTCTGTCAAATAAATCTAATAAAAAAAATAAAATCTTTAAAAGAAAAAGAGTTTGGACTTAAGATCGAATCTGAAATTTTTAGGAGTCTAATATTTAAAACTTAATGGCCTCTCCCCCTTCTTATACAACAGCGCCCTCTGACGGTGTAACATTTCTTAAAATTTATGATTTAGTGATCTCTGCAGCACTTTGTAATTTGAGAATTTAAACTGTGGCCAGGTAATTCTAGAGGTGCAAAGCTTCCTAAAGCCATTGAGAGTTGATCATGTGATTTATTGATCATGTGATGCTTTGTGAAAGCCAGCAGATGATGCCAGAACCTTCATCTGATGCAATACTTCAGTGTTGTTTGACAAAACATGTTATTTCTTGATTTACTGTAATTTTTTGATGCTTCAAGGGCAGGATATCCTTACGTTGGTTTTAGCAGTAGAGCAGAGGTATTTTGTGTGTGTAGAATTTTGGTAATTTTGAGTCAGGGGCCCATGGTCTTTAGTCAGAGGAAAAGGGAGTTACTGAACATTGCACCGTTCCTGGAGAGAGTGCACGAGTAGTCCGTATTCTTGACAAGCATATACTATTTTTTCAAATGTAATTAGATGCTGTTGTGTACTCATTTATACCGGTATTAAGTTTATATTAGCTTCTCTAGTGTATTTTTTCAAGCATGGACTATTAAAATAGAATATGTATGCAAACTCTAACATTAATAATGAGAAGTTCATACATAAAATTGTGAGGAACCACTGATTAGAATTGAACTGCATCCATTTAATAATTATTTATAAAGTATCTTATATAGGTATGCTGTGGTAGCTATTGTGTTCTTGCCTTTCTAACTATTATTTTATAAATATAGGAGGCTGGATAGTCTAACTTTTTTCTACAATGGACTCTCCCATATCACTTATTTTTTCCCCTTCTTTTGTCATTTTCTCTTCAAATAAATAATTTATTTCTAATAGTCTCTTTTTTAAGATTAGGGGCAGGTTACCAAAAAAGTATAGAAGGAGGGAATATAGTTCTCTCTCCTGGTTAATATGGACAGAAGGGTGTGTGCAAAACAGTGTCATACTACAGAGAATGATGGTTTTCATTTGAAGAGTATACCTGAGGAAACTTCTCCTTTCCTTGTTAAAATGGAAACAACATGTGGTAAGGTTGGCAATGAAGAAAACATCCCTGTGGGAAGAGAAGGACAATCCTGTCTCTTAGACTTATATTCTTCTTGGTGGGATTTGGTTCATTTCCTTTGTCACTACCATACTATCCTTGAGGGATACTGTTGCCCTTTTAATTCTTGAAATCACATTTACTCTCCAGTCCTGTTTTCATAATACAGACAAGCATATGCAGAACATTTAAGCAGGATTTTCACAAGGAAATACCAACTCATAAGATATGGTTTACTCTCCCTTCTTGTTTTAGCTTTGGGCTATTCCTCTATGAGGGATAACTTAGTAGGACTCCACTTACAGATACTCGCCCTTCTGCAGCTATAGACCTATGGTTTGCCTAAACCTTACCTTCTTTCCAGGTTTTGATTCCTTCCTTGAAAACTTGTATCCTTCTAACATGAGGGTGTCTCCCCTTCAGGGGAGATCAACCTTGCCTAGAAACAATGTGTCTCCATTTAGGAATTCTAATGAAATGTAATGCCACACTTCCAATACAGGACATACATATCAAGTGGAAGAAAGTGGGTCTGTCTTCTTTTTAGCATCTTTGAATTAGAATTGGGAACCAGAGAGCCGTCTTTCAAGGTACTTTGATTTACTGGAGGTGGAACTCTTTTTTTTTTCTTTTTCTGTGTACCTCCGAGTATACTTTTCCTATCTCTAGTAAAATTTCAGTTAGCTATGATCATATATCTGGGTTTGTAAATTAAACTAACTGTAATACTGAGTTTTCTAAAATGAAAAGCTCCTGAGTAAGAGTGTGATTTTTTTATTTTGTTTTTTTATTAGTGCCTAATTAAATGAGTTAAAAATAGTTGTATAGTAACAGTTACTGAGTTAGGCCAGTGAAAAGACCAATATTCCACATTTTCTTCAATTTAACTGTTAGTAAATGGTGGGGAGTATGTCCTTCGTTTTACAAATTGGGAGAAAGATGCTCTAGTGTTTCCTGTTTAAGTTTAAAGTTGGTAGTCAGCTGTCTCTGCAATACTGTATTACAGTGAAAAATGGGGATTTTGTTGAAGGTGGAATTGGGTAGGGGATAAAAGCATGTGAAAAAATTATATTTGAGGGGCACCTGGGTGGCTCAGTTGTTTAAATTCTGCCTTTGGCTCAGGTCATGATCCCAGGACCCTGGGACTAAGCCCCACATTGGGCTCCCTGCTCTGTGGGGAGCCTGCTTCTCTCTTTCACTCTGCCTGCTGCTCCCCTGTTTATGCTCTCCCTCTCTCTCTGTCAAATTAATAGGTACAATCTTAAAAAAAAAATTACATTTGATTTTTATTTATTAGTTATGTTATCCTGGGCAAATTATCCGCCTTTCTAAGTGTCAGCACCTTTTTATAAAACTAGTGTAATGAAAGTGCCCCAGAGGGTAACTGCGGGGAGAACATGATCTTTATAAGGCACCAGCATGGTGCCAGGTGTGTAGTTCATGCTCTGTGTTATTTGCATTCCCTTCTCCCCTGTGTCATGTTAGTGTTACACAGGTTAGTGTAATGTTCTAATGGACTTTTCTGGATATGAACTTTATTCTTGAATAGTTTTGAAGCTAATTAAAATAATTAATTTTGCTGCAATATATTTTATTTAGAGGATGTTCTCTTTGTTCCTTTTGCTTACACATTCTGACAGATCTCTTCTCTACAAGGTGAAGGAGAGAGTATTTCTTGAAATTTGGACTGCATTTTAGAAAGGACTACTTTATGTGACTAGAGGTGTGTTTCTTTTTTGAGGTCATGTTTTATTGCTTCTACAGCACTATTATTTATTTTAGTTATTTCAATAAACCAAATTGCAAAAATAATTACAAGTTCCACCTCTTCCTCTAACTTGTGACCTTGGCAAAGTCACTTGATGTCCTCGAGTGCAGTTTCTTCAGTTGAATGACACAGATCAAATGGTTTATACAGCCCTTGTCCCTTTTTTTGTTGTGATTTATAAAATCTCTTTATTCAGGAACACAGAGCTGAAAGTGGTATGTGGGTCCCAGTTCTCAACGGCAGAGGGCACACTGCCCCTGGTGTGCGAAGCCATTAGGTATTAGAAACTGTCTGCAGTTATGTAGCCTGAAGTTGATGTTCTTGATCATAGGAAGTAGCCAAGAAAATTCCCTAAACTAATGTTTTACAAAGAAGATTTCATGGCCTGTTTTCTAACTATTTAATATTTGGGTGAAACACTTAAAAAAAAAAAGGAGATTTTGACATTCTGGGGGCACTTCTTACGATTATATGAACTTCTTTTTTCTTTTGTAAAGAGCTTTATCATCTCCCTCCACCTTATTTACCCTATCTAGGTACTCTAAGCTTAGGGTGATTTGTAAATGGGGTGGAGAGGAGAACTAACATTTATTGAGTCCTTACTGTATATTAGAAGCTATACCTAGCACTTTAGGTACATTTTCTCTAATCCTCACAGCAATCCTTTAAATTGTGTGTTACTCTTATTTTATATAGGAAGATACTGGGCTCAGAGAGATGAAGTGACTTGCCTGAGGCCTCACAATAGGGATTCAAGTGCAGGTCTATTAACTCTCAAACCTGCTTTCTTTCTACCATACCAGAGTTCCTTTTTTTTCCCAATTCAAACAATTAGGGCCAAATTACTAGGAGCAGGCATGGCCAGACAGTGGTCACACAAAGAAGTTTGACTTTCTCTTGTTCTGAAGTTTTGGTGACCCTTATAATTCTAGATGGAAGCTTTTCGTCTGACAAGAATTTTTTTTACCATTTATGTTTAACATCCTATATATAAACACATACCCATGTTTTCAAATTTGAAACCTTTAAACTGGATTATTGAAATATTTTTTTTTTGGTGGGCTACTTTTTAAGGGTACAGCAGTGTCGCATTTTACAAGAAGCCTGGGTTCTAAAGTCAGTAGGTAAGGTGAAAACCACTACAGTGGAATAATCTCTGAGAATCCCACGGTAAGGTGTCTTGTTAGAGAGCCATGTACCTCCTTTCTGTAAGTCCAGCACAGCTAGTCTTTCTTTGGTGAAACAGATCATGATTTTTCCTGTTCAGCTTCAAATGATGAGGCTGGCTTGTATTTGGGGGCCATGTTGGGTGGTAATACACATCTTTAAACACCAGACTCTCATTCACCATGGTTTGATGCTTATAGTATTAGAGGTATTCCGAAACCTAGATCAAAAGAAAGAATAGCAGATTCATCTTCTATTTGAGGGCTTAGGCTAACTCAAAACTTCAGCTGTACATCAGCATCACAGACTACTGCATTCTACTCTCCACAGTTTCGGACTCAGTAGGTCTGGGATTCTGCCAGAGCATTTGCTTTTTTTTTTTTTTTTTTTTTTGAGAGGGCGGGAGCATTTGCATTTTTAAGAGATTCTCAGGTGATGCTGATTCTGACTGTAGGGACTTTGAATGGAGGACTGCTGTACTAATGAATGGAGGCAAGTAGGATCACTTGTCTTCCCTCCACTGTCTCTCTTGCTCTCCATTTTTTTTAGGTGAATGGGTATACTTGAATTCATTTAAATTAAGTGTAGGTGTTATGGCTCAGCCAACACTTTATCCCATTGCCTGGCCAAGCTTACATCTTGGCCCAGAACAGGAGCTTGGCGATTCAATAGATGCTTATTGAATGAGTGATTGGTTATATATGTTAAACTAGCATATAAAATGGGAGGGATTTTTTAGCACATGGACATCATTATCATATGCCTGTTCTGTGCAAACTTTATTTTCTCGAGGTAGGCAGATTTTGGATTAGAATAGCTTATATTTTAGGACTATGTGTAATGATGATCATGGTCATCAGAAAGTATACAGTTAGTACAGTTTTGAGAAACTTGCATGATTGGGACCTCTGGAATACTGTGAAGTAGATATGTGTAGATAGATGGAACTGGGTATGAGGAGTCCCATCTGTTTTAGAAGGACCTAGGTAAGTCTTGCAGAGCTTGGTTTAGGTCTGAACCAGACAGTCTGAAGCAGCACTGGAGCAGCTGAGGTACTGGTCTACACCAGACCAAATGCAGCAGTTTCACTTCTGTCTCCATAGTACTGGGGAAATGCAGCCCCATGATCCTAGAGGCTCAGTGGGACTCTGTACTGTGGATAACACTATAAATTTAGGTAGTTGCACATGAATATTTCATTTTGTAGGATATGATAATTATATTTAAAATGGTGAGTTTATTAAGGGAAGGGTAAAAAAATATCACAAAAATGTAAAGTTTGTTTTAAACTTAAAACTATTGTCATTTTTATCATTTGGACATGTTTTATAGTAAGTTTTGCAAAGTCTCAGTGTCCTGTGTTTTTTTCTCTTTCAGTGTAAATTAAATTTTCTTCCTTTAAATTCACCTTACTTTTTTGTGCTGAAATATTTTCAGGTAAATTGCAGATAGCATGACATTCTATCTCTAAATCATTCAACGTACAGCTGTATAAAACAAAAATGTTTACTTACATAGCCTCAATATGATCACTCCTAACAAAATTAATGAGTCATTAGTATTGTCTAATACCTAGTCTATATTCACATTAACCTAATTGTCCCTAAATTATCATTTGTTTGAACCAGAATACAACCTGGAATCATGCATTGCATCTGGTTATTTTGTTCCTTAAAGTTTAGTATTTATCATTACATTGTCTTACCGTTGTCTTATCCCACGTTTGGATTTGTCTGATTGCTCAGAGTGTCTTTATCTTGTTCATCTTCCTTGTGTATTTCCTGTTCTGTACAAACAGGAAATTAGATCTAAAAGAAATCAGATCTGAAGGCTGGAAAAAGTTACAAGTTGAACATTTTTGGCATGATTTTATTATAGGTGAAATTTGGTGATATTTGCTTTTCTTGTACCACCTGAGGAAGTGCATAATCCATGCCTGGCCTGCTGGTAGTGATGCTAATTTTGATCAGTAGATTGAGGTGATGACAGCCTGATCCTTCCATTGTAAAATTACATTTTGTTATGTGACAAGAAGGTACTCTCCATGGTGTTACTTTGGTCCTAATACAAATCTTCATTTCCCTGTCATTCATTTTCCTAATGTTTTTAACACCATGTGGTAATTTTTGCCCAAATCAGTAACTTCATAAGGGTTTGCAAAACTCATTTGTCTAATTTTGTCATTCCTTCTGCTTTAGCTGACATTTAATTGAACACAGCTCTTTTTCATTAACTGGAACTATTTGATATTTTGAAACACAATTCCACTGGAAAGGGAGGTTAAATGTTGAGTTTTTTATTTTTGTATTCCCAATTTCTAAGTTGGTTTAATAGGCACCTTAAGTGGTGACAAATGACTAGTATTTTTTTTTTCTTTTTTGATATCCTTCTGAACTAGTAGATTTTTGTGAATTGAATGTTTCAATCAGCTAATGAAAATACAGATGGTAAGGGATATCTGTATTTTTTAAAAGATTTTATTTATTTCAGAGAGAATGGTCACATAAGCAGGGGGAGGGGCAGAGGGAATGGGATAAGCAGACTCCCCACTGAGCAGGGCCATCCCAGGTGCTGGGAATCCAGACCTGAGTGGAAGATAGATGCTCAACCCGCTGAGCCACCCAGGCGCCCCAGGGATATATGTATTTTAAAAGTTAATGGATTGGAATCTCTGTTTCCAGTTCAGTTTTAATTACTGTTTTGTAAATACCTCCTTTATAATTGTTATCTCTTCTCTTACACTGAAAATCTTGAGTACTGATAACACTTTTTTATTGTTGTTGTTTTTTAAAGATTTTTATTTATTTATTTGAGAGAGAGAGGTGCGCACACAGTGGGGTAGAGGGGTAGAAGGAGAGGGAGAAAGAGACTCCCTGCTGAGCCAGGAGCCCACACAGGGCACAGTCCTAGGACTGATCATTCATTATCTGAGGCCTGAGCTGAAAGCAGATGCTTAACTGGCCAAGACATCCAGGAACCCCTGTTGGGTTTTGTTGTTGTTGTTGTTGTTTTAAGTAAGTTTCACACCCAGTATGGAGCATGAACTCATGACCCTGAGATCAAGAGTTGCATGCTCTACCAAATGAGCCAACCAGGTGCCCCTAATATTTTTTTATCTTACAGTATAAAGAAAGTAATTTCAAAATAACAGTGCCAGTATTACTACTGTGACTAAAATCAAATGAAGTTTAAAAAGTTTTGTGTAGGTGTGGTGCACAATGAATTCTGGACCACTGAAAAGAAATTAAAAAAAAAAAGTTTTGTGGTTATTTTTGTAACATAGGTTGATCTTAATGGAAGAATAAACTTAATTACTTTTTTTGTTCTCATTAAATTCCTCTCCTCTGAAATTTGTCTACTGTGTTTTTGTCTTAGGTTGATCATTTTGGATTTAGTGCTGATAAAACTTTTAAACAGCGGTACCTAATAGCTGATGCGTACTGGAAGAAAAATGGTGGATCAATACTTTTCTACACTGGTAATGAAGGGGACATTACCTGGTTTTGTAATAATACGGTATGTGCAAATTCTTATGCTCAGTTTGCCTTTTATTATGGCAAACTGGAAAAAAATATGTTTTGCTGTATGTATGACCAAGTATCATTGTAGCTAATTGTGAAGCTCTTTAGAAAATAACAGATAAAACTCACTAATAATAGAAAAATGGCAGAAGCATACAAGTGGGCAGATCACAAAAGATTGAATACAGATGTCCAATAAGCCTGTGTGTTCTGCCTTAAAGAATTATACATGAAAATATTTTTGGATAGTTGAATTGTACATTTTTTTAAAATTTTGTCTTGTGGGGTGCCTGGGTGGCTCAGTGGGTTAAAGCCTCTGTCTTCGGCTCAGGTCATGATCCCAGGGTCCTGGGATCGAGCCCCGCATCGGGCTGTCTGCTCCGCGGAGAGCCTGCTTCCTCCTCTCTCTCTGCCTGCCTCTCTGCCTACTTGTGATCTCTGTCTGTCAAATAAATAAGTGAAATCTTTAAAAAAAAAAAAAAAAATTTTTTTTTGTCTTGATTCTAGAGTGAATAAGGATATGAGGGACATGGGAATAAGAATGTTATTGCAGAGGCATCTGGGTGGCCCAGTTAAGCATCTGTCTTCAGTCAGGTCATATTCCTTGAGTCCTGGGATTGAGCCCTACATTGGTTCGCCTTGCTCATCTGGAGGCCTGCTTCTCACTCTCTGCCTGCAGCTCCCCCTGCCTGTGCTGTCTCTCTGTCAAATAAATAAATAAAATCTTTTTAAATTAATTAATTAATTAATTTTTTTTAAGATTTTATTTATTTATTTGACAGAGAGAGAGATCACAAGTAGGCAGAGAGTCAGGCAGAGAGAGAGAGAAGCAGGCTCCCGCTGAGCAAAGAGCCCGATGCGGGGCTCGATCCTAGGACACCGAGATCATGACCTGAGCCGAAGGCAGCGGCTTAATCCACTGAGCCACCCAGGCGCCCCTAAAATCTTTTTTTAAATGTTACTGCATATAGGTTTTTTTGGTTTTTGTTTGTTTTGATTATGGTCAATGTAAATGTAAACACAAGGATGTGATTTTTGTTTGTTCAGTGTTGTGTATTCAGTCTAAAACTGTGCTAAGGCATATAATTGGTGCTCAATAAATATTTGTTAAATGAATAAATGGATAAAACCTAAACAAAGCCAGGGCAAATAAGAAAAAAAAAAATGCAAGTTTGATTGTCAAATAGGATTTTAGCTTTCCTGTTCTATTTTTCCTATATTTGTGAGGGTTAAAAAATTGTATAGATGTCAGCTTGCTTCCCTGACTGTATATCCTACTTTTATAATAACACTTAAATCCATTAACAACATTTAATTTGAAAGGAAGAAATTTTCCTTTTTGTATTCCAAAACTGTGACTAGAAGATGTCAATTTCCTACCAAAAAGCTAGTCTGTGAATTACCTTAAAGTGAAGACTGAATTATATTTTCTCCACTGCCAATGTCTGGCAATGGTGCCTAGTATTCAGGAGGTCTCAGTAAATGTGTATTGAACTACACTGAATTGGAAGTAAAGATATGAACCCAATTATACTGTTATTGGATTTCCCATTTCTGATTATTTCCTTAGGAATATTGAGTCTAAATATGTTAGTTGAAAATAATTTCCTGAGAAATGAGATCCTAGGATGTCTGTTTCTCTTACATCAGTGACAAATGAAGTTAAGATTTATTTTCCATCAGATTCCTGCTTGCTTTTTCTATGGAACAACTGAGGCTGCTTTAGCTTTTTTTTTTTTCTTTCTCTTATGTGACTTCCTATTTATGCCAAGGCCATGGGGCAGCTTCTCCTGTCCAGTTATTTTTCCAGCTCCTCTCCCACTTCCTCCTCCTCTTCCTTTTTTTTTTTTTTTGAGAGAGAGATAATAAATGGGAGGGTAGGAGGAAAGAGAGTAGGAGAGAGAGATTTTAAGCAGGCTCCACATTCAGTGTAGAGCGCAACTTGGGGCTCAGTCTCATGACCCTGAGATCATGACCTCAGCTGAAATCAAGAGTCAGACACTTAAAAAAAATTTAAAATAAGAATAAATGAAAAATTAAAAAAATTTTAAAAAGTCAGACACTTAACTGAGCCACCTGTGTGCTCCCTCCTTTTCTTTATAGAATTAATAAACAGGCAGCTGCTCCTCCCACCACTGCTCTGACAGACACTGCAGCATAATTTCAGGCTTGCCTCAGAAGTGGTAGAGAGGAGGAGCCACTCAAGTGTTGAAGCAGTTCAGGAAGGGGCTAAAGGTAGATCCTTAGGAGGATCTCAGTTTTTTCCCAGCCCTAGACACATCCCTGTACAAACTAAAATGTCCTGGTTGCATATTCACATATTCTGGACATTCATCTATTAAGAGACAGTGTAGCAGAATGTCAGGAGTGATTAGACTGATTAGGACTGATAAGGATTGAATTCTTGTTTTACCATTATGCTTTGTGACTTTGGGTAGTTTCTTATTCTGTGCCTCAGTTTTCTTATGCGCTAAATGGGTATATTAATAATCTGGTTCATAGAGTTGCTGTGAGGACTAAATAAGAATTAGGAACTTAGGACAATGCTATACTATTATTAAATGTTAATATATTACATGGACCTCTTCTGAAAAATACAAATACCCTGAAATAGATATAGGCAAATAATCACTTATTGTAATGCATATCAGTTCACTTAAATTGCTTCCATTAAAAGCCTGAAGTCAGCTCCCCAGAGGTGTGGCTATTTTGATAGATGATCCTTACCCTTAAGAAGCTTATAATCTGGTAGGGTAAGACATACATATAAGCAAATATTGCAACATGGTAATAGAGAGCTATGCCTAGCATGGTGGTGTTGAGAAGCGGGAGTGATCAGCGGTGCCCGTGATCAGTAGGTAGAGGAGAGCATGCTTGAGCTGCTTATTACAGAATCTGCAGATAAATGGCAGGGACTGGGCAACGTATTAAGAGAGAAAGTAAGGATTATTGAAACCATCACAGATAACAGTTTAAATTCTCCATCAGCACATGCACGCAGATCTTTTAATTGTTCATTTATTGATCGAAATGAACAAAACCTTTTAGAAATTTCTTAGTTGTTGGTAGGGAGCAGCAGTTCATTAAAAAACAAGAGTGTGCCCTAGGAATGACAAATAGTTTTAATCTGTGCTAAATCTAAATCTAATCGATTGATGTTGGCTGCCTAGAGTGCTTTGTCAAGAAGAATTCTGAGGGCACCATTTGAGGTAAATGAAAAAAATGCAGTGATTGATTAATCACAAGCATTAAGTGTGGACATAAGGAGGTCGAATGCACTGGCTGATTGTGCTATGAAGCCAGCAAGCCAGTGTTCAGTTCGTAGCTCTGCCACTTTCTAGTTGTGTTGACTGTCATAGGATATTTAAACTACTGTGTCTCAGTGTCCCTGTCTCTAAAATGGAGATAATAAAAGTGCCTGTCTCCTAGATTGTTGTGATAATTAAGGGAATTACTATATATG
This sequence comes from Mustela nivalis, assembly GCF_964662115.1. Lineage (NCBI taxonomy): Eukaryota > Metazoa > Chordata > Mammalia > Carnivora > Mustelidae > Mustela > Mustela nivalis. The sequence goes on from NC_139028.1 coordinate 54,797,421, forward strand.
AAGTATTTAGAACAGTGCCTGACGCATTGTAAGCACTCAGCTATTACTGGCCTTTGTTAGCGACTGCTTATTTCCAAGTAAATAAGATAATATGGAACCCAAGGGAGTCCAGTATGCTTATTTTTATTGTTTTTTTTTTCTTTTATGTTGTGAATGTTTATGAGTAGGCAGCTAACTTAGACATCCTCAGTTCTTTCCTAGACTGGTACACAGGGCAATTTGAAGACTATTTTCAACACAGTATTGATCCTACAGCTAGAATGTTAGAATAAGGAGAGTTGGAATGATTGGTGTTTGAGTGACTTGAGATTATTTTTTATTGTTTCACTCTAACATAGTATGAGATTGATGTGCAACAATGAAACAATAATTTTTTATCTGTAGAACAAACATAAATTATGCAGCTTCTCAGAGTTCTTTTTGGTCTGGTTTAACATTCGTTTCATAGGAGTTGCCAAAAGGTTTGATGATTTTTTTCACATCCTGGTTTTTATCCTGTAAAATATTTGTAAATTCTTCCCAGGGGTTCATGTGGGATGTGGCTGATCAACTGAAGGCTATGTTGGTTTTTGCAGAACATCGATACTATGGAGAATCCCTACCTTTTGGTAACAAATCATTCAGGGTAAGTACAGGTATGCCTTGTTTTATTGTACTTCCATTTACTGTACTTCACAGATCATGTGGTATTTGCAAATTGAAGGTTTGTGGCAACTCTGTGTTGAGCCAGTGTATCAGTGCCATTTTTCTAATAGCATTTGCTTCCTTTGTGTCTCTGTGATACATTTTGGGAATTCTTATAATATATTTGACTTTTTCATTGTTTTTATATTTATTTATTATATAATAATATTATTATTATATAATATAATATAATATAATATATTATTATATTTATTTATTTTATATTTATTTATATTATGGTGATCTGTGATCAGTTGTCTAAGATGCTCACATAAGATGGCAAACTTAATTGATAAATAACGTATCTGTTCTGACTACTCTACCGAGTGGCTAGTCCTCCATCTCTTTCTGTCTCCTCAGGTCTGGTTATTCCCTGAGACACAAAAATATTGAAATAAGCTAATTAATAATCCTGCATAATCCTGCAATGGCCTCTAAATGTTCCAATGAAAAGAAAAGAAGAGTTGCATGTCTTTCACTGTAAATAGAAAGCTAGAAATGATTAAGCTTAGTGAGGAAGGCATGTTCAAAGTTCAAAATAGTGAGAGAGGCCAAAAGCTAGGCCTCTAGTGCCAGTCATTCAGCCAGGTTGTGAATGCAAAGAAAGAATTCTTGAAGGAAATTAAAAGTGCTACTCCAGTGAACATACACCTGACAAAAAAGTGAAACAGCATTGTTGTTAATATGGAGAAAGTTTGAGTGGTCTGGATAGAAGATCAAACAAACCACAACATTTCCTCAAGTCAAAGCCTAATCCAGAGCAAGGCCCTAATTCTCTTCAATTTGATGAAGGCTGAGGAAGGTGAGGAAGCTACAGAGGAAAAGTCTGAAGCTATCAGAGGTTGGTTCATGAGGTTTAAGGAAAGAAGCCATCTCCATAACATAACAGTGAAGATGAAGCAGTAAGTGCTGATACAGAAGTTGCAGTAAGTTATACAGAAAATCTAGCTGAGAGAATTCATGAAGGCAACTACATTAAACCATAGATTTTCAATATAGACAAAACAGCTTCTTAAAGAGAATGCCATCTAGGACTTTTCATTGCTAGAGAGGAGAAGTCAATGATTGGCTTCAAATCTTCGAAAGGACAGCCTGACTCTCTTGTTAGGGGTTAGTGTAGCTGGTAACTTTAAATTGAAGCCAGTGCACATTTACCATCCTGAATATCCTAGGGCCTTAAAGAATTATGCTGAATCTACTTTGTTTGTGCTGTATAAGTGGAAGAACAAAGCCTGAATGGCTGCACATCTGTTCACAAAATGGTCTGCTGAATATTTTAAGATCACTGTTGAGAGCTACTGCTTAGGAAGAAAAAAGTTTCTTTCAAAATATTGTTCATTGACAATGCACCTGGTCATCCAAGAGCTCTGATGGAAATGTACAATGTGGTGAACGTTGTTTTCATGTCTCCTAATACAGCATCTATTCTGCAGCCCATGGATCCAGAAGTTATTTTGAGGGGTGTCTGGGTGGCTCAGTGGGTTAAGCCTCTGCTTTTGGCTCAGGTCATGATCCCAGGGTCCTGGGATCAAGCCCCATATCGGACTCTCTGCTCAGTGGGGAGCCTGCTTCCCCCTCCCTCTCAGCTGCCTCTGCCTACTTGTGATCTCTCTGTCAAATAAATAAATAAAATCTTTTTAAAAAAAAGTCATTTTGAATTTCAAATCTTATTTATGAAATACATTTCATAAGGCGTTAGCTGCCACAGAGAGTGAATCCTCTGATAGATATGGGCAAAGTCAGTTGAAAACCTCCTGGAAAAGATTCACCATTTTAGATGCCTCTAAGGATATTTAGGATTTGTGTGAAGAGGTCAAAATAATCAACATGAACTAGAGTTTGAAAGAAGTAGATTTCAGCCCTTGTATGTAACTGTGAGGGGCTGAAGACTTCAGTAGAGGATGTAACTGCAAATGTGGTAGAAATAGCAGGAGAACTAGAATTACAAGTGTAGCCTTAAGATGTGACTGAAATCCTCCAATCTCATGATAAAATTTGAATAGATGAAGAATTGCTTCTCATGGTTGAGCAAAGAAAGTGGTTTCTGAAGATGGAATCTACTGCTGGTGAAGATGCTATGAAGATTGTTGAAATAACAACAATGAATGTAGAAAATTATAAAAACTTAACTTGGTTAAACAGCTATAGGGTTTGAGAGGACTGATTCCAAGTTTGAAAGAAGTTTTCCTGTGGGTTAACTACTATTGAACAGCATCACAAGCTACAGAGAAAGCACTCATGAAAGGAAAAATCAATCAATGTGGCAGACTTTATTGTTGTTTTATTTTAAGACATTGCCTTAGCCACCCTAGCCTTCAGCAACTGCCCCCCTGACCAGTTGGCAGCCATCATCATTTAGGCATGATCCTCCACTGGTAAAAAGATGAAAGCTCAGAAAGCTCAGATGGTGTTAGGATTTTTTATCAATGAAGTATTTTAAAATTAAGAATGTACATCTTTTTTTAAATAATACTAATGCACGCTTACTGGACTACAGTATAGTGTAAACATAACTTTATGTGCACTAGGAGGCCAAACTAGTAGTTTGACTTGCTTTATTGAGATGCCCACTTTATTGAAGTGAACTGGAACTGAACATGCAAGATCTCTGAGGTGTGCCTGTATACTTTTTTATTTTTAAGTTTAAAACTTTTTTTTTTTTGAAGTTTAGGGTATTACATGTTCTAATAACATTAAGAAAGAAATGATAGCTTTAATTTGAACAGCTTGAAATTTCAAAAATTTGTATGTAATCTTTCCTTTTTATATGCAATTGAACAGATTAAGCCTTTTTAAAGCCATAATATTATCATTTATAGTGTTGGTCAGTCTTTAACTCAGTGTGATGAGGTTAGCTCTAACTAGAGAAATCCTAAGGTATGGCTGCAGAGACTTTGAAGGGAACTTCTCAGTGTTGCAAAAATGTCAGTAAGTAATTCTGGTTTATAAATTATACACATAAATTCTTAGGTCTACCCCTGGAAAAAATACAGTGAGCACTCAATTGTTTAATAGGTATTTTTCAATAAAATGAGTACAAATTATCCCGTTTTCAGTGAGTCCAACGGGCCACTTGGATTACCTTCTGGCCTTTCCTGATCTCACAAGGAGCTTTGGCCTTGACCACAGACTGTGCGCCTAATAAAAAGGATACATTTTCTGCATCTAAGTCACTCTGTACTGCCTTTGTGATTCTGAGTGTTTGGTTGCGATCTGCGCTATTATTTACACAATATTTTTCTTTTCTTTTCTTTTCTTTTTTAAAGATTTTATTTATTTTATTTGACAGACAGAGATTACAAGTAGGCAGAGAGGCAGGCAGAGAGAGAGAGAGGAGGAAGCAGGCTCCCTGCTGAGCAGAGAGCCCGACGCGGAACTCGATCCCAGGACCCTGAGATCATGACCTGAGCCGAAGGCAGCGGCTTAACCCACTGAGCCACCCAGGCGCCCAATATTTTTCTTTAAAGAACTAACTTTTCAAACTTTACCTTACCTTAACAAGGGCTTTATATCCTAGTTACATGTTTTTTTCTAAATGACATTAAAACAAGTATTAAATTAAGAAAGACTGTGTATTATCTAAGACCATCATGCATACTACCAGTATATACAAACCATCCTTTTTGGGAACTCTTGAGTTAGAAGAACTCAGGGACAGTAATTTTCTAGGCTGCCTATTTTGAAAGGAGTTTTAATTTTTGTTCTCAGAGGTTTTATTACCTCATTATAAATAAATAAAAAGTGAAAAATGAAATGAAAAGCAGAACAAGTTGCTGATATTTGTTGGGCTGCATGAGAAACTATTCTTTAGCTGCTTATTCTGCATAATTATCTGATTCGGAGAGTTGATAGATCCTGAAACCATTGAGAAGTAGTCACCTTGTTGCAGACAGAAATGTAGTATCCTCTTCTAGATCCCTTCTTTCATGCTTTGTTAGCAAAAAGGAGCGGAGGGCTCTTCTTTGATATGCTTCCTTCTCTTCATGTGCTCACAGAATTTGTCAGTAGCTTGGGGGATAATATTACAAATATTATGCGAGGATTAGAAAAAAATCGCACTCAACTATACATAATGCGATGAAAACTGGAAGTAAAAGACTAGTGACAGACAATAAGCAAGGAGGTAAGAAGTCAGAAGGTATACATCTTGGATAAGGGGGAAGGCTAAAGGATGATAGGAAAGAGGAAAGATGGGAACTGTGTGGTTTCAGACTTGGCTAAATGATGGAAGGAGTCAGAGTGGTGAGACCAAAGCATGAAGATCAAGTAAGACAGCCTAATAGGTATATAGCTGTACTAGTTACCTATTGCTATGTAACAATTTACCTTAAACCTTAATGATTTAGGGGCGCCTGGGTGGCTCAGTGGGTTGAGCCTCTGCCTTTGGCTCAGGTCATGATCTCAGGGTCCTGGGATCGAGCCCCACATCAGGCTCTCTGCTTATCGGGGAGCCTGCTTCCCCCACTCCTCCCCGCCTTCCTCTCTGCCTACTTGTGATCTCTGTCAAATAAATAAATAAATAATCTTAAAAAAACAAAAACAAAAACCTTAGTGATTTAAAACAGCAGTAGACATTTATTGTCTCATGCTCTTGTGGGTAAGAAATTAAAAGTGGCTCAGCTAGGAGGTTCTTTTTTAAGGGGTCTCATGAGGTTGAGATGTCAGCTGGTGCTAACAATTATCTGAAGGCTTGACTGGTGCCAGAGAACCTTCTCCACTATAGGGAGAATCCACATGAGTGATAAAATGTTGCTGGGTGTTAGCCAGAGGCTACAATTTGTCTCTTCCTGCATTTCTCCAAAGGCTTAGTTCAATGGCCTCATGACAAGGCAGCTGGCTTCCCTCAAAGTCGGTAATCCAATGGAGCAAGGTGGAAACTGCAGTGCTTATTATGAGTTAACATTGGAAGTCACATATCGCTTCTGACACATTTTATTGGTTAGAACCAAGTCACTAAGTCCAGTACAAGTTCAAAGAGAGGACTTATCTTTTAAAGGGAGATACTTTATTAGCCTCCTCAGTTTAGCAGAGCTCTGAGCTTTACTTCCCTATGTTAAAGTGAGGCAGTTGTCTCTAGGCAGAGAATTAGATGATCATGGAACTTTTTGAGTATCCTTCTCTCAGGATCAATGTCTGGTATTGCTGTTTTTCTAATGCCTGAAAATAATTGTTCTATTGGTTTTTGTTTTTAACTCTAATTTTCTGTTGTTTACAACAGGGTAATTTCTGGTTGTTGGTATATCAGACATAATTTTCTTTCTTACTTGGGAGGGTGAGATTTATTTTTATTGATGATACTTCAGTATTTCACAGGATTCGGTCTCCTTTTGCCTGTATGGTAGCCATTTTAAATGTTTCAAGTTTTAAAATAAAAATTATACAGCAATTATCTGTTAAGCTGAAAATTGTATTCTGTCACATTTGCAGTTAAAAGTTACTTAGAGTTTGTTTCTGTTATTTCTACAACCTCAACAAGATCTTTGGTAAATAGCATTTAATCGAAATTACATTTGAATGCAAAATATATTATGTTTGTCACACAAACTTAAAATCATTGTTTTAATGATTTGTTTAAATCAACATTGCTCTTATGTTGACTAGGCATTTTAACTCAATTGCTTAGAAATTCTGTTTGGAGAAAAGCTTATCTGACTGGCTTTTTTCTTGGATCTATGCTATGCCTAAGCTGCTATTATGTGTACATTTATATTTGTTCTTTGTTATTTTTCTTTAGGATTCCAGACACTTGAATTTTCTGACATCAGAACAAGCTCTGGCTGATTTTGCAGTGTTAATCAAACACTTGAAAAAAACAATCCCAGGAGCTAAAAATCAACCTGTCATTGCCATAGGGGGCTCTTACGGTGGCATGCTTGCAGCCTGGTTCAGGATGAAATATCCTCATATAGTGGTTGGGTAAATGCATTTATGTTGGACATGAGCACTTCTTAATGATTGTCAAGCATACTTAGAGATTTGTTTTGGTAAAACAAGTTCTGTTGTACTGATATTTCTACTTTATATCTCATTAACAACTGTAATTTTTCTCACCATTTTTGTTCAGTATTAGTTTCAATTTCAGAACTTTAATTCAGTAAGTTGCATTTTTTTTTCTTTTCTCCTTTCTTATTTTTCTCACCATTTAGAGCTCTTGCAGCCTCCGCCCCCATTTGGCATTTTGGTAATCTGGTACCTTGTGGTGTATTTATGGAGATTGTAACTAAAGATTTTAAGAGAGGTGGTCCAAATTGTTCAGAAACCATCCGTAGCTCCTGGGATGCTATTAATCGATTCTCAAGAACAGGTAAGCTTTAATTAATAGAATGGAATCACAGAGTTTTTTACCTTTCACTTGTTAATTTCAACACTTCTCAGTTTTTCAGTAACATTTTTACTTAGGTAAAACATGCAAAAACATACACAAATCAAAATACATCACTTGATGAATTTTCACAAGGGAAAACATAATCGGTATGGTGTAATAGTTTACTCATCATCCAGTATAATCAAGAACACAGTATGTATGTTTTGTGTCTGCTGTCTTTTGCTTGACACTATGTCAGATACTTCCATTTGTTTTACTTGTTGGGGTTTACACTGATTGCTCTCTAGTGTTCCATTTGTTTATTTACTTGTTTACCTCAATCGTATCTTTAAAACAGGGAATAATTCATATAATTTCTGGCAAACTCCATGAGGATAGACAACCTGTTTATCATGGCATTATCCAGATGCCTAAAAATATTTTATTGAATGTTGAAAAAGCATTCTTGGAGAAATGGTATAGAATATTGAATTTTCTGGAGTATTGAGTAAAGCGTTCTGTCATATAGTGCTTTTTAGGTTCCCAACAATGTGATTCTCTTCTCAGGTGCTGGCTTGCGTTGGCTTTCTGAAGCCCTTGACTTATGTACCGCATTAACAAATGCTCAGGATGTCCAGCATTTGAAAGCCTGGCTCTCTGAAACCTGGATAAATCTGGCAATGGTGGACTACCCTTATGAGTGTGACTTTTTACAGCCTTTGCCTGCTTGGCCTATAAAGGTAACAGAAAAATGTCCTTTTATCACTTTTAATATGAACTTCTGTCTCTCTTTCTTTTTGTTTATAGAAAGCATCTTTCTTTCTTTTTTTAAAATTTATATTCAAGTTAATTAACATATAGTGTATTATTAGTCTCGGGATTTTGTTTTGTTTTTTAAACTGGTGCTTTCTGTGACTTTTAGCAGTAAAGGAATCTCCAGTGACAAAGGGACTCTTGGTTTGACTAACCTGGGCAGAAATCCTGACTTCTGTCACTTTTTGGTTACTCACTTGGACGTCTTTTTTTTAATTTTTTTTTTTAAGATTTTATTTATTTATTTGACAGACAGAGATCACAAGTAGGCAGAGAGGCAGGCAGAAAGAGAGAGAGGAGGAAGCAGGCTCCCCATGGAGGAGAGAGCCTGATGTGGGGCTCGATCCCAGGACCCTGGGATCATGACCTGAGCCGAAGGCAAAGGCTTTAACCCACTGAGCCACCCAGGCCCCCCTCACTTGGACATCTTACCTGACTTTTCTTTTTTCCCTTTTTTAAAGATTTATTTATTTATTTATTTTTATTTATTTATCTTATTATTTAACAACAGGTAGAGGGAAAAGAAAAGAGTCATTTTGTTGTTGTTGTTAAAGACAAGTCGTCGTCTTCTTTTTTTAAGATTTTATTTATTTATTTGACAGAGAGAGACACATCAAGAGGGAGAACACAAGCAGGGGGAGTGGGAGAGGGAGAAGCAGGCTTCCTGCCGATCAGGGAGCCCCATGTGAGGCTCGATCCCAGGACCCTGGGATCATGACCTGAGATGAAGGCAAGCACTTAATGACTGAGCCAGCCAGGTGCCCCAGGAAAGAGTCTTGAGCAGACTCTGTACTGAATGGAGAGCCTGAGGCGGGGCTCATCTCATGACCCTGAGCCCAAACAAAGAGTTGGTGACTTAACCAACTGTACCACCCAGGCGTCCCTTATCTAACTTTTCTGAACATCAGTTTCCTCTTATTTGAATAAAGAAGACAAAATGAATAGATTATAGAGTTGTATGAATTAAAACTAATACCAGTAATTGCTGCTAATGGAGTTATTACTGTGTGTCGTGTCTTGTGCTGAACACTTTGCATGGACAATTTACTTAATACATCTTTGTGATGTATGTGAGACAGGTAGAACTGTGTCGTATGTGGTTAGTGGTTAATAAATGGCAAATGCTCTCACATGCTATGATTCAGTCAACTGCTAATGTGTTCTAAGTGCTACACATTTATCACAAAGGAGTGATCTCCATGCAGCAGGTGGAGTGGAAAGAGTACTGACTCTGGATCCTTGATCTAGAAACTACCATTTACCAGCTGTGTGATCTTGGGTGAGGCTATCTTCTTCTGAACATCTTCCTCTGCAAAATGAAATAATTATACTTAGTTCTCCGTAGGGTTGTGCTCAGGATCAAATAAAATACTAGATGTGAAAACACTCTGGAAAGTGTAAAGACACATTACATCATAAATGTTTAGGTTCTTTATATGGCAAAATGCTTATTGTGTATCTCCTTTTTTTTTTTTTTGAAGATTTTATTTATTTATTTGACAGAGCGAGATCATAAGTAGACAGAGAGGCAGGCAGAGAAAGAGAGGAGGAAGCAGGCTCCCCGCCAAGCAGAGAGCCTGATGCGGGACTCGATCCCAGGACCCTGAGATCCCATTTATTAACCACTAACCATATACGACACAGGTCTACCTGTCTCACATACATCACAAAGATGTAATAAGTAAATTGTCCATGCAAAGTGTTCAGCACAAGACACGACACACAGTAATCACTCCATTAGCAGCAATTACTGAGCCGAAGGCAGAGGCTCAACCCACTGAGCCACCCAGGCGCCCTGTGTATCTCCTTTTAAGCATTTCTTTGTAAAGAACATTCTTAGTTTTAAAATCCAAGTTTGGCCAACTTGATGGTTAAGTTTAGAGAATATAACTGATTCTGCAGCTGGAATGAATGCCAGAAATGTAAACAGACTTGATAATATGAGAACCAGTTTTCAAAAGCACTTTTAATTTAACAGTCCCTTTGAAGTTAATATTAAATGAACATTTTGCTTAAAACTTTATAACCCAAATGGAACAAGGTCATTTGCTATTAGAGATATTTTTCTTCATCTAAAAAGTAGAATGACAACTGGATGTCTTGCACATACAGGCCAGAGGTAAATGTGTATTGAATTAAATTGAATTTAGATAATACAGAAATATTTAAAAGAGCTGTCTCTCTCATGGTAAGAAAACCTGGATCAAAATAATGAGAAAAAAATAAATTCGAGTCAGTTAGCCTCCATATATGTCTTTGTGCTAATAAGGCCTTATCTATATTATTTTACTGTTTGCAGAACACGTTCATATATGCTATCCCATTTAATCCCCTTACATATGAAAAAGAGGTACAATGGAGAGGAAATTTATGGAGTTTTATAAAGAGGAAATTTAAGCTCAGTGAAGATGGTAAAAGTGGGATTTGAGCTTGGGTCTACCATTGTTCAGAACCTCTGATCTTCTACCATATTGCACTGCATGAGGAGAGGATTTGGCTGAAGTTTTGGGTGGATCACTAGCTGCATTGTGACAACTATCAGATTTAACTGTATTCTCTTTACAAAGTGATAATTACTTTTGCATTTTTATGCCCACTTGAAGAACAAATGAGTTGTCAGGTGATAAAAACATATGGGGAATTCCCTTGTTATTTACAACAAAAGTCAACAAACTTTATTTGTAAAGAACTAGATAGTAAATATTTTATGTTTTGTGGACCATTCGGTTTCTGCTGCAGTTATTCAGTTCTGCAGCTGTAGCAAGAAAGTAGCCAGTGTCACAAAAATACTTTATTTATAAAACAGGCAGTAGCCTGGATTTGGCCTGTGGTCTTTAGTATGCCAACTCCTGATTTAGAAAAAAGCCAGAGGAATACGGCTTTTCAGTGTTCATTTGTTTATGATTTGGAACAAGGAACACTAACTTCGCTTCTCTACCCATTTCTTTAATGTTCCTTTTGAGATACTTTGCTGTTGCATCTTTAAATGTAAATAAATGTCTATCCTTTCTTTCTCTTAAATATTCACTCAAAGTTAGTGGAGTGTATCTGAGATATTTTGCATTCTGTTTTTGATCTAGCACAGTTCTTTTATCTTTAGTGTATATACATTATAAAAGTTTATTTTTAAGACAAGGTAACTTGGGTCTTTGCCCTATAATCACCTTTTGTTTTTCTTTAGGACTACTTCTTGTCATTCTTTTCAGTTACTTCTTACAGTTTTATCTTTTTGGCATATTAAGCAATTCTTGATTGCTTATAATATATTTATGATTCTGTTTCTTGCCTGCACACCAACCAAAAGAAATCTCTCTTTGCCCCCTGCTTGAGAAATTTCCATTGCCCTATTTCCAGTTTTATCCTATATGATTTTAGAGTATTTCTACTACATGTCTCCCTCCCAGACTTTTAGCTTTATATCACTTTCTTTCAGTGTTCATTCTATTTCTCCTTTCTTGACCTCCTCTCTGTTCTCCCAACCCACTAATCCCAGGAACACTACCCAGTTGGGGACCACTCTTTCACTTGGATAGTTCCATTTAACCAGGACTCCTCCTCCCTCTGATACACTTCCTCCTTTTTAAGGGCTGACAAACAGCCGTCCTTTTCTAAGTCTGTAACTCAGGCTTAGGATAGTGAGATGATGTGTAACAGTTGGGTTATGAAAAAAAAAGTAGGTGATTTCCAATTCTGCCTGGACCTTGTATGGTTCTGAATGATCCATAGGCAGTGATTGAATGTCTTTTCTGTGTCAACTCAAGTATCGTTCTTTTTAATTTGTTTGTGGGCTGTGTACACTCAGACTTCTTTTGCTTTTGTTTACTGTTAACAGAAGCTGCAACATTCATGCAGAAATAATCATGGACTTGGCTGAGGGAACACAAGAAAAAGGGAAATAGAAAACCTCTCTGTAATTTGACTGCTCTGTCAGCATAAAAACTACTAGACCTCTTCTCAGCTTAAAAAGCAGTGTTTAAGGATACTATAGAGGTTGTTTATTTTGAATAAGTTTTTAGCTGATAACTCACCACATCTCTTGGCTTAGCCTTCTGAGCATGCAGATAGATATAGTGAAATAATAAGACATAAAATGGAAAATTTCTTCGGTTTGTCTTGGTGTTTGATAATGTATTCGACCTCTCTGGGTGGTTTAAGCGGTTTAGGTGCATTCTATGAAAGGAGAGCTTTTAAAGACAAAACTAATGTGATTATCTGTGAGTGTGAGAGGGGTATTGAAACCTTAGAGAAAGAATATCTATTAGAAAAGCTGAATGTATCTGCTTAATCCTTTCTCTAATGTGGATGGACCATACTTTCTGAGAGGAGGTTGGTCTTTTTTTTTTTTAACCTATCTTCTTTCCTTCTTTTAAAAAAATTTCTTTGCCTCCTTTTTTCTTTCTTTATTCAAATGCTTATCCTTATAAGTAAAGGGACACGTAAAGCTCTGAAACAGATCATTGTCTTTACTTTCTCTAGTGTATGTGGGGTCAAAGCACAAATTAAATATTTGGGTGCAGAGCTAATTAGTTTGGTACTAAAATAGAAATGTTCTGTTTCTACACTCTTTAAAGCCATAATTAAAATGGATGTGTAATGCTCTTTTTAAATTTCTTTTCCCTGTACATTTACTTTTGCTCTAGGAAATAGAAGGTAAATTAAGTATTTCGTATGTTGATTGTTGAGCCTCATATTAATTACTATTTTACAGTTTTCTTTGTTGCATAATAAAAAAGTTGTGTGATTTTTTTTTTTTTAAGATTTTATTTATTTATTACAGAGAGAGTACAAGTAGGGAGAGCAGCAGGCAGAGGGAGAGGGAGATGCAGGTTCCCCACTGAGTAGGGAGCCCGACATGGAGTCGATCCCAGGGTCCTGGGATCATGACCTGATCCGAAGGCAGCCACCTAACTGACTGAGCCACCCAGGCACCCCCAAAAAGTTGTATGATTTTTATATAAATATAAAATTTATATAATATAAAATATATATTATATATTTTATTTTTATATTGAATCCCTTTTATTAAGATTTTTACCAGATAAACTTAGAAAAATATAAAGATAATCTAAGAATTTAAAAAATTGCTTACAATATTTAAGTGTGAGACTACAGGTATATTTAGGCACTGTTTGTATTGTTATTTTTCTCTTACACTAAAACCTTGAGGTTGAGTATGTGTAGTGTTGGTTATTACAAATGGAAGCTCCAGAGTGTGTCTTCCGTTTGAATTCCAACTCTGCGACTTCCTGGTTGTATGACTTTGGGCAAGTTTCTTAGCCTCTCTGTGCTTTAGTTTCCTCATTGGCAAAGTGGGGATATCATATTTGTAATGCTTATAAGGGTCATTATGAGAATTTAATAGAACCCCATGTATAGTAAGCACTAAAGTGATACTAGTTATATAGTAGTAACTATTATTGTTATTACATAATAATAGGGGGACAGTGTTATCCCAGGACTTTGTCGCCAGAGTCTGGGTTCAGACTACTAAAACTGTATGTCTGTAGCCAGACTTCTCCCAGCTATATTCTCCTCTGTGATATGGGGATGGCCTTGTGTTTTACCCTGGGCCATTGTAGAGAAAGTACCTGACCTCGAGGAATATTCGGTAGTTGTACTAGCAGCCTCTGTCCCAGATATTCTCATATCAGTGAATTTATGGCACAAGTGGAAATGCTATACCTTACATAGAAATTGTTTGGAAGAAGCTAATTTGATAGTGTCCATGAAATTAGTAGGAAATATAGTACAGAGGCTATGTGGATGGTGAGTGTTCTGAATGAAAGTGGTTGGCAGGGACTCTTACCTTGTTGTCTGAGTAGATCATAACCCTTAAATAAACAGTCAGTTGGCTAATAACTGCAAATTATCAGGCTTAAGGTGAAGTGGGTATTAGATGAGGTTGAACCAAAGAAGCTGATAGCTTGACCACCTTTGACTTATAAACATGGCAGTTTCATGTGGTTCCAACTTAACATTTACATAAGTGTTTTGTGCATTCTGTGGATTTTTAATAAAAGTATGTGATTATCTCCTTTATTTTTATTTTTAAGATTTTATGTATGCATTTGACAGAGAGAGAGATCACAAATAAAGAGGCAGGCAGAGAGAGGGGGGAAGCAGGTCCCTGTTGAGCAGAGAACTGGATGCAAGGACGGGATCCCAGGACTCTGAGATCATGACTTGAACTGAAGGCAGAGGCTTAACCCACTGAGCCACTGAGGTGCCCCTGATTATCTCCTTTTATTCTTTTTTTTAATTCGTGTTTTATTTTTGAATTTTATTTATTTATTTAAGAAATAGAGGAAGAGAGAGACAGAGAAAGACAAAGTGCCTGTATGAGCAGGGTAGGGGAGAGGAGCAGAGGGAGAAGAACAAGCAGACTCTGTGCTGAGTGCGGAGCCCAACACAGGGCTCACTTCTACACCCCCAAGATCATGACATGAGCTGAAATCAAGAGTCAGACACTTAACTGACTGAGTGAGCCACCCAGGCGCCCCATGATTATCTTCTTTTAACTAAGCATGGAAATAGTGCTGAGGTTTTGCTAGTATAACTTCAGTATTTTTTTGGAAAATTTCATTCTTTACTACCATAATTGTTAAGGAAGTACACAGAGATATGTAGAGATTGTGTTCTTTATGCTAGAGGATGATACTTAGAAATTTGTAAGTATTTTACAAAAAAAATTTAAGTGATTTTTTTTTTTTTTTTTAGGCCTTCTGTTATCTGATATACCAGTAGAATTATAAATTGGTACTTTCTTTCTGTAACGCAACTTGACAGGATGTAACAAAGGCCTTAAAAGTATTTATTTCCTGGGGCACCTGGGTGGCTTAGTTGGTTAAGCATCTGCCTTCAGCTTAGGTCATGATCCTAGGGTCCTAGGTTTGAGCCCCACCACGTAGGGCTCCCTGCTCAGCAGGACATCTGCTTCTCCCTCTGCCCCTCCCCATTGCTCCTGCTCTCTCTCAGATAAATAAATAAAATCTTTTTAAAAAATGTTTATTTCCTTTGAATCAGTTACCTCCAGAAAACAATTAAGGATATATGTAATGATGTAGCCTCAGGTTTATTTATTGTAGCCTTTGTAGTGTAAAAGATTGGGAATGATACAAATGAGCAATTGTAGGATTGCTTCAACTTTTCCTCAACTCCCCATCCTGATTGCTCCTTTGGTCATTGTCTTTAAAGTGTGGTGCTCAGAACTGGACCGAGTACTGCAAAGGAGCCCTGACCTCAGAGAGGACAGTGGACCCAGGAGTGGCCTTAATCTGGGCATGGAATTTCTATTAGATGCCAAGTTTCTGACCAGGATGTTCTCTTTGTGTAACTGGACTGCCGAAACCCAAGTATTGTCAGCTGGTGCCAGTCCCCAGCCATGCTTGTGTCTTTTAAGGAATGACAGTAACTGCTATTGGCAGAGATGGCTATTCATGGGTACTCCTTTTCTTTGCCTGACAGAGGGCCAGTGTTCTAGCTCTGAGAGGGAATCTGATGCCAGTATGTGAGTCACACTTAACTTGCTACTGTTCTTTTCGAGTTTTAGGCTACTTCTTTGTTTTTGCTCATCAGCACTCACTTTTCCTCCTGCCCAGCTTACATTGTCACCCTGCCTCATCTATTGAAGCTATATGCTTGACCTTAGTGTTCTTCTATGCATTCCACAGGTCCATTCCATAGAATTCCATAGACATTGAATTTTCCCTGATTCATTTCTTCCACTTTTTCACGTTTCCCTTTTTTATCAGAAAGATGTTGCTGGAAACTAGTCCTAAGCAAAACTGATTAGAGGCTAGGTTTGCTTTTTGCTGTTTACTTCCTTTCTCAGTGTCCTCCTTTCCTGAGTGGGTGCATAAGGCCAGCCCAAGCCTTGTGGCTTCTGCTGCCCAGAGCCTATCCCAAAAGTAGAGTAACTAGACTCTTTCTTTCTTGGCTCTTTCTTCTCTGGATGTCTTTCTCTTATATTTTTTTTTATTTTTCATTTTATTTTTTTTTAAAGATTTTTATTTATTTGATAGACAGAGATCACAAGTAGGCAGAGAAGCAGGCAGAGAGAGAGGAGGAAGCAGGCTCCCTACTGAGCAGAGAGAGAGCCCGATGCGGGGCTCGATTCCAGGACCCTGGGATCATGACCTTGGCCAAAGGCAGAGGCTTAACCCACTGAGCCACCCAGGCGCCCCTCTCTCTCTCTTTGAATCAGTACTTGCCTGCTATATACATTTTTTCCATATGAAATGAGAAAGGATCAAATCACTGACTTCATGTCAAGGTGTTAATAGAAGATGAAAGCTTACGGAGTGTGATTTCCTTGCCATTGTGGCCATTTGCGGTTTTACAGGGGATGCTTTCTAAGCTGTGTAGCTTGATGGATAAGACCTGTATTTTATAACTAGAGAGATCTGGGGTTGTATCTAGATCTTAACATTTACTAGCTGAGTAACCTCGAATAAGTGGTTTAAGATTCAGTTTCTCTATATAAAATAGATGATAATATATCTGATAAGATTGTTTGAGGACTATATGATATAATGGTTGTAAACCCATAACTCTGTAATTAGTAGTTATGGTTGTTTTTTGCTGTGATTACATTGCCTGTGATTTCCCCCCACATTTTATTGTGAAGAATTACAAATGTAGAAACATTAAAATAATTGGACAGTGAACACCCATAAAAATGACACCTAAATTCTAGAAAAGTATTTTGCTGTATTTGATTTTGTACATACATATTTGCCTAACCATCCTTCTATCCTTTATTCCATTTTATTTTTAAAATGCATTTCAAGGTAAGTTGCAGATATCAGTATACTTCTTTTGAACATTTCACCTTTATCATCATTAATGGGACTTCAGGATTTGTTTATGTTTTTTTTTTTAGATAAAATTTATGTACTGTGAATTACACAAATTGCCAATGAACTATTTATTATATAACCCAGACCTCTATGAAGATAGGGAATATTTCCCTACCCCTAAAAATTCCCCATGCCACTGTCTAGTCACTCATTCTTTCACTCCTCACCCCAAGTATTGTCTATGATTTTTTTTTTTAAGATTTTATTTATTTATTTGACAGAGATCACAAGTAGGCAGAGAGGCAGGCAGAGAGAGGGGGGAAGCAGGTTCCCTGCTGAGCAGAGAGCCCGATACAGGACTTGATCCCAGGACCCTGGGATCATGACCTTGGCCAAAGGCAGAGGCTTAACCCATTGAGCCACCCAGGCTCCCCTTGTCTGTGATTTTTAATACTAGAATTTTATGGGGTGCCTGGGTGGCTCAGTGGGTTAAGGCCTCTGCCTTCGGCTTGGGTCATGATCCCAGGGTCCTGGGATTGAACCCCGCATCGGGCACTCTGCTCAGCAGGGAGCCTGCTTCCTCCTCTCTCTCTGCCTGCTTGTGATCTCTCTCTGTCAAATAAATATATAAAATCTTAAAAAAAAATACTAGAATTTCAGATGCTGATTATAGTCTAGTGATAGGAATATTTGGAAGCTGGTTTACTGCCTAATATGCTTCTTATCATTCCACAGATGTTGGAGCTTGGTATAGTTTTTCCATAAGAAATTTTATAAATTTTGTAGTTTCATAAAAACGTGCTTACTCATTCAGCTAGCATTTAGTTGTCAGATACTTTGCTAAGTGCTGAGTGAGATGTTCTGGAATTACATGAGTACAGTGCAGTGTTATAGGGGCTCTGCTATAGGGCATAAGTAGAAGCACAGGAAGTACAGGGCATAAGTAGAAGCACAAAGCGGGTGATTTAGATCTTCCCGACTTGAAGCCGTAGCTAATGATGGCCTTATAGAGGAGGTGATACTTGAGCTAAGTATCATAGAAAATGAATTGGTGTTTGCCAGACTAAATTAATGGAGTGGGAGAGTGGGAAAGGGTATTTCAGGGTGAGAAAAGGCAAAGAGCAGAGAAAGAGCCTGGTGTGATGGGAATGGTTTTGCTAGATTGGAAGAAAGGATGAGCCTACAGTGGTAGATGTGGAGGACTTTGCACCATGCAAATGACTGGTTTATTTCTGTAGCTAAGAGAATAATTTAAATTTTATACTTGGAAATTAATGGTTTATTCATTTATGAACGGGATTATACTCGAGATGAAAACTATCAAGCAGTGCTATTAGATGTTTAAGATTGTTTTATAGACAAATGAAAAATTTTTTTCATTAAAAATTGTGATTTTGTAAATATAAACTCTTTTTCCTTTACATTTCTTTAAAATGACAGGTAGTGTGCCAGTATTTGAAAAATCCCAGTGTATCTGATGCACAGCTTCTACAGAATATTTTCCAAGCTCTGAATGTGTATTATAATTATTCAGGCCAGGCGAGTTGCCTGAATATATCAGAGACAACAACTAGCAATCTGGGAACCCAGGGTTGGAGCTATCAGGTAAGCGTGTATCATTTCCTCAAGTAGAACTTACTTTTCACTGATATCGTTGTACTGTAACAGAGTTCACAAGATTTTGTCACTGACCTGGATCCAAATCTGGGCTCCATTATCTTACACTGTGAGACCATGGATAAATTCGTTCGTTCATTCATTCGTTCCTTCCTTCCTGTATTTAATCATCACCAAATATATTCTGGGTACTTACCCATTTATCTCAGAGATAAATAGGACATGATCTCTCTTTCAAATATAGCTCAGTGAAAAAAGATACTTATGTTACAATAGATCTTTCTAAGTCCTATAAAGAAGCATTTTATGGATACAGAAAAGAAGGGCAGCCTGACTTGACTCTCTCTCAACCTCCATTCCTTAATCTGTATGAGACTAATAATAATACATACCCTCCAGAGTTGTTTTGATGATTAATTATGATAAAAGATGTGTAAGAAAGCAGTTTACGAAGGAAGAATATATAGCCCTAACTTTTGTTAACTTCTTCGCTGGGCCTTTCCAGGAATAACAAAAGATGGTTTAACAGAGTAAAGAGTGGGTACTTTGAAGCCAGACTGCCTGAGTTCAAGTTCTAGCTTTGCTACTATTCACTGTATGACTTTGGGTAATTTATTTAACTCTGTGCCTCATTTTCTTACTGGATTCTCTTTTGGTTTCCTTTTATAGGCCTGCACAGAAATGATCATGCCTTTTTGTACTAATGGTATTGATGACATGTTTGAACCTCATGCATGGAACTTGAGGGAATTTTCTGATGACTGTTTTAAACAGTGGAGTGTAAGACCGAGGCCTGCCTGGATCATTACTATGTATGGAGGCAAAAACATCAGTTCACACACGAACATCATTTTTAGGTGAGTTTTTACTCATGCAAAGAAAAACTTTGGTTGATGGAGACATTTGTAGAATAGCTGAGAAGATAGAACAAGAAAAATGCTGACAGTAAACAATATAGAATGCAGTAGTGGTATCCATCATGTCTTTCTTTGAAAGATAGTGGATGCTGGGGCGCCTGGGTGGCTCAGTAGATTAAGCCTCTACTTTCAGCTCAGGTCATGATCCCAGAGTCTTGGGATCAAGCCCCGCTTTGGGGGGGGGGGTCTCTGTTCAGCAGGGAGCCTGCTTCCCTTGCTCTCTCTGCCTGCCTCTGCCTGCTTGTGATCTGTCAAATAAATGAGTAAAATCTTAAAAAAAAAAAAAAAGTGGATGCTGTGTAAGAGATATGATTTTATACTCTGTTACCAACATGGTTAAAGGCTTAAAAAGAATAATAACAATGACATTTAAATATTTTATTGAAAAAAGGGTAGCACAAAATGAAGCATCATCTGCTGCTCTCAATTTGTGTCGCTGTTGATACTATTACTAATTGTTAATAAAGGTGTTTTTAGTATTTATTCAAACACTTTTGAGGTGCCTACACAGTTCTGATTCAGGCACTAAGTGAGGCACTTTAAATAAGTTGCCTAATTGAATCCTCACAACAGTTCTGTGAAGTAGTTATTACAGTCCTGTTTTTACTGAGGAGGAAAGTGAAGGTCACTGTGTTCAGTCACTTGCCAAACCTTGTCTAGCTTTGTCATAGTTACTAAGTGATAAAGCAACTTTGTCATAGTAACTAAGTGTTAAAGCCAGATTTCAACGTTGGCCTGTGACTACAAAACCTGTGTTTGTTCTGCGTTAAGTTGCTTCTTTAGATGGAATGGATGTATTTGGTATTGGCTCAAGTCAGACATAATCTGAGTGGACTCCTGTGTGTATCTGATTGTGACTTTAAAATTTCCATATTTTTTGGTTTGAATAGTAGGCTGTCAGCTCTTAAGATAACAGTCAGTTACTAAAAATAGTCCCCAAATCTGCATAAAAATAGTTGTGAGATAGTGTATATACTTCTTAATGTGGAGCTATTGTTTAAACTGTGATTGTCATTCTTTTACAAGCTCTTTAAAATGACAGTCAAGGGGCACCTGGGTGGCTCAGTGGGTTAAAGCCTCTGCCTTCAGCTCAGGTCATGGTCCCAGGGTCCTGGGATCGAGCCCCTCATCGGGCTCTCGGCTCAGCAGGGAGCCTGCTTCCTCCTCCCTCTCCACCTCCCTCTCCACCTGCCTCTCTGCCTACTTGTGATCTCTGTCTGTCAAATAAATAAATAAAATATTTTAAAAAAATAAAAATAAAAAAAAATAAAATGACAGTCAAATTTGGCCTTCTGGATATGGCCAGTAGCTGAAGGATCATTCTCTGGATTTAGGCTGGTGGCACTGCCCTCTTTGCAAAAGAGCCTTTCTTACTAGATTCCTGCTGTTGGCTAACCCAACATGTTACCTGCACCAAATAAAAGTTGAAACACTTAAATGGAAAATGTAAAGATTCTTCGGTTTAATTTTTTTTAATTGTGTTTCTTTTTTTTTTTTTTTTTTAAGATTATTTATTTATTTATTTGACAGACAGAGATCACAAGTAGGGAGAGAGGCAGGCAGAGAGAGAGGAGGAAGCAAGCTCCCTGAGGAGCAGAGAGCCCGATGGGGGGCTCAATCCCAGGACCCTTGGGATCATGACCTGAGCCGAAGGCAGAGACTTTAACCCACTGAGCCACCCAGGCGCCCCTTAAATTGTGTTTCTTATTCTCAGTAGGATTTTTCAAAACTATACTTTTCCGCTCAATCTTATAAAGTGATGGTTGAGCAAATAAATCTAAGTATAGATTATTTAAGGAAGCTGTGCCAAACGAGGGTGTGTGAAATCAGAAAAACATGAAGGGACCTAAAGGACTGTAAAAGGCTTAAACACAATGCTTTTGATGTCCAGGTTCATTTTTGTTCTTCAGAAGAGGAATTACTTTGTCAGTTTCTTGTTTTTTCTTTGGTAATGTATCTCCATATAGTATTTAAATGGATTTCAGTAGCATGCTGATACTTTAAGCTCATCCTTCATTGCTTTAACCCTATAAAGCCGAAGTTCAAATTGAATTGTAGAGTCTTTAAATCCTTATATGAAGGTTTTAATATGTGACTTTTGGTTAAATATATTGTCCTTTTTTATTGGAGTCAACCAGAATAGATGAGTATTTTGGATATCAGTTTGAGCTTTTATTTTGCTTAGGCTATCAAAATCATCATCATCATTGGGGAAGAAGGCAGATTTTGTGAAAAAATTTTGGAGAATAGAACTGAAGCCAAGAGATGGGAATTATAGCTTAGTATTAGAAACTTTTAACTGCATAATAAGGTGGGACTTTCTAATAGAACTGTGCAAAGGTCAAATGAGCTGTTTTAAATAAAATTACTAAGCTCTTGGATCCTCAGTCTACTTTTCTGTAAAATGCTAATAATAATACCACTCACTGCACTGTGTTGTGTGATGCTTAAGAGTTAACCCAAGGAAATATTTGGCCCAGATTTGACAAATACATGTGCTCAAAAAATATTTGTTGAATGAATAAATGGAAATACACTCTCTGCCTTATACTTAATGTCCTAACCACAGGGAACTATTTGTTTTTGCGTGTTCTTTCACTTCATCTTTTTCTCCCTTTCTTTAAGACTCAGGCATCTTACAAGACACCTTCCCTGAGTCCTCCAGGGAGGTTAGATTTCTCCCAACCCTTTAGCTCCTCTAGGCCTGTGAATATCGCTTAACACTCTGTTGGAAATTATCTATTTCTTTCTGCCCCATGAGATTGTAAACTTCTCAGTGGCAGAGACTTTGTCTTAATCATATCTGTGCCTTTGATACTATGGTGACTGGCACATACTGGATGCCCACGAATGTGTGTGTGGATAAAAACAAGGAACAAAATACAAAGCTTAGAAAGGCTTCCAAGACATGAGAAAGTTTAAAAGCAGGAATATATGAAGATAGTGAGGTTTTTGTTTTGTTTTGTTTTGCAGTGGCAAGTCTACTTTTAAAAAGAAATCTTTATGCTGCTAGGTGTGAGAAATCCAATGTAAAAATTTTAAAGTTTTAAAAAATTCAAAATTTTCCTGAAAAATTTTCTGAAAAAAACACATTCTCAAAGTAAAGAAACAGCCTTAGGTGTCTCTGTTCTGTTTACTTCATGGTATCAGCTAGAAAAAGGTTCTGGTTGATGACTAAGTAAATGTTCAAGGAACCAGGTGGAAAGTGTCTTTATGTCCCTGCCTCTCTCCTTTGGTTGTCTCACGCAAATCTAGTTGTGACTGCTTTTCTGAATGAAAAGTTGAGTATGAATTTATCTGATCAGAGGTTTGTCAGTTAAATTAAAAGCTTGGGCTTTAAGTCAGGGAGACCTAAGAGTTAAGCTGTATAGACTTAGGCAAATTGCCAATTTGTTTAAGTTAGAAATAATGACTACAAAACAGAGATACTTTAATGAGTAAATAGATTGTCATGGAAGTAAGCACCGTGAGGGCAGAGATTTTGTCTGCTCACTGTTGAATGCATTGTACATAGTAAACATTTGTGGAATGAATGGTGACTTAATAAGTAGTAGCCATTATTCGTTTCATTTCAGTAATTTTTTTTTATTCCACAGTTTTGTTAGAAGGATTTATTTTTCCCCCAACCCCAACTAGTAAAGAATTATCTTATCAATGGTCATGCTCAGTTACTTAAATATAAATTCAAAAGGGAGTCCCTGAGGAGTTGGTTAGTTTAATATCATTTCTCAGGCAAATTAATTATTGCCAGTGATTAGAAGCTTGTTGTTGGGAATTTTATCCAGGCATCTAGATGCTCTCATAAAAGCCAGTATTCTTTCTTTCTTTTTTTTTTTTTTTTTTTTTTTTTTTTTTTGGGAAAAGTCCCAGTGGCTGGTTTAGCTTTCATGTGTCTACGACCAAGAAATTCAAGTCCATGTGCATCTTAGGTTTCTCAGCAACTCCAAACACTGTTGCTAAGCCACTGGGCTGATTCAGATGACCTTTTAAATCAAATGCAGTTTGCTTCTTATGTGGCTGTTGGGATGGCTTTTTTGTTTTGCAAATAATGGAGAGTTTCCTATCTGGGTTGGTTCTGTCAAATCAGAATAATGATAAAGGCTATTTGTTCACTTAAGAGAATCTAACTCCTGTGTAGTTTAAGAATTTATCTGGTATTTGAAAACTAAGGCTGCTAGTTTGCATGGGAGTTATCCTTTTTGTTTTTAACAAAATCAAAAATCTACATTTTTGGAGTGATTTATTTTTTCCTCAAGAATGATGTTATTAAGTTGCAATCGAATTAATTTTGTTTCTAAAGAGAAAGTGTGGTGAGAATAGAACAGGGACTTCTTTTTTTTTTCCCCAAAGATTTTATTTATTTATTTGACAGAGAGCGATCACAAATAGGCAAAAAGGCAAGGGGAAGCAGGCTCCCCGCTGAGCAGAGAGCCCCATGTGGGGCTCAATCCCAGGACCCTGAGATCATGACCTGAGCTGAAGGCAGTGGCCTAACCCACTGAGCCACCCAGGTGCCCCAGGGACTTCTTTTTTTTTAAGATTTATTTCTTTGAGAGAGAGAAAGAGAGAAAGGAAGAGAGAGACGGAGTGAGCATATGAGTTGGGGGACGGGCAGAGGAAGAGAATCTTCTGGCACACGTACTTCTTAGCATGGGATCCCATGGTGGTCTCAATCCCACCACCCATGAGATCATGACCTGAACTGAAACCAAAAGTTGGACACTAAACCAACTGAGCCAGCCAGGTGCCCTAGAACAGAGAGTTTAAAATTGTATTTCAAATACACACACACACACACACACACACACACACACACAATATACCTAAGTGCATATTTTCTCATTTAGTTTGTCATTTACCTGGAAAAAGTTGATCACATTACTTTTCTGGCCAGAGTTCTATGAGACAAGCTTTCGCATCCTTTTTTCATGATTAAATTACCTTTCAGAAGTATTAACACTTTTCATGCTTACAAACTATGATAATAATAATTATAATAATACCACACATTTTATAGTTTATACTTTACTGTCATATAATGTGAACCTCACAGTATCTCTGTGAGGGAAAGGAATTTTCTTCTCTTTAAAAAAATTTGGGGGGCGGGGTGTGCCTGGGTGGCTCATTCGGTTAAGCGTCTGACTCTTGGTTTTGACTCAGGTTATGATCTTGTGGATCAAGGGATCGAGCCCCATCATGGCCTCCAGGCTGAGGTGGGAATCAACTAAAGATTCTCTCTCCCTCTGCCCCTCCCTGCTGCTTTCTCTCTTCTTCTCTCTCCCTCTTTTTCTCTTTCTCTCTAAAATTAAAAAAAAAAATCTTTAAAAAATAAAATTAAATATTTTTTTTTCTTTGTAATACATGTGGGAATTAAAGTTCATAGAGGTTAGATGATTTACCCAAGGTCATGGGCTGGTAAGGGTATAAAACTTTGATCTTGTTAGTTAATTGTTCTTGCCACTACTACACATAGGTGAAGGTCAGTCTCCCTATATTTATATTAATCACTTATATTAACTCTGGTTTCCCATGTAAAAAAGTGTGGAGTGATTTCTTGTTCCTGAACTTGGATACATATATTTATGGATCTCTTTGTAGGGCATTTAGTACAAGGCCACAGATAACTATACACTTACTTTTTCCTCCATTCGTTTAATAAATATTTGGCTTCTAATATGTGCAGGCCTGGTTCTAGGCACTGTGGATATAGTAATAAACAAACTCTCTCATGGAGTTCTAATTGGAGAGATAGTAAAAATTGTACCTATAAATACGTTAGAAGGAGCTAAGTGGTAAGGAGGAAAAATAAACCAGGGGAGAGGCCATGAAATGTCGGGAGGAGGGAAAAGGTTTGCAGTTTTATTTTACTTTATTTCTTTTATTTACTTAAATAATCTCTACAGTGAATGTGGGGCTCGAACCTATGGCCCCAAGATCAAGAGTCACATGCTTTTCCAGCTGAACCAGTTAGGCTCCCCAAGTTTTGCAGTTTTAGATGAGTTACCAAAGAAGATCTCACAAGGGGGAACTTTTGAAAAATCATCTAATGGAAGAAGGTAGCCATGGGTTTGTGGAGTAAGAACACTCTAAACCAAGGAGTAAGCAAGGGTAAAGGACTTGAGAAGTAAATGTCTTATCATGTTCTATTCCATATACAGTAAGGAGGTCAGTATGGCTAGAGTGGAACTAATGAGGGAGAGAGTAGCAGGAGAGAAAATCAGACACCACAGAGGGTCCAGATCATGTACAGACTTGTAGAGTCTAGTAAAGATTTTGGCTTTTAGTTTGAGTGAAATGGGAAAACTCAGTGTTTTGAGCAGAGAAGTGACACAATCTAATTCAGGTTTTAACCAGATCAAATTGGATGCTCTAAGCAGGGAGCTAGGAATAAAAGCTGGAAGATCAGTTAAAACACTCTTTAGGCTAGAGATAATAATGGTGATTTGGGTCAGAGTAGTGGCAGTGGATGTAGTGAGAAGTGTTGAAATTCTAGATATATTTTTGAATATATAACTGATAGGAATTCTTGACCCCTTGGGCATGAAAGAAAGAGAGGGTTAAAAAATGACATCAAACTTTTTGGCCTAATCAACTAGAAGGATAGAGTTGCCTTCAGCAAACATTGGGAAGATAGTGAGGGGGTGTTTGGCAGTTAGGGACTCTTAAGAGCTCTGTTTTGGACCTAGTAAGTTTGAGATGTCTAATGAGATTTCCGTGTGAAAATGTCAAGTTGGCAGTTGAATTTTGCTTTTGAAGTTTAGGGGAAAGGTCCTCCCTAAGAATATTATTTGATAGTCATCTTGTATAGACTGTACTTAAAGATGAGACTTTCAAAAATGATTATGTAGGGGTGCCTGGGTGGCTCAGTGGGTTAAAGCCTCTGTCTTCAACTCAGGTCATGATCCCAAGGGTCCTGGGATCGAGCCCCGCATCGGGCTCCCTGCTTGCAGGGAGCCTGCTTCCTCCTGTCTCTCTCTCTGCCTGCCTCTCTGCCTACTTGTGATCTCTCTCTGTCAAATAAGGAAATAAAATCTTTGAAAAAAATAATTATGTAGATTATGGGAACCATTTCATATATCTGATAATGTGACCCTAAAGATTTGTAACAGTATCAGCAAAATGGAATATATATGAGAGAAATGTCAGAATGCACATAAAAATATTCTGTAAGTGAAATCAAATTATATGTAGATAAAGTTATACCAAGAGGTGCAGTACCAGGGAAAAGTGATCTAATAGTTCCCAGGTTCTTAAATCCAGGTATTTCAGTCTTTATTTTATTTTGAGGAATCTAAACATCCATGAGGTTAGGAAGCTGAGAAGCAGACCTGGAATTGGAACCCAGGTATGTCTAATCCCAAAGCTCATGTTCTTCTTACTCTGCACCACAGAAGTCAAGAGGATGTGTGCTGTTCATTTTCAACCTGTATCTATGAAATGTAGGGAAGTATAAGATTGAGCATTGGACTAGGCTTTACAAGGCCTGAGTTTGTATCTCAGATTTGCCATTTCTAACTGAATGATTTGGGCAAGTCTTTTAATTTCTCTCAGTACTAGTTTTCTTTCTTTCTTTCTTTTTAAAGATTTTATTTATTTATTTGACAGACAGAGATCACAAATAGGCAGAGAAGCAGGCAGAGAGAGGGGGAAGCAGGCTCCTTGCTGAGCCTAGAGCCCGATGCAGGGCTCAATCCCAGGACCCTGAGATCATGATCTGAGCCGAAGGCAGAGGCTCACCCACTGAGCCACCCAGGTGCCCCTCGATACTAGTTTTCTCATCTATGAAAGAGTTGTAATTAAACCCGCCTCACAGAGTTGTTATAGTCAAATGTGAAGGCCTTGGTAAACTCGAAACCACTCTATGCAGGTGTGGAGTTAATAACACTAAGGAGCAATTTGATTTACAATAGCATCAAGAATAAAATATTTTTAAATAAGCTTAACAAAAGAAGTATAAGACTTATACACTGAAAACTATAGAACATTGTTGGAAGAAACTAAAGATCTAAAATCCCATGTTCTTGTGGAGGAGGTAATATCAGTAAGCTGTTAATATTCCACAAATTGATCTACAAATTCAGTGCAATCTCTATCAAAATTTCAGCTGGCTTTTTCACATAAATTGACAGGCTGATTTTAAAATTCATATAAAAATACAGGAGACCTAGAATAGCTAAAACAATCTTAACAAGGAAGAACAAATTTGAAAAAGAACTCATACTTCCTTGTTTGAAACTACAAACTATAAAGCTACCATAATCAATACGTTATTATATTGTCATAAAGAAAGGCATACAGATCTTTCAAAGTGAATTGATAGTCTGGAAATCAGCCCTTGTTATGTGTATGGTTAATTGATTATCAACAAAAGGCCAAGACCATTTGTTGGGGAAAGAATAGTTTTTTTCAAGAAATGATGCTGGGGAAAAAGGATATTCACAACCCAAAGAGAGATGTTGGATCCCTATCTCATAAGCATACAAAAAATTAACTCAAAAATGGATCAAATGATTTTAAATGATAACTCAATTTAAAAGCTGTCAAACATCTGAATATTTTTTTCGAAGAAGATTTACATCTGGCCATTCAGCACATGAAAAAATGCTCAATATCATCAGTCATTTGGGAGACTCAAATAAAAACCACAGTGACATTCCATTTCACACCCACATAGGATATGATCAAAAAGATTATTAGTATTGGCAAGAATATAGAGAAGTTGAAACCCTTTTATAGTGGAGGGTAGTTGGAAGAAAGGCAGGCAGGGGAAAGGGGAAGCCCATTCTAAGAGGAAACTACCCTTGGTTCAGGGTGCTCAGGTGGTAGCATGGCTGAGCAATCTAAGGCAATAGATTAAGGCTTCTGTCTCTTTGGGGATGTGGGTTTAAATGCCACCACTGCCAAAATATTTTAGGGGGTACCTGGGTGGTTCAGTTGGTTAAGCACCTGCCTTCAGCTCAGGTCATGATCTCAGGGTTCTGGGATCAGAGCCCCACACTGGGCTCCCTACTCAGTGGGGAGCCAGCTTCTCCCTCTCCTTTTGTCTCCTCCCCCACCCAGACGCTTATCTGTCAATTAAAAAATAAATAAATAAAAAGAGGAAACTATCCTTAAAAGGAAAAAGACCCCATCCTGTTATTCTAAGCTTTACTGAGTGCCCCAGCTTTAAGTCTTCCTACTGGGAGGACTTATCACATGTATGTGGCAGAAAGGAAGGAAATGGCCTTCGGAGTCCTAAGCCAGGTCCCAGGGCCAGCTCAATGGTTTATGGGATATTAAAGCAAAGAGCTTGATCTGGTGGCCTGTGGCTGGCCAGCATAGCTTAGGGCGTTGTCGGCTGCAGCCCTCTTGATCTCCAAGGCTTCAACTACTCTGGAAGGAGCACTCCACCTTTCCCCACATGAACAACTACCTGATAGGTAGACATGTGCATGAACAAAAACCTGATTGGGTGACAGGTGCATATCTGTTTTAATCAGATTAAAACAATCTGCCAGAAATCTCATAAAAATGCCTGGACTTAGAAACTCTGAGGGCAACCCTCTCAGGTGCCTTCCCTCTTTGGGAGCTTTGTACTACCCATAAAGTTTACTTTGCTGCCCACCACTGTTTATCTGGTCTACCTCTTCATTCTTTGAAGTGATATGACCAAGAACCATGACACTAGAGGAAAAGAAATCCTGAAACAATTATGTTGCTAGTAGGAATGTAAAACTGTAGCTGCTTTGGAAAAAGTTTGACAGTGCATTAAAATGTTAAGTCACCATATATCCCAGAAATTCCATTCCAAGAGAAATGAAAGCCTGCACCCATGGAAAATGTTCACGGAAGCAATGTTGTTGATAATAGCCAAAAAGTGGAAACAATACAAATGTGCATCTGATGATTGAATAAATGAAATGTGATGTATCCATACAATGAAATACAATTTGGCAATAAAAAGGAATAATGTACTGATACAATGCTATAAGTTTCAAGATGAAACTTGAAAACATTACGCCAGAGTGAAATAAATCAATCACAAGACTGTATATTGAATAATTCCACTTATATGAAATGTAAAGGCAAATTTATAGGGGTAGAAAGTTGGTTAGTGGTTGTTTGGGACTGAGAATGAGGGAGAATGGTGTTGGAGAATAGAGATTGACTGCCATGAGTATGGGTTTTGTTTTGAGGTGGTGAAATATTCTTTATTGTGGTGATGGTTGTAAACTCTGAACATATTAAAAACCATTAAATTGTACATTTTACATGGGTGATTTCTATGATAGGGGAATTATATCTCAACAAAACTGTTAACAATATTATTAAGAATGCTATCAGTGGAGTATTGGGTTTTTACTCGGCCAAACTAAATAGCCAGTTAATGACTGATCCTATTTACATCATTCTGAAATGTTGTGTGAACCAGCCAAGACTAATAAAATACCATTTATTTAACTTAAAAGCTAATATAAAATGAAGATCTTTGAGTAATGCCCAAAGTTTCTGATTCTAGATCCAGAGGAACTTTTTTTTTAGTTCTACATCCTATTTCCCAAAGTAGTATTAAGAGGAAAGTATTAGTATTATTTAAAAAGAAAAAAGGGAGTGCCTGGGTGGCTCAGTCAGTTAAGCCTCTGCCTCTGCCTGGGATCGAGCCCCACATTGGGTTCCCTACTTAGTGTGGAGCCTGCTTCTTCCTCTTTCTCTGCTCCTCTCTCCTGCGCACTCTCTCTTCTGCTCTCTCTCAAATAAATAAAATCTTGAAAAAGAAAGCAGTTTTTCTTTTTTAAAGCTGAAATAAGTAGAGTTTTTTAAATAAGGGAGTTTGTTTTGTTTTTTAAAATCACTCTGGTAGTTAGGTCCTAGAAAAGAAGGAAACCAGTATAAATTGAAGGACTCATCTGTGCCTTACACTTGTGCTTATTCAGTACATCCACATCTACCATGTGGTTTAACCTTGTAACAACCGTAAGAGGTCGGCCTTATTACCTCTATTTTACAGATGAAGAAACTGAGTCTGGTAGCTTGTGTGTCATCTAGCTTTTGAGTGATGAATCTGGGATTGAAATTCAGCCTTCTGAATTCCAAGTCCTAAGTGTAATCTGGGATGCTTCATGGAGCACCACCTTCAGCCTTCTCTGATTCTGTTTCTTGTTTGTAGAAATATTATAAAACTTGAGCATGAAGCAGCTTTTTATATGACAGATTAGATCCTCAGATCAAATCCCTCAGGTTATGAACTTGTAATTTTAGATGTTATGTATATAATAGGTTTCTCCTATCTTATCTGGGTATAGTTATGAAAAACTAACAATCTTATTTTTTCTTCTTTCCCTCACTTAGCAATGGTGAACTAGACCCCTGGTCAGGAGGTGGAGTAACCAAGGATATCACAGACACCTTGGTTGCGATCACCATCCCAGATGGGGCCCATCATCTAGATCTCCGAGCCAGAAATGCCTTTGATCCCACGACCGTGATATTAGCCCGCTCCTTGGAAGTTAGACACATGAAGCAGTGGATCAGAAATTTCTATGCCAGTCTGAGAAAGAAGCACTGAACAGTTTTGATCATTTTCACTTCTTTTATGTTAATTCTACCCATGTTCCCATTCACTTTGATTTTCTACGTGTAATTACTTTTCCTTGTTTGTCTTTAGATTTGGTGGGGCGAAGGTTGAGATAGAAAAGAGGGTGATGGTGGTGACAGCAGCCTTCCCACATCCTGGGTCCTCGCCATCTTCACACAACCTCCAGGAAGAATCTCTTTGTGACACTTTCCTACACCATCAGTGGCCCTCATAACTGGAGCAGAGTTCCTGACTGCCTTTCACAAGAGGGAGAGTCGCTTCCTTTGTTTCTCTGCAAACAGGGCTTTCTCTTGGTTTTGAGGTTTAAGTCTCTTTGGTCCTTTTGTCACTCCCCAACCCTCCCCCCTGAAAAAAAGAAAAGCAGAAAATAGATAAAAATGATGTAATTGCAGCTGGTAGGAAGGATGTCTGATGCCAATCCAGGAAATGGAAGCCATTTCTTTTGTACTTGATTTAATGACTTTGAACTGTGCTGTAAATAAAGAATAAGGCTGGACCTTATACCTGTGTGTCGCTTCTGAAGCTCACTCCAGCTGTTGGGAATGCTGTGTACATTGGGCTTGGCTGCTTTTGGAAAGTCCTTTAATTTTCTCTCTTCTATTTGGCAGCTTTTTTCCATTCTGGGATATTTGCCACTGTGGTACTGTCAGTAAGAAATCTGGCCTTTTTCTGCTCCATTTCTCTTTGTTCCTAAGGTCAGTTTTGTGGTAATTTGGTTACATTTTGCCAGTTTAGAGAATGACTTTTGTTTTGCTTTTATTTTTACATTTGAGCGAGCTTTTATATACTGCAGTCACTGATGATATTTCAGTGAGAAGTCTTTAAAAATTGGTGAATCAGCTATTTAGAAGATAGAATGTAGTTATATTCAGCTTTTTTTTTTTTTTTTTTAATTTTATCTCCTGGTGGTCATTACTGCTGTCAGTAAAGTCAGAAGTGTCAGGGTGCTAAGAGGCAGGTGCACGAGAACTTTTCTGTATGGCTTCCAAAAGACAAGCTGACTAATTCATGCAGGCAGCATATTTGACATTAATAAATGGCCGAGCCGTTCTATTTCCAAGGGGTTGGCTTCTTTCAAGCAGTTCTTACACTGAGACCTTTCTTCAGAAGAGCTTTTCTAGGATAACAAATAGGGTTGGATCAAAACCTTTCAGGGACACAGAGAGACTAACAGTTTCTACTCTGTTGAAAGATTTCTTCCCTCTTGTTTCTTTTTTATTTTCTCAGTAATTTTTTTTTCTTCACCCTGCCTTGGGAACATTTTCTGCTTTTCAAAAACTATACCTTGAGCTCATTCATTTCTAAAGCACTTATTTTTTTTAAAGTGCAGATATAGAGTGCATTCTTGAGTGGGAAACTGAAATATTTCAGTTTCCTGGCATCTGGGAGATAGAGAAAAAAATCTTTGTCTGGTTTTGGAAGCCTTCAGTTCTCATTGTAATGTGTTGTCCATCAAAGCATTTAGTCACTATTTTCGTTTCAGTATCAGAGCAAAGTCTGCTGGAGTGAGAATTTAAGGGTCAAAACTACTAGTTTTTATTCTCTATCAACTAAGAAGTTATATAATACAGGGTTTAAATGCTTAATAGAGGAGATGCTTTACTATTTATTTTAGGTACCATTGATTTTGTGATACTTTCCTTGAAATTCTGCGCTTATTTAAAATCTTTAAAATATTTTGCCATTTGATTTAATATTTGTTGTTTGGATGAATTACATTTTTGTGAAGAGACATATTGTCAAAAATTGCTGTATTTTTATGCAAGTATAATTTGGTCTTATGTAATGTTTTTCAATGTATGTTTCATTACAGACAGCAGCCTTAAATTAGCCTAATTATAATAATCTAGAATTTAATTTTAAATTGAAAAAGAACTGGACCATGAAATGAGCCTTATTTAAGGCATTTCCTCATTAATAGATGATGCCTTTGAAAGACAACGAAAGAGAGACCTAAAGAATTGGGGTTATTTCTCTTTTTGTTACTTTAACTACCTGGAGTTAATAGATAGAAGGAAGGAAATAGGAATTTTTCTTAGGGGATCTGTAGGATCAAGAGATTACCCAGAAGAAACAATGTCTAGTCTAGTATATTAGAAGGTGAGGGCACCGCAGCTGTCATCCAGTCCAAACCCATCATTTGTAGATGATGGCATTGCAGCCCAGAGAGACAGGACTTGTCACACTCATTTCTGGTAGAACCAGGCCTTGAATCCAGGTTTTGTTTTGTTGTTTTTTAAATTGGTGTAGTGCAATGTCTATTTGGATAAGCAACAAAACCTCACCAAATCAGCTTATGCAGAAGAGGAAATTTACTGAAACTATGTAGGAATAGCTCCAGGATTTGAATAAAACTAGGAATTGTGAGGGAGGGAGTCCAGAAAGCCATGAAAGGTCAAGACTACTAATTTCTGTTTCATCTCACGTTCAACAGAGGTCATGAGCCTGCAGGTGAGATTTGTTCCTCAGATTTTTATAATTTGGCCAGCAATGTAAAAATGTGTATGAGCTTCAGAGTTACATAAAGGGCTTGTTAAAACACTGCTAAGCCTCATCCCAGAGTTTGTAATAAGTTGTGGGGCTGACCCTGGGAAGTTGCTTTTCTTACAAGTTCCTAGGTGATACTGGGGGATCTTCTTTTAAGAACCACCAGTGGAAAGAATTCTGAATTTGAGTATCTCAAGACAGGAAATGGCCCTGTCAATTTACCTCATTCCTGTTATCCTGCCTGGTTCCATCTGAATGTGGGATCTTTGCCTAAAGTGTCTCTTCCCGTGGTTGCTTCATTCTTAATCTGCAGACCAGCTTTTTCTCTGCCGGTACAGGCCCATGATGACTTCCCAACATGGTGTCCTTGGGCCCCTGGGGCTGCACCACCTTTCAAGCCCACAACTCTCAAGTGTTGAGGGAGGGATGAGGTTATAAAACCATGAGATACACTGAGATACACTGTTGGAGAGGAAGCAGTTCAGGCATATATATCTCACAGTGTTTTCCAGAACATAAGTAGCCAACAAAATGCTAATACTTAAGTAGTAGAAAGATCCACAGTTTAGTTTGGAAAGTGATGGGTTAAGCGAAGCTAAATACTCACTGTTTTTTGTTTTTAATCTATAAATATGCATTGTGACTCTAAAATAATAATGGAAAATGCAGCTTTTCCTGTTCTTACAGAGCACCTACAAGGCATAAGGCGTTCTGGGACTCGGAGAAAACAATGGTGAAAAAGCAAACACATCTGTTCTAATAAGGTTTATATTCTAGTGGTAGAAAGACATGAATGTCAAGTTACACAATGAGTTGGTATAAGTGCCCTGAAGAGTAGGGGTTATTAGCAGGAAATCAGAACTAGTCTACAGGAAGAAGAGAATGCTGTTTAGAGATGTGGTGTTTTAGCTGTGATCTAAGCGTGAATGGAAGCTACATAGGAAGGAGTGGAGGAAGTGGCATGTGTGAAAGCCTGGAGTGTAGCATATTCCAGAAACTGAAAGAAGGCCACTGTCTAGGATAGCACACACAGGGAAAGTGCCATAAGTGCCATAAGATGAATCTGCATATTTGAGCAGGGAGAAAGCTTATTCAAGTAGACCATGATTAGGAGTCACAAGGAATGAGAAATCAGTGATGGTCCTAGGAGGGGAGTGACATAAACACATTTTCATTTAAAAAGGTCATGTTGGAATATGCATTGAAGGGGGCAAGCCTGTGATGTAGAGACCACATCATTTTTGCATTTGTCCAGCTTAGAGAAGAGGGTAGCTTTGACTAGGGTGGTAGTGATGGCAATGAGAAGTAGATGAATTTGGGAGAGATTTAGTAAGAAATATCAATAGGATTTGATGATGTGTTCTCTGAGATCTAAGGATGATTTTTGGGTTATGCATTTGGATAGATGTGGTGTTCTACACTAGCAGAAAGCACCAGAGGGTAAATGGTGAACAGGTTTGGCAGGAAGACTATGGGTTCAGTTCAGTTTTGTCAGGCTGAGTTTTATGCAATTTGAAATAATCACATAGAGCTAGCTGTCAAGGAGGACTGTTGGATGTAAAGATCTGGAATCCAGTCTGGGCTAGAAAGCCTTGGTGAATAGATGGCAATCAAAGCATGAGATGTTAGTTCAAGGAGCTAGTGTAAGGAAATGTCAGGAGCCACTGCTGTGTTGTACCTACCATGATGCATTAATTCTCCTACAGCCTTAGTACATATGGCTCCACTTAGCCAACCAACATGGTTGCTGTGGTATAACCATGGCTTAGATTGGGATCTACCTCTGCACTCATTTTCTGTTCTTATTTGCTAGCTGTTAACTTGCCTTAGGCCCTGCCAGTCATTCCAAATTTCCTCTGAAATTCCTTTCCTGGCATTACCCTCCAGTATGTTTTCACTGACAAACTAGTATGCAAAAGCTCAGGTCAACTCGATTATTTCTACTGTGAAGTCTTTCTCAGTTTTCCTAAAGGGAATAAATGATTTCCTTATTTATGTTCTCAAAGCACCAGGTTCATACCTCGTATGTCAGTGACAGTGTATACTCCACCAAGGTAAGGATTGCCTGTTTTATTAATCTCTGCATCTCTAGTACCTTAAAGGGTGCCGAACTACCTCTAATCTAGTACACATATCCCAAATTGTGATATTTTGCTAAATGTTCTCACCCTCTTTTTTAAGAAGACCAAGTTCTTTGACAGAGGAACTATGTCTTAACTCTTTCTAGTAATCGGTATCTAGGATGGGGTCTGGCTGCCAGATATCAGTAGGCTCTCTGTAAATTTACATAAGTAGATACTTTTCAGGATGGAAAGGCCAAGCTTTCCATTGGTATCTGTAGCTAAGCACCTTTCACAGCTCTGATGTGTCCATGTGACCTCCTGTCCCAGGCTTTCCTAGATTTTGCAAAGAGGATGTCTTAGTACTCAATACTTCTAGAACTCAGACTTCCTGATTTGCCCACTCTTCAACTGGGTGTGTTCCTGGCTCTCTTTCCTGCTATGTCAGCCTGTCTCTCTTTGTCAAGGGGGCTGAATGCAACTCTGTCTTGAGGTTAGGTAGGAACCTGACCCTTAGAAACAGACATGCAAGTGGATAGATATCTCTGAAGCTGTTTTTCAGTGCAAAGAGTCAAAGAAGGGTCTGATTCCAATAGATTTTGATTACCTACCAAGGGTGATGGGAGGATAGATGCTTCCAGTAGTAGTGTGTGAACTCAGTCTTGGATCATTCAGTTCTACGTGTGTGTTTAACATGGCTGACATCTTTGATAAGCTCAGGCCTGGAGTACAGAAGTTACCTTCCCAAAGTCATAGAGCTAACATGTTTATTTAACAGTAATTGTAAAATTTTTGTTACATCTGGTTCTAAAGGTGTTCTAAAGATATACATTAAACAGCAAGAGTGGGACAGAAGAGATTTAAAAGGGATAGAGATACAAAATGGATCTAGGAATGCAAGTCAGAAAGCAACATTTATCAAACAGGTTTCACAATGCTAATAAGGCTGAATGTTAGT
Organism: Mustela nivalis; assembly: GCF_964662115.1. NCBI lineage: Eukaryota > Metazoa > Chordata > Mammalia > Carnivora > Mustelidae > Mustela > Mustela nivalis. Next base: position 54,833,634 of record NC_139028.1, read on the forward strand.
GGGTATTTCATCAAGAAGGTATATATGATGAAAATGTTTGAACATGGTCGAAATAAATTTAAACAGATTATCTTTACTACAGAATCTCTCAAACTTTGATACACCAGGTGCACTGTGAAGAATGCAACATTTTCCAAACTTACATGACCCAGAACCCCTTTTTTAGCAACATTTGAAGAACTAGTACTTTGCCAAACACTCATTGAGAAATACTGCCATGGAATCCTACATGTTTTTTAAAACAGGGGCCAAGAAAATTTGGCTAACTTTTCTAGCAGCCATCTGCAAAGAAAAACGACAAAATCAGTTAAACAGTTCACACTGTGCATAAAATAAATCAGACCAATCAGCTTGGAGGAGCCCAGGCAGGAATTTCCTGATGGAGCCTCAGGGAGGGGAAAAATGTGATGAGATCTTCATCTTCTTCGTACATATTGCTAAATCTCTTGGTATTCAGCCTTACACAATCCTTTAATGTAGAGGAAAGTCTTTTTGTGTGTATGGTTTTTTTAAAGATTTGATTTATTTGGCAGAGAGAGTACAAGCATGGGGAGCTGCAGGCAGAGGGAAAGGGAAAAGCAGGCCCCCAGCTGAGCCAGGAGCCCTACCTGGGGCTCAATCCTAAAATCCTGGGATCATGACCTGAGCTCAAGACAGATGCTTAACCAACTGAGCCACCCAGGTGCCACTAGAGGAAAGTCTTAACACCGTAATACAATTAATCTATAATGAGCTAATGAAATACACTACTGGAATATATGTTTTTTGCTGATTTGGCTTAATCTAGAAATAGATTTTATAACATTTGGAGGAATACTCTCAGCCAAAATTTTGCCAGATAGATACTTCTTGGCCAGTTTCTAATGCTGTAGTAGACAGTTGAAGAGGGAGAAGGAATGATGTTTAATAACACAAATGAAGTGTTTGAAAAAAAAGCTCAGACACCTGAATATACTGTTAACTTACTCTGGGACCAAGGGTAGCTCACCAATCATGTGGAGGCAGAGCCCAGACAAGGAATCAGGTGCTGCTTCCCCTGCAGATGTTTGCATCTGTTATCAAACTTCCTCTGTAGCTGTGGGGGATGATTTTAATTTGTATTTTTCTTTGTTTTGTAGCTCCTGAAATCTAGAGATAAATAGGCAAAGATTTACAGAAAACTATCGGGTCAGTAACATCAGGATAATTAAACTCTAAATGAAACTTTTTGCTCAGCTGCTATGTAAAGTGCTATGACACTGAGGGTGTACAATAAGTGCCTGAATATGTACAATACAGTGAAGTAGCCAGATGATTTAATAAATAAAAGACTTCCTTCTCTCATCAACAAAGGCTATCTGTCAGATTCCTGTTTCAGAACTCTCCCTTGCAGGGCACCTAAACAGCTTAGTTCATGAAGTGTCTGACTCTTGATTTTGGCTCAGGTCACTATCTCAAGAGTTGTGAGAGTGAACCCCGTGTCTAACTCCATGCTCAGTGGGAAGTCTCCTCGAGATCTCTCACTCTGTCCTTCCCCCAACATGCATGCACCCACACTCTCAAATAAACAAATCAATTTTTTTCTTTTTTTTTTAAAGAGGGCACCTGGGTGGCTCAGGGGGTTAAGCATCTGCCTTCAGCTCGGTCATAATCCCAGGGTCCTGGGATTGAGCTCCATATCAGGCTCACTGCTGGGCGGGTGTTTGTTTTTCCCTCTCCCCTACTGTGCTTTCTCGCTCTTTCAAATTAATAAAGTCTTAAAAAAAAAATTCCCTGGTAGTTGACAGAAGACATTTTATATGTTACCATGATGTCAGTTCATTTGGTCAAATTTTCTACTCTTTCAGAGTAGAAGATACGATATAAATCAGTAAAATAAACCATGTGCTTTATCTTTCAGAACTTACAGTCAGAGTTTCACCATCTCTTTTGTCTCTTTTTCTGATGCCACAAAAACCCTTACCGGCAGGAATTTAGTCTTTAGGTATAAGCAAGTGGTTTTCGACTGGTATCAATTTTTGCGCCCCCCAGGGGACATTTGGTAATGTCTGGTGTATTATTGGTTGTCACAACTTGGGGGTAGGCTGGTATCTAGTGAGTAGACATCCTATAATGCAGAGGACAGCCTCCCACACCAAATAGTTACCTGATTCAAAATGGCAATAATGTTGATGTCGAGAAAGTCTAAACTTTAATCTTCTCTATTGGAACTTAAGGCCCTTTCCTCAACTTAAGGCCCTGCAAACATCGTTAATTCAATTTACCCGTTAGTCTTACATTGTAAATAATACAATACCACAATGTTTAGTATAGACATGCTCCTGTCTAAAATTTAATAATCTTTATTGTAGAGACTGATTCTTTTTTTTTTAATTTTTTATAAACATATTTTTATCTCCAGGGGTACAGGTCTGTGAATCACCAGGTTTACACACTTCACAGCACTCACCTTAGCACATACCCTCCCCAATGTCCATAACCCCACCCCCTCTCCCAAGCCCCTCTCCCCAGCAACCCTCAATTTGTTTTGAGTCACTTATGGTTTGTAGAGACTGATTCTTAAGTTACTCCTTGAATTTAGCTTTCCTAAATTCTAATAATTTAGATTATTAGAATAATCTAATTCTTTCGATTATTTGTTCATTTATCATTTGTTCGTTGAAACATTTATTGAATGGCAACTCTATGCATTATAGTGTTAGACAGTAAGAATTCAAAGGCAAAGCCAGGTTGTTTTCAAGAAGCCTAGTGTTGATGGGGAGAGGTGGTCACAATGTCAGAGGATGCAGCTAAGAATTTGTGTCGCATTTAGGACGCTGTGGAAGCATGAAAGCACATGTGATGAATTCACCCTGCAGGTTTGAGGAAGGCTTTAAAGGAAAAGTAGCATTTGTATGGAGACTGAGGGATGAGCATTTGCAGGGTGGATGGAACTTTGTGAGAAAGGCAACAAAAGCATTATTAAAAAAAAAAAAAATTTCAGTACACATTATCTACCAAGCATTAGGCACCAACCGTGTTACTATGAAAAGGGGGGATGGGGTGGGGAAAGACATAGTTTCTATTGTTAGGGGGTTCATAAAACGAAAACCAAGGGAAATCTCCCCTGTAATGCTGGTATCATAGTTTATAAATCGGAGAACTCTGCTGCCTGTCTTTTCTCATTTGAGCCCCTCAACATTCCTGGGCCTCTGGGAGGCAAGACAGATATTACCTCTATTTTATAAAGGAGGATCATGAAGCCAAGAGAAAGGACGTGACTTTTCCACCCCCGACCATGGCCCCAGATCTAGTAAGCAGCCGTTGTCTGATCCCAAATCTTGCACTTTTCTACTTTTCCTTGGTTCCAAATGCAATTTCCTGTGTAGAGAGGCAAGAACACTCCTTTCTATCCTCTCCTTGCCCTACTGTCTTCATCTGTCTTACCATTTTTTCTACTGGCCTCAATGCTGAGGGAGTTTTCTTATCTTCCCAGCTCTACTGCCAAGGGAAGGGAGGATTGAGAATTGCCACTGTCTATTTGAAAAATCATCTCTTCCTCTATTTCCCGAATTTTTTGAAGAATAAGGAAAACTGAGTTGTGGAAGAGAAAATCCTTTTTTTTTTTTTTTTTTTTTTGTCTTGGTGTTTGAAAATGTATGCAACCTCTCTGGGTGGTTTAAGCGGTTTAGGTACTTTCTATAAAAGGGAGCTTTTAATGACAAAACTAATGTGATTATCTGAGTGAGTGTGAGAGGCGTATTCAAGGCTTAAAGAAAATCTGTTAGAATAGCTGAATGTATCTGCTTAATCCCTTCTCTAATGTGGCTGAACAATGCTCTGGGAAGCCATTGGTCCGTTCTTTCTTCTAGTAAATGCCTGTCTCCAGAGGTAGGGACTGTTTGCCACTTTTGATACCCTTACGCTTCACCTTCTCAGCTGCACAAAAGCACAGGAAAAGTCTAGAGGAACCCAAAGGACTAGCAGAAAGCAAGTGTTTTCCTCTGAATGCTGAGGGCAAAACGTACAACATATCCCTACTTTCTCCACAGTGTGCTGAAAACCTGAGGCTGTGGTCATCAACAGGAATGGTACCTCTGAGAAGGGCCCAGGTCTGGGTGCCTGCTTTCATTGAGTGCTGGGTGAAGGGTCACTTGTGGAAGCTTAACATCTTACACCTGAGTTAAAGAGTGGATTAGCTGCTCCTTTTTGGGGCCAGCGTGGGAGTGGGGAGATTGGAAGGGAAACACAAGAGGAGAAAAGTAATACAGGTTTAGATTCTGCAAATTGCTCTACTGACTTTGGGCCAAAATTAGATCCCTTTGAGACTGTTTCTCTAATTTGAGAACTTGGGATAATAATGCCTGCCACTTAAAGTCACTGTGAAAACCATACTAAAAATGTGAACATAAATATGAAAGTGCCACAGTCAATCTAGAATATTGTCAAATAACATTGTACACTTTTATTTATATTTTATCTTACTTTATTTAAAGTATTATTTTTAATTGTTCTTTTAAGACTTCTCTTCTAAATGTGTAATTCATTTTAACTCAACAAAATACTTGTTGACTACTTATTATATGCTGGGCCTTATACCTAATTCTGAGAATACATATATGAATTGGTGTCTAACCCTTAAGGAAGTCATAGTCTTGTAGGAGAGGCAAGCATGTAAAATTTAGCTTGATAAATGTGCATCATAATTGATTATTTCTAACTTGGGGTTAATAATAATAGCTAACTCTATACAATGCCTTTTATTTGGCAGGAGCTTAGCTAAGTGCTTAAGTTACTTCATTCAATCCTTAAAGCCATATGAGGTAGGAACTGTCATGCCCATTTCACAGATGAGGAGGCTGAGGCTTGGTCAGATCAGCGAAATCACTTTTCCACTGTGATAAATGGTGAGCCAAATTAGAGTCCCAGATCTGTCTGACCTGATAGTCTAAAGCCTTACTCATTATGCTGGGCTATGTCTCAAATCAAGAAAGACTTCCCAGAGGAGTTAACCATAGCCGGGTTTCAAAACAGACCTAGAAATTTTCCAGGTATATGGAGGAGAAAGGGCATTCCAAGGAGATGGAATAGCATAGGTGAAAGTACATCAGCTAGAAAAGCATTTGCGCAGTTTGAACCAGAACTGGAAGCGGTGTGTGATTAGCAGTGGAGTGGGGCAGGTTGGCAGAGCTCAGATTATGATCTCTCTGTACCTTTGTGAAAAAAGTAGGCAAATTATTTATTTTAATTAATTTCTTGATTTATAGTATGTTTATCAAAAGGGTTTTGCAGCATAGTGGGAACTCTCGCCATCTTTGTGGTGCAGAATACAAGATACACTTCAAATTTTAGAATGAGAAACTTTCAGAATAGATGGTACATAAGAGATCATGAACTCGTTCAGTGTAAGAAGAAATCAACGCTGACTGCAAGCAAATGTCTTCATCCAGGTTAAAAAGCAGTTTAGTCAGCTGACCCAGGAATATCTGTGTTCTTTAGATGAATTATGAAATGAAAGTAAACATTTAATGAGAGTTACCCAAAAAATTACAGAATTATTTTTCGGTGCATTTATAGAAATTGGCAAATTGACGGGATACCTGGGTGGCTCACCGGGTTAAGTGGCTGCCTTCAGCTCAGGTCGTGATCCTAAGGTCCTGGGATCAGAGTCCTGCTTTGGGCTCCTTGCTCAGTAGGGACCCTGCTTATCACTCTGCCTGCTCCCTGTTTTTCCCTCTGCCTGCAATTTCCCCTGCTTTTGCTCATTCTCTCTCTGGTAAAGGAAGAAAGAAAGGAAGGACAGACGGACGGAAGGAAGAAAGGAAGAGGGAGAAAGAAAGAAGAAATAGATAAGTTGAAAAGAGGGAGAGATGTGTAGTAGATAATTCTGGGGAATGGGTATAATAAAGTCCTTGGTAAAGCTATAGTTTCCCTACTGGGAAACTTACTAACAGCCATTTGGGGAATGGTGTTGGATATGTGAGTGAGTATCTTTCTTGGCTGAACTGAAGCTGGGAATGAGGTTTGTCTAGAGGAAAGAGGGGATACCTTCCTATGTCTATTTATTAATTTTCTTTGATTACTTTAAATGGGAGACTTGCAGAGATGTTGTTCGGTTCTTGTTCTTTACTGAGCTCATAATCTGGAAGACAGGAGAAGCAAGAAAACAGGTCTTGCAACCAACTGGAGTTCTATAATAAGGGAAAACCCTTAGGACCACTATGGAAGTCCCAAAGGGGCACCAGTTACCAGACAATGTTACAGATGGGTGAGGAAAAAGCTTTCTGGGTGGAGGGAGTGACACTTAAGACCTGAGAACTGAGTAAGAGTGTAGTTAAGGCGGGGGGGGGGGGGTGTGGCAGAGTGCTCTAGATAAAGGGAACAAGTAGTCCAAGGAGAGAGACTATGGCATTGGGGAACATTAGTGTGAATGTGCTATTCCCATTTGGTATAGGTGACATGTAGTATGTAAGGTGGGAGTGATATGAGAAAGAGTGACATTCTCTTTCCTTTCCCCAGTAAACAAGATTACATAGACAGGTAGGTAGTTTACTGGAATGTGTCACAACTCTGACAACAAAGATTGAAAAACATTTGGAAGTGCCACAGAAAGCAGGTGCTGATGTGCTGGGTGCACACTAAAAGATTGCACAAACAAAACCTCCAATGTCCCCCCCCCCGCCCCGCCCAATGTCACTGCACTGACCTGAGAACTAGTCTCCTCAAAGGGGCTACTTCTTACCTCTAAGATGGAAAACAAAAGGCATGAAATCAATGCTCTGAATGTAAACTAGACAAATAAATGCCAGGGCAGCAGGAGGGGAGAGCAATAAAGTGAACAGGCCTGAGTGATGGCAGTAACCTGCTGAATTCCCAGGTCACAGAGTAATTTACTGACTGGTCCTAGGCCACTAGATAATTACCCAGACAGCCCCGATTCTGGTGCGAAGACTCCTGCTGCTCGGGTTATTAATACCAGCAGCAACCAGCGGGTGTTGGTGGGAGCAGAGAGGAGCCAACAGAGCCCCCAGGCTGCTGAGTGAACGTAGAATCACCTGCCAGGGCCCTCTGAGCCAGACCTCCCCAGAAATGCTGGCCAGCTCCAGCATTTAGCTCTTAGCCCAGCTGCTGCATGGTCCCCAGGGAGAGGCTCCCCAAGGATGGATGAGGGCTTGGGCAAAGGAAGAGGACAACCAAGTCCTGAAGTTTGACCAGCTTGTGGCAAAGAAAAATCTGCTCTGTTTCCTCTTGGAGCTGACTGAAAAGTGATTTTGAGGACTCCCCTGAATAATTTAAATTAATATCCGTGGAGTAATGTCAAGTACTCCTCTTTGACATGGCATGGGAATTAGACTTCACCGTGCTCTAGTGGGGCCAGGAAAAATGATGGTGTCTGTCTTAGGGTTAAATCATTTGGGAGCTTGACCTCAGGTAATCCTGAAGGGATTTCTAGGGGCAGGTGGTGTGGACAGGTGAGGCTCTCTTATCCCATATTCCTCTTTAAATTATGGTAACATATGTAGTGCCCAGCACTTTGTAGATGTTTTCAAACAATGTGAGTACACTTCATTCTTCCTCCTTTAACATTACCTGGTGAATGGCCACAGGAATTATCTTTCATCTTTTCCCTTTAGGACAGTGGTTTTCATTAAGGGGTAGTTTTGCTTCCCAGAGAACCTTACCAATTTCTGGAGAGACATTTTTGGTTTATAACTGAATTCTACTGGTATTTACTAGCTAGAGGCGAGCGATGTTGTTAAACATCCTACAATGCACTGGACAGCCTCCCACAACAAATATTTGACCCATTCAACTATCAATAAGTGCCAAGGTTGACAAAACCTGCTTTAGGAGATTCTACACACTACACCCAGGGTAATCCTTTTAAACACAAATCTTAAGTTGCTTTCTTGCTTCAAAAGTCCCAGATGGTTTAGCCATCATAAATGCATTCCTAATTATTTACTCAGTATGTACAGAGTTCTGTTCTGTGGTAGACACTGTGTGAGATTACAGAGATACATCTGCATAGGCCCTGCCCTTGAATTCATGATTACAAAACACTAACTTTGTGTCATCCCCAGCATTTAGTACCTAATCAACTGAAGATAGAGACAAGATGTAGGCAAATAGAAAATGAAACTTGGGTACCTACTTGGCTTAGTTGGTTAAGCAGCTGCCTTTGGCTCAGGTCATGATCCTGGAGTCCCAGGATTGAGTCCCATGTTGGGCTCCCTGCTCAGTGGGGAGTCTGCTCTGACCCACCCCCCTCTCGTGTTCTCTCTCTCTCTCTCATTCTTTCTCAAATAAATAAATAAAATCTTGAAACAAAAAAGAAAGAAAATGGGAACATGGTTTTGGGACATGAGGAGTAATACTGCTTGTGAGACATCTCGGCCAACTGGGCAAAAAGGACAAGAAATACTACTCTAGATGGAGCAGAATGTTCTATAACCAGAGGGCTGAGGGTAGGGTATTTTTTCTTGTTTCAGTAAATAGAACTTCCACTTTCTTAGGTCCCAACCTGAAACCCATGCTTTCTTCTTGACCCTTCCCTTTTCTTCAAGCTATTAAGTCTTTCTCATGTATTTCATGAAGGAATTATGCCTCACTGCTTAAAGTATCCATTTTGTGTAATAAATTAACTTTTCTCCATTACATCTATACATGGTCCTAGCTATGCACTGTATTTAGGAGAATTTTTAAAAAGTAGTTTTAAATACTTTCTGTAAGATTTAATTTAATCAGGGGATTCTCCTTGAGACAGGTTGCCAAGTATCGTGTTTTTATGGTTTGTGTTTTAATTGAATATTAAGATATCATGATCTTTAAATATTTTTCCCTTGGAGAAATGTCTGTTTGGGGTTATTTTCTTTGTTTGTTTGGTCCTTCGTTAATCAGGTTATTTGGTTTTTTGCTATTGATTTGTAAAAGTTACTTAAAATTTTAAATGTTACCCCTTATCAGATGTATGTCTTGTAGATATTTTCTCCTGTCCATAGGCTGCCTTTTCATTTTGTTGATTGTTTCTTTTGCTGTGCAGAAACTTCTTGCTTGTTTGTTTCTTTGATGTAGTCCCATCTGTTGATTTTTGCTTTTATTGCTTGCGCTTTTGGTGTCATAACAAAAAAAAATCATTGCCAAGGCCAATCCCAAGAAACTTTTCTCCTGTATTTTCTTCAAGGAATTTTATAGTTTCGGGTCTAGTGGTGATGAACTCTTTTAGCTTTTGCTCTTCTGGAAAACTCTTTTTGTGTTCTTCAATTCTGAAGGACTACCTAGCTGTAGGTATGCCAAGACCTGGCAGTATCCCAAAGGGTAAGATCAAGTTCAGCAACCAGATGAAGGCTAATTAGAAGCTGGACCCTCAGGCAGCTACTGGGCAAGTATGCATTTAACCCCTTCCAGGTTTTTGCTTGCTTCCTTAGTACTTGGCCCAGTGTATAGCCACAGGGGTGTACTCCTGCACTTGTTAAGAACTGTGTCTTTGTTTGCTTCAGTCCTGTGAGACTAGTGAATGCAAGGCCTGTTGGCTATCAAAGGCAGATGATATGGGAACACATCTCTTAGGTGGTGGCTGCAAAACTGGGCACAGGCATGAGTATACCCCATTCCAGGTTGATACTGGTGACTTGGAGCAGGCTAGAGAGAGAAAGTGGGGATGGTGTCCACTGTGGTAAATTAGAAGCCTGCCCTTAAGCAGCAGCTTTCAAAAGTATACTGATGGACTCCTTTCGGAGAAAGACTAGAAAATAGGCATTTTTGCCACTCCTTCTGCACTGATCCCTGGAGGCAAAGCTGTAGTGAGAAACTGTGCACCCATTAAGAACTGCTTCTTTGTTTACTTTAGTTCTGTGGGACTTGTGAATGCCATCCCTGCTGGCTTTCAGAGCTAGGTGTTTTGGAGACCCATCACTCAGGAGTCTTAAAAGTTAGAGCACTAAAAATGGGATTCAAACTCTGTGCACTTTAGGGAGAAGCCAGGACTTGGAATTTCCTTCCCAGTAGCATGGCACTGCCCGGGAGGTGGAGTCTACAATGAGAGTGTGTCTCAGCCCTTCTTACCTGTTTCAATGTGGGCATTTTTTTCGTCTGCCTGATGGGTAAGAGTTGCTCAGCTAGTTTCTGCATTTCTTTCAGAAGAAATTGCTCTGACTAGCTGTATATTCAGTGTGTCTGTGCGAGGAGGGGAGCTCAAAAGCCCCTCTGTTGCTATCTTGGTCAATCTCCTGAATGTCCTAAAGGTTTAAAAAAAAAATGGTGGGTGATGTGAGGGGAAACGTATATATGTATTTTGACTGGAAGGTGAAGTGGTGTGTGTGTGTGTGTGTTAGGGGAAGGGGAAGAGGAAGGTGGTGGGTATGTATAAAAGATTTCCTTTTTATTCAGAGAGTTGTTGTGATCATAATAATGGTTTTACCATACTATGGAAACTGTTAAGTGCTATTGAAACATAGTCACTGTTAGTGCTCGGAACAATATAATCCAGGCTCTTGGAGGTGGCATCACTTTGAGCCAAGCACTAGGATTTTCTCCTCTAACCCCTTCAAGCTTTGTTTCCTCTGTACTACCTTCACAGGGCTTTTCTTGGCTTAGAAGTAGATGGGGCATACAGAAATTATACCTCTTACCTGAGGACTAGTTACTGTTTATCTTGAGAACATGTATGAAATGGATTGCATCTGCTTGGCTCTTGGGTTGCTGGGCTGCCATAATAAAATACTCCAGACTGGGTGCTTTAAAGAACAGAAATTGATTTTCTTACATTTCTAGAGGCTGAAGGTGTTAGCAGGTTTGTTTTACTCAGAGGCATCTCCTTGGCTTGCACATGGCTGCCTTCTCACTGTGTCCTACATGACTTTTCCACTGTGTGCACATCCCTGCTGGCTTTTTATGTGTCCAAATTTCCTCTTCTTGGAAGGCTACTAGTCAGATTGGATTAGGGTGTTCCCTTTAAGTACTTTTTTTTTTTTTTTTTTTAAAGATTTTATTTATTTATTTGACAGAGATGACAAGCAGGCAGAGAGGCAGGCAGAGAGAGAGGAGGAAGCAGGCTCCCTGCTGAGCAGAGAGCCCGATGCGGGGCTCGATCCCAGGACCCTGGGATCATGACCTGAGCCGAAGGCAGCGGCTTAACCCACTGAGCCACCCAGGCGCCCCTCCCTTTAAGTACTTTTACTTTTTATTTTATTTTATTATTATTTTTAAGTAGGCTCCTTGCCCAACATGGGACTTGAACTCATGACCCTGAGATTGAGAGTCACATACCCTACTGACTGAGCCACAGGTGTCCTTTAACTTCCTCTTTAAAGGCTCTATCTCCAAATGCAGTCATATTCTGAGGTCACTCGGGTTATGACTTCAACATATGAATTTTTAAGGGAAAAAATTCAGCTCATAGAAAACTATATGAAAGAGTAAGATTTCTTTCTGTCTTTGTAATCTCTTTGTGGATTGATGGCGCCTGATATGCATCATATTCTGGTTCAATGCTTTTTCAATAATAAAATTGTTTTCTTTCTCTTCAACCTTTGTAGAGAAGTTTTCTGGTTTGGGAAGAGAGTTTGTTTTTAATTATATTCCCCAACAGTAAAAAAAGTACTGAGGTGGGAACCATGGTCAAAGTTTGAGGTCTGGCTCCCATGGAAAGAGCTGTATGAGTCACTTCCTGTTTGAGGCCTTGGTTTCCCAATCTTGATGGGCAAGTGGAGGGTGGTTTTTGGTTGGGATTCAAGTGGTTTCTTCAAATTCTATTTCCTATGGAAATAAAAGCTCTCAATTCTTTTTCTGATGAAATGCATTGATGATAGTGGTTTGGGAAGAGTGGGGGTGGGAGAAAAGCCCAGAGCAAAAACAGCCTATAGGAGCACAATCTCTGAAAGACAGCTCTTCCAATTGCCTCCACACCCCTATTGAAATATCTGGGTAAATGAAGTTTTTCTCATTAGCATTCTTCAAGGGGCTCTAAGACTCGTGCAGATTACCCTGGGTCTAAGACTCACTAGCTGTCAGATGGACATAAGTTGATCTCCTCTAAACCAGTTTCCTATTTTCTATCCCTTTTTGACAGAGCACAGAGGGGCAGCACTTTTTTTGTGGGCGGGGTGGTGGTGGTGGTGGTTCTGATGCCTTATTCTTACTCTTTCGGTCTCCCTACTGGGTCAAGTATTCATTTGTGCCCTCCTTCATCCAATGCCATGCAGTACATGGAGGACATATGATGAAAAAGAGAGGTACAATGCCAAGAAGCTGTATTGCATAGCAGTTACCTAACCTTGGGTTCTGGAGCCAGAATGGTTGTGTTCAAATACAAACTGCTACTTTGTGGTTGTGTCACATTGGGCAAACTATTAAGCCTCTCTGAGCTTCTGTTCCTCATTTAAGAAAAGTGGGATGCTAGATAGAACTTACCTTACGGTTTATTATGAGGACCAAAAGAGTTCATTTATGTTACACACTTAGAACAGTGCCTGACACATAATACGTGTATAAAAGATATCTAACTCACTAAGATGAACCTCAACAATCAGGTTAAACAATTTATAAATAAGGAACAATCCATTTTGGGGGAGGTGGTTATTCTATACACTATAAAGTACTAGAATATTTATATAAATATATACCAGGATATTTAGTAATGACTTTTCTTAGTAATACTGAAATGGTAAAAAAGAAAGAACAGCTCTATCTATAATGTGCAACTCAGCCTTGTTTCTTGTGAGATTAAGTTGGAACATCACCATCTTCCTGCGACCAAGCCCACCTCAGTCATCTTTGACTTCTTCCACTGCCCTCAACCCATGTCCAATCCATTGAAAAGTTCAATCGCTTCTGTCATCTGCCTATCCCATCTCTTACAGAATCTCTACTCATACAGCCCATAGTAACCGCCTGATGTCCTTTCACTGATCCTCCCCCTCAGATGGTCTCCCAGCTTCCTTTACTTGGTGAATTGTTACTTGATTTTCAACACTCAGATTGAATTTGGTTCTTTGTTAAATCTGTGCTGAAACTTTCCCTTGAGGGTTACTATCCTGTGTACACTCTACTTCATACTTACCTTTTGTGCACACCTTTTGTAGCCTTTATAATATCACCAAGTGCAATGGACTGAATGTTTGTATTCCCCCACCCACAATTCATGAAATCCTAACCCCCAGTGTGATGCTGTTAGGAAGGTGGAGCCTTTGGTCATGAGAGTGAAGATCCTGTGAACAGGAGCACAGCAAGAAGGTGGTGGCCTGCAACCCAGAAGAGGGCTCTCACCAGAATCTAACGGTGCTAACACCCTGACTTTGGACTTCCAGTCTGCAGAGCTGTGAGAAATAAATTTCTATTGTTTGTAAGTTGCCAGTCTATGCTAATTTGTTACAGCAGCCACAGCTGACTAAGACACAATAGGACTACTTGTTTTTCATATTTGTTGTTTTCCCTAGACTGAAGGGATCCAGACAGGGACTAACTGCCTTTCCCCCCTTTTTTTTTTTAAATATTTTATTTATTCATTTGATAGAGAGAGATCACAAGTAGGCAGAGAGGCAGGCAGAGAGAGAGGAAGGGAAGCAGGCCCCCTGCTAAGCAGAGAGGCCCGACGTGGGACTCGATCCCAGGACCCCGAGATCATGACCCAAGCCGAAGGCAGTGGCTTAACCCACTGAGCCACCCAGGCGCCCTGCCTTTCCCCTTTCTTAACTATCATTTATTGATTAACTTCTATGTACCAAACACATACTATATAGGAGTTTTACCTATGTTTTCTCATTTCATCGCTCCCTCACCAACTTCTAGAAATAGATATTAGGAAATCCATGTTAGAGGTGAGTTTCCAAGAGCAGAGAATTTAAATGACTTGCTAAGCTGTAATTTGAATGTTTCCTCTCTACATTCTGTGTCATCATCCAGCTCCATGACCAGGTGTGTGGCAGATGTTCAATGGTGAGTTATGGACTAAAATTCCTGAATGTAAGCCTAGTTTTAGACACTGCCATTTGAGGAATCCTTCTGTAGCCTAATGTTGCATCTGTTACACACAAACCCTGATCAGGCCTCTGTTACCACACTCATCACTCTGAATTGTGATCTTTCACCAGACCAGTCGGTTTTCAAAGCCTGTTGAGTGGACTAGGTAGATTATGCTTCTCCTCTGGTGAGAGTGAGCAGGGCAGGAATGGGGGGCTGCCCTGCTGAGCCAGTTCAGGAAGAAATGCTCCCAGAGCACCCAGGGCTGAGGCAGTTAATTTGCCCCAGTGGTGAGGAGGAAATTTCTTGTAAAAGCTAGCTCCCCTCAGAACAATGTGGCCTTTTATTTTTTAGCTTTGGAATGGAGCCTAGCTGTCCATGGAAACAAAGAGAGGAGAGAATCACTGAACCAGTCTTGCACATAAAAAACTGACCATGTCTGTCTTTGAAGTCTCCTTTATGTCGTTTAGAAAACTTTGGATTATAGGGGTGTTTTTTCCTCCTTTTCTTCCTCAGTTCCTCACCCACCCCAATTTTTTTTTTTTTTCCAGAGAAAAGAGAGAACTGGGTGTAAGGGAACCTTTCTTTGAAACAGGGCAGAAGTCATTAATTAAGGCCCCCATTCATTCCTGCTGACACTTGCTCATCAATCAGATTTCCTCTTAGCATTCTGATGACCCTGCTGACCTGGGGTCCTCCATACTGTCTGCCAGACAGAATTGAAACTCAGACCACACACCAGAACAGAGGGAGTGGGCTCTGGCTCCTGGCTTCCTGAGATTGAGGAGAAAGAGTCTGGGGACAAAGCTGGCTGTTCAGGAGCTCTTCTGAGTTGAGGTAAAGGTAAACAGAGAAGATATTTTCTTTGCGGAAGCAAGTGTTGCTCACTTCACTGAAGCAGTGATCTATAGTTGCCCTTCCTTTTCTTCCCCTCACCCAGGGCCAGCCATGGAGCTCGGAGCCCAGCCAGCTGAGCCCGGGAAACCAGGCTAGCAGTTACCCTTTGCCAACTCGGCACTGCTCAAAGAAGTTAACAACTCTAAGCCTTCTCTCAGGAAAGTACAAGGAGCTGTTCTGGAGATGACAGTGGCATTTGAGGGGAGAAGGGTAGTCAGCCTGAGGTGTAGGACCTTTATTTGATTACTTGTTCATCGTTAACTCATTCAGTTACCGTTTACCTAGCACCCAGTATGTAGTAGGTGTCATGGTAGGTGCTGAGAAGAAGCAGATGCACTCTTTATCCTCATGGAGTTTATAGTCTAGTTGGGAATATACCCGGGACTTCTCTTCAGGAAAAATTAGGGTTAGGCAGACTCACAGTTGTTAGGTGCAATTAAAATTCAATGAATCTTTATGGGTCTCCTTGTAGGTATTAGGCATATGGCTAGGAGCTGGGAATACCAAAAATTAAAAAGAAAAAGAAAATGTCCCTAACCCAGGTCCTCAAGTAATTAACAGAGTAGGCAACAACAGACTGGTAAACAAGCTCATTAGTATTCAGTGTGAGAAGTGTTGTGGTACATACAGGATTCGGAGAAGAGAAAATAGTTTACTCTATGGAGTTCCTTGGCTCTTATTCTAAAGGAGATGGGAACCCCTAAAGGGTTTTGAGCAGAGGAGTGACAAAATCTGACACATTTGTAAAAGCTTGGAGGTTAGAATAGGAGTTAAGGGACATTGGTTAGGAGGTTTATTGCAATAAACCAGGTTTAGTATCTTGGGCCAAAGAGGTAATGATGTGGGTATGGAGAAGTGGTTGGATTTTATTAATTTTTTTTAATCTTTACAAAAATTTTATTTTTATTTTTTATTATTTTTATTATTTTTAAGATTTTATTTATTTATTTGACAGAGAGAGAGATCACAAGTAGGCAGAGAGGCAGGCAGGGAGAGAAGGGGAAGCAGACTCCCCACTAAGCAGAGAGCCTGATATGGGTTTTCATCCCAGGACCCTGAGATCATGACCTGAGCTGAAGGCAGAAGCTTAACCCACTGAGCCATCCAGGTACCCCTAAAATTTTTTTTTTTAAAGATTTTGTCAGAGAGAGAGCATGCACAAGCAGGGGGAGAGGCAGGCAGAGGAAGAAGCAGGCTCTCCTCTGAGCAGGGAGCCTGATGTGGGACTCGATCCCAGGAGCCTGGAATTATGATCTGGGCCGAAGGCAGACGCTTAATTGACGGAGCCAGCCAGACGTCCCAAGAGGTTGGATTTTAGATGCTTTCAAAATACAGCCAGCAGAATTGACTTTAGGTAGGAGCAAAGACCGTTCATTCCCAGTAACAGGAGAAGATGTAGAGAATATAGGCACAGATATGTGTGAGGGCGAATGGGATGATGCAGCACTGGAAGTTCTAAGTGACTGTTTCTATTTCTTCTGAGAAAGGGGAAACAATGATCAAAGAAGGAGTGGCAATTTAAAGAGAGGAAACTATATGAAATACTTCCATAAGAAAGCCAGAGAGTGACTAGATCAGGGAGATGATTCCCGAGCAGTTCCAAGAGTCTGCTCCAGTTTAGGAGTCATGAAAATAAAGTCAGTCAGCACAGCTGTTGTGTACCTCCAGCCAGGTTCAGCTTGTCAGAAGAGGCTGGGAGAAGTGGAAGTGAAGAGGTGGCTCCCACTGAGATTGGAGTTTTCAAGGTGAGTACAATGAAGCAAGAAAGGGAAAAGATAGGTGAAGGTGTGCGTAAGGAGAAACTATTATGACTGAGTGTAGACTCTGAGCTGGGTAAAGTGAGGAGTGAAGCCACAGAAGGGTGCTCGAGTGGGCAATAGTGAAAAAGAGTGGAATCTATAGATTGCAGATTACTGTGTGGTCAGAAATTTCTTGGACTTGGAATACCATGACTGGAAAAATAAGAAGTAGTGGTGATCAGAACGTGGCATGTTTGAAACTGAGACTAGATAAATGCCATTATTGATAGTAAGCTGTAGGATAAGACTAGGCGAATGAGTGGCTAGGTTGAACTGTAGGATAATATCATTGGAGGAGATGAGGTCAAGGAAGACCGAAACCAGGATGTCGGGATAAACATCTATATGATTATTGAAATTATGTCTCAATGAAATTATTGAATTATAACTGAGTAAGAATAAAAGTGAAATACACTCTCCAAGAAATAAGGAAACTTGACTTAGAGGTCAGTAGATGACAGTGACCAAGAGTGGGTAGTGGGCAGTATGGTATGGTGACATGATTTAAAACTAGGAGTTTTAGGGGAGATGTAGAGGGCATTGTAATAGGCAAGGAGAATCCCCCGCGCCTGGGCTCCATAGTCCAAGGAATTTGGAGATTGAAAAAAACAAAAACAAAAACAACCACTTGAGATGGTTGCTGGGGAAGCAATGTCCTTCCAGAAGAGTCAGATTTCTGTTAGAACAAGAAGGCAAAGGGAAAGTATAAGATTGAGGATGTAAGGGGGTGCCTGGGTGGCTCAGTGGGTTAAAGCCTCTGCCTTCGGCTCAGGTCATGATTCCAGCATCCTGGGATCGAGCCTGCATCGGGATCTCTGCTCTGCAGGGAGCCTGCTTCCTCCTCTCTCTCTCTCTGCCTGAGTCTCTGCCTACTTGTGATCTCTGTCTGTCAAATAAATAAATAAAATCTTAAAAAAAAAAAAAAAAGTTTGAGGTTGTAAGGGTTTTGCTGATGACCGGCTTTGATTTCCAGGGGGATTCAGTGCTTTGAAGGGTTTCCCAAGGTATCTGCTGAGGTCAGTGACATCACAAAAGAGGATATAGAGAACCCAGTGGGAATGAGAGCCCGGAGGATGAGGATGTCCAGACTCCTTTTGATGTCTGACTTCAGTAGGTATAAAGGGCATATGAGATTAACTCTGATGGTCTCAAGGCAGATGGTAGTATGAGGCTATGGGTGTCGAGCTGGGGGAGGAGAGAGAGGTGAGGGCTCCATCAGGAGCAAAGAATTCTGAGAGAGGTAGCCTCATCTGGATTAACGCAGACTCCACGACAATTTTCCCATATAGCATAAGGTGCTCTGAGGCTTCCTCCTGACTCTACTGGTGGATTTCTTTTTTCCTAGTGAAACTGGGCAGCGATCACTTGTATAAAACTGTTTGTGTTGGCATTATATAATCTAGTCCTGCCTTAGCTTTCCTTTTAAACTGGGGTCTTGGGAAATGGTCTACCTGGCCTACCCCTAAATTGGTTCTAGGAATAATGAATAACTCAGTGCTATGAATTGTGTAAGACTGATGATTCACAGACCTGTATCTCTGAAGCAAATAATACATTATGTGTAAATAAATAAATGTGAAAAATTAATGACTCAGTTTGGGTGAAGATAATCACTGGATTATTAATAGACCATTTGTGATAGGATAGAAGTCAGGGAGGACATCTTCCATTCTGAGATGTCTGGCAAGACATCAGGGAGTAGCAAGTCATTGAATGTTGGTGATTTCCTTGGGCCAGGGCTGCCAGGAGTGTACATGCTTTTCTGCAAGGTATACTGAGGATCACACTTTTTAGGCCACTCAGATGAATTTTAATATAAGTTTTATTGTCTTGTGGCTTCTTACACAGTGACTCGATGTCATTGTCTTTCATTGGAAGGCCAAATGCCATCTAGAGCCAAGATTTTATTTATTTGAGAGAGAGAGAGTGAGCAACAGAACACAGGCTGCAGGAGAGGCAGAGGAGAGAGAGAAGCAGTTTCCCTGCTCAGGAGCCTGATGTGACACAGGGCTCGTCTCCCAGGACCTTGGGATCACGACCAGGACCTTGGGATCATGACCCCAACCCTAACCCTAACCCTAACCCTAACCCTAACCGACTGAGCCGCCAAGGCTCCCCAAGCTGGGCACTTTAGACAGTATGTCACTTGAACTTAACCTTGAATAGGTGTATGCTATTGGCCCTATGTTACACAAAAACTTAGGACAAAGAGACTTGGAGAATAATAGTGTGTCTCATGTCACATAACTGGTAAAAGGCAACACTGGACCCCCAGCCTGTCTGCATTCAGAGTCTTGTGTTACCTTGCAGCTGCTGTGGTGATCCAATGAGTCTGTTGTCCCAGGCAGCACTAAGTTGCTGACTCCTTTGGTCCCACTGGGCA
This sequence comes from Mustela nivalis, assembly GCF_964662115.1. Classification (NCBI taxonomy): domain Eukaryota; kingdom Metazoa; phylum Chordata; class Mammalia; order Carnivora; family Mustelidae; genus Mustela; species Mustela nivalis. The sequence continues at coordinate 54,852,630 of NC_139028.1, forward strand.
AACATGGTTATACACAGGAAAGAACAGAAGCGAGGGGATGGCAGGATGATGATACACTCAGAGACCAGACAGACTCCAGAGAGTCTTTAGATAGCTTGATAATCACATATACAGTGCATTCCACTTCCTAAGGCTCATCCCATTTCTTAGCCCTCCTCCACGAAAACCTGGAAGTGGGTGTTCATATTATCCTCCTTCTACAGACGGAGGAGCCAGGTCTTCAATCACATAAGTTTCCAGAAGGCACATAATGAAAGAGTGGAATGGAGACCTTCAGCCTGTTCTTTTTATTCCCAGAGAGACACACATCATAAGACTCAGCCTTCCTATTTAGACAGAAAGACAGTGGCAAAACATTGTTACCTTCATTTCTTCTTCCCTGCAAGTGGGATACGGGCCCCTTGGCCTTCCTCAGGTCCTTATTCTCTGACTGGTCGTGGCCTTTTTGTGTCTGACTGCTGTTCAGGACAAGTGGAGTCTGAATTTTTGACGAGTGATAAATGGCAACAGTTTATGTCCCTCACTCCAGTCTGAGTGCTGGCCACTGCTGCAGCTGGGAAGCAGTTGCCCGAGCTGGGGTGCGGTGGGAGAGGGGGACTCTCAAAACGTCTGGCCATAGGTGGATGCGGTTATGCAGCCTTCTGTTTCCAGAGCCTTGAAAGAAGGTCCAGCATGAATGCAGACATCTCTGACCAGCTGGCTTGGCACCTTTTCCCCTTTGGTTCTGAAGAGTCAGGGAAGATGAGGGATAAGGGACAAATGCTTTCCTGCTGACTAGAGACCTCGCTTGAATGTCTGAATAAATTGGCTTCCATATTTAAAAAAAAAAACAAACAAACACAAAACTCTAAATGAATTGTGAACAGAAGAACTGATGCGTCTCTTATCAGTCTGCTGCCTGTTGACTTTGGCTGGGAGATAATCACCATGGTTAATGAGGATCCTGGCAGCCAGTTATTACTCATTCCTGACCATTCTCATTCACCATTGTTTTGGCATATAATACCCTGAAAGAATATGAAATCCCAGTGCTCTGCTGCGTTGTGGTTTCTTTATGAACCACAACCTCCTCATCCTTTCCCCAGCTCTCTCTCCCTTCCTGCTCCCTTCCCCCCACTCCTACCAACTGCGAGGGACTGAGCAGGCCTTCCAGACCTATCGTCCCTCCAACTGCAGGAGCTCTGCTACTATCTGCCTTATGAAATGACTTACTCCAAAGTGTTTCTCTGGGAAATAGTTGAAAACCACATGCTCTCAGAGGTTCATGATGACCAGCTACAACCTCTGACAGGGGTGAGGCAATTGCATGTAGGCTTCCTATTCTCCATCCATTGTATAAGTAAGAGCAAATTATTGTGAGTGTGTGTTAACTGTCCTCTCCCTATCCTGGCACCAGAATGCAGGTGGAGAAATCCCAGCACATCTTGTTTGTGCAAGTGTCCAGTTGCTGATCGAATTAATTTTTTTTAGTCAGGCCCGAGACTCTGAAGGCCGAACTGATTTTCCTGGCAAGGAATTGAGTCACCAGTCTCAAGTTTACTTAGTCTTGGTCCAAATTTCGTTTGGTCCTGGGGTCATTTTGAAGCTCCACAGGTTGACAGTGTCCACATAGTTCTGTTCCTTTAACCGACCAGGGCCACTGACTCAAATGCATGGCAGGAGCAGCAGGCAATCCTGGTCTCTAGAATGAGTCTGGACATCATCATGGGCTTATTTAACTCTCATTGACCCCTTGGCTCTCTTCAGTTGACATACTATCTTGAACTCGTTTTTCTGTTACAACATCAGCACTTTCTTTTAAGATGTATACAATTAAAAGTCACTCTCTGGGTCCATAAATTGCAACTGGGCACAAAAGTGTTTCCTTGCCCAAACCCCTACTCCCACGAGATCTTGGGGGACAAATTCTAAGGCAGGCTCCTGCCTGAATTTTTGTCAAGGAAGAGAAACAGGAATGTGCACATTTAAGGAAAGTCCAGAGGAGAGAGCAAGATCTGTTAAAAATGGGAAATTGAGTTAGTACATAAGTCATGAATCATTACCAGGCTCTGAGGCAGGTAATGAAGACCCAGCTTTTTTTATTTTTATTTTTAATTTAAATTCAATGTAATTAACATATAGTATATTAATAGTTTCAGGGGTAGAATTTAATGACTCATCAGTTGCATATAACAGCTGGTGCTGATTATATCATGTGCCCTTCTTAATGTCCATCACCCAATTACCCCCTCCTCCACCCCCTCCCCTCAGTTTGATTCCTAGAGTTAAGAGTCTTTTACAGTTTGCCTCTCTCTCTGATTTCATCTTATTTTATTTTTTCTCCCATCCCCTAAGTTCTCTGTTTCTTAAAGTCCACATATGAGTGAAATCATATGGTATCTGAAAGACGCAGCTCTTATCTTCATGGTGCTCACAGGCCAATGCAGGAAGCAGCTTCCAAAGCAAATAATTCTAATACATTTTGTTCAATGTTATCATGGATTTTGTATCAAAAACCAAAGGAAGAAGAGAATAAGTGGTAGACTGTAAGCTCTATGAGAGCAAAGATCCTGTGTATCTTATTCACTGCTATTTGTCTAGAACTCAGCATCATATCTGGGACATGATTGTATTTTATATATATTCATTAATTGAATTGATTCATTTATACCAGGTATATCCAATGGTTTGATTGATTCATTCAATTATTTAATCATTCATTTAATCATATTTACTTCTTAAATACTGTTAGCTATTTTTAAGTAGCAAGACAACTGATCACCACTTAATCTGAATGTGAAGTTATTCTTAAATAACAGTAGGATGAATTTTGATTAAATAGAAATGACAGTTATGACTTTGGACACATCTAGCTTTTACTGGACTGTCACTGTGTGCTAACTCCTCACAAGGTACATGTGTCATTTGTCACAGACAGATAAGGATATAGAATTTTACAGAGCTGAAATAACTTGCCCAGCTCATGTAATGGGGTTCAAATCCAGGCCTGAATGCCTGACTCCAAAGGCTATGATAATTGCCTACGTGACACTGCCTCTACTAGACTGTGTGGGACCTTAACAGCAGGCCCTAGAGAAGCGGATGGAGCTGGATTTAGGCTGGGCCAGGGGCTGTATACTCTGTAAATCTGATCCCTAAGGGGATGGTCAAGAGTCCAAGGGGTTGCGATGAATTTGGTTTGATCTGAGCTGGTATTAGGAGGCAAAGACTTTTATCTGGAAACAGGGCAGAGCATGACTCGGTCCTAGGTAGTGACGATACTTAGAATATTACAAGGAAGGAGGAAGGATATGGCAGCTGGGATTTGATATAGGACTATAGTTAGCGGCAGATTGGAAGGTAATGGTGAGAAGAGGCTCCTCAGCAAAGGTTGGGAGGGTCTGGGAACCCAGGTGAAGCAAGGCTGGATTCAGGAAACTAAAGCATAAACTAGGAAACTGTTTGCTGAATTGCCCTGAATGTGCTTTTTGGAACCTACCTCTCATTTCTTCTTTTTGTTGGTACTTTAACACAGCGGCAGTGCGGTTCAGTGAAAAGAGTCTTAGACTTGGGGCTCCTTTCTTTCTACTGGCTTTGAATGTTTTGTCAAGTGGCCACATCTCTTTGGATTTCATTTTCCTTTTTTTAAACGTGGATTTTTTTTTAACACGAGCTTCACTTAGTGGTTAACAGGATGATATGAGGAATAGGTTGTGTTTGGATGCTGAGGCTTTGTATCCACTGAAGTTTTATTCTTATGTGTTACATTTCCCATGAAACTGGGCTTGAAACTGTGTGAGAGGACAATAGGCTGGAAAGCAGAAGTTGGAATGGTACATGTCTGTGATTATAGGCAATGTGGCATCGATTAAAAATAGACTGCAGCTTTCTTCGGAAGAGGTAATGGGACTTAATGGAAAGAAACAAGAAATGCTCGTAAAACAGCTCTTTATGCACAAAGGAGCCAGTTTTTGCCTTGTTGCTAAGGTCCCAATTGTTTCCTGGCTGTGTTTTGTGTGTCTGTGTCAGGCCATTCTGTGGGTTCCTTTCAAGAACTGGGTGATATTGGCCTGCAGATAATTAGATCAGTGTCATCACTTTCACTACCCCCTTTTTATTCTGCTGGGACCATTTGCATGAAAATAAAAGTGGGTGCTATTTCTTTTCCATTAACAAGTCTTGATTTCTTACTGGGATATAATTTGGGGGACTCATCACATATAGCAGCTTTGGAAAAAAGTCCCAAGTCACTATGTAAGTGACCTTGCTTTAAAGAGGCTTCTAAGACCCAATGTTCAGCTAAGCCTTCCACTTCCCAAACTGACCCTTCAAAATCTTCCCCTTGTGATACAGAAGATCTTCATCTGGGGTTAATCAGGGTGCAGCTTGTGTACGAGAAACTTTTAGGAAAACATTCTGTAGTGAATTTGGTTCTGAAGTTCATAAACATGTGTGTTTCTGTAAGTTTTTCCTCAGCTTAGGGTTTTTCAAAGAGCTAGACCTAAAAGAAACCTCCATTTGCAACAATAAAGTTCAGGAGGAAGATTCACATATTTGTCATTAATTTGTTGTAAAGCAATGGAGGCATGGTCGAAAGGATTGATTTAGGTGTCAATCAGAATCAGATTTAAACATTAGTTCTCCCTTATATTAATTGTGTGATCTTGATAACCTTGTTTTCTTGTTCTGTAAAGGCAGTAACAAATCTACCTTGCTACTCATGGTCATATATTAAGATGCGAATTATATGGCAAAGGCCTACTAGTGTAAGAAGCACTATTCGTTGCTCATTAAATGTTAATTCCATTCCTCTTTCCTCTTCCTTTCCTCATATCCCTTAGCAATTGATGAAGGGATAATGGTATAATTTCTGCACCAGTCTTCCTGGATCCACTGTTTTTACACATGAACTGTTTCCAGAGCATGTGAAATCCATGATATAGGCAATTTCTTTTGATGGTTACTTTTCCAGTGGTAAGGAAAAGAAGGGGGGAAAAGAGGGAAATTTTTTGAGTCATTTATGAGGCTAACTTTATTCTTAGGTCAGGATAGCTATTTGAGATATCAGTTGTTTGTTTGTCTGCGCCCCTCCCCCGCCCCCTTTTTCTTCCCCAGATAAGCAGATAGCCAATCTTCATGCTTCTTGCTTCAGGATTTGTGGTAAGATAGAGAGCAGGGGATATTGACATCCTCCTTCCCTGGCTCTTGTTTTCCAAAAGTCCAAGCTTTCAGGAAGGGATCTTGTTATGTGCTCCCCGAGAGCTGGAGGGAGGGAGGTAGCCCTTCGAGATGCAGCAAGGCAAAGAAGAGAGGTTCCAGGAGACTGAGAAAGGGATAAAGATTTGTGGGTCCCTTGAACAATGGCCCTCTGCCCCTTGGCATTCTCTCCCCACCACTCCTGACGGGATAGATGTAAAACTTTCAGTGGAGTTTTTAGCCTTGCCCAAGGTTCCAAGGCTATAATTAATTAAAAAATAATAAGAGCTAACACTTACATACTGTGTGTCAGGTACTTTTGAAAATGTTACATATTGGCTAAGAATTATCATTCTCCCCATTTTATAGATGAGGAAACTGAAGGTCAGCTTGGAAGGAGTAGAGACAGGGTTTGAACCTAGGAAGTTTATCGCCTGAGTCCATTTTTCTAACCATTTTTCTCACATCTGGAAAGAACAGAGACTCTGGCTTGAATGGGCCTGCAGATTTTGTGAGACTGTGTCTTAATGAGAGTGACCTATGATTGTTGAATGGAGAATTTATCCTAAAGTTTTAATGCTCTTTTAGACCTCAGAATCTTGCAATACCTGGCAAAAATGTATCCCTGAAGATGCATGAGATTAAATTTTCTCTCTGTAAAGCTGGGGGGAAGTTTGGTATTGAAGTTAAAATTATTTAGAAAAATAAAGAAATATAGGGGTTTTTATTTGTTTCTTTTTGTTTTTGTTTTTGTTGTTGTTGCTAAAATTCTTATCTGCTAAACTTTGATTCCAAAATCTGGCAAAAGGAGTATAAAAGAGTACTTGTATCATCTTAAAATATTAACATCAATAAAAACTTGCTCCTAGGGTGCCTGGGTGGCTCAGTGGGTTAAAGCCTCTGCCTTTGGCTCAGGTTGTGATCCCAGGGTCCTGGGATCCAGCCCCACATAGGCTCTCTGCTCAGCAGGGAGCATGCTTCCCCCTCTCCCCCCGCCTGCCTCTCTGCCTACTTGTGATCTCTGTCTGTCAAATAAATAAATAAAATCTTTAAAAAAAAACTTGCTCCTAATTGAGTGCCCACCATGTGCCATGAGATGTATATCTTATTTAATCCTTGTGTGGAAGGAATTAACTTTAGGGAAATGAAGTAAGTAGTTGAAGCTCAGATAGCTCAGTGGGGTTAGGATTCAGATCATGGATGATCTGATTTCAAAGCCAATGTTCTTTTCCAGTGTGAAGCACTGTAATGCCTCCATACTGCTGCCACTGCATAGAAATGTCTTTTTTTTTTTTTTTAAGATTTTATTTATTCATTTTGAGAGAAAGAGAGAATGAGCAGGGAGAGAAGCAGAGGGAGAGGGAGAAGCAGGCTCCCTACTGAGCCAGGAGCCCAATGTGGTACTCTATCCCAGGACCCCAGGCTCATGACCTGAGCTGAAGGCAGACGTTTAACCAAATGAGCCACCCAGGTACCCCTAGAAATGTCTTTAATAAAATAATTGGGTTTAATTTATGACCATATTAAATGATGAATGTGTCATACAAAATGTAGTTTAATTGTAGAAGTATTAGGCAAACCCAGTAATAGGAAAGGTGATAAAGTAATATATTATAATAATAATAGAAAATAAATGTAATATATTATAACCTGTAAATCACCTTGATAAAAGTTAAGACATTATTAAAAAAGAATTATACACCATGGCCAAATGGAATTTATTCTAGGTGTACAAGTCTGGTTCAACATTCAAAAAAATATTGATATGGGGGCGCCTGGGTGGCTCAGTGGATTAAGCCGCTGCCTTCGGCTCAGGTCATGATCTCAGGGTCCTGGGATCGGGTCCCGCATCGAGCTCTCTGCTCGGCAGGGAGCTTGCTTCCCTCTCTCTCTCTCTCTGGCTGCCTCTCTGTCTACTTGTGATTTCTCTCTGTCAAATAAATAAATTAAAAAAAAATATTGATATGATTCATCACATCAATAGGCTAAAGAAAAAGTATGATTATATCATAGATGCAGAAATAAAAATTTCCAACAAAGTCCACCACTCATGCATAATAATAGAAACTCTCAGCAAACTACAAATAGAGGAAACTTCAAGTCTGGGAACAAGATAAGAATGTCCCTTCTCAGGGTGCCTGGGTGGCTCAGTAGGTTAAAGCCTTTACCTTAGGCTCAGGTCATGATCTTAGGGTCCTGGGATCGAGCCCCATATCGGGCTTTCTCTATGCCTGCCTCTCTGCCTACTTGTGATCTCTGTCTGTAAATTTAAAAAAAAAAAAAAAAAAAAAAAAAAGAATGTCCCTTCTCACCACTTCTATTCTATGTTTAATGGAAGTCCTAGCTAATGCAGTAAAATAAGAAAAGGAAATAAAAAGTAGACAGGTTGAGAAGGAAGAAATGAAACTATCTTTCTTTGAGATGATAAGATTGTCTATTTAGAAAACCCTAAAAAAATCCCCAAAATACTACTGGAACTAATAAGTGATTACAGGTTAATATAACAAAGGTTAATATGTGAAAGTCAATCACTTTGGGGGCGCCTGGGTGGCTCAGTGGGTTAAGCCAATGCCTTCAGCTCAGTTCATGATCACAGGGTCCTTGGATGGAGTCCTGCATCAGTCTCTCTGCTCAGCAGGGAGCCAGCTTACCCCTCCCCCTCTGCCTGCCTCTCTGCCTACTTGTGATCTCTCTCTCTCTGTGTCAAATAAATAAACAAATAAATCTTTAAAAAAAAAAAAGTCATTTACTTTCTTATATTGCCAGCAATGCACAATTGGAATTTGAGATAAAAAAGTAACGCCTTCGGGACACCTGAGTGGCTCAGTCAGTTAAGCCGCTGCCTTCGGTTGGGGTCATGATCCTGGGGTCCTGGGATGGAGTCCCACATTGGGCTCCTTGTCCATCAGGGAGCCTGCTTCTCTCTCTGCCTCTGCCTGCCACTCTGCCTGTTTGTGCTCTCTCTCTCTGACAAATAAATAAAATCTTAAAAAAAAAAAAATAACGCCCTCTACATCAACACCAAAAAATCAAAATACTTAAGTTATAAACATAAACCTAATAAGTAAAATGTCTATATGAGGAAAACTGTAAATCTCTGATGAAAGAAATCGAAGAAAGTTTAAATAAATGGAAAAACATTCCATGTTCATAGATAGGAAGCATTACTATTAAGATGTCAGTTCTTCCCAACTTGGTTTATAGATTCAGTGTAATTCCAATCAAAATCCCAGTGAGTTATGTTGTGGATAAAGGGATTCCCAAGTTTATATGCGAAGGCAAAAGAACCAGGATAGTCAACACAATACTGAAAGAGAACAAAGAACATTGACACTATCTAACTTCAAGACTTACTATAAAGCCACAGTAATTAAGACACTGGCAGAAGAATAAACAAATACATCAGTGGAATAGGACAGAAATCTCAGAAACAGATCCATCCAAATAGAGTCTTTGACAAAGAAGCAAAGGCAAATCAATGGAGAAAGGATAGTCTTTTAACAAACAGGCCTGGAACAACTGGTCATCCACATGCAAAAACATGAATCTAAATGCAAACCTTAAAAAAAACAAAATGCAAACCTTACACCTTTCACAAAAATTAACTCAAAATGGATCACTGACTTAAATATGGTACACAAAGCTATACAACTTCTAGAAGGTAACATAGGAGCACTAAAACTCAGAATGCCCTAGGCAAACTGGGAAAAGCATCCCATCAGTTAAAAGTGACTTAGATAAAGAATAGGACTTGATGGCACAAATAAGTTATATGATTCAGACATTCATGTATCTACTGTTCCTTTGTCAACTTTCCTTAAGCCCATTCCATGGCCTCATGGGGAATTTTCTGTCTATGTTCCACATGTTTTACTGACTCCAGCCAGTAATGTACTATAGGAGCAAAAGAGCCCAGTTTTGTAGAAGTCTGTTTTTTTCCCCAACCATTCTGATGCTTGCTCAAGGTTGTACACGGGTTTAACAACATTAACAACATGGGGCCCCTCCCCCATTCAAGACTGAACTACCTGGAAGAACTACCTGAACTACCTGATCACATCTGGAAGCCCAACTTGCCAACAGCAAAGGCAAGTGCAATACCCTAAGAGTACCAACCAGCCACCTGGTAACAAGTTGATTTCAATCTTTCAGTTATTGACAGAACAAATTTTCTCACTTGAGTAGTCATTCTGGGTATGGATTAGCTTTTCTTCTCAAATGCTTCTGCCAACCCCGTCACCTATGGACTTATAGAATGCCTTATTTGTCATCACGGTATCTCACATTTCATTACTTTTATCCAAGGAAATAACTATTGCCAGCAGAGGGGATGAAGCTATGGGCTCTAGCTTATAGTATTCACTGTTTTTGTTGTGGGATCATGTTGCCTACTATTCAGAAATAGCTGGCTTTGTAGGGTAGTAGAATGGTCCAGTTACATTAGTTGGGAAATAGTACTTTTGGAGGTTGGATGCTATTCTACAATGTGGAACATGTGCTAATCTAGCAACCAATATACAATTCTGTTTATCTTATAGCTAGAATACACAGTGCTAGAAGTTAAGGAGGTAAAGTGTGAATTGCTCCTTTTACTACCCAAAAAAGCTCAACATATTTTTCTTTCCATCTTTATATATTTGGTCTCTGCTTATTTTAGAGCGCTTAATGCATAAAGAAAGAATGTTTTTGTTAGGAGACAATGCAATAGTTCCATTGAATTGGAAGTTGAGATTGTCACCTGGCAATGTTGGTCTCCTCACGTCACTGATCTAATGTACAAAGAAGGGTGTGACTGTGGTGGCTGAGGTGGTTGATCCTAATTTCCAAGAGAAAATTAGATTGCTGCTGCACAATGGGGCAAAGAGAACTGTCTGGAAATCAGGGTACTCTCTAGGTGCACTATTGTGACCCAAAAAAGTCAGGACTGCTAAAGCTTCAGACCCTTTAAAAATGAAGGTTTGGGTTATTTCACAAGCTTGTGAACCTTGATCAATTGAGGTGATAGCTGAAGGAAAGAGGAACAAGTCAGTGAAATAACAAAGTGTAAAACTCAGCTATGGCATTGAGATCATTTATAGAAATGAGAATTATAGAAGATAGTATTCTACCCCTTGCTTCTATGTGTATTTTTGTATATGTTAACTATTTTCCTTACTCTTTTTCTCTATTATTTTACATAGGAATTGCCTATTTGGGATTAACCTGACAAATTGATATTTAGATTACAAGATATGCAGGTGGAATTTGACCAACTAAAACAGAAGTTAACCTCATCCTGGGATGGATATGGTGGCTGTTGGGATCTGTCTCTCCTTTTCAGGTGACAGTGTCTTCCTTTCTATAAATGTTAGTTGCGTCTTGTTAGGAGGTAGTCTGAAGTTGTTACTGTTGTTATATGGAAGTTTAGTTATGGGTAAAGGAGTATGACTGATACTAAATAGGCTAAGAGTTATATGGTGCATCTCTTTTACTTATCTCTTGTCTTATAGACCTAAGCCCACTATTCTATATTCTGTTCTGAGATGTTGGGGGTGGGACTCCGCAAAATACTTTTCCCAGAGTTCCTTGCTAGCTGGCTTCCTGCAGTTAGGTGGTGTCAATGCGAGACACTGGTGGGAAGATGGAAAGAGAGAAGAGAGGGATAGGACGTCCTGCTTTCAGCTCCTGTTGGTGTCCTTCCAGCATCAGGGGACAGCATTTTATGACACTCCTAGTACCAGCTGTACCATGTCCCCTCAGTTTGAACACCAGCTATGTGAAGGCCACTCCTCCACAACCCCAAATTCTGGTAATCCTATCTATTCCCCTTGGTTTTTTCAGTCCCAAGGATGGCCTGCTGCTTCCTTAGGTTACTAATATTTGGCTTCCCTCGCATGTCCCTTTTGGCTCTTTCATTCAGTTTTCCAACATCACTATAAGCAACTCCTTATATTAAATTCCTGTGTTTAAATTTCCTAGGGTGATTTGTTTTTTCATGATGTGGCCCTGGCTGATGTAAAAAGGATCCAATGGGGAGAGGTGTTTCCTAGTATTAAGAACCGAGTAGGAAAGGTAAGTGGATGATCACAGCAGGCCAACATGAGATAACCATGAATGGCTCGGACATTTTACAAATGAAGATTTGGGTTACCTTACCAAATAAATAACACTGACTAGGTAAGGTGCTAACCAAAGCAAAAGGATCATGGAACATGGAAGAAGGTCATTATAAATACCAACTATTGCCTAGTGACCACTTAGAGAAATGAGAATTGTGGTCGTTATGCATATTGCTTTGTCATGAATAAACTTGTATTTATTAGCCGATTTCCTTTATTCCACTCTTCTTTTCTGTTACTACTTTATATAAGGCATATTGGTGGTGCTTAATTTTATAATTTGGTTCATTAGATTATCAAGATGAGATTGTGGCTGAGGAAGAGAAAAAGATTGTCATCACTAGATGAATACTGAGAGTGGTGGGGCTTTGGGTGTAAACCCTTTTTTTGGATAGAGAATAAGTGCATGTTCATTTGTATGAGGGGTAGCTATATTACATTATGTTATATTGTAGTTGCTATTTTGTTGATTGGAGATTTAAACATGGTAGAAACTTGTGTGTCAATATTATGTCCACAAAGGGGTGGAATGCACTATACGCTGTTTACTGGAATTTAGCAGTTGTTTCTACCTCTTCTATGTTCTCAGCCTCTCCTTATATTGCAGATTTTGGAAAGGTAAAAACTTCATTTCACAGACTCACTTGTTAGTAGAATCCTGAATGTAATTTAGGCTTTTCCAATGAGGCACATTTGTGTTAGATTTGGAAGATGGAAGACAGATGGAGGCCATTCTTATTGGGCAGTGGCAGCTGACGTATGGACTTCAGCTGGCAAGAGTTTTTGCAGCAGCCAGATTCCACGTCCTATTGTTCAGCCAACAGCTGTGTGACAGCTGTATTTGTTTCCTTGTTTTCTGAACTTTGGGTAGCAGAAATAATTTCCTGACTATGAACCCTAGTGGTGTTGTGACCTTAATGTGTAGTACTGGCTCCTTGACTTCAAGCCTTGTAATGCCCTTTAAAAAAATATTTATTTATTTATGTATGTATGTATGTTTTATTTAAGAGTGAGTGCATGAGCGGTGGGGAGGGACAAAGGAGAGGGAGAGAATCCTTGAGCAGATTCCCCACTGGGCATGGAACTCAACACAGGGCTCTATCCCAGGACCGTGAAATCATGAATGACCTGAGCTGAAACCAAGAGTTGGCTGCTCAACCAATGGAGCCACCCACGTATTCCCCATTTTAATGATTTTTAAAAAACAGTTAGCTTATAGTACACCGGAATCACCAGAGAATAAATCCTTGAACTTGAACATACATCAGTAGCAATCTACAGTGAAATACAAAGAAAACGAAGGAAATAAAACAGAGCATCTGGAGATACAGGGCAATAAAAAAAATAAGTCTAGCCCATTTGTGATTAGAGTCCAACAAGGAAAAGAAAGAAATCAGAAGAAATATTTGAAGAGATAATGGTTAAGAAATTTCTACCTCTAATTTCTGTTCATCAAGTAAACTACCTTCAACTCTTAGCTATTTCTCCTTCACTGTCCCAGTACATTTTTCATTAATATGCTTAAAATATGTTTATTTTGCAGTTAGAGATATTTTTAACAGATTTATTGAGATATAATTCACATGCCATAGAATTCTTCCATTTAAAGTGTGTGATTCAATGATTTTTGGTGTATTTACAGTGAGTATCACCATATCAATTTTGATCCTTTTTATTAGTTCAAAAAGAAATCCCACATGCCTTAGCCTTCTCCCCTTCTATTAGGGTTTTCCAGAGAAACAGAATGAATAAGAGGTGTTTCTGTGTTTCTGTGTGTGTGTGTGTGTTTTTACAAAATTGGTTCACACGGTTTTGAGGGTTCACAGATCTGGTTTGCTGGGATGAGCAGCAAGCTGAAAATTTCAGCAGGAGTCATTGTTGAGGTCTTGAGTTCAGAGACATTCTGGAGGCAGAGTTCTTTCCTTGTAATTGTAATGTCATTGTAAATGACTTCAGTGTATTCTTTTAAGAACTTCAGTAGATTGGGGGTGCCTGGGTGGCTCAGTGGGTTAAAGCCTCTGCCTTCAGCTCAGGTCATGGTCCCAGAGTCCTGGGATCGAGCCCCATATCGGGCTCTCTGCTCAGCGTGAGCCTGCTCCCCCCCACCACCCCCCGCCTGCCTCTCTGCCTACTTGTGATTTCTATCTGTCAAATAAATAAATAAATCTTTAAAAAAAAAAAAAAAAAGAACTTCAGTAGATTGGGTCAGGCCCACTTACATTATAGAGGGTAAACTGCTTTATTTTACTCAAAGTCTACCGATTTAAATGTTGAACACATCTTAAAATGCCTTTAGAGCAACATCTAGACTTTCACCAAGCAACCAGGTACTATAACCTAGCCAAGTTGACACATGGACTTGTGATAATGAGATACAAATGTGGATTCCTTGTAACAAATGTACCACTCTGGTAAATGATATTAATAGTAGGAGGCTGGGGAGAGAGGGAGTGTATGGAAATGCTTTGTATCTTTTTTCTAATGAGCAAAGGGTTTAAGTAAACATATCTCCAAAGAACATATACAAATGTACAATAATCATATAAAAATGCTAAACATCATTAGCCATTAAGGAAATACAAACCAAGACTCTAATGAGATACCACTTAACACTCACAGAATGGCTATAATCCAGAAGATAGAAAATAAGTATTTTTGGTGAGGATGTAGGAGAATTTGAGCTCTGATATATAGCTGGGGTGGCGGGGAATGTAAAGGAGTATAGCTGCTTTGGAAAACAGTCTGGCAATTCCTCAAACTACTTCCTCAGAGTTACCATACATTCCAATAAATTTAGTCGCTTTTGGGGTCACTTGGTAAAGGTAGCACACCCAAATGAGAAATAGGTTGACTCCAAAATCACAAAAGGCACACTAGGCATTATGCCTGTATTTTTGTTGTACAAGTGACCAGATACAGCACTTTCTCCTTAATCTAAGAAGGAATAGCTGTACATGTCCCAAACCATTGGACCTCTAGAAATTTCACTGAGGTAGAAGGCCTCTGAATTTTTGTTGGGTTAATTTACCACTCTCTGACACACAAATATATGACCAATAAGTCTAGAGATGTCACTCCTTCGCCTAGTAGATTTAATCAGCATATTGTCATCTCAGTATAATGGATGCAGTGTGATATATTGTAGAAGAGAAAGATGGTCAGAGTCCCTGCACACTAAATTATGATACATGGCTGGACATTTAGTATACCTCTGAGGTAAGATGGTAAAGGTATATTGCTGGTCTTGCCAGCTGAAAGTAAACTGCTTCTTGTCCTAATTCAGAGATTAAGTATAGTATACGGAGATATGTATGGGTGCCAAGTTGACAAGGGATGGCTGACAATGGTTAATATCATGTGTCAACAAATGTAAAGAGGTGCTCACTCTCTCATACTTAGGATTACTTGTATGAACTGAGAGTGAGTACCTCCTTCAATTTTGTGCCCTGAGCACTTTGCTCGCCTCACCCATGTCCAGGCCTACTCCTCCTACCTCCAACGTCTCCAATTCCTTCCTAGTTCTATGTGTATGTTCAGGTCAGAAAAGAGGCCCCCATGATCCAGTAGCTATCCCTTTCAGACATTGTCCCCAGGACTTTGGGAGGGTGGAAATAGCCAACCACGTATATATAAGTCGAGCCACCTCCATCTGCCCAAACTTATCTCCAGTCCTCCAACTCTGTTCTCTTTCTCTTTTAAGGAACATTTCAAATCCAAGGGCCCTGTGAACCCAGTGGTTCTGCCCTGATCTGACCTGCTTCCTCCTTCCCACTCAAAGCACTACTAGCATGCGGGTAAGCTGATCCCATTCCCTGTCCTCCCAGCTGGCGTACCTGTACAAAGGTGGAAGGGACCAGCCTAGGGAAGCCATAGAGCAGTATTTGGAGCTAAATAATAGCTAATAAAGAGACTTATGGTAGAGGTTTGGAAATGGGTAGGGTCTATTTGTGTTGGACTGAGTTGGGCTCCTATCTAGCCCAGGAGTGGAGACCCCATCCTTTGTAGGCAAGACTTCAGAGCCTCAGTTTCCTGCCCCATACATTGGAGTTTAGTCCATAGCAATAACTCTTTAGCAGGAACATGTATGCAGAAAAATGAGTTTAGAACCTTAAATCTCTTTCTTTCTCTACCCAGTTCTTGGCCCAGATCCTCACTTCCATGTGGAGGTCACTAAGTCCAGAGAAATCCAATTAGAGTGCAAGTCTGAAGGCTTGTTCCTTCAGCCAAAGGTCCAGTGAATGGGCTTGCAGGGAGGGAAAATTCCAGGTGTGACTGAGTCTCAGATCCAGAACAAAAGTGTGCTGTTCCATGTAACAACATCACTGCTCCTCAGAGAACCTTCTCAGAAAAATCTAACATCTTCTATCTGGAACCCAGTATTGAATCAGAAAAAGGAAGAACAATTGTCCATAGCTGGGCAGTTTTCTCTTTCCTCTCACTGTGCCCCCCAAAATGGGCTTTTATGCTCATACGCCTGACAGTGGCAACTCTAACCTGCTACCTTGGGTTTGGCTGAATTTTTCTCATGTTAGATTTAGATTATGTATTTTAGGCAGGAATATCTCAGAAATAATTCTGTATTCTTAATGTATTCCATCTCAGTAGAGTGATTTCAATTTCTCCCATTACTGATAATGTTTATTTTGATCATTTGACTAATGTGGTAACTTCCAAGCTTTTTTACTGCGTAAATTTATTCTTTTTTTTTTTTAAGATTTTATTTATTTCACAGGGAGAGAGAGATCACAAGTAGGCAGAGAGGCAAGCAGAGAGAGAGGGGGAAGCAGGCTCTCTGCTGAGCAGAGAGCCCAATGCGGGGCTCGATCCCAGGACCCTGGGATCCTGACCTGAGCTGAAAGCAGAGGCGTAACCCACTGAGCCACCCAGGCACCCCTAAATTTACTCTTTTCTAAGTTATATATAATACATACTTTGTGGGGAGATACTTTAAAGTTATGTAAATTTTCAATTTCTTACCAGACTTTTAATTTATCCATTTATCTAAATATATCTGTTTGGACTCATTGTTTTCAGTTTTATTCAATGGTTTATAAACCATTATGATCATTATTAATCTTGATGCTCAAATTGTTTTCTGTTTGGTCAGTGGGAACCCCTTCAAGCTTGCTTCTGGGTCCTTTCGACAGATCTCCATTCGTTCATGGAGCATTTCCTTTCCCTGGCACAAAGAGATATTCTAGACTTATTTTATTTTCCCTCCTCAATACTAGAATCAACTAATTTTATCCAAGGAGTCTGAGTGCAAAGTATGTTTATTGCTATTGGCCTGTGGCTGCTCCCAGTTCCTCCCAGTAGACAGGATTAGGGAACTCACATTTATGTCTATATTTATTTTTATATTTATCTACATGTATTAAAACCCATAAGTTTACATCAAAGCCTCCAGTTCTAATCCAATACCACGGGGCTACTTTTAGTCCCGCTCCCCTTTAAATACTTGAAACTCTCTTCTCTGACAGTAAGAATCCTGGCTCTCGATCCTTAATATATTTAATTTTGATCAGTCCCCCTATATAAAACCAATTTCTCATCTCTGTCTTTTCTCCTTGTCCTACATGAATGCCTTTCTCAGTCCTCTCCAATATTCTCTGCTGAGCCTTTCATCCATATGGATGCCTTCTTCTCTTATTTGAGCTCTGAGATGTCATACCCCATTCCTCACTGTGCTCTGGCTCTGACACTCAACAGGGAGCTCCCTTCCATGGACCCCTCCCCGCTTCCATACATCAGACTGACAAATGGGTTGATATGTCTTCACTGCTTGGGGATGGAGGCACCTTACAGGGGGCCACTTCAGTTCTTCTACACCCCACTCTGTCCCACTACCTGCACAGATGTTGACTCTGTTCTGCCTCTCCTGGCTGCCTTAGAACTAAATTATTCAGGACAAGAAAAGTAGGGCAAGAAAGAGATAGGAAGAAGGAATGGGAGAGGAAAGAATGCTGTGATTCTCCCTCCTCTTTTTATTCAGTAGATCCGTTAGTGTATTAATCATAGATAAATTCCTGGTCTGAAAATTCCAGTATCCCTGCCATCTATGAGTCTGGTTCTGTTGCCTGCTCTGTCTCTTCAAACTCTTTTTGCCTTTTAGTATGCCTTGTAAATTTTCTTGATAGTTGAACATTATGTACTGGGTAAAAGGAAGTACATATGACTCAGTAATGGGGTGGTGAGGTGTGGGGAGTGGGGAAGCATTTTATAGACCTTTGATTAGGGTTCAGTCTTTCTGTGGACTATGAACTTTGCAAGTGCTTTTCAGGGTTGTTGTTGTTGTTGTTGTTGTTGTTGTTGTTGTTGTTTTCCCCTCCCCTCAAGTGGGACAAGATGGCTTGTGTGAGCTGGAGTCCGATATTTCCCTTTCTCCAGGGAGGTCAGGCTCTGCTTAGTTTTTCCTGAGGGCAGACCTGGTTCAGAACAGAATGCTCTGGCATAGTTCAAGGTGGTTCTTTTTCTCCTGACCTTGCTAGAAGCACAAGGGGAATTTTTCTTCATTATTTACTTTGAGAACTGGTAGAGCTCCAGGAACTGAAACGTACAAAATTTGGGGGAATCCCATGATGACCGGGTCCCCTGAAGTTTTTATTTCTCGGGTTTCTACACTGAGTCCCCAGCATGTTGCAATCACAGTTCAGTTTATCTTACTACAGCACTGGTCCCATGGATGTTTCTGCTCTAGTAAGTTAGATTCTCTGTATTTGCCTTTCCTTCCAGTTTTGGGGGTTTGCCCTGTGACCTTATTTTTCTCATGGATTTAAGAAGAGTTGTTGATCTTTCAGATTCACCTTTTTTACTTATTTGAATGGGGTAGCAACTCCTTATACTTAGGACACAGAAATCTCTTAGCTTTCTGTTTATAGCTCTTAGTGAAATTATTTGGTTTCTAAAACAATAAATCTAATTATTTTCCCAAAATGATGTATTTTAAATATGTGAAGAAAGCTATTATGTTGTTTCTAATTTTCCTTGGGCTAGCATCCTCCTTTCCTTGTCTCACATTCCTTTGTTTTTTTCTTCTTCCTTATCTTCCTTTCCCTCCTCTTTCTTTTATTCCCTTGTCAAATAGTTATTAAACGTCTACCTGTCATACTTCCTATTAGGCACTGAGAATAACTTCTTTCCTTTCCTCAGAAGAATTATGCACTGGTAGTAGAAAAAAAAGCAAATAAGATTTTATAAATGTTCTAAATCTTACAGAAGTATACCTCCTTCTGTGTTTTGATTTTGATCACCATTGCTTCCCTACTCATTTTCCTTCAGATAAGCTATAACGTAGTAACGTTCTCCTTAATTTGTAATCTGGCTACAGTCAAATCTGTGCAGATTCAGAAAATTCTCTTATCTCTCTCTTTAAGCTAAATACCTATTGAATAATTTAATGTTTGCTTATGACTGGGACAGTGTGTTTGACTGATGCCACATGTAAAAGTTGGACTGATCTAATATGTATTTTCTAATGGGTATTTACTCCATTGCTAAATGTCAAAATGTGGTCAGGGCACACAATCCACACAGGATGGCATAGCCTTTTTGGAGTCTGGAGATCTTTAACGGAAAGTGAATGAAACTTTTTGTTTATTCTGATGCGAGTGTAGACCCTAGTCACCATCAAGGCTCACAGTGGCCAAGGTCCATCTTAGAATTTATTCAGATAGGCAGAAGTTTTATTATGAATCTAGAATTTCACGGTGTGGAGAGCCCATGATTTAAATTGGTTGACGTGACTCATTAGCAGTAGATGGACAAAAATAAAAAAATACTATTTACTGAGTCACCATTGTTACTATTGAAAATGAATATATGCACAGATTTATTTTTTTCAAAATTCTCAAGGTGGCTTTGAATCACCTAATGCAGAATCCTAAAAAAATTAAATTGATGGCTTAGATTTCAAATGAAAAAGTAGGTTTCAGAAAGAGAGCATATAACTTCTTAAAAAGGAAGTTTTGCCTTTTCTATACAGCTTTGCAACTGAAAATCTGTGTTTGGATTCCAGTGACCCTGAACAATAAGGGTGGAAGTGGGCCTTTATTTATTTCACATTGCCTTTCAGGTTTCTCTTTAAATTCCCTGTGATGAGTGACTGTCGTTTTTTGATGGTCAAACGATGCTTAACGATGAAAACAAGAGAAGGCCTTGACTAGGGTAGTGAAGCCTGTAACATACTCACAAGCAGATTCTATATAAAGATTTGAAAGCACGGAGGATAGGGAAGCCTGTTAAGAAGCATTCCCAGCCCACAGCAGCTTAGTGGAGAAAAGCTAAGATCACCATATGGTTAATCTATCTGCCAAAGCACAGTGGCTTTTGCTTCTTGTACCTGACAGTTATTGGAAACTGTAACATTCCAGGATGTGTTAGTAGACCTTCTCTCTCACCACGCAAGAAGTTATGTAACTCAGAAAAAGAAGTCGAAGAGAAGGTTCTCTGGAGCACTAAGGCATACTTGTGGAAATCTCAGACGTGAAAGAGAGACTACTGAGTCGGATGTCAAAGCACGAGACTTAAATATGTAACTCCGAGCTGTAGTGGGAAGAGGAGCAATTGGATTCCTCCCAGAGAAATTTCTTATTCCTGAAAGAGAGCAGAAAAACGGAAAAGAATGGTTCTTGGTCCTTTGATTGTTCCAAGAATGAAGGAGAAATCCTGGTCTTAAAATACTTTAAACATATTAAACAAACAAACAACACTTCTTGTGGCATATTCCTTCTCAAAATGAGATCATTCCTTTGCACCATTTCAGAGCTCGAGACATACTTTGCGATGGTGAACAGAAAGCACCACTATCTCAAGCCCGCATTCTGAGCTTTTATGTCTCAGTGCCTGTCACAAGGAAGCTTCCTGGACATTTTAAACTTTTTAAAAACTTCAGTTCAATAAAAATGAAGATTTTCCTTTTAGGTCACCATTTCTTCTGGCAGACTGAGTCTAAAATGCACTTTATTTCCCTTTAATTTAACAGCTCCAGCAGCTTTTCCAGTTAAATCGACTGTTCATTATTGAGCCCCATTTATGAAGGGGCTGTGCAGTGCAGTTTAATGAATCCTTGGCACAAAGCTCCCTTTCAGGACTGGGAAAGAATAGGGGCTGTTCAGGCCCTGTAGGGCTGTATGTCAAAGCCAGTCCATAATGCCTGTCAGCCAAGGGCAGAAATTCCCACTGATATAAGAATGTGCAAGAAATCAACTTTCACCACCGATGAGCAGATTAAGACACGATCAGGAAATGAGACTGTAGGTTTAGAACAGTGACACCTGTTTGAACAGAGGGATTTTCCCATCCCTTGATCACTGTGTGCCTGGAGTGGGGGCTGGTAGAAGCAGCCACACAGCCGAGGCCTCAAAGCCTTCCAGAGTCTTCTGAGAGGGGAAGGAAAGACCAAAAGACCTTTGTGGGTAGGGGCACCTTTGGGCTAGGTCTTGTGCTAAGTACTTTCACATTTTTTTTTTTTTCTACTTTAATCCTCATAAGAAGCCTCTGAGGATTATTTACATATAGCAGGAAAGGAAACTAAGGCTCACGGGGATTTCATTTCTGGTTCAAGGTTACACTGCTAATTAGCCACCAAATGGCAATGAGAGGATGGAAGTTAAGCCTTCTGGCTCTCAATCGTGTGTCTTTTCTAGTGCTCTGGAGTGAGGCTCATCAGTAGATTTGGTCCTTTGGACATAGCCAAGTTTTCTGGTCATTAGGAATAGTTAAAAAATTTTAATTTCATGGGATTTACACTGATTGCCTACTAGGTGCCAGGCAGATGTGACATACATTGGGATTTCAGGCAGATGAACCACAGCATGGAAGTTTGAGGAATGGGCGTTATGGGCTTCCTTGAGTGCTAGACAGGCCTGGGTTTGGATCCTAGCTCCGATGATACATAACTTGCATACCTTTCAGATCTGGGAAACCTTGGGAAGGTCCCTCTCACTAAGCCTAGGCTCTGCTGCTCTTTCCTCACCTCTCCCCCAGCCACCCAGTGGTCAAGGGATGGTGGTTCTGGTGACACTGGTATGCTGACTACTCTCCTAAGGCTAACATGGTCCAGATGATTTCTGCAGAAAGGAGTCCAGGATGCCTTTGTGTAGATACCGTGAGATCCCTTAATTATCAAAATGGCTGTGCAGATTGTTTGTGTTTGTTTATTATTATAGGCAGGCTCTAAACCCAGCGTGGAGCCCAAGGCAAGGCTTGATCCCAGGACCCTGAGATTGAGACCTGAGGTGAGATCAAGAGTCAGACGGTTAACCCACTGAGCACCCAGATGCCTCATATGGGTTGGTTTTCTTTCAACATCATGGAGCAGATCAAGCCTGATGAAGTATAATTTTTAAAAAGGTAAAATCATAACTCCCAGGCAAATATAAAAGAACCACATGTAAAAGAGTCTATTTAACTCATGAATTAGCAAAGGAACCATTAAAGATGTTATGATTGGTTCAAATAACATTTAAAAAGTCAGGTATATACTATTGCAATATTAGGGTAAGTTTACTGGCTTACATGAGAACTGAGCTATAAATCTTTGTGATTCCATGAATAGAAATTATTTGCATATCTACTAGGCAAAACTCTACCAGGTAATAAGAAATTTTACTGAATCTGGAATCTTCAACTATTGGCAAATGGTGAGAAAAATTAAATTCATTACTCTAGACAATCTCTGGGTGGTCTTTGTGCCTGCATAACACTGAAAGAATGCGAGACACACTTTTAAGCCTCATTTCTAAGTTTTTCATGATTCTGATAAGCCTTATATCTTATAGACAAGTAAATCTGGACCCACCTAGAGAGAGGAAATGATTTCCCCACATAATAGTGAGTCTTTGGCAAAGCCAGAACTAAAACCCAGGTCTCTTCTCTTTCTAAAAGTGTTGTCCCACTTTACTATTGTGGAACGACATTAACAACCCTCTCCTCCACTGGAGACCAGAGAAGGAAAGGACTCGAACCTTTCAGATTGCAAAGAGTGAAAAGGCACGTGTTTTCTAGGGCTGCTTTTAAATTAAGATCATTTAAATTTTGGAACAGGAAATAAATGCTAACTGATCCATTTTATTAAGATACAAACTAAGAAGTTTATTTTGGGGTTTACTTCTTACTAAGAGCACTGAGGTAGTTTGGTTCCTCAGATAGGGATCCCTGGAAACAGACTTGAAATGGAGTTATGTGCTGAAGGCTTATTGAGGGAAGACTCTCTTCCCCATCCGTAGGGAAGAAAGGAAGTCAAGGTTGGGCAGAAGCGGACCTGCTATCAGCCTCAGCTGATCTTTTGGAAAGCTCTGGATCTAGGGTGGTCCTTCACACTTGACTCAAATTGAAGCGCAGTGGTGGGAGGGGCGGGGTTATCATTAGTTTCTGGTACACCTGGGAAAGAATATGACCTTGGGCAAGGCAGTTTCCCTCAGCTGTGGGCAATGCTTGGTGAGAGGTGTCAGCCATTAGCAGGCAGTAAAGTCAGCAGCTGGGGGATGGGTTCATCAGTTCCCAGAAGCGATCTGGGCATGGGATCATGATTTCCACTATGTCTGATTTCTATTACAAGGTCAGCTGTAGTAAAAAGATTTTGACTCAAGGGCCAAAACTGATGCATTACTAATGTCAAGAGTACTATGCTAAGAAATTTCTAAGCTCATCTGGGCTGGGTGGAAGGAATGTGAGGATTGATTAGTGATGTCTGTAGGACAGTGATTGATGATGTCTTGATTCCTCTTGCATTTAATGCTGGTATAGGGTAGAGTGACAACACCATGCAATCTCCCTAGAACCATCTTGGTTTATGTCTTTGCTTCCAGTGCAATTTTTAATAACTAATGCTACTTTTTATTCTCAAAAATGTACTTCCTTGGAAAATCAATGTTATGGTCATCCTAAGAAAGTTCTCAATCTTGCCATTCCTGCCTCTCCCTTCTGAAAAGTGCTCCCCTCTCTCTGGACCCTATTTGGGACAAATAGCCTACTATCATCAGTATGTTTAGACTTTCAAAAACTGGTAGAGAGGGTTTTCTGTAGCAACTTCTGCTTCTGCTTAGCAACACAAAACTCTCCTGAGGCACAGGTACAAACATCCTAGCAACCTTTTTAGAATAGGCAAAGAGTTGGTAGAGGATGGAGATGTGAGGCATAGCACAGGGAGAATAAAACAAATTACAACCACGGAAAATTATTCTGCTACATGGTAGAGCAGAACTTTGTAGATATAGCTGCGATCTGGCCTGGCTAAAGGCATGTTGAACCTGCATTTAAAATCAGAGTTTTTTTAAAAATGTTTTTTTAAGATTTATTTATTTAGAAACAGCTGGTTGGCTTAGGTCATGATCCCAGATTCCTGGGATCAAGTACCACATTGGGCTTCTTGCTCAGCAGGGAGCTGCTGTCTGCCGCTCCCCCCTGCTTGTGTGCTCTCTTTCTCTCTGACAAATAAATAAAGTTTAAAAAAAATTTTATTTATTTATTTGAGAGAGAGCATGTGCAGCAGGGGCAGAGGAGGAGGCAGAGGGATAGGGAGAGAGAATCTCGAGCAGAATGTACTAAGTGCAGAGCCTGATGCAAGTCTCAATCTCAGGACCCTGAGATCACAACGTGAGCAGAAATCAAGAGTCAGATGCTTAGCAACTGCACCACCCAGGTGCCCCTAAAATCAGAGCTTCTTAAGTCTGGAAGGGAATGGAGAGATCATCTATCCATTTTATAGATGGGAGATAGGCCAAGGTTACACTCTAAGTATTTGTAAAGCTGGGATCAAGACACTGGTTCCTTAAATCTTTTCTCTAGGGCTTCTTCTACTGGACCAGCTTCTGTTCGCTGAGGAGAATTTATCGGAGTCTGTAGCAGTGACAACAACATGGAGGCAGCAATTTGGCCTCGGATAAAAGAGAAAGATCGCTCTCAGACCTGGGATGACTTGGCACAGGGACTGGCAAGAAAAATTGCTGTATGCAAGAGCATAGGCATTATTTTTTCTTTGTAAACAGAGCATGGCATCAGGTTGGGGGCCAAAGTCTTCTCTGGTGCCAGGAAAGTGACAAACGCTAAAAACTGCTACCACGGACAAGGCAGTGTGCCACATGCCATGGAACACAAGGATAAATAAGTTCCTCTGCTCGAAAATCCCCAGTGGTTCTCTCTGTTTTCATCAGATCAAGTCTAAGCTCCTCTGCACAGGCATCTGAGGCACGCTTTTTGATCTTATCTCCCTCTGCTCTCTGCCTCACACCTTATATTCCAGCTGCATGGTGCCTTGCAGTTTTATACCTCCATGTCCTGTCCCATGAGGACTCTTTTAGGATGCTCTTCCCCCCACCTTCTTGAAGAATTATAGTTACCGAAACTCCTTGTCCTTTATGGCACAACTCAATGGCGTCTTCTTTATGGAGCCTTCTTCCCCTTCTTTGCTCCAGTAATCATCTGCTTGTGCCTCTATGCAAACACTGTCCTTAGGACAGATGGCATTTCTCCATGCCTAGAGCATGGTGTACCTAGGATACTGCGGGTGCTCAGCAAATGCCTGCTGAATGAATAAACTGACATGACAGTTGGACTCAGATAAATCATTGGGAATGTGGCTGTCTTCTTAGGACCAGGACTTAATTATGTGTCTTTTGGTGCTTAGGATGGCGCCTAGCACATAGTGGGTCCCAAAAGCTATTTCCTGAGTGACAGGGCTAGTCAAGTACACCAATAGCGGATCCCCAGCAGACTGGGCATGGGGATGGTATTTTTAGATTTGAAGCTAAACGCTGTCCATATCAGCTCTTTGACTATTGGCAGGCTACCTAAGCTCTGTGACTTTAGGTGCCTTCAGTAAAATGGGCATGATATTAACTATCTGAGAGGGTTATTGTGAACAATGAACAAGGAACAATGAAGGTCCCTGCTATGCTTCAGATATACAGTTGATGGCTCATAAATGCTTGGTGAGTGAATGGATGAATGAAGAAAAAGGTGCTATCAAAGACATTGAGGTAAAGTATCAGGAAAGCAGGAGGGAAGGAGATAGAGCAGCCTGAATGGGTGGTAACAAAAACCTGGGCGGCCTTTTTGAGAAAGTTAACATTCGAAAGCAGAATAGGTTTCAGAAAGGGCAATGGGATTAGTGATACCCTGGTTCTGCCATAGAGAAATATAATCTAGTGTGCTCTCTGCCACCCCAAATAATATGCCTGATGAAAGTCACTTTAATAATGATGAGGAAAGACCAAGCATAATGTAGTAAAACAAGCCTTAATTAAGAGAACCTTAATTCAGGTTCTCTTTTTGTAAAAGTGATTTTGAGGAGTTGGGGGAGGGAGATTGAAAGGTAGGTATGGAATTCGAAGACTTGAAATCTCCCCCTTAATTCATTTCCTCCTTGATGCTGTCAGGAAATGCTTTCCAGAAAGAACAGACAGGTTTAATGCAATTACGTTGTGTTGGCCCTCCCCAGCTTGGCCATGTGCTAGGCAACTCCAGCTGGCCTCACACAAGAGAAAACAAACTTCAGCTGCCCCGTAGGCCATTGTTTTAGCACTGTGCAGAGAGGGGTTCCAGCGGCTGATCCGAGCTGCTTAAGCTGTTTAATTGAATGAATTCAACCTCATATAATAGGATCTAGGTCTTTAAGCATTTCTGTCTGGCATACCGGATATTGGGCTGAGGGCTGCTCAAGTTACTCAGGCTTGCTGAGACCCTGAGTGTCTCTGGTGTCCACACTCGCCACATTCTGGTGTAAACCTCGGTCGACTCAGGCGAGCCTTATGTTGTGCCCTGATGGATATGCTCCACACTGATCCAACGTAAGTCTCTAAGAGGGGTATGCACAATCAGGTACTTAAATGAAGTCTGAACAAAAGAAGATTCCACATTCAGGGGCTTGTTAATTTTTCTCACTTTTTTTTTTTTTATAACAGGAATCAGCACACATACATGCCACCCATTTTTTAAAGATATAATTTATATGCCACAAAAATTCACCCTTTTGAAGTACATGATTCAGTGGGTTTTAGTATATTAAACAAAGCTATGCAACCATCACCACTAATTCCAGAACATTTTTATCATCCCAAAAAGAAAACCCGTGGCCATTAATACACATCACCAATTTTAAGTAAATGAAATGAAGTTTTAAAAAATGAAGAAACAGCTTTAAAAAGTAATAAAAAGGTAGGGGAATGGGGTAACTGGGTGATGGATATTAAGGAGGGCCCTGGGTATTATATAGGACTGATGAATCACTGATCTCTACCTCTGAAACTAATAATACATTATATTAATTTTTTATAAAGTAATGAACTCATATGCAGACTTTCACCGATGTGACTTTATCCAGATCATTAACAGATTCCTTCAGCTATAGGGTCAGATTCTAATACTAGGTAATTTTTAAAATTCTCTATTTACCCTAAATTAAAAAATTCTAACTCCCAATTATAGCTTATTGGGAATGACAGCCAATGTTTGTTGGTTCTGTTAGAGAGTTCTGGATATTTGAATCAAACAAGGCATCTTCTCCATTATAAGTGGGGGTTTTTGGGTGTTGGGCAGAGATCCCTCCATCTCAGTAAGTGTAGATGCCTAGGCAGCTCCGGGGGTAGATTAAAATTGGTCTAAACAAAGGAAGGTAATATCCTTTTCCTTGGTCATTGAGTAGTATAAGGGTAAGCATATAATCTAGTTTTGGCTAATGAGATGTTTTTCTGGGAAGGGCTTCCCTTTATGTATAAAATCATAAGGCCTTCTGAGGAAAAGGCCCTTTGCCCTTTTCGAATAGTGGTGTGATTTGGAAATGAATCAGCTGTTTTGCAACCGTGAAGCACCCACGTTAAGGATGACAACTGACACCTTAGGAAAAAGGGAGCAGAGGAATAAGTCTGGGATCACAGTGGTAACAACAGCGGAACCGGTGCAGAAATCTGCTCACATTAGGATCTCTTTCTCTTATCTAACTATCTATCTATCTATCATCTACCTCCCTATCTACCTATTTAGTTTTCTATGACTATCAGCCCAATTGTAAAGACCTAGAGATTACAAAAAGATTTTTAACTCAACATCCCATAAGATGTTAATTTTACAACTATAACATACTTGAATATTTTAATTTGTGAAATAACGGTGCATGGACTTCCAGTTTTAATTTTAGCTGCATTTAGTTCTAGAAAGTACTTTTCAATACTCCATTGCAGTATGTTGATATAGTTTTGAAATATTTCTCCAAAATGAGCTTTAATTTCTTTCTTGGGTAAGTGAAGAAAATCATCACCTAAAAGGGAAAAATCAGGCTGCTTTAAACCACAGTTTTATTTCTAAAAATTCTGTTATCTTATTCTCAACATAAAATAGTCTTGATATCTCAGCTTGAAATTACTGATTAGGCCTGGCTATTCAGGATATTGAAAATGTTGCCAAGGTAAGGCACTTGAGAAATATCGTTGCACATTATAGTATAATAATTTCTATTTGGAATAAAGTTTTTGTGAAAAGCTCATGTAGAATTACTTTTTAAATTTAGATTTTAATGTGTTATTAAAATAATATGTGCATGGTTTATAAAGGAAAAATATTACTACAATTTTCTTCTCATTATCCCTATTTCCAACCCTCACTTTAAACATTCTTTTTATTTTTTTTTAATATCTTATTTATTTATTTGACAGAGATCACAAGTAGGCAGAGAGAGGGGGGAAGCAGGCTCCCTGCTCAGCAGAGAGCCCGATGCGAGGCTCAATCCCAGGACCCTGGGATCATGACCTGAGCTGAAGGCAGAGGCTTTAACCCACTGAGCCACCCAGGCACCCCTAAACATTCTTTTTAAAGATTTTATTTATTTATTTGAGAGGGAGAGCGAGGAAGAGAGAGAGTGAGCATAAGCAAGGTGAGGGGCAGAGGGAGAAGCAGGCTCTCTGCTGAGCAGAGCCTGATGCGGGGCTCCATCCGGGGATTCCAGGATCATGACCTCAGTTGAAGGCAGATGCTTAATGACTGAGCCACCCAGGTGCCCTCTCACTTTAAACATTCAAAAACTATTTCTTCTTTCTATTTTTACCCACATATTTCAAAACAGTCTTATGTGACAGACAGGGAGATGCACTGCCCAGATCCCTCTCCAGGAAAGGACTCATTGCCTAGCTGATGCCAGTATGGTGAGCTGGCAGTGTTCAGGGGTTAGCTTGCTCAGGCTTCTTCCTCTTCTTAGCTGATCATACTCAGACGGAGGTGACCCCTTCAGATGACGACTGCACAGAGTGCTGATGCAAAGGCCTAGTTACTTCTGCCTAGTGTATTTCTCCTTTCATGAGTCGTCTTAGCAGCAGACATCTCCTGCAGGTTTGCAGAAACTTCTGTCAGATCACCAAACTGTCTGAGGCCCTTCCTGCTGGGCTTGGCTTCCTCTTTGCTTTCCTTTCAGAGGTCTCAGATCTGCATTGGAGTCTGATGGCTCCCCTTGTCCAGTTCTGCTTTCTCTTCCTTTTATCTTTTGTGTTGCCCCTCAAAAGGCACCTTCCCTGAAACTATTGCTTACAGAACACTTACACCTTTTCCACCTGTGGGGTGCTACCCCTCTAAGTTTCCCAGTCCTCTCATATAGTTCCAGCACAAAGTTGGGTTAAATTCATTTTCAATGATGATTCTATGATTATATAAATATTCTTCCCAGTTCATGTATATTTTACTGAAATTTCTTGTGCAGTTTTCTGTTTTACCTGAAGTTAATGACTGCCTTCTTTGGTGGTGGGAGGGGTAACTTAGTTTTCTATGTACATTTCACTACTTCTTCCCTAAATGCAGTAACAGAAGGATAACAGCTTCTTAAATTTAGAATGCTTTCGATTGCAAGTAGCATCACGCCCAACTAAGAGTAGAAGAGGTTTATTGTCTCAGTCTTATTTTTAAATTTTTATTATTTATTTGAGACAGAGACAGAGGGAGAGGAAGAAGAAGCAGCAGATCCCGGTCGAGCAGAGAGCCCCGAGATCAAGACCTGAGCCAAAGGCAGATGCTTAACCTACTGAGTCACCAAGGCGCCCCTATTATTTCACTCTTTTTTTTTTTTTTTTTAATTTATTTGTCAGAGAGAGAGCGAGCGAGAGTGAGCACAGGCAGATAGAGTGGAAGGCAGAGTCAGAGGGAGAAGCAGGCTCCCCGCGGAGCAAGGAGCCCGATGCGGGACTCGATCCCAGGACGCCGGGATCATGACCCGAGCCGAAGGCAGCTGTTTAACCAACTGAGCCACCCAGGCGTCCCTATTATCTCACTCTTAAAGAAGACTGTATGTTTAAAAAAAAAAAAAAAAAGGCGGGGGAGGGGGGAGGTGGCAGGTGGCTCAGTTAGCTAAGCATCTGCCTTCAATTCAGTCATGATCCAGGGGTTCTGGGATTGAGTTCTGCACTGGGCTCCTTGTCCAGTGGGGAGTCTGCTTCTCCTTCTGCTCCTCCCCCCCTTGTGCGCTCTCTCTCTCTGTCTCAAAAATGAATAAATAAAATCTTAAAATTAAAAAAGAAGTCTATAGATTGGAGTTCGAGGATTGATTAATTCAGTGACATTATAATGTCATTGAGGATCCAGGTGCTTTTCACATTTCTGGTCTGCCAACCTCACTCAGCAGGTTGATTTTTGCTTTTTAGGCTTTCCCCCCTCATGGTTCTAAGATGTCTGCCTATAGCTCCAAGTATCCCTTATATATGAACAAAGGCAGGGTGGGGAACATTTCTTCCTCTCTTTCTATTCTCTCCTTTTATCTGTCTTTTTATACGTAGGTAAAGGGGGACTCTCTAGAATTCTAAGAGTAGTTTCTCCTAATGTCCCATTGGCCAAGATTGGATCTCAAGCCATGCTATAGTTGAAAGGGAGAGGCAATCGTCTGTCATACTCAGCTTCCGCAGGAGTAAGTAGGCTCTGTCAGCTAAGAATAGGTGTGGGGTATTGAAAGGAGCGAAGGTATCTGCCACCTCCCACCATCATGGTCAAAACCCTAAGTATATTGATCACTTTCATTTATTTTTCTTGTAGTCATCCCCTCCTTCTCCAGAAATTCTCCATTCTCCTTTTTCAATTTGGACAAATTATCATCACTTGGCCTGCTCTGTGTTTATTATTGTGATACTTCTCTTGGTTATCATCCAGGGAATTCCATTTGATTCTATCTCATGATGGATCCCCTGTTTTCTGGATACTCTTTTCTTCTATCTTTTTCATGAAGCACATTATTCAGTGATTCCCTGAGAAAAGTTTCTTGAGGGACTATAATACTTGAGGGACTGTAATACTATAAGGTATTACATGTCTGAATATGTTGCTGTTGTACACTCATGCTTGAGTGATCACTGGGTTTGGTATAGAATTCTAAGTAGGAAATCATTTTCTCTAAGATTTTTAAGGTCATTGCTCTGTTGTTTTCCAGGTTTCAGTGTTATTAATGAGAGGTTTGATTTTTTTTTTAAATTTTTTTTGGGGGGGAAAGAGAGTGAGAGTGCAAACAGTGAAGGGGGGTGGTGCAGAGGGAGAGGCAAGAGAATCTTAAACAGACTCTGCAGGCTCAGCACAGAGCTTAGTGTGGGGCTGGATCTCACAACCATGAAATCATGACCTGAGCTGAAATCACAAAACCTTAACTGACTGAGCCACCCAGGAGACTCTAGGTCTGATGTTATTCTGATTCCATTTTTATTTTTATTTTTTGTACATGATGTTTATTTTTCCCTAGGGTCCTTTATTCTTTGATATTCTAAAAATCTGTAATGTGCTTTGGTGTGGGTCTTTCTTTTCATGAAGTTTGCTAGGCATTTAGTTGGTTCTTTTAATTTGGAAATGCATATCTTTCAGTTCTAAAAAATTTCCTTGTTTTATTTATTTAATTATTTAATTTATTTTTTCAGTGTTCCAAGATTCATTGTTTCTGCACCACACCCCGTGCTCCATGCAATACGTGCCTTCCTGAATACGCACCACCAGGCTCACCTAACCTCCCACCTTCCTCCCCTACTTCTTGTTTTATTTCTTTGATACTACTTTCTTCTCCATTTTGTCTATTCTCTGTTCTGAAATTCCTTTAGGCTCAATGTTGAACATCTCTTTGGCTTTTGTTCTCTCTAGGAGATTTCCTCAACTTTATCTTCCAATCGTTCTATTGACTTTTTAAAATGTATTACCACAAATTTCTAAGAGCTTGTCCTTGTTTTTGATTCCTTTCCCTTTTTTTGGTATCATTAACTCTTGATTCATGATTCCAGTATTTTCTCATATCTTTAACCTTATTTTATATCTTTTAATTATAATTTATATGGAAGTTTTCCTTTATTCTTTGCATTGTCAGTTTCCTCTAGGATTCTCATTCCCCACAGCTTTTTGTTCTTGTTTTTGTTTTGTTTGTCTCTGCCATCCATGTTGAAGACATTGCCAAAATATTTGATGAACATTGGATGACAATTCGTTTTTAAGAGTGGATACCTAAAAAGCTTATTGGAAATCTATCCAATTTTTTTCATGTGCTATTAACCCTTCAGAGAAGAGTACTCCAATTTTTCTGACTGAGGAGTAGATAACCTGCTGCAAACATTCTGAAACCAACTTAAAATGTTGAGAGTCATTATTCATAACGTGGGGCTTCATTTAATCCCTCATTGTTCACTCTCCATTGCACAGGGAATCCCCTAGACTGGAAACATACTGGGTCCAAATCCATAGGAAATAAAAACCTTGTTTCCAAATCCAATTAGAAGAGAGGTTGTTTTGTGACTGCATGAGATTGGGAAAGGATCTTAGAAACTAACTGCTTCTTACACAGGCTTTCAGCCAATTCCTATTTTCAGTCTCCCTTCTCACTCATGCTTTCTCAAAATCGGAAGCTTTACTGGGTCCTGTGGCCCAAATCAGCTAGTTTCCAAATTTCTTCTTCCTTTTTCTTTCCTTTTGCAGTGTTTTATAAATTATTCCACTCGGAGATACATTAATGCCAGCATATACATTTTATATTTTCATTTGCCTTGTTCACTATATATAATAAAACAATGTTCTTTATATTTTTCTCACTAATTTAGTACTACAAAAACTTCTTTGATGCCATTGATCTACTTTCACAGATTTGAGATCCAGACATGTACTATATTAACGAAGAGAATGAAAATATAACTAACAAAAACTGTAATGTGTAAATCACATAAAAATGAAGTGAAAAGCACACCTGTTAACCGAACGGTCACATAATTTAGCTGGAACAAACATATGCAGTCCTTGTAATACATGTGTAACCACTAGGATATGATTATAAGGAATAAATTGTGATTTCTATGAAAGTCATAATTAATTTTTAATTTAAAATTTATGGAATATGTACACAGAATAGCTTCAGCTTTTTCCCTTGAAATCAACTGGGGATCAGCTGAGCAATCATTGATGACAAGCAGGGAGTGGAGGGTACAGTTTAGGAAACATCAACTTAGTGATCGTCTAGGGTAGGAGAATCTAATGTTGATTTTAGGTATGTACTATTTGCTGCCCTGGTTTAGCAATATCTTGGACAGCTAATAGCATTTTTTAAAAAAGTGGACAAAGAGAGACTAGTAGGATGCTTCCCTGTTTGCAGAGTGTTTTCATACCCTTTATCACATTTGAAGTGGGCAAGGCAGAAATTATCTTCCTCAAGAAATATTTCCAAGGTGCTCAATTAGAATGAAGGCTTTCTGTTTAGTTACTTTGTTAGGATTTACTGGTGTGTGGGGCTGTTCTTCCACAGTGAGCTATTATTTAGCAAATAGCCAATGAAACTTGTTTCCTAATAAACCATCCCAAAATTTACTGGCTTAAAACCAAAACTTATTATTTCATAACAGTTGTATTGGTTGGCAATATGAATGGTTCTTTTGCAGGTGTTTCCTGGAACCATTCCTGTGACTTTAGTTGTCTGATGATTTGACTGGGTTTGGAGGGTGCAGAATGGCCTCACTGGCATGTCTCGCAGTAGTGCTGGCTGTCCTCAGGGGTAACTTGATTAGCCTGGGATTGTTCACAGTGTAGGGCCTCAGGGTTCCAAGAATATGAAAGCGGAAACTGCCAAATCTCTTAAGTTGGAAATTACAAAGGCTGGAACATGTGTACTGTCTCGAGTACAGATTCAAAGGTGTAGAGAAATAAACTATGGGAAGAGTTCCAGTATCATACTGCAAAGGGGGTTGGATCCAGGGATCAGTGATTCACTGGGGCCATTCTTCCCCCCCACCCCTTTTATTAAGTAGATTGGGAAGTGGAGACCTGACATGAGATCAAGAGGCAGACACTTAACCCACCTGTCCAGGCACCCTGGGGCCATTCTTATAATAATCCACCAACAACTATTGCATATGAAGATTGTTCACTCCATTTTACATTTTCCTCTTCATGAGAACCCTTGAAAGAAATACCTAACTGGCTCTAGTACGAAGGATCCTTCTATTTTTCCTAAGCAATTCATAAGTATACTGGGATTATGAAAGGAGCCCCAGACCAGTAGTTAGTAAATCTTGGTTTTATATTGAAGCTATTCATTGTAGCACTGTGTGTAATATAAAAGGCCTGGAAAAACCCCAGCTAAGTTAATCATAAGAACACTGTTTAAATAAACTGAGGAGATCCACTCAGTGAAATATTAGACAACTGTAAAAGAAAATAAAGGAAGATATATTATTGTTGAGTGAAAGAAACAAGGTAGAGGAAAGCATATATAATAAAAATATGATTATCTAACAAAGATTAAACCCAAACAAAACAACAATAATGATTACTTATAGGAAGAGGGGAGAAAATAGGATAGAGGGGCTACAGTGGAAGCTAGCCTTCCCTGAATATTTCTTTGGTGTCATTTTAACTTTGAAACCATGTAAGTTTTTGAAAATGATGAAACAAAGATTTATAAAGTGATTTTTATATAAAGCAAAGTAAAACAAATGAACCTACCTTTTTATTGAATTGGTGGCCTAGCCACATAGGATTTTTGTTTTTTTAAATTTTATTTATTTGTCAGCTCTCACTCGTGAGAGGGGGGAGCAGCAAGCAAAGGGAAAAGCAGGTTCCCCGCTGAGCAAGGAACCTGACGTGGAACTTGATCCCAGGACCCCAGGATCCTAACTGGAGTCAAAGGCAGACACTTAAGCCACTGAGCCACCCAGGCATCCCCACACAGGAATTTTTTTTTTAAGATTTTATTTATTTATTTGACAGACAGAGATCACAAGTAGACAGACAGGCACGCAGGTGGGGAGGGGGAAGCATGCTCCCCGCTGAGCAGAGAGCCCGATGCAGGGCTCTATCCCAGAACCCTGGGACCATGACCTGAGCCAAAGGCAGAGGCTTAACCCACTGAGCCACCCAGGTGCCCCCCACCCCACATAGGATTTTTTTTAGGTGAATTTAAAACATAGTAATTGGACTGTTCCTCACTAGTGGGATATGTTTGGAGGATAAAAGGATGGCAAAAAAAAAAAAAAAAAAAAAAAGAAGAAGAAGAAGAAGGAAAAAGAATTGTTTGTAGTAATTATGTTATTAGTAAGAATATTGGCATTGTTATTATGAAAGTATTATACATATTGTAGCAGTATTCTATTGTTCTATTCTATTGTTGTGAATGCATACTACAGAATAAAAAAAGAACATGAATCTGATCAAGAATCAACATCTACTTCCCATTTATAGGAAACAAGGGCCAGAGAAACATGTTAAATGACATTGTAGAAATGGATGCAACTAAGTAAATTAGAATGTGGGAGAGATGACAAGACAATGACCAATTTCTTCAATAAACCAATTGCAGAGAAGACCAAAAAATGGAGGCAATAAAGATGAAAAGAGATCAAGAAGTGTACCAAACCAATTCTTTGCTATTTCTTCCATTAAGGGTTGGATTCTAATTTTCCCCCAACTTGAATCTGAGCTGGCCTTAGTGACTAGCTTGACCAGTAGAATATCGTGAAAATGACATCCTGGGAGTTCTGGGACTATTTCATAAAAAGCCTGGGAATTGCCAGATGGGGCCACTTGCAGCATTGTCTCTGCGATTCCTGAGCCTCCATGTAGGAAGTCTGAGTACTCTTCGATCGGTATGTTGCAGAGGCCAGAACATGCAGGCACAGGAGCAGTCATGTGAAGGACACCATCTTGGATCCTCCAGACCAGCCATAGTCGAAGTGGAATGGACCAGAAGGACCAGTCAGCCAAGGATTGCTCAAATTACTAATCCTCAATATGGTGTGATGCAATAAAATGTTGTTTGTTTTTAGTTACTCAGTTTTGGAGTAGTTTGCGCTACAATTATAGATAACCAGAATAACATCTAATATTTTAAGATGGACATTAAGATCTAGTGTTAATAGAATGTTTGTTTCTAGGAGATTGTAGGGGGTTTGTAGGAGGAAAGGATGAGAAAGAAAACAAGAAGTACTTTTTGGGTGTGCACAATTTGTGAGATAATGTTATTTCATGATGAAAATGATAATGTAGTAAATACTGTGGTGAAACAGAGGAATTGATTTATTTTACTTGAGGTTTCAAAAATAGCTATAGGAAATCGGTAAGGGGGGAGAAGAGAGAAAGAGGAGAGATGCATAATTATTTTTCCCTTTATGAATGTGCATTCCTGACATCTCTGAGGACTAAGATTGTCCTGCAGGGAGTATGATTAAAGTTACAAAGAGGGAAACAAAATAAGTAAATCAGCTCTTGGTCCTGCTGCTATATTTACCCACAAGAAAGGAGGCAGCTCTCAGGTGGGCTTTTGTCTAAGTAATGTCCTGAAATCCAAGTGTAAAAGAACAATATGAAATCTCAATTCTCCCAAACGGTTTGGGGCAGTTCAGCCCTTGAGCCCCTGGGGGGCTTGGTTCCCAAGGAGACTAATCCCGCTTGCTTAGCATTAGGTATCACTGGGGCAAAAGAGCTCTACTTCAGAGCTGTGCAGGGAGGCCCTCGTGCATGCTGGAGCTGGGTCCCTCTGCCCCATAGGAAGTGAAATGTATTGATGTCAAAGCCATTCAAGTGAGTGTGCTCACTCAGGGTGTAGAAGGAGGGGCCGATGGGCCTGGCAGGGGCTGGCCACTGACCGCTGAAACTAATTTCATCCCAGAAAGAGCTCTTCCCAAAGGAAAGGAGATCAAGGGGGAAAGCATCTCAGACCATGAAGTGGGGTCTCCATGTACAATTTAGTTGGATATAGTCAATCTAAAGATTTATTTTGGCCTCAGGTACTAGTTATTTCAAGTAGAAGTTGTTCTTTGTTGCTTTATTATCTATAGTTTTCCATAAACACCCTTACTTTCATATGACCACGACTCTGCCCAGGCTGTTCCCACAGATACAGCTTGCTTGCTCAGTATGCCCAAATGCATCATTTAAGTCTTAGCTCAAATGCTACCTTCTGGTAGCATTTGGTACCTTTGGTACATTTCTTGATCTCTTTTAATCTTTATTTCCATTTTTTGTTTTCTCTGCTTCATGTATAACCATTCCCATTTTTTTCAGATCAGGCTTCCCTGACTTTTCTAAGCAGACTTGAGGGTCCTCTGATCCCATCAACTATTGCACCTTGAAGTTACTTCACTGAGACACGTATTGCATCGTATTACAATGACTTGTTTGTGAATCAGGCCACAGAACTTCTAAGCCACAAATACCTTATATGTGTATATAGAGCTTTACGGTTGACAAAGAACTTCCTTTTGCATTAGCTCATTGATTTTCACAATACCTTTATCAGATCGGTTCACACTGTTATTTCCATATTATAGATGGGTACATTGGACTTTTCTATTATCAGTTGGCTAATAAAAGGCAGGACTGGACTCCAGTGTTCATCTCAGGCTCTAATTTCAGCTCTCCTTCTGCTACATTGTATTGCCTTTTTCTAAGTTTCTATAGCCAGCAAGTGGAGCTGCCCTCTTGCATTTGAAAATAGTCACTTTGTTGGGGGAAAGGGCAGATGATGCTGATTTTATAGAGTGATGTGTTGGTAAGAAACTGATGAGGCCTAAGGAATCAAAAGAGTGGATATTTCTTGAGCTGCTGTTTCATACCGGGAACTTTCATAAACACCAACTCACAAAATCTTTGAGGAGTTGAAATGGTCTTTATTGCACAGATGAGAAAAGACTCAGAGGTATTATTTTCCTGTTATATCATATATTTTGCACATAGAGTCTGAGAACAGCTATAACCATTCCCATTTTTTTCAGATCAAAAAACTGAGCCTCGAGAAGACAAACTGACTTGTCCAAGGACTTTTTCCTAGTAAGTGGCATGCCAGAATTTGAACCTGGTCTCATCTAATTCCAAATCAGCTCTGAGCTTAACATTCCAATGATCTGGAAATGAAATGACTTCTACATATGACACCTTTCATATTCTACTTATGTTGAATATGATTATGTTAGGGCTTAGTTAACTCTCTGAAGATTAAGAGAAATTTTTCAGACTAAAAGTAACAGTTAAATGTAAAGCCCTGTGCTGTCTGTGTCTGGGGATTTGTACTGCTCAGTTAAAAGAAGGTGAAAAAAGAGTGCTCTTAGCTGCCAGAGCTGGAGGCCTATGGAATGGTCCTGTCAAAAAGGGGAAGGTAAGTACTGACATCCACATCGGATGGGTGAGAAATATAATTCACACAACTTTCTTAGTGCAAATGTCACCAAGAGTAAAACAGATAGTCTAATGATGGAAGACAAAATCCTGTGTGTAAGTTTAATGAAAGATACATCATACCTGAACCACCTTAATTAAAAAATAATAAAAAGTTTGATTCAGCTCTGTTGGCTTGGGAAGTGTCTACTTCATCTCCTAAATGGAGAGTGCTCACCTGGCTTCTCTTTGGTCAGTCTGTGCCTTTAGGGTGCTCAAAAACCATCTTGCTACATCCTGAAAAATAAAACTTAAGAAAGTTTTAATTGGAAAGCAAAAAAAAAAAAAAAAAAAAAAAGTTTTATAAGAGACCATCTGGATCTCCCTGAGGCAGACTCTGCATCTGAACTATCATAACTTAATTATTTCTTTTAAAAGATTTATTCGTTTATTTTGGGGAGGAGGGAGAGAGAGAGAAGCTCAAGCAGACTCCCTGCTGAGCGAGGAGCACACTCACAACCCTGAGATAATGAACGGAGCTGAAATCAAGAGTCCGTTGCTTAACCAACTGAGCCACCCAGGCGCCCCATCATAACTTATTTAGAGATTACCGTGTCACACACCTTATATGTCTTTTCTATCGCTGCATCTTGATATATGTGATTTCATTGAATACTCATGAACACCCTGTGACAGAAAAGACACATGAGGGAATACAGTCACTTTTTTGTGTCTTAGAGAAGTGAGGGGGAATACTCACACAGGGTATGCATGAGTCAACAGAGAAGGATTTTTCACAGGATGTTTCCTTTAAATATGACAGGTGCCCCCATGAGGTGGGCAACCTTACCTGCATTTACTATGAGTAAATCAAGGCAGAGAGAGGTTGGCTGGTTTGGCCAAAGCCATGTACTTATCAGAATATGGATTTTAACCCAAATCACAGAGCTACTGAGTGGCAGAGCTACGACAGAATGGGGAACAGACCCATCTTCTCTGAATGATCTTCCATGGTCTACTATATTGCTCAGTTTCTCTATTCCATGCCCGGGTGAAACTGGGTCCAAGTGAACTTCATGGCAATCATTGAAATGCAACAGAAGTTCCAGGAGGACAACTTAAATGGGATGTGAGTAGGGGAGAGGTTCCCATCCATACTTTGTCCTAAGACGCTGAAAGTTTTATACACACACAGGATTTGTGTGCTCTCTCAAGCACCAGCTGGCTTAGAGCTTAGGGCTCCATTCTCCTTTGCCTCCTGCTCTCTATTTACAATATTAAAAGATGGGCCAAGTGTATGCTTCAGTTTACTAGGGGCTAACTGTTACTTCTAGTAATAGAAGAGTATAATAGAAATAGGGTAGAAGAAAGAGCACCGGTCTCGAGAGTCCCGCAGAAAACTCCAGTTAGACTTCTTCAGAGCAGGTCTACGGCTTGAAGAGAGAGCAGTTTTCTTCTCTCAACACATAGATAAGGAGGAGCGGGCCAAGAGAAAGCACAGGTTCTGTCAAGGACTCAGGAATGGCTTCGGAGTTGAAATGGACTGGATGCGGCTTAGGCCAACTCACCAAACGTCTCTGAGGCTGTTTCTTCATTTGTTAGATGGCGATAACAATATGCACTTACTATTAATAAGACGTACTGTTAAAAAGTTAATGTGATAATGTACACACAGAGCCTGGCATAAGCAAGCCCCCAGGAGCTGGTGACTACTGTGGTTACCAGAGCAGGGGGCTGAACCCACCTCTCCGGACTCTTGCCTTCTCAGCTTCAGGGAGAGTCTCCCGAGCCAGAGCGTGGTGGTACAGGAACGGGAGTTTGAGAACAGGCCGTCTTATCCTCGGCTCGTGCTGCTGCAGCAGGCCAACAGAAACGTCGCAGGGAAACGAAGGGGTTAAAGCGATGAGCTTGAGAAAGCCCCGAAAGTTAGAAAAACGACCCCCTAACCCCTGCCCCCGGCCTGGCTAAGTAAGCCCCTCCCCTCCGCCACCGGGGCGGTAGCCTCGCACTCCCTCCCTCCGCCCCTCGCTTACAAGACCTAATGAGCTCCCCCGCGAGGTCGAGCGCCGAGCCCGGCCCGGAGAGAGGACGCTGCGCCGCGCGCGCCGCGCGGGTGCGGGAGCCGGGCCTGGGTCGCGGGCGGGAATCGGCCGGGGGCTCACCGGCCGCGCGGCGGGCCGCTCGGGAGTCGCGGCGATGGCGGTGCAGGCGGCGCTCCTCAGCACGCACCCGTTCGTCCCCTTCGGCTTCGGGGGCTCCCCGGACGGGCTGGGGGGCGCCTTCGGAGCCCTGGACAAGGGCTGCTGTTTCGAGGATGATGAGACCGGGACACCAGCGGGCGCGCTGCTGGCGGGCGCCGAGGGCGGGGACGTGCGCGAGGCCACCCGCGACCTGCTCAGCTTCATCGACTCGGCGTCCAGCAACATCAAGCTGGCACTGGACAAGCCCGGCAAGTCGAAGCGGAAGGTGAACCACCGCAAGTACCTGCAGAAGCAGATCAAGCGCTGCAGCGGCCTCATGGGCACCGCGGCCCCCGGCCCGCCCTCTCCAGGCGCTGCGGATACACCGGCCAAGCGGCCGCTCGCCGCCCCGGGCGCCCAGACCGTCGCGGTCCCGCCCCACGGCAAGGCGGCTCCTCGGCGGGAGGCATCGCAGGCCGCGGCTGCCGCCAGCCTGCAGAGCCGGAGCCTCGCCGCGCTCTTCGACTCGCTGCGCCACGTCCCCGGGGGCGACGAGCGGGCCGGGGGTTCGGTGGCGGCGCGGGTGGCCGGGCTCGGTGGAGCGGGCGCTGGGGGCTCGGGAGGGGACGCGGCCGGCTCCGCGGGAGGTACGGCAGTCCCCGGCGCCAGGAAGGTCCCGTTGCGAGCCCGCAACCTGCCCCCGTCCTTCTTCACCGAGCCGTCCAGGGCGGGCGGCAGCGGTTGCGGCCCGTCGGGGCCCGGCGTGAGCTTGGGCGATTTGGAGAAGGGCGCGGGCGCGGAAGCCGTGGAGTTCTTCGAGCTGCTGGGTCCCGACTACGGCGCCGGCACCGAGGCGAGTGTCTTGCTCGCCGCGGAGCCTCTCGATGTGTTTCCCACGGGAGCCGCCGTCTTGCGGGGTCCTCCGGAGCTGGAGCCTGGTCTCTTTGAGCCTCCACCGGCGATGGTGGGGAGCCTACTGTACTCCGAGTCCTGGAGCGCCCCAGGCTGCCCTCCGACCAAGAAACCGCCGCTGGCCGCCCCCCGCGGCGGCTTGACCTTGAACGAGCCCTTGCGCCCCCTGTACCCCACTGCGGCGGACTCTCCCGGCGGCGAGGATGCGCCCGGCCTCTTGGCGTCTTTCGCCCCCTTCTTCTCAGACTGCGCACTGCCCCCGCCACCGCCGCCGCATCAGGTGTCCTACGATTACAGCGCGGGCTACAGCCGCACGGCTTACTCCAGCCTCTGGAGACCGGACGGGGTTTGGGAAGGGGCGCCCGGGGAGGAGGGGGCGCACCGGGACTAAGGGAGAGGTGCCGTTGCGGGTTTTGAGACTGCTGTGGGGGAGCTCCCGCCTCCGGGTTTCTCCTATGCCTAAGAACGCTGGAAAGTGCACGTGGAGATGAGACGGGGTTTTAAAATATTCAATTAATAAAAGAAACTTAAGAAAAAGATGAAGAGCAGTTGGGGGTTGTTTTAATTATAGCTTCAAGTATTGAAAGAAAGAAAGAAAGAAAGCCATAAAAAAGCCGTTGGTAGATTCTTACTGGACCCGGCAACCAAGAAACCAAGCTGGGCTTTGGGAAATGGGGTGGGCATGGTGGAAGGGGCAAGCGGTGGCTTCTGTAGCCACCGGACACTTCTCCAACTTTTCAGCGAAAGGTCAGTGTGTTTAGTTTAATTGCCCCTTCCCAACAGTGCTCTGGTCCCTTCCTTTCCTTCCCCTTTGAGTGCATTATGAATTAAAGCCTATATTGAAAAGCCTGGAGCGAAGATACGTTATTGATTGGGGTGTTTTCTTAGAGGATGGTTTTCGCTTTGGTCTTCTTGCCTTGCTGTGTTATTGAGGACAGGAGGCCAGTGGTCCACCGCCGACCTCCGCTGTGTTGGTCCTTGTGCGGGGGACTCTTCTCTGACACTGGAAGTGTTCTGCTCTCTTCTTCCCATCTCATTATCCTTCTTCCATTTCTTAACACTCTTACCAGTGCTGTTGCTTACTTTCCTTCTGTTTCTCTGGTCTCTTGTTGCTCTCGCGATATATATATATATATATATATATATATTTTTTTTTTTTCTGTCAGCTTTTCTTGATGTAGGTGGCTTAAATTTGGCAAACCTGGGGGTCCGTTTCTCTCCTTTTCCCATTCTTCAACCACTTTGCTAAGGTGGCACTGGGCAAGTTATAACCTCTTTGTATCTAAGTTTCCTTATAAGAGAGGAAGGGCATAATATTCCTTCTCTTATCATTTCTTCATAGCTTGCTGGGTAGCTCTGAGGGGAAATATTTAAAACTTGGGGCTGCTTAACTGGTTCTGCACATATACCTATTTTATATACACTTGTCAATAGTTTGTACATACCGAAGCCATTAGAGTTGTGAGTCTCATGCTCTCTTTGGGCTGATGCCTGGTGATTGCCCTTTCCCCTACAAGCTGTAAACGCTGTCTCCCCTTTCTCCTCCTGTTCCACTCGCCACCCCAGTTCCTCCTTGCTTGGTTTCTGTCTCCCTGGTGTCCTCACTCCCTATACCCACACTTTCCCAATGGAAGGGAATGGTGAGGGTACAAGTTTCCTAAGGAGTCTCTGTTCCCTAAATAACAGGTTTGATTGATGGAATCTGAAGAAGCTCGGAAGGGTCTGATCTGTCATTTGAGAGACGTTTGGGGGAAAAGTCAGATAAATGTTTTAACCGGCCATGATGTGGCGGAACACATGACATCATCAGCATGGTTGAGGGACAGAGCAGGAAAGACTGGGTGGGGAGTGAGCAGCTGGAAAGAAAAGAAGGAGCCCTTTAGTTCTGCAGACCTGCCATGAAAATGCATGAAGGCCAACATTCAGGAAGTGTAAGGAGATGTCATTTACTGATTAATGACATTGCAAAGAGAGCTGCCTTGGTTCAAGGCAGATTCTAAGAATATCTACATGAGTGAAAGTAGAAACCCCCGTGTTACTACAAAAGACGTTAAAATCCAGATTAATGTTTGTACAAATCTAAGTGCTGTGATATTTTCAGAAAGGAATTTGTCAAGAAACAAATGGGTATCAAGTCATGGCAGACAGCTTTAAGGGCTATTACTGAGTCTCTTTACTCTGTATAAAACCTTTCTTCAGTTAGCACCACAAGAAATATAGCAATGAGTCTTGTTAATGATGAGAACTTTTCCAATTCCAGAAACTTGGTGTCTCTCTGATTTCTTTGAAAGTGATAAAAAATGATTAATTCCATTGTGTTGGCAGAATATTATTCAACTGTCATTTAATTTCTCTGAACTACTTTGTGAGGACTATTATCCAGGGTAGAATTTCACAGGAGGAAAACATTAACAACCCTGTGACAATTACTAAGGCTGGCAGTCACTGCAATGTTTCTTTCTTTCTTTCTTTCTTTTTTTTTTAAGATTTTACCCATTTATGTGACAGAGATCACAAGTAGGAAGAGAGGCAGGCAGAGAGAGAGGGGGAAGCAGGCTCCCCGCTGAGCAGAGAGCCCCACGTGGGGCTCAATCCCAGGACCCTGGGATCATGACCGAGCCAAAGGCAGAGGCTTTAACCTACTGAGCCACCCGGACGCCTCACAATGTTTCT
Source organism: Mustela nivalis (assembly GCF_964662115.1). Classification (NCBI taxonomy): domain Eukaryota; kingdom Metazoa; phylum Chordata; class Mammalia; order Carnivora; family Mustelidae; genus Mustela; species Mustela nivalis. The sequence continues at coordinate 54,896,230 of NC_139028.1, forward strand.
TTCTTAATTTCTTCTTTCTTTTTACCGAGTTCAGTAAAACAAACTGTCCTTCTCCCACTATTTTTCCATGCCTTTCATGAACAATGATAATACCAACACTGTGTGTTTCCATGTGCTGGCCCTGAGCTTCTAAACAGTGCCATGAGGTAGGTGCTCTTATTATCCCCGTTTGAAAAGAGGGCCTCAGACAGGTTAAGTAACTTGTTAAAAGCAAGTAATGGGCCCAAGATCCAGATCTGCAAGTACCCTAACAGTGAGACCTGCTGCTGCTTGCAAGGCTCTGATGTGCTTTGCTTGTGTGTATGGTTCTCAGTCCCCTGCGTTCTGCTACCATCAAGGGTTCTCAACCTCACCACTATTGACATTTTGCACGAGATAATTCATTGTTATGCAGGCTGTCCTGAGCATAATAGAATGTTTAGCAGCATCCCTGGCCTCTACCCACTAGATAACAAGAACACTCCCCTAGTCGCAACAAGAACATCTCCATTACCACGTGTCCCCTGAGGGGCAAGATGGCTGCCAGTTGAGAACCACTACGCTAGACAAATATAGAAACAGCATCTGTGGGGTGCTTGGTACTTTCACAGCTCTGGTCTCATTTAATTCTTTCAAAGGCCTGTGCTGAGGTGTTGTTACTATCCTCGTTATAGGTGAGAAGAAGGCTGAAGGGAGGGGTTAGATCAATCAACTTAGTTATATCTTATCTGTGCAACTTAAGCGAGGTGGACAAGTACTTAATGGTATTGAGACACAGTCTTCCCCTTGGCAAAAATGGATAACAATCTTCACAACGAGTTATAGTGGGGATTTGGCATAGGGAAAGTGTAAATACCCACCAAGAGGGAAGGTCTGGTTTCTAGTAGCAGGCCTCCATGGCTGGGCATTGCGTCAAGATTCCAACCCACCCTGTTATCCAGGATGCCGAGAACGTGTGCTTGGTCACTACGTAGGCTCCAAATTGCCCCATGTCTGATTCCTCTTCTCCCCACATGGCCTTCCCTGCTGAGCACCTGTGTGTCTGACCATGGTCATGCCACCTGCTGTAATACCATAAGTAGCAGCCGTTAATAATAGTCCTGCCAAAGGCTGATGGTATTGTTGCCTCCTCTCATATGTCATTTTCTTTTTTTTTTTTTTTAAGATTTTATTTATTTATTTGACAGACAGAGATCACAAGTAGGCAGAGAGGCAGGCAGAGAGAGAGAGAGAGGAGGAAGCAGGCTCTCTGCTGAGCAGAGAGCCCGATGTGGGGCTCGATCCCAGGACCCTGGGATCATGACCTGAGCCGAAGGCAGAGGCTTTAACCCACTGAGCCACCCAGGCGCCCCTTGTATGTCATTTTCTAGTGCAGCTTGTTAGGAAGAATTTTTTTCTCTTGTTTGGCCACCTGAGGGGTTGTGGAGTTTTTGTTTGTTTGTTGGTTTGTTTGTTTTAGGTACAATGGTAGATACTTTTAAAGATCAGAAATATTTAAAAAAATCAGAAATATAATACACTGGTAATTTTATGACTTTGGACAGGCTACTGATCTTAACCTAGTTGGTACTAGTAAGTACACTATATGCTGCATATTCATGATTCCCCACCTCAGCCCCTGGTGCCTGGAATGTGTTGGAGTGTCTTCCTGCATCCTTTAAATAGCTGTCCTAAGCCTTTGCTCATCTCCATTCAAGCCTCTGTCCTAGCCCTCTCTTCACTCCCACATCCCAACAAGTTGGAGAGCATCTGTTGTTATCTCCCTCTATTTCCCAGCCCTTCTTTCACGGTTTTTCTCTCCAGCAGGCAGGACCTTCTTCTGCCTTTGAGGCTCAGCATGCTTTCCCTTCCCCCTTCATGAGAACAAAATGTTGCTGCATCACATCTTTAGTCATCTGTTTCTTCAGCCTCTCCCTCACTTGTACCTCTCCTCCTAGAAATAAACCTTTCGTATGGTTTAAAAATAAGAACGAGGAAGAATAAAGAAGTGGAAACTCTCCTCTAGATATTACTCTATCTTCTGCTCTTTAGAGTTGAGTCTTTCAGGAAAAGAATCCATGCTTTTTGCCTCCACCTCACCTACTTGTTTAAACCTTGCCTATTTGGGGTTCTAACCACCCCAGTTTGTGTGGGGACTGTCTTGTCTTGGTTTTAGCCCTGAAAGTTCCAAGAAGCCCCTCGGTCCTGGGCAAAGTGATACAGATGGTCGCTCTACTTCTGTCTAGTGTTTCCCCAAATTGCTCTCACTGAAGTCCCAGTCATCAACCATGGGGTCTTCAGCCTTCAGCTTCTTTGGCCTCTGAGCTGCATCTCAAGAACTGGGCTCCACCTTGCTAAAGCTTTCCTCCTTGGGTTTGTAGCATATGATTTTCTTTTGGTTTTCTCCTAACTTCCTGGCCATGCCTGCTTCTTACTGGAACTCCCATCCACTCTGTGCCCCTGGCTCCTCCCATTTCCGCCCTTTCCTCTTCATACTCCACACCTTCTTGCCCAGGGATGGTGGACTTCCGCCATCCCAAGGCTCCAGCTATCACTGATCCACCAAGGACCCCCAAATCTAGGCCTGCTTGGCTTCTTTCGTCCATCCTAGACCCATTTCCCCACCTATTTCCTAGACAACTACACTTGGAGGGCTCATAAGCTCTTCCAGTTGTACGTCCAAAATTGAGCACATACATAACCGGAGTAGCCCACCGTCAGCCTGGCCAGACTGTTCTTGCAGCAGCTCTTGTCCTGACCAAGCAGTTATCTGAGCCTGGTCCGTTCTAGCTTCTAAGTCAGTAAGTCTCAAATACTGTTCTTCATCACCTTGAGAAAAACCCCATCTTATGTTATGTCTCAATATATCCATTCCCTACTTATGTAAGCTCATATCTGTATAAACACTCGCACATTTAGTAATTCAGATATTATTAGATTATTATCTATATTAATATTCAATTATCTATTTTAATAGATAATTGAAAACAATATTTTACAAAGCGCAGATTCTTACTAGGAGCTATGTGAAACACTGATATTTTCTTTTCTATTTAATAAAACCTGGCTATTATCCACTCTATGGGTTTTATGACTCACTAATGAGCTAGGCCTGCTGTTTGAAGGATGTTATTCTAAACCACTCTTGTGTGTCTTCTCCACACTCCTTTGCCAATGTCGCTTCCTTAGTTTGGGCTCTCATCACCTCCCACCTAACCTAGCGTAAGGATTTCCCAATGACTCTCTTGTCTATGAAGTCACGATCCTTTAATCCATCTTTACCATCGCTCCCCGAGCTATTATTTCTAAAAAACCACTTTAGTGCCATCATCGCCTTCTTCAAATTCTTTCAGTAGCTCCCTGTCACTTCCAAGGTGAAATTCAAAGTCCTCAGCTTAAACATGTAGCTCCCGCCAGCCTCTCTGGTCTCACTTACCAGTCCTTTATACTACCTGTGTTTCAGGAATTTAGTGCTAATTATAGATAGTTGCTTGAATACTCCACATCCATATCACTTCCATGAATTTATTCCTGCCCTACTTATACCTAGATTTTACTCCTCATTTTCTCTGCTTGCTAATTTCTGCTAAACCTATTATTCTCAGCTGAAGTCTTGACTTCTTTAGCTTCCCTAGATCAATTAAGCACCTCTACACTGGGATCATCTATGATACTCCCAAACCCCAGGCTTATCTTCTTATAGCAATTAATTACACTGTTATGACAGTTGTTATTCCTCTGCTTCCTCTATTGGGAGTCTCTGCACTCTTATCACTTTCTGGAATTTGGAAATAGTAACATGTAATAAATGATTACTGGATGAAGTTTATAGTGCTTTAGAGATGAAAAAGAAACTTCTCATTCATCCACACATTTGGCCTTCTCCCCAAACCTGCCAATTGCCCATATGATCATATGACACTATTTGTTAAGAACTTACTGTGCAAAGAAAGCCCCTTTCCGTGAGCACTCCAATTGTGGCAGGAATTATGTGTATGGAATAACAACCATACTAGTAATTTTATCAAACCAAAAGAGCAGAGCTGTTTTGTCCAGAGCAGTGCATTTGGTGGCAGGCATTAAGGATATTGTAACATGCTTTCAGTCATTTGTCCCATGTATAGAGTGTGACCAGAATTTTCTTCTGTGAGATGAGCAATAACTAGAAACCCTGTTCTTTTTTTTTTTTTAATTTTATTTATTTATTTGTCAGAGTGAGCAAGCACAGGCAGACAGAGAGGCAGGCAGAGGCAGAGGGAGAAGCAGGCTCCCTGCTGAGCAAGGAGCCCAAAGTGGGACTCGATCCCAGGACTCCGGGATCATGATCCGAACCAAAGGCAGCCGCTTAACCAACTGAGCCACCCAGGTGTCCCTAGAAACCCTGTTCTTAATGAGCCTACCGGTGAGCAGTTGACACAACGAAATGTTCAGTGTCAATAAGGAAGTGAAGAAACAAAGCAACATAATCTAAGAGATGTCACAAAGTACTTGACAGTTTTGTTCCTAAATGAAGGGTGTAGGCAGTTGTTTTTCCCCCCACTTTCAAAAGGTGATATTCCTAGGGGCACCTGGAGCTCAGCTGGTTAAGCAGCCAACTCTCGATTTTGGCTCAGGTCATAATCTTAGGGTCCTGGGATGGCCAGTGCTCAATAGGGAGTCTGCTTGAGGATCCTCTCTCTGCCCCTCCCCAACCCTGTGCTCTCTCTCAAATCTTTTTTAAAAAAAGGTAATGTTCCTACAAACATATTCCAAATTGAGAAAAATCATTTTTATTTTCCAATGGAACGTAAGGGATTGGGAGGGAGGAGAAAGAAAGAGAATGGATATGTGGCTAGACTCCTGGCAAGCGGCTCAATATCCACTTACTACCCATAATAAATATTATGGGTTGAATTGTGTCCCCTCACTAAGATATGTCGAAGTCCTAACTCCCAGACCCTCAGAATGTGACCTTATTTGGAAATAAGGTCTTTACAGAGGTAATGCAGTTAAAATGGGGTCACTAGGGCGGGAGCTATTCAAATACGACTGACATCTTTATAAAAAGGAGAACTTGGGACACAGATAGATACAGACAGAGGAAGATAGCGTGTGATGACATGAAGAGGAAAGAAGCTGTGTGACTGCACTGATGCATGTGCAAGCTAAGAAGAACCAAGGACTATACATCAAACACCAGAAGCTTGAAGAGGCAAGGAAGGATCTTCCTCTAGCAACTTCAGAGACAGTGTGTCCGTACCAACACCTTGATGTCACACCTCTAGCCCCCGGTGCGGCGAGATAATAAATTTCTGTTGCGTTAAGCTTCCCAGTTTATGGTACTTTCTCACAACAGCCCTAGGAAACTGATAAAATAATGACCACTGTGGCAACTAAAAATTAATCCTATTCTTTGTGCCACACGAAGTGGTTTTTTGTGCTTGAAACAAGACGTAGGTAAGCAAACCACAGGTATTTATTTATTTCAGGGAATTCTAGGAAAGGGACTCAGTACAGATACAATAAAAACCCTAGAAGCTGTCCACAATTTGAAGGAGGGGCTCTCAGTAGCCAAAAAGGCTAAAGTGGCGGGAGCAGTTCAGTTCAAGTCCGGGGTGGCCGGAGGGAGGCGCACCCCGCGCAGTGTTGCGGCTGAGTATTTGCCATCCCAGGCCCTTGTTGAACCTCATCGCATACAGCTGCGCTCAGCGTCTGGGCCAGTAAGATCCAACCCTGGCAGCGCCGCCGGAAACTGCTCCTCACCAAGAGGCACGACTACTGACGGGTTGGTACCCCCTGGTGGGGGGAAAGCCGGCAAGCCTGCTCAAGGGGGGCAGCCTTTGGTCTAAACTCCTTGGTGCGTGCTTGATGGGTATGGCACGGTTTTCAGCCTGTCTCCCACTCAAGCTCCGCGGAGTCTGGAGCTCTGTTAGGAAGCCTGGCCCACTTAGCTGGGGCTGGTACCCTTTCTCTTTGTTCAACCTCAAGCTTGTGAGTGCAGGCACTGTGTGGTACCTCTGGGGCGATCTGTGTGGGACAGGAGAGGAAAGTCCCGCGCATGCGCAGTGTCTGAGGGTGCTGAGCTTGACCTCTGGGACTACCTGTCTCACATATAGGGTCTCACACATTTATCCTGGGAACAAATTGCTAGCCCTCTTTGCTACTGGCAAGACTCTGTCCTTCCTTGCTACCAGATTCTCTGCACTTCCAACCTCTGCTTTAAGTAGAATCAAAGACGCCTTGGGATGAGAATCCTGCCTCTTTATATGACCACCAGTCATTGAATTTGACAACCCTGAAGACTCACCTGCCCTTCTCATCCTGTTCTTGCCTTCAGCACCTCTTGACTATGCTGCTGTTTCTCTTTGACTACATTACCCCTCTCCCAGGCCAGCATAGCACGCCACCTAGAGGACATCCCTGGGCCTGCAGTTTTCCCTGTGGGAAGAGAGAACCCAAGGTGGACATCCCGCTTCCCCAGCATTCTGGGATGCTGCCCAAAAGGCCCACTTTGGACTCAAGTTAGAGCTCAGTTAGCAGTTCCACCCAGTTTGGGTTCCCAGCCAATGGGCTATCGCAGCTGTAGATGTTATTCTATGGTCTTGCCCAGATAGGGTGGCAAGCTAGCAGCTCTGTCCAACTACTGAGCTTAGCTTCCAGCCCTGCTCAATGAGAGAGCCTGGCCAGAGGTGTTGGGCAGTCTTGGAGCTGAGTTTACCAACTGCTTGGGCAGGGAGCCAAGACACCAGCCCTACCTAACTGCAGAGCACAGCTTGTAGCCTCACCCATCCAGGGAGCCTGGGCACGAACCTTGCCCAGTCTCTGCCCAGCCTAGGTTGATTGCTAAGCATAGTCTGCAGCCTCATCCCATGAAGAATCTTGACTAGCAACCTCACCCAACAGGAGAGCATAGCCAGAAGCCTGCATGGAATCCAATCTGTGGTCCCAGCCAACTACAGGTACAACCTATGGCCCTTCTTGAGCATGCAGTCTAGTCAGCCACATTTTATGAGGTCAGCATTACCCACATACCAAAACCAGATAATGACACTAAAAGAAAAGAAAATTATAGGCCAACATCCCTAAAGAATATAAATGCAAAAAATCCTCATTAGCAAATTGAAGTCACCAGTATATTACAAGGATCATAGACCATGAACAAGTGGGATTTATTCCAGGAATGTAAGGATGGTTCAAGATATGCAAATCAATAAATGTGATAAACCACATTAACAAAATGAAGGATAAAAATCATATGATCATTTAATAGATGCAGAAAAAGCATTTGGAAAAATTCAACATCCTCTTATGATGAAAACTCTCAACAGACTAGGTATAGAGGGAAACATACCTGAACATAATAAAGGTGATAAATGATGAACCCACAGCTAACATCATACTCAACAGCGAAAAGCTAAAAGCTTTTCCTTTAAGATCAGGAACAACACAAGGATGCCCACTTTCCCCACTCCTGTTCAACATACTACTGGAGGTCTCAGCTAGAGCAATCAGGCAAGAAAAAGAAAGAAAAGATATTAAATCAGAAAAGAAGTAAAATTCTTTCTATTTGCAGATGAAGTAAATGTATATATATAAAACCCTAAAGTCTCCACCAAAAAAACCTGTTAAAACTAATAAACAAACTCTATAAAACTACAGGGTGCAAAATCAACATATGAAAATCAGTTGTGTTTCTATACATTAACAGTGGACTATCCATCTAAAAAAGAAAATAATCTCATTTATAATAGCATAAAAAGAATAAAATACATAGGAATAAAATTAACCAAGGAAATGAAAGATGTGTACAGGGGAAACTATAAGACTTTGATGAAAGAAATTGAAGAGGATACAAATAAATGGAAAGATACCCTGTATTCATGAGCCAGAAGAATTAATATTGTTAAAATGTCTATACTACTCAAGACAATTTACAAATTTAATGCAATCCCTATCAAATTTTCAATGGCATTTTTTACAGAAATAGAATCTGAATCAAACTAAAAAACTTCTGCACAGAAAAAAAAAATCAACACAGTAAAAAAGCAACTATGGAATGGGAGAAAATATTTGCAAGCAATCCATCTGGTAAGGGGTAAATATCCAAAATATGTAAGGAACTCCAAGAAGTCAATAACAAAACAACGAATAGCTCAATTTAAAAATGGGCAAAAGACCTGAACACATATTTCTCCAGACACACAAGTGGCCAACAGGTATGTGAAAAGGAGCTCAACACCACTAAACATCAGGGAAATGGATATCAAAACTATAGTGAAATACCTCACACCCATTAGAACGGCTAGCATTCAAGGGGAAGGCCTTTAGGTGGTGATGAGGTCCTTAGAGTGGAGCTCTTATGAATGGGGGTCGTGCCTTTATCAGAAAAGTCCAGAGAGCTAGCTCATTCTTTCAGTCATGTGAAGACACAAAAAGAAGACAGCTGTCCATAAACCAGGAGAAACACCTTCACCAAGGACACGACCTCACTGGCACCCTGATCTTGGACTTTCAGCCTCTAGAACTATGAGAAATAAATGTCTGTTGTTTGAGCCACCCAGTCTGTGGACTTTGGTCCACAAGCCCGAGCCGACTATGACTGGGGCTCCTTACTTTTCAGGGGGAGCAGCTCCCTTGATGTTTCTAATTTATTTCTTGTTCCTGTCTGTCCTAGTCTCTGCCCACCTTCTGGTACGACCCACTGGGGGTGGGTCCTGGCTACACGAGTCAGGTGGTCTGAATGTTGAGGGGCATTTTTGGAGCCTCCCTAGTCCGACAGAGCTGACCGTTCCTGCCTTTCTCTTTTAGCTGTGTGCCCTTGGGCAGATTACTAAACCAGAACCTCAGTTTTCCCCTCTGTTGCATGGCAATGATGATATCACATGGTGCTGCGGGTGACATATACAGAGACCCTAGCATTGTACAAAGATCCCTTCTAAAGGGCAACTATTATGGTTGCCATTATTGCCCAAAGAGACCTCAGCAGAGAGCTGGGACTTCCCAGTCCCCTCCCTTCTCTGCATCCAGTGAGGAAGGGCTCTGGATGCCCCTAGATTTTCATCTCAGGGTGTGAAAGGTCATGGGAAGTTCTGGCACTGAGAAGGGCCCATCCCCCCACCATGACTCCATCGGTGACGAACCAGTCCCTTCGCATGAGCTGGTTCATAGAGGAGCGATGGCAGAGTGAGGTTTCACGCTGAAGATAAGACAAAGGGCTCCCGACAGCAGCAGGAGGGAGTGTGCGTCTTTTCAGCTCTGTGTGGCTGGCCTTTCTCCTGGCAGGGAGCAGGCCCCCGCCTGAGGGCCCGTGGTGGACGGTCAGTGCTGTTCCCAGGGGGCCCCTGGACGCCCGAAGCCTGGGTGCAGAAAGCTGCTCAGAATCTGATCTCTTAATCAATTCTGTCCATAACAACAGGACTTCAATGCAGGGCAGGGGATAAAATGGCCGAGAGAAACTCGGGACGCATTTGAACAGTAGCCCAGAACTCAGGCTGAATCTGAATCACCTTGGCACAGGCCTGGGTCTCGGCTGCTGCCAGAACATTGTAAGAAAAGCCTCTCTTGCCCACACAATGGCCTGAGGGAACAGGAAGAGGGGTGGCCTGACTTTATTACTAGCCTCTCTAGGAGCAGGGCCACGACTCCGTGCAGGGGCCTTACCTTTGCTCCTGTGTGAGCGCACACCTAGTGCTGAGAGCAAGCTGGAAGACGGTGGGAGATGGGAACAAGCCCAATGCGATGAGAGTGGCGGTCCTGGGCCTGGCGTTGCCACATTGCACTCAGCACAGACCAGGCTGACCTGTGCCGAACTCTGCAGCTGTCTTTCCCCAGGGATGCCACTGGAAGAGGAATGGGACTTTTCCAAGTGTTGGTTTTCTCACCTGGAGAGTGGGAGTTCGAATTTCCTTGCTTTCCAAGGTCGGTGTGATGATTAGAAATCATAGATATAGCTACTGGCAAAGGGCCAGGCAAGGGTGAGTATTATTATTTCTAACACTTGGAGGAAAACAACCCTGTTACTCATAAGCGTGGAGTGAGTCAGGCCCTTGACCATTTTTGAGAGTGTGTTCTCTTCATTGATCAAATGGGAGCACTGCTGTCTCCGCATGGTGGTCGTAAGAAGAACTAAAATACCAACAGTCTCCACCGTAGTGTCTTTCACGTGCGAGGCACCGGTAACTATTAGCAGGATCTGAAAATCCTGTGGTCAGAGAACACAATCCCCTCTTTAGCTGTGAACTTTTTTCTATTTCATCTGGAGTCTGAGGAAGGTCCAAGTCCTGTTGGGTATTCAGTGATTTCCCTGCTCTACCACTAATACTTGTAGCTGAGTTTTAGGTCAGTTCGATGTTCTTCCTTCCTTCCTTCCTTCTTTCTTTCTTTCTTTCTTTCTTTCTTTCTTTCTTTCTTTCTTTCTTTCTTTCTTTCTTTCTTCTTCTTGTTTAGTTTTTATTTCATAATCATAAACTTAATTCTGCAGTGCAGCTGGACTTTGATGGGAGTAAGGAGAACGTGGGACCCATAGAGGTGCGGGGAGAGCGCAAGGACTATGGGATATTTCGAGCAGATGGGGGTGAGGGGTGCCCTCCTGAGCCGCAGAAGGAATGGTCTGCTAGTTAAGGTAAAACACAAGTCAGATGCATCAGGTTTGTCCACAGTTAGTGATGGCGATCTTCTCGCTGGTCTTGAGCTTCCTGCACCCAAAGCGCTCCATGCCTTGCACAATATTCGTGCCCTCTTTCACTTTACCCGAGACCACACGCTCGCCACCCAACCCTGAGTCAGCTGTGTGGATGAAAACCTGGGAGCTGGTTGTGCTGGGGCCAGCAGTTGCTGTGGACAAGATGCCAGGAGCCATATGCTTCAGGATGAAATTCTCATCACCAGTTTTCTCCCCATAGATGGACTTGCCTCCAGGGCCGTTAATGGCCATGAAGACACCGCCCTGGCACAGAAACCCTGGAATCATCCTGTGAAAGCAGGAACTTTTAGAACCAAATCTTTCTCCTCAGTGTTCAGAGTGAAAAAGTTCTCTGCTGTCTTTGGAATTTGCAAACAGCTCCAAGGAGACACGGCCCAAGGGCTCGCTGATCAAGGCGATGTCAAAGAACACAGTGGGGTTGACCGGGGCTGGGTGGTGTGAGGGGTTCTGGGGTGGCGGGGTCTGCAAGGCCACCATCATTTTTTTCTGAGTGAGATTTTTATTTCCTTTCGGCTAAGGTACAATTTTCAAACATAGGAACAAATTGTGAACTTGTCTTGGAGCGTAGAATGGTCCTCCATCCTGGCTGATCCTCAGAACCACCGGGGTTGAGGGGAGGGCTTGAAAAACAGCCCAGCTCCACCGACACTTGCTGAGGTGGCGGGGGCAGCTGGGCCACGGCTGGAGCTCAGTTTGAGAACCACTGCTCTGTGCCACATGCTTCTTAGAGAGACAGTGGAAGCCTGGCTGCCTGTTCTATTACCTGCTTTTTCCTCAGCCGCTGTTAACAGCTTTCTTGTTTTCCTTTTTTTGGTATTCACATGGTTGACAAAAGCTTCAACTAAAGCATGTAAAAGGCAGGGCTAATCTCAACATCGGCCAAAATTACAGGGTCATATCTGATGGAAGAGAAGAAAAAGGTCTTTTCTAAACATCTAAGAAGAACATAAATATTTATACTCAGTGTGGCAGCGAGTGCAGAGAATCAGCCCTTTTGGCCAATAGTAGTCTTTTGTGTTAAGGTTTAAAAACGCCTCTTTTATGAGGAAATCTAGAAATGTGAATCATAGTTGTAGCCCTGCCAAAATGGGCAGGTTGATCAACCCCCCCCCAAGCTCAGTTTTTTCCTCTCTGAAGAGAATATAGTAATGACCTTACTTGTCCTGCTTACTTTCTTATGTGGTAGTAAAGAGCCATGGAGTCAAAGCATTGGCCGTGATTTACAGAATGCAGTGGAAGAGGTCACAAGTTCTGCATCTGCCCCCAATGCCTTGTGATCCTGGGCAAGTTCATTTTCACTGTAGTCCCTTAGTTTCCCCAACTGCAGAGTGGGACCAGTAATGCCTAAGGCTGACCTTGGTGGGACGTGGGGACAGGGTAGAGGGTGTTTGTGTAAGTGTTTGAAAAGCCAAGGACCTGCATTACACTCCCCAGTAGTGTTATAGTCTTCACTTCACAGATGAGGGAATGGAGTTAGTGTGAGGTGACAAGCCTTGAGCCTTCAGGGCAGCCCTGGAACTCTGGCCAGGCCTGGAGGGCTCGAGGTCTCTGCCTCCTGCAGACGTCTTCTACGTCCTGCTTAACAGCTCTGACTTCTCTTTACTCTTGGTTGTTAATCTTTCTCAGGAGAAGGCAGGCCCAGACCCTCTCTTTGGGTAAGGCCAGGAAGAATAAGGCCATTTATATCTCTGTTGGGAGGACTGGATAATCTTTTTATCCTGCTTCACTGAAAAGCATCCCAGATGGAAACTTGGGAAATCCAAAGGCTTAAAGTGCCACCTAGTGGCAACACTGGTGAATGACTCCATCTTTTGTCGGTAGCTTCATTGGCATGGAGGTAAAAGGAACAGATTTGTTTTCTTCCTCTCTTAAAATTTGTCCACCCTGGCAACAGCCAAACGGAAACTGTTTTAGTTCTCCACCTTCTCTGCTTGTAGACCAGACTGCAGAGCCATGCTGGGTGCGCACTGGGAAGCTCTGCAGGCCTCAGCTGCTCCAAAGTTATGCTTTCCACTTCTGGCTTGTCGTTAGATGTGTTCACATGACCGAGTTTTAGGTGGTGGAATGTGGGTGGAAATAGTATGTTTCCCTTGTAGGTCAGGCTCATTAAACTTCCCATGTATGATCCTCCGTGCTTTTTGTCCTTCTGCGGTTTGATGCAGATGGATAGGCAGTCTGGGAACCCATGCCTAGCTTTGTGGCGTTGATTAGCAAAGGCAGTCGTTCGTCCAACTGGTCTCCCCTCTGCCCACCCCCGGTGGGCCATCACTGTGGCTCCTACTGACAGGCAGGCGGTGTGGGAGATGGTCCACTGTCACTGGGCATCTCCGCTGTGACGGTTAGGGAATCCCTGAAGGGCCATGCTGGGGTTTGTGTGGGAGTCACTACCATGACCATTTCTCCTCATCTTCGGTCTGAGAAAACCAAGGATCTTTGTGCCATTAAAATTCCCAAAAAATGGACTTCAATTAAAAAAAATATTTATTTGAGAGAGAGAGCAAGTGCGCGCGCGTGCGCGCGCGCGCGCGAGAGAGAGAGAGAGCATGCACGAAAGGTGAGAGGCAGAAGAAGAGGGAGAAGTAGGCTCCCTGCTCAGGACCCCAAGAATCCTGATGCAGGACTCAATTCCCAAGATCCTGAGATCATGACCTGAGCCAAAAGGCAGACATTTAACCAGTTGAGCCACCCAGGGGCCCCCTGACCTCAGTCTTTGTTCTGCCTAGACTTATCCAGCAGGGGTAATGCAGGTGTGGCCACATAGACTTAGGGCAACCATTCCGCAGCAGAATCTTCATATCAAGGCTTGAGCAGACATAGTGGCTCTACCTGCACCAGCACTTGCTAGTTCTTTATTTTTTTTTATAAACATATAACGTATTATTAGCCCCAGGCGTACAGGTACCCTCCCCGGTGTCCATAACCCCACTACCCTCTCCCTACCCACCTCCCCCCAGCAACCCTCAGTTTGTTTTGTGAGATTGAGTCTCTTTTTAAAAATTATTATTAATTTTAAAATTTTTAATAAACATATAACGTATTATTAGCCCCAGGGGTACAGGTCTGTGAATTGCCAGGTTTAATACTTCACAGCACTCACCATATCACACACCCTCCCCAATGTCCATAACCCCACCACCCTCTCCCTACCCCTGTCCGCCCCCGCCACCCTCAGTTTGTTTTATGACAGTAAGAGTCTCTTATGGTTTGTCTTCCTCCCAATCCCATCTTGTTTCATTTATTCCTTTCCTACCCCCCACACACCACATGTTGCCTCTCAACTTCCTCATATCAGGGAGATCATATGATAATTTTCTTTCTCTGATTGACTTACTTTGCTCAGCATAATACCCTCTAGTTTTATCCATGTCATCGCAAATGGCAAGATTTCATTTCTTTTGATGGCTGCATACTATTCCATTGTATAATATATATATCACATCTTCTTTATCCATTCATCTGTTGATGGACATCTGGGATCTTTCCATAGTTTGGCTATTGTAGACATTGCTGCTATAAACATTCAGGTGCACGTGCCCCTTTGGATCACTACATTTGTATCTTTAGGGTAAATACCCAGCAGTGCAATTGCTGGGTCGTAGGGTAGCTCTATTTTCAACTTTTTGAGGAACCTCCATGTTGTTTTCCAGAGTGGCTGCACGAGCTTGCATTCCCACCAACAGTGTAGGAGGGTTCGCCTTTCTCCACATCCTCGCCAGCATCTGTTATTTCCTGACTTGTTAATTTTAGCCATTCTGACTGGTGTGAGGTGTTCTATTGCCTGATCCAGCCAGGTGTCCTGGGACACATAGTTTAATTAATTAACTACACAATAAATAAATTGGAAGAGGGTGCTCTGATAAATGATATAAAGGTAGGGTACATGTGTGAATATGTGAAAGGAACATCAGTCTGGACTAGTCTGAGAAAGTTGTCTGTTACCTGGGAGATGCCAGGCTCATCAGAAGCCAGTTTGCCTGAGGGTCTCAGGAGGCCTAAAAAGGACCTTGCCTTGAAGGGGGAAAGTTCTGGATAAAGGAGACCCCACCAGGAAGGCTTGTGTGGCTGGTTGGGAGAGGTAAGTTTGAGTAAGTGTGGTGCCTACTATTTCAGTTTGTTTCCTCATTCAGTAACCATTGGTTGCGGGTCCGAGTTTTTGGAAAGTGGAGCAGAGGGGTGGGAAGAGGAGCGACACGGAGGCACTCATACGGTGGTAGCTTGGCTTCACTCCAGAGCACAGGTTAGACATGTCTTGGGAATTCTTAGATTCTAGAAATTATTTTGTAGAAGTTGAGGTTCGCGTACACAAGTCGCGGCGGGAAAGAGTGGAGTTTGGATTCTGATCATTACTATGACCCCAACCTCACTCATAGCAGAATTTGAAGCTTGGGGCTCTATAGGACCCATGCAAATTTCAAGGGTATTCTTCCATCACTTGGAGCATTTTAGATTCTGGGTTATACCAAAATATACCAGGTGCTGGGTTGGCACAAATTTTATGTGACATCATTTGTGTTTGGCTCACAATTTGGAAGGGGACACACAAAGCTCCAATGCAAGGGTGACCTTGAACAAGAATTTTGTGGAACGGTCCAGGTCGCCAGTGACTTCACAGTTTTGCAACCCTGGGAGGAGGAACTCAGATTTTTATTATTGATGTGGTTAAATCATGGCAGGAAAGACTCAATGAAAATTAATCTTATATGCTTGAACCTTAAGAAATGAATAACTGCAGCCATCTTCCCATTAAAAAGGAAGGCAGAGGACACTGGTCTTGTCTTTTTTTTTTTAACCCTGAGATAGTGATCCCCATGTTGTTTTGACAGAAACAGTTCCATTCTGGAATCTACTTCAATGAGTTTTAATCCTCTAATTAAATCACTCTTCTGGATTATCCAAATACATGTTCTGGGATGAAATATTTTACAAGATTTTCCTTTAATGAACCCCACTGGGATCTAGCGGAAGCCTAATTAGTTCTCTTAATTAGTGTGTTCTGTATGAGGAGGCTCAAGCCAACTGCTGATACTAGCGTCCTCACTCCGCTCAGAGCTCCAGCCCCCGGATTTTGGCAGTTACCACTTACCCAGACAGATGGTGGATGGGCCCATGCTCCCAGTGACTGCGCACCCAGAAGAAGAGGACAAATGCATGCTCCACTCAGGAATATGAATTACCTCTCCAGAAAGTGGCTTTATGAATTAAATAAGGTTTGCTTCCAGTTTTTGTAGCCACTAGGACATAATTCTGGGTCACTTATCCAAAGCTTATTTGCATAAGAGTGTGATATCAGTGAAATACCTTAGACCACCTCTGTTCATGGGTTTTATAGCCTGTTCATCGTCTCAGGCACAGTTCATTTACCAACTCCACGTCAAGGCACCTTGGACCTCCACTCCGATGGGTAACATAACGTCATGAAAAGACTGTGGGTTTTAAAGGAGCACTTAAATTTGTATCCTATTTCCACTTAGAGTCAGCTTTGCTAACTTTATGCTAACTTACTGCTGCACAAATTCCTTCATTTTTCAAACCTCACTCTCCTGAGCTATAGAAAGGGGAGAAAATATACTCAGTGGTGTTATTGTGAGGATAAAAATCTGATAAACTAAACAATAAATACTAAGCAGAAAATATCATTTCTTCAACTGTGCTTTTCAAAGCATGTGACTTATATCTCTACCAAGCACTTACTTCATTCTGTCTTGTATTGCATGTAGTTTTAAAACTAGCACGTGCAGGCTAGGCATGCCATAGTGTGTAACTCACCCAGGCATGCAACGTTTCGACACAGTAGAAGTTTACTTCTTGCTCTTGCTCTTGCTTCGGAGGTCCATGGAAGCTGATTGGTTCTATGTAATAGAGGAAGATGTGGCTGGGAAAATTTGGATTACAAGGCACATAAAGATTTAAGACACTAAGCAAATATCAGACTAAGGGTAGAGGTGTGTTCCCCCCACCACACACACACACACTCAAGCCCTTTCTTTTAGCTAGTCTCAAGGTAGCTAGCCTCATCATGAAAGGGAGAGAAAAGCATGGAGACTAGCTAGAAAAGAAATAAAACAAACTTCAGAACTGTGTCTAGGAAAGAAATGAGCTTGTGGTAATTGACACATAAAACTGACTGAAAGCAAACTGTATCCAGTCCAACTGTACATACCTTTCTTGCTAGAATGCAGGTTCTTTAAGAGCGGCAATGTTGCTTAATATTCTCTGCATCTTCTTTGACAGTACCTGGCAATTTATAAATGCTGTATTGGGTTGAAGCTCATGGATCCTCTGAGTAAGGGGCACGTTAGTACTGGAGACTTAAATGCCAGTGTTTGGACCCTGCCAGGTGGGAGGGGTGGCTAGAAGCACCTTGAGGCTAGTGATAAGAAACGGGTCAAGGTAGAGTCTCAGAGCTACTGCAACTAAGGAGGCTATGATGTTTATGAAATGTGCCCCTGAAAATAATTTGCTATTTATATATCCACTATAGAGAGCAGGCGATACTCAGGGGCAGGTGTTTTGTTCCTTCCAGTGAATTGAAAACTTTGGTTCTATAGTTTTGAATATAAAGGGAGGACAATATGGAGTTTCTGGGGTAGGGGATGAGATGAGGACAGCTGTTGGGGTGAGGGAGGGGGCAAAGAAAGGAGGAGGAACCAGTTGAGACTAGGGAAAATGGAAGCAAGTGAGCTGAAGGGTCCTTGAGGTTCTGCGGTGAAGGGCCTCAAGGAAGGTGAGAAGATGCTGACCGTCCCACTGGGGGCTGCTTCTGTGCTGTGCTGTGTCAACCCCTCTCCCCACCAGATCTCCCGCTAAGGCAAGTAGCCTACATAGACACAGGTGTGGGGAGGTATCCTTATGAACTCAGGGAAGAGGAAAGCTTCCATTCTGGCAAAAGTGGTGTCAAGTAGAGAAGTATGGAAAAGCAGGTGCCTAGAAGGGGAAGCAGTGGAGACTAGGAGGTGAAAGCCCCACTTCTCTCCCCAGGGCTCAAGGGCTTTGTGCTCCTACGGTATGTGGCGTTGAGCTCATCGTGCCTTGAACCCCACAAACCGGTGGCCCCAGCTTGTCTCTTCCTCTGAGGAGAAAGTGTTCAGAACTTGAATCTCTGAGTTAGTGCTTACAGTGACAATACTTACTCCTTCTGGGTCCCAGGAGGCGAAGGGGCAGTCTTAATTACTACGTGAGCTGTGGTCCAAATACCTCTTTGGGTCCTACCCTAGTTGGGCCAAACTCCCTGCAGGTGTTATGGCCTCCTCTCACCACGACTAGAGATAGGTCACAAGGGCCTCTATGCCTACAGCTGAACAGGGCAGGGAGGATAAGCATTCTTCATCTTTTGGGCCCTACTTAGATGTCAGGATCTATTCTAGGTATCCTAGCCTTGTTAATCCTTACGGAAACTTCACAAGGAGGTATGATTATCTCCATTTTATCTATGAGTAAATGGGGCTCAGAGAGTTTAAGGGACTTGTCCTAGAATGCATGGAGGACAGAAGGCTGACTTCGATTCAGGCTATCATTTATCGCGTATAACCCTGTTCATATTATACATGTATTTTATTTCATTTATTTTATTTATTTTTTAAAAAGATTTTATTTATTTATTTGCAGAGAGATCACAAGTAGGCAGAGAGGCAGGCAGAGAGAGAGGGATGCAGACTCCCTGCTAGGCAGAGAGCCCGATGTGGGGCTCAATCCCAGGACCCTGAGATCATGACCTGAGCCGAAGGCAGAGGCTTCAACCCACTGAGCCACCCAGGCGCCCCTATACATGTATTTTAGATACACAATGTGTTACATATAATATGTACATAAAACATTGTTCCAAGTGCTGAGGTTCCAACAAACAGCAAGACAAGGTCCCTGCCCTTACAGAGCTCACAGTGTAGCTGGGATCACAGGCAAGGGAAATAGGAGTTAAATATACAGAAACCAAGGAGGCACGTGCTGGGTTACTGCAGGTTTCCAGGCAGGTGTGAAGGAAGGCCAAAGGGGTCTGAAATTAAGGGAAATAACAAGAAAGTAACTCAAGTGAAGAATCTTGGGGTGGAAGTTTCGATTTTCAATCTTCATTTTTTTCATTTATGAATAAGCAAAATAGCATCCAGCTCACCGTCCTGTTGTGAGGACCCTGTTTAATCTGAAAATACACTTGAAAAAGCACTTGCAGTCATTCGTTCTTTATTCATGCAACTTATGCATTTTTGATGCCTATAATGTTCTAGGACCCTGCTCCGTGCTGGGAATGCTCTGGGAACAAACAGATGTGGTCCCACTCTGCCCTTTTGCCGCTGTCAGCCTGTGGGTGGGACACACATTTATCCAATGATCACAGAAATATTTAAACTCTAACAAATGCTCTGCCTGTTACTTAAAATTGGAAAGACAGAACAAATAATCAAAGGGGGCAAAAAGTAAGAAAGAGAGAGAGACAAACCAAGAAACAGACTCTTAGCTATAGAGAACAAACTGATGGTTACCAGAGGGGAGGAGGTGAAATAGGTGATGGGTGATTAAGGTGGGCTCTTGTGAGGAGCACTGGGTGATGTATGGAAGTGTTGAATTATTATATTGTACACCTGAAACTAATGTAACACTGTATATTAACTAAATGGTATTAAGATAAAATAGAATATTAAATTAAAAGAAAATGAAACTTACATAAAAAATTAAAAAACAGGAAAGAAAGATGAATGGCTGAATGTCAGATATTAAGAAAAACTAGTGTGAGAAGAAATTGACTGAACACAAGTGTTTGGGACCTATTGAATCCAGGATCTATTGAAACCTGTGGAAGGCAGGCAACTTCACTTTCTGCTACACAATACCCAGACTGAGCATGTTTAGTCAAATGTTGTGGACAAAATTCACTTTTGAAGTCAGGCAGATTGGAATTCTCATTCTGGTTCTGCTCTTTACCAGCTGGGTCACACTAAGTAAATTTCTTAGCCTCTCTGTGCCTTGGCTTCAAACGATTAAGGGGAATGGGTGATGATGATGAAGATGAGAACTAAGGTTCCTTGAATTCCTACTATGTGCTTGGCAACAACCTCAGTGTATTAATTTATCTAACGAGATTTTTGTAAGGGTTAAATGAAGTAGCATATTTAGAATATGTAGCATGGTTCGTGGACCCAGCAGGGATCTAAATACAGTAACCAAATAACAGTGATGTAACAAGGGGTGTGTGTGTGTGTGTGTGTTGATGTGTGAGCAACTGTCTGTGGAGAATTTATAAGCAGTAATAAAGCTGTCTAGAAATTGGTTTGCTTTTTATTGTCACCATAAACTAACAATTCTAAACAATGTCAGTTATAACATATTTGTCCCTGAAAAAAAGAAAAAAAAACACTGTGGCTACTGTGGAGTTTGAATAATTTCAATATGCACACATATATATGCATCATCTAGTATATTTTTGTTACTTATCATTCATTAAAAATTGTAACTTATATGGAAATTAATTTGGAGAACTTCCAAGTATCCCATGGTCCCGTGACACACATGAACTTAGCTACACATGTGGGTTTGGAAAGTAAATTCGAAACCGCATGGAATTGTGTTAGTCCATTTCAGGTGTGTATTTCTGCCTTTAAGCAATAGGTTCAGAATAAAAATGAATATGACTGTGACTGAAAGACGAAGAAACAGAGCTTGAGTTACTCCAGTTCCCTCCTTCTCTGCGCCAATCATTCTTGGAATGTTGTGCAGTTTGGTCACCAGAAAGCATTTCTTTACATGTTTACGACCCTCTCCTTTAAAGTAGCTGACAGAAATAGGAAGTACCCATACTTGCTCCCTTTTCTACTTTAATTATTTCAGTTTTAATTTTGAGGACATGCGTGGTTATACGTAGTGCCAAAAAACCCCATTTTTATTGTTTGTATTTTTTGTTTTATCATTCTGATTATTTGTTTTATTTCATGATTATTATTGAAGTTAAATCTATTTTATGGAGGAAGGAAACGTTAAACACTGATCCCCACCAGATGTCAGAGATGCTGGATATGGACCATGAGTGTTATTTTCTTCACGATTCTTATTTCTTAGGTCGGTTAGAAGCTTCATTGTCTTTGCTCGCATAAACCTGTCGATAAAATACTATTGCTCTGGCCTCGCTCCTTCAATTTTGCCTTGGAAGGATGCTGAGGTGGGGGTGAGTGATGACTCATTGACTTTTCTGTGACCACAGAAGAAATTCCTGAAACGCAGGCAATTAGTGACTGGGAGGCAGATCATTTATTTCGAAGAACATCAATCACGGGAGCATAGGGATGTGATGAAAATACATGAACACCTATAAACCTCTCGCCTGAGGCAGAGAGAAAGCGAGGGTGTTCATTGAATTGAAAAGCCGGAGTGATAGGGGAGAAATTCTCAGGCACGCTTTGGTCTCAGTAGTACCCCAAATCACCTCCTAAACACTCTTTCTGTGAGAGGTGATCTGGGTAAGGAAGCTTGCCTTGCCTCTTCCATATTTATTGTGACTTAATCTTCTTTACTGACAGGTTCGGTCGGGTCCATGATGGTGGTGGGCTGGGCTGTGCGGTCCATTGTGCAAGTTTCCGCTGAATAGCTACTGTTCCACTGGGCTACCTTCTCTTCCAGCATTTTTTGAGTGCCTGTATTGACTCATGCTGTGCTAGGAAGAATTTTCACATACACTCTTTTAAGAACTTTTGAAGCGCTATTAAGAAACGACACTATGGGAAGTAAAGAAGCTGGGCTTTATCGTGACAGCAACAAGCCTGGGTTCAAATATGAGCCCTGCCCGTTCCCAGCTCCATGACACTGGGCAAGTTGCTTAGCCTCTCTGAGCCAGCACTTTCTCATCTATAAAATGGGGGTAATTTATAAAGCCTCCCTGAGTCGCTGAGAGAAGTAAGGGCAGCAGGCTAAGTCTGGCCCAAGCACGGCACCTAACACATAGTAGGGCCATAAAACGGGAACTGTTTTTACTCCTGTTGCAAAAAGAGAACACCCAGAGAGGTGGGTTACTTGTTTAGGCTGAAACAAACCAGCTACTCTTACTACTCTGCATTTTTTCTTACTGGGGTGCATTCTGCTATAGTTTTCCTCCAAGTGTTTGTGAATCCACGCCCTCCTCAATGCTGGTGCTGACAGAGGTGATGGAATCACATACATACCTAACAGCCCAGTGAGAACCATGTGGTTAGAGCAAGAAGAGAGTATTTCCCTGAAGAAGCAGACGTACCCCAGACGCGGAAGGTGTGCAGGTGCTGGATAGGCAGGAACAGTGGGTGTCCACTCAGTGATGTTACATGTCTTACAGTTCTGCATTTTGTTAGCCATTCAGAGCTACTACAGACAACATGTATGCCCTTAGAATGGCTGGCTTTCTCCTCCTGCTAGGTGATATGCAGTCTGTACGATATTGGGATTTGTGAAGCTGGCGCTGGGTGAAGATGCTCCGGGGCCCTAATGTTGAAATGCACGATGGAAGATTTGAGGAGCTCACATTCAGAAAATAGGTGGGGAGTTCCTAGGACCTGCATCTCTGAGTTAGGGGTCAGAGTATTGGTGGCATCTGATACCTCCCCAGGAACGTCCTTAATTGCTTTGGTTTTTGGTTAAAGAAAGGGGCTAAAGTCAAGAACCGTAACAAGATCTTGTCATGGGGAAGGTCTTTTTTTTTTTTTTTTCTTCTAACTTAATTTTTTTTTTTTCTTTTTCAAAATGTACTCTTGAATCCATGTGAGAAATACCCATCACTTTTCCCCATGTTTGGTAGGTCACACGACATTGGTAAAGTATAAGTGTGGCCCTGATGTTCTATTTCTTTTGGTGACTTCAAGACCTCAGAGAGGGTTTTGGTACTTGAACTAGTTCACCTGTTTTACTTGTAGTCTCGCTTGCCTATAACCAGTTGTGGAATCAGAAGCTGCATTTAGACTCATTTAAGCTCCAGATTATAGAAATAGGGAATTCAGTCTTGTGTTTAATTTATTTCTTAATTAAATAATTAAGAATTAGTAAATTCTTCTTGAATAGATGAATAAATAGAGATACTTCCACATTTCAGAGACAGTGTTGTGGGAATAGATTCCATGATGGAGTGTAGTGTGTAGATGTGACCTCCAGATAGACACCTATGGAAAAGAGGGTCTGGGGTCGGGGGAAGCCTTTGACATGCAGGTCCAGGGACAGCCTCCGCCAACCCAGGGGGCGCTCTGGAGCGAGAATGGCTCTTCAGAGGTGTCTTTAGTTGGGTCAGGATCACCAGTTTTACATCACTGCATCTGTCATTCATTGTATGTGAGTCTCCCTAGGAAGAATGTGACCTTGGGCAAGGCAGCTCTCTGAAACAGAGGTAATTCCTGGGGCTGACACCAAAAGGTTGTCAATGGCTGTGCACTCCCCACAGCTGGGTGACAAGTTCTTTACTGACAGGGAATGTAGCCAGAGCACACTGTGTGCACCACCCAATGACATTGTGTAAAGGGGTGGGGGTATATATGACAGTGTGTGTGTGTGCGTGGTCATTAACATTCATCAAACTGGAAAAAAGGGACTGCTACCTTATTTACATGCTTCTATTGGGGTGACTCAATGGCTTCTGAACACAAGGGGGTGCTGTAGTGTCAGTTCTGAGGTGCTTTGATGCAGCTAGGAATTCTGGAAGTAGGACCACCCTATTCTCTTTAGAAAGAAAGAAAAAAAAAAAAAAAACATAGCAAAGAGGCTGAGGTGTTGTTTTGAGGTTGTTTTTTTACCCGGACAACTGACTCAGAAGAGGTGAGATACCTTCCTTTCTCTGTACCTTCCTCCTGAAGATACACACCCCAGTGTTAACTCCTGGGCTCTGGGATCTGGCTGATCACTGAGGTAGCACAAATGACAATATTTGGCTTCTCCTTTGGGGGCTTGGATAGGACAAAGAAATGACATCTCTATGTATTCCATAAAGCGTAGGCTTCATGGGTGCTACATTCCCAAGTCAGAGCTTAGGGAATGGTGGGTGGTCTGGAGAGAAGTTAGAAGCCGGGAATTAGGTTAGTTCTCCATCAAGAAGCACCTGTAGCACAGGGGGTCAGCACATGGTTCTGAGGTCACACGCCCGGCTCCATGTCTGACCCTTACTACTTGCCAGCTGTGTGAATTTAAGCAAATGACATATTCATTTTGTGCTTTTAAAAGGCCTCTGCGCTAGAACTGTAATTATAGTTCCTCCATTGTAAGGCTTCTGTGAGGATTAACTGAGAGTTAATCCATGCAAAGGGTTAATTACCTGGACATACCCTGGCAGTTGACAGGGCTAACTATTATTTTTAGTATTTTCTATTTGTTCCCAAATGTTCTTTTTTGAAAGGTTTTATTTTTAAGCAATCTCTGTCCCAGCATGGGGCTCAAACTCATGACCCTGAGATCAAGAGTCACATGCTTCACCAAATGAGCAAGACAGATGCCCCTAGTTCCCTAATGTTCTTGAGCATCTATATTTTACCAGGTCCTATGCTAGTTGCTTGGGAAGCGAAGACAAGCACAGAACTCTCACAGAGCTCACAGGAGACAGGTGTATGTATCAGGCATTGAAAATGAGGCATGAAATCCAGGGTTGAGACACAAGCAAGGTTTATGGGAGCAGGAGGAGAGGCACCAAACTCATTGTTGATGGGGAAGGGACATCAGTGAGGAGTTTGGGGAGAGCTGCCAGACTGGAGTATTTCTTCGCAAATGGTCATTAAAAGATGAGTATGAGTCCCACAAGTGGGGGTGGAAATGGATGGCTGGGTAAGAGCAATTGGGAAGAGGTGACAGACGGGAATCTAGTGACAGAAATCTGTGAGCAGGAGCGCCTGGGTGGCTCAGTGGGTTAAGGCCTCTGCCTTAGGTTCAGGTCATGATCCCAGGGTCCTTGGATGGAGCCCTGCCTCGGGCTTTCTGCTAAGTGGGGAGCCTGCTTCCTCCTCTCTCTCTGCCTGCCTCTCTGCCTACTTGTGATCTCTGTCAAATAAACAAATCAGTTCAAAAAAAAAAAAAAAAAAGAAAGAAAGCTGTGAGCAGGGAATAACTGTTGAGTGTTACTGAAGGACCAACTTTGTGTATGAAGTGCCTCACAGACTGTCACGACCGGTGACAGTCTTTGGAGGTTTTAAGTAGGATAGTGCATCCAGTGAGCAGGCTCGGCCCTCAGAGCAGATTTGGTGTTAATGGATGAGTGAGCAAAAGCTGAGTAGGATTTTAGCAAATCGGTGTAGGGAGTATCAGTGGGATGAGGCTCAAGGTGGGTGATGGCATTAGTCCAAGTCTAGAGACTCATTGTGAACAACAAATATATGTACATATGTCTACATTGGGAATGCAATGTGTGCTTGATATAAAAATAGTCAAAGGCCATACATTAAAAGGTAAAAGTTCTCCTTCCATTCCTTCAGTTTCTTAATCCTCACTCCCGGAGGTAATCCCAGTAGTGTTAAGGATTTTCTTGGGTTTCTTTTCTTTTCTTTCTTTTTTTTAAAGATTTTATTTATTTATTTATTTGACAGAGAGAGACACAGTGAGAGAGGGAACATGAGCAGGGGGAGTGAGAGAGAGGGAAGCAGGCTTCCCGCTGAGCAGGGAGCCCGGTGTGGGGCTCAATCCCAGGACCCTGAGATCACGACCTGAGCTGAAGGCAGTGGCTTAACCCACTGAGCCACCCAGGTGCCCCTTCTCTTGGGTTTCTTAATAAACAAGTCTGGGCAGACCCACCTACGGAGAAAAAGGAGATGTGGTGCTGAGATGCTGGACCTGAGCCAGCCTGTCTGGGTTCCCGTGATAACTCTGAGACCCTGTTAGCTTCATGGGCTCACTGCAGTTACATGACCTCCCCGGTCCTCAGTTTCCCTAGGTGTAAAATGGACACCTACACCATAGGGTCATTATGAGGGGTAAATGCGTTAATATATGCAAGGCACTTGGAGTACCTGGCTTAGAGTGTTTGCTATTTTTATAGAGAATCTCTTAAAAATGAGAGAGAATATTATAAAAATGTTTTGCAGTATGGCTTTTTCTCTGTTACTAGAGAATCTTGAATACCTTTTCACATCAGTAAACATAAATCTTCCGTGTTGCTCTTAATGCTGTGTGACACAGTACCACTCTCATACTTACGGACATTCAGGCT
Organism: Mustela nivalis; assembly: GCF_964662115.1. NCBI lineage: Eukaryota > Metazoa > Chordata > Mammalia > Carnivora > Mustelidae > Mustela > Mustela nivalis. The sequence goes on from NC_139028.1 coordinate 54,921,990, forward strand.
GTTTCCAGTTTTCTGCTGCGAAGGCTATCATTGTGTCCTTGTTCAAGTATTTCTGTAAGGCAAATTCCTACAAATCACATTTCTGGTATAAGGAGAGACTATGGATTCTGAGAAACAAACTGAGAGTTTTATTTTTTATTTTACTTTATTTTTATTTTTTTAAAAAAGATTTCGTTTATTTATTTGACAGAGAGATCACAAGTAGGCAGAGAGGCAGGCAGAGAGAGAGGAGGGAAGCAGGCTCCCCACTGAGCAGAAAGCCCAATGCGGGGCTCCATCCCAGGACCCTGGGATCATGACCTGAGCTGAAGGCAGAGGCTTTAACCCACTAAACCACCCAGGTGCCCCCAAACTGAGGGTTTTAGAGGGGAGGGAGGTGGGATATGGGTCAGCCCCATGGTGGTTATTAAGGAGGGCATGGATTGTATGGAGCACTGGGTGTTTTATGCAAACAATGAATCATGGAACACTGCATCAAAAACTAATGATGTATTGTATGGTGATTAACATAACATTAAAAAAAAATGTAGTCCTTCTGGGAGGCAGGGGGTTCTACTCTTTCCCTTCCTTCCTGCTCTCACCTTTTGCCTGAGATTCAGGTTAGGGAGAGCTTTGGGGGGTAGATTTGGGTGATCCTAGTGATGTGGAAGAGTGATGAGTGTGCAGGAACCAGCTCTCAGGCAGCTCCCTTGCTTTCCGGGGGCATGGCTTGAGCCAACAGCTGAGCCTGTAGCACCTGCATGGAACCCTGCGGTCTGGCAGTAACCCAGGAGCTCACAGACTTTCAAAGAACCTCTGGGTCCAACACCAGCCGCTTTGGCAGCGGCCAGATCTGTTACAACACCTGGGCACGGCCTACTCCCAAGCCCTCTGGGGCACGTTTCCGTGGGTGCAGAGCACCACCCCTCCCGGTCCTGGAAGGACAGATGCTGGACCTCGCCTCCGCACTGGGAGGCACCCTCCAGCTCCTGGAAGGGGAATGTAGCCCTCTCCCAGAGGTGCAGTTTTGCTTCCCCTGGTTTCCTTACTCCTGGTCAACCGTGGTCTGGAAGCAGACGGCCCTCCTCCTGAGGAATCATCAGAATACGTCATACGTGTGCCTATGTCACAACGCCTGGGTCGCTCACTCCACGTGATCTCCTGCAGATATGGTATCTCAAATGTTATTGCAAGAAGAAGGGTGAGTCCGGCACCATAAGGTATTTTATTAATTAATTTATTTTTAAAGATTTTATTTATTTGAGACAGAGAGAGAGAGAGAGCAGGAGAGGGGGAAAGGGAGAGAGAGCGAAGACAGAGAATTCCAAGGGGACTCCATGCTGAGCCCAGAGCCCGACTTGGGGCTCAATCCCACCATCCTGACATCATGACCTGAGCCACCATAAGGTATTTGGAGAGAGAGAGACCACATTCACATAACTTTCATTACAGTATATTCTTATAATTGTTTGATTTTATGATCGTCTGTCTTGGTTAATCTCTGACTGTGTCTAATTTATAAATTAAACTTTATCATACGTGGTGTTAACAGGGCGAAGACCAACTTCATTTAAGTAAAAGAATGAGTTTGCCCAGGAAAGGCAGAGGAGCAGCCACTGGGGACAAGCAGACTGGGGTGGGCCGTAGGCCAGTCCGCAGAAACAAAGGGAAGTTCAGCTTTGATGAGGCTTTAGGCAGAAATTGGGGAGGGTGGTTCCGAACAGAAGTTCCCTGGAGGACAAGGTGATGAGGGGGTGGCCGTCTCGGCGGCCACAGCCGGTGGTTCGGGCGCTCTTCCCGAGGCAGGGTGGGCTCTGCTCTTCCTTCCTTTGCTTAAAGGCAGGAGATAAATTCCTCTGTGGAATGTGCCCTCCCTTGTTGGAATGGTTGTCTTCGTCCTTCCTGCTGGTTCTCTAGGCTGTGGGATTGGTGTGCGCGCGAGCGCCCCCTTCTGGGCTTACGGCTGCATTTTAAATGCGGTTTCCTTTCATTTTCAGGGTTCCTGTACAGGACAAAGCATAGCATATACAGGGTTTGGTACCACCTGTGGTTTCAGGCATCCCCTGGGGGTCTTGGAACACATCCCCCTCCCGTGTAATAAAGGGGGACTTAAGTAGTTGTGTCAGGAAAACCTTGAGGGCCCCCGTGTGAGGAGGAGCCGGCTTCTCTGGGCTGGCGCTGGGAGGTGGGCATCTCCCACTCGGGAAGAATCCCACTGACGGAGGCAAGGACCCCAAGGGCGATAGCTGCAGTGGGCAAGAATCTCGGAGGAACACCCCGGAACTAGCCGTCCACAGTGATTCGGCGCTGTGGGGATGAGAAGCTCCCGTAGGAGCAGACACATTTAATTTTCCAAATCTCTTTTTGCCAGATGTTATGAGCAGGACGGACAGCCACCCCTTCCTTCCCAGAAGCTCTTGAACTTCCTGGGAGGAGATTCTGGACCTGAACGTGAGGACCTCTGTGTATAAAAACAAACAAACAAAAAAAAGAGGCTGGTATGTGCACCTTGAACTGGGGAAGTAGATTTTCCCAAATTGTTCTAAAAACTTGGACCAGTTTATACTTCCATTGTGTATGAAAGTGCCTATTTTTCTCTCATCTTTGACAGTAGCGAGCATTATTAAGCTTTACTTATCTTGTCAAACTGATAGAGATATAAAGTGGTATCCCTATGTTGATTTCATTTGTGTTTTCTTGATTATGAGTGTAACTGAGCATATTGATATCTACTTACTGGATGTTAGCATTTTTGTTTGGTTGTGTGACCTTTCCTCACTGATTTGTAAACTCATTTTATAGTAAGGAAATTGGCCCTCTGTCTAGCAATTGAGTGGCCAATATTCTCCTACTTTTTTTTTTTAAATAAGATTTTATTTATATTTGACAAAGAGAGATCCAAGTAAGCAGAGAGGCAGGCAGAGAGAGAAGGGGAAGCAGACTCCCTGCTGAGCAGGGAGCCCGATGCGATGCCGGGCTCCATCCCAGGACCCTGGGATCATGACCTGAGCCAAAGGCAGAGGCTTTAACCCACTGAGCCACCCAGGCACCCATGTTTTTGTGTTGTTTAAACTTTATTTTCTTGTGCTGAAGTATAAACATTTTATATAGTCAGATTTAGCAGTCTTTTCCTTTAGGGCTTCTGGGATCTATGTCAAACTTAGAAAGGTGTTCTTCACTCCAAGTATATAAAACTATTAACTCAGTCCCCCCACCTTGCTTCTCTAATTGTGCTTCTTTGTTTTTATGTAAATTTTTAAAGTGTCTGTGGAATTTTGGAATAAGAAGTGAGGTAAGAATTTAGCTTTATTTTCTTTTCTAAAATGGTCAGTCACCCCAGTGCTATTTAGTGGCTAATCTTTCTTTTCCCTGTTGTTTTGAAAGACCTCCTTTTTCATATGTCAAAGGTCTTGCTCTCTGTACTTAAGACATCTGGGTTTTGTCTCCATCGTTGTCATTAATTTCATGTGATTTCGGCAAAGCTCCTTCTTCATGGGCCTTAGTTTACTCCTGTGTAAAATGAAGGGTTGGGAGAAATGGTGTTTGAATCCCTTTCTAGCTTTCACACTGCAGGCTGATGCCACACTTCTGTCATGATACCAGATCCTCCTTCCTCAAGTCTTTCAGTCAGTTATGGAGACAGACTCACCAACCACCCAGTGCTCAGGGCCTGTTGCCAAAGCAGTGTCTATGCCCTTTTATTGTTACCTTTCTTTTCATGAGATCATTATGTTTGATTCTTTGAAAGCTTAAACCCTCTCTTACATGAATTCTTGTGTGTCTTCTTATAGTGAGACAGAAGGAAAGAAAAGGGTCCTAATAAGAGGTTTTTAATTTGGGTCTCTGGGGAAGAGGGTTATGAGGAAAGTGATGGGAAGTTATTTAAACACTTTACAGGGGTACCTGGGTGGTTCAGTGGGTTAAGCCTCTGCCTTCGGCTTGGGTCATGATCTCGGGGTCCTGGGATCGAGCCCCGCATCAGGCTCTCTGCTTCCCCCTCTCTCTGCCTGCTTCTCTGCCTACTTGTGATCTCTCTCTGTGAAATAAAATCTTAAAAAAAAAACAAAAAAAAAAACCTCAAACAAACAAAAAAAACACGTTACAAGATTTAGGAGAATGGGACCCACAGACTGACTTCAACATTAACCTTCCTTGCTTTGGGTTAGAAGACTGTCTATACAGTAAGCTCATAGTGGTCTATGCTGGTGGTGGTGGTAGCATATATGAACAAGCATTTACTGATTTCCAGCTGTTCTACATACAGAATTGATTAAACACTTTACAAACTTTGCCAGATCAGAACAACTATCTCCATTCTGAATATGTGGAAGCTAAGCAGGAACTTGCCTTAGGCCACCCAGTAGGTGTAGGGTTCAGTAGGTTTTGAATGGGAGAATTTGAACTCAGGTCCATACAACAATGTTTTCCCCTGTACACTTCCCACACTACAGTTCCCCAGGAGAAGGTCTGATTGGTAGTTGAATATATTGATTTCTAAGAAAAGGGCTAATGGGTCTGTTTCCCCTGGTAGACAACCATGGTTCAAACTTGTTAAGTGTTGTCCCTGATGGAATTGTTGAGCTCCTGAGGCTGATGCTTTTGACAATGGGATTAAAGTAACTGCGCTGGCCAGAATTTCCACCAGGTGGCGCTGCAAGCTCAGCAATGGAGTCCTCCTTCCTGCAGCAGCCACCTTGAGCCCTCAGGTGCCTCCGGGGACCTGCAGGCGGATTCATCATCTCCCAGCAGATGGGAGTTTCTCTTTAAGCTTACTCCGAACTCTGGCCAGGTGGGGGCAGCGCTGAGTTGAAGAGTAAACTCTTTTGGGGTTAAAGAGGGCTTGAGGTGATACCTCTCCTTTCCATGACCTTCACAGGTACAGGATCTGTGTCGCTGGCAATTAGGTGGCCCATGATGGGGTTCCAGTGCTGTGGGGTGGTTGCACCACTAGTTATAACAGATGGTAGATTTCAGGTTGAGGGAGAGCTTTCTGCTTTTGTTTTTGCTGTGGTACAGGCAGGAGCATTTACGAAATATGGACTGGAAGGTCCCAGTGGAAAGGTGAGAAGTGAGTTTGGAGATCCTGGTGTGCTAGAGTGAAGGCAAAAAGGAGGAAGCAGCATAAGCGAAGGGAACTATTGCTTACTGAATGCTTATTCTGTGCCAGGCACTGAGAGAGGGGGCTTTCCGCATGTTGTCTTACTTAGCCCTCATGCCAATCCTCTGAGTTAGCTACTGGTATTGTCCCATTCTACAGATGAATGGACCTGCATTGGAGAGTTGAACCAACTTGCCCAAAGTCTCTAAGCAGGATGGCTTTGCAGTTAGGATTCTGTACCAGTCCATGCTCTAAGGACCAGAATCCAAAGACTTGGGAAGAAGAGATACAAGGAGGAGTTCTAAAACCCATCATTTAGTAGTGCATACAGCACCAAACTCCTTCTTACTGTCTTAAAACTTTGGCTCCTGTAAATGTTCAAGAAACTATTTTTAAGAAAGGAAAGGTGAGGTGGTGGAGGGAATGCAGTATTATCACCATTTTACTGATGAGACAACCGAGACTCAGTAAATAGCATAGCTAGGGTTCAAATAAAGTTTGTGACTCAGAGTATCTGCTCTTTTAAAAAGGTAAATATCACAGGAATATGCAAACTCATCATTCATTCACTCAACAAACACTGACCAGGCAGCAACTAACACCAGGCATGGCAGCACTGCTTTCACTTAAGTTTAGCCCTTTTTAAATATTCTTTAGTCCTCCAGGTTCATCCTTGTATCATCTATCCTAGTGCAGTGTCCTGCATCAAAGGCCATCAATGAAGGCTTATTGAATGGAATGGAATGGAGGTGAATTGAACTGATTAGACGCAGCTGGAGTGCTTGAAGTGACACAGGTTCTTGGACTTTCCAAAGTACTGAAACTATTCACTTTTAGTTCAATGTGGCCAGCACTTGTTGAGTGTCTGCCATTTTATTCCTTTACTATTTGGCTAATTTTGGCCATATCACTCAGCCTGCTGCTATAATTAGATTGTACATTGAAATCTAAAGCTACACTAAGATCTAAAGCAAGGGCAGGAACCTATGAGCTTCATACTGGAGGTAAGTAGAGCAGGGGAACCTGAAACTCTGGGCTATGGGAAGGTGGTATTTTGTTTACTATAAAGATGTTTTTGAAGTTTGGTTATTCTTTTAACTAGTGTTTGAACTTGCACAGATAACAATACCTTTCTGACTATCAATTTCTCCCTTTGCAGGATGCTTTCTTCATCTCACTGGATCATCACTATTATCAGCAACTTGAGGACAGTCTGAATGCTGCGTATTACATGTTCAGTTCCAGGCAGGGGACCTAGCAACTAGTTAGTGCTCAATAAATACTGAGAGAAGGACCCTGTTCTTCAAACTAGGAAAGGCAAATGCCCAGTTTTATAGATGGGGAGACAGGTACAGGGGGTTTGTTGAATGAGAGAATGAACCTGAGATTTATTCAAGGATATGCATCTAAAAGTGGTAGAAGCCAGGTTTTTTGAATTCTGTAATGTATTGATCTGAGTTTTCCTGTGAAAACCTCCTGAGGGATCTATATATATATATATATATATATATATATATATATATTTTTTTTTTTTTAACACAAGTGTCCTATGAGTTTAGGTCGGTCACTTTGGTAAGTGGAAGAAAATATGATTTAAGATCATAAGCAATGACCAGGATTAGTATAGACATTTGGAAAGTTCCATTTGTTCTATTCATTCATTCATTCATTCATTCAACAATTATCCTTTGAATTCTTACTCTGTGCCACAGCCCATGTTACATTTTGAGGGTGAACACAAAGATAAAAATACAGTCCTAGGTTCCCCTGAGCTCACAGTCTGGTAGAAAGTACAGAAAGCAGCAATCACAAACAGGCCATTGGTGCTAGGACTGAGGGGATGGAGGGTACGTGGGAGTGAGAGGGAAAGCAAGGAAGGATCGGAGAAGGCGACCAGGGAGATATGTTGTGTGGGAGGTTGAGAACTTAAATATAAGTAGAGGCCAATAAGAAGAGTTGGAAAGAAGAGGTCTGTACCTCTGGGGTGTGGCTGGTTGTTCATGTCCTCTGTTAATGCTCTTCTCACTTGGAAAGAGGGAGAGGAACAGGCAGTCTCTGAGGTGTTCACTCTGAGGTGAAGTATAAGGGATGTGTTTCTTTTTGTAGGAAGGAGGTCAGCACATTCTGACCAGCACATTCTTGGCCACTTTATCTCAACGCATTCATGTTAACGCAGGCCTATCTCTGATGAGTCCTATTTCTAGGTTGAGGGCTTTGGTATTTTGGTTTGAGTTCCCTAGAATCAGACCTTGAGACAACGATTTGATGCATTTGGTTTATTGGAAGGTAGAAAGAACATAGAAGTGAGGAGGAAGTGATGAGGGAAGAGAAGTCAGTCACTTAAGGGAGAGCTTTGTCAGTTGTCATAGTGGGGAATTGTTGCTTTATTCCATGGAGCCACTCTAGAAAACTCTGCAAAACACATGTCTCGGAATTCTCCCAGCCAATGGAAGAAGGAGCTGGGGTATTTGTAGTTACTGGCTAAAGGCTGCCTACCCCTCCCTTCCGTGGTGTGTGTGTGTGTGTGTGTGTGTGTGTGTTAAATGCCAGGTATTTCCAGCATGTACAATGGGTTCTGTTAGCTTGAGGTAGCCCTCTGAGAAGATACAGGTGATGACATGAATGTGAATAGCGAGGGATCTGAGGAGGTCTGGACAGAGCACTGACAGTGTCTTCTGTACTTGGACCTCAGCATCACATTGTTATATATTGTATTATCATACTGGTGATGATTCTATCAGATGTTATCAAAGCTCTTCAGTTGTCCAATTCCTTCTAGTTCCAGGCGTAGCACTTCAGATGGGCAAAAGATGGATATCTTAGTTTAGGACAGAGAGCATGCCTTGGTGACTAATCTGGAAAGTTCCTGGTTTATTACCAATGCCACAGGAATTCATCTATGGATCTCCTTGCCTTTCATAGTGTTTGAGCTTCACAAATAAGACATACCCTAATACCAACACCTGGTCCCATGTAGAGGCATGACTCCAGGGACAGGAAGAAAGTGGATAGGACTCCTCTCTCTTGATCTAAGGGCACCTGTAATGTGAACAGACCTACATCTCTGGTCATATGTAGGGACCACATGCCATGTGCCGGATACTTTATGAAAATGTAAGATATGATTACTGTCCTACAGAAGCAAATAGATTAGAAATTTCCGACACACACATATGAGGTAGTTAACCCTGCCAAAGTAAGTACTGAATATTCCAAAATAGTGCCCCAGGTTTGAAGAATGATTTTCCTAAAAGGAAGAATCAAGGTGGGCCCGGCTGGCGGGGACGAGGGAAGGAGATGAGCTTGAGCTAGGCTTCAAAGGATAAGGCAGGGTTTAGACAGGCGGAAGAGAGGACAGAAAGAATTCCAGTTGGAAAAGTCATTGCAGGAAGAGGTGAGGGGGAATAGAGCAAGCTCAGAAGGTGGTGAACACTCTGAAGGAGAAGGTTCACCTTCGAGAGGATGAGATAATGAAGAGGCACATGGATGTGGCAAAGAAGAGCCTTGGGGTTCAGCTTTAAGACTGTAAGTAAGTGGTTTTCAAAGCATTTTTCATGATGTTTTCTACTCCTTTTCAGAGACCAGTGCTAGAGGAGGAGGGACAGTGGGAAAGAGTCCAGGCCTCCTCTTCAACTTCATCCTGGGCAGCTCTACTTAGTAACGCCTTTGTGTTTTGGGTTTCCAAATAAACTCATTTTAGCAAAGGTCTCTATGGGTGAAAAAAGACTGAAAATTGTGGTGGTAGTGATGGGGGAGCCCTCAAAATTTTAAATCAGTGGACAAATTGTTAAATTAATAAGTCATTATTGGATGTTTGCATTACCACATGCGGGGCAGTGGGGGATGCACAGATGAGTAGGTCAGTGGTGTGCAGAAGGCAGTCATGGCAGTGTGCAGGCAGATCTGGGGGAAGATATCTGAAAACATGGAGACAGATTAGTAGCGAGTTTTAGTTGTCTTGACATGAAGTCATAACTTCTGGAATAATAACTCTAGAGCAGCATTTTAACTCTTTCCTCTACACCTTCTGGGCTTTTGCATTTACTTTGTGCTAAACTTCCTGCTGATACATCTACCCAATGCTAAATATTTTTTCTGTATTTTTTTGGAAGTGCATAATGACTCTACTGGTTAGAATATCCAGCAGTGCATTTCTACATCTCTAAGGAACAGTGAATGAATACAGTGGCCAAGAGTGAGGCCATAGGGTTTGGGAGTCATGATGCCCTACAGAGCTCTTTCGAGGCCATTTGGACATTCAAAGTCAATGAGAGGAAAACCATGAATGTGCCAAACAATAGATGCCTTGAGCTGGTTGTCTATTCTTGGCCAGTTCTTCTGATCCATGCCCATATAGCACATGACTTTTCTCTGTGTAGGTATAGACCTGCAACTTCCTTTATCTTTCTTCACTGCTCTAATGTGTTGACTCATGTCTTGCCTCATGCCTGTGCAAAAGTTATTGGCAGAATCTTAGAAACCCACTCCTTCGGCAGGAACAGTGGTGAGCAAAGGGATGTGTGCACATTAATGCCATCTTGGGTAGATATAAAAATGTTTTTTAAAGGAAAAATTTAGAAGCAGAGGTGCTGAAGGACAGCATACAAAAACTCCATAGTCTCATTATCCCACAGGGATAGGTTTCATGCTTGGAGTTCCAGGAGAGAGATGTTTTATTTCTATTCCTAGGATGCTCTGTATAAGTAAGGGCTATGGAGCCAGGAGATACCTGTATTACTGTTAGAATAGAAGATCCTTGGTCGTCAGGGTTACCAACAGTCCTGTTTAGCCTGGGACTGCTGTTCACGTTATAGAACTCAATGTACTGCATCCTGAGAAACTCTTTAGCCTCCTGCAAACTAGAATGATTGAACAAGTAGCCTTGTTAGGACAAAGAAGCCATAAGAAAAACTCAAGAACTGGTCATAGCGTGTTTGTTTGTTGAGCTAATCCATACACACTGAGGCAGTTCTATTAAGTTCTAAAAAGGGAGATGGACATCAGCTTCCTCCTCCAAATCAGGATTTGTCTTTCCTTACTCTGTCCTATACTCCTGGGGCCTATGAAATTCTGTGTCCCCAGCTGATTCTATAGCAATGTGTAGGGGTGGAAGTCAATTACGTTTCCTGCATCTGGGCTTGATAAGGAGTTATATATCCAAAATAGTGACTAGTTCGTACTCTACTCCAGTGTTTGGGATTCTCAGGGAGAGCTCTTTGGGGCTTTTTGACCATACCATGAGAATGCAGAAAGTTATTCTCCATCTGGTTCCCCAAGAGGTAGGTCTATTATTCCTTTTTGAGGATGAAACAGACCATCTACCCTTTTACTCCAGAGTGCAGGAGCAAATTGAAGGCCATTGTTCATTTGTCTAATTGGGGGACCCTACACATATCAAATCATCCTGCATTCCCTGGGCCAAAGTCTTATTGCTCGAGTTCCTCCCTGACAGCCTTGGGTCTTCTATAACTATGCCACCAGATCAAGCTATCCCAGAGTGGCCACAGCCTTGTGTTTAGTTGCATCCACTTTTTCCTGGGAAATCTCAGTGGGCTGTGGATACCAATTCCAAAAATGCCCAGTTTAAGACAGCAATTCTCCCATTATCCTTGGTCAGCCGGATATTGCATTCTGTGGTGAGAGTCATAGGAAAGTCTCCCCATAACAGGCCGGTCAGCTTCATTCAACAAGGCTGATGTCATACTTCTTCATGCAAACTAACCATTCAAACCTCCAAGTATGTCTCCGGCTTGGAGACTTAGGATAGCTGCTCATCATAAGTGACAGTCTAATTCTAGTTTTGCACACTGATACACTTGCTTCTGGTGATGTTTTCCTTGGGCTCTTGTTAGATATGCTACATTTAATATCACATATTTTATATCTAGTGGGGTTGACTGCTGTGGCTCTAATAGCATAATAAAGGGAGCCTGTCCTGCTTTCCCTTCTAGATATGCTTTTCCTGTTTCCAAGGGAGTCAGTTGCCCTGATAGCTGAATCATAGTCCTGTAGGGGGTGGGGTGCCCTACTTCTCTGTCTCCAAGATAATCTCCTAGTACTTCTCCTTTTGGCTCAAAAAGACTTCCAAGTTGGTAAAAATTCTCATGTTTTGAGCATTCTTATCTTCACTAGATGCCCTTTTACCACAGATCTACTCTCTATAGCTTCCATGTTTAAGGGTGTAATTTTCCCATCTATCCAGGCAGTAACCACCACTGCAAGTGGCTGGTGGCCCACCACTGATCCCCAGCAGTGAGGTTTACCAATTCAGTAGTCTGGTTAAATTATTTTCCTACTTCTGAAATCCCATAACGCTGGAATGAATGAATTCACCACATTCGATGCCTCTTTGTACATGATGCATAGTAGTCCACACTAATAATGATGTATGGTATTACTTCTGAAAAGACTTATGGAGAATGATCTACAAGTGGAGGAGGAGCAGAGTATATAGGATCCCCTGAGCCTTCACAGTTGTGTGGTGAAGTGTGTTTGGCCTACAGAGCCGGATTATGTTGTGGAAAGCACTGTGGTAGAAGAATGTTGTTAAGTGCCTTTTGTATTTATAGGGAAGGCCAGGAAGGATAGGCTGGGATGAGGGATCACTTTGTTTTTCTTGTAATAAAGGGAGTAACCCTGAAGAACACCCTAGTTTAGCTAGGGAGTTTGTGAAGGCACTCCTCCTAGTAGGGAACCCTCACTTCTGTTTGATCGTCGAACAAGCTTATTGTGAAGACCTCTGGATATTGGGGGGGGGTGTCCTTTGGTTATTGGAAAACAAATGTTTGTCTTTCCTCAAAAATTCATGCCTAGATTCTGGTTCTGTAGAAATACATTTCTTTCATTGGACTACAACTTCCAGTATGTCCATGCTGTAAATCCTCCCTGATTTCTGGAGCTCTGGAGCTCAACTCTTAAACTATTTACACTCACTGTCTTGGGCTAATAACAAATTTAAAATCAGAAGACATAGGTTTGGGTATACGCTTGGCCATTTGCTAGCTATGCGGTCTTGGAGAAGTCATCAATCTTTCTGAATCTGTTTTCTCATCAGTAAAATATCTAACTCTTGGGACTTCTCTAAGAGTAAAATAAAACAACGAATGTCAATGCTCTTTTCAGACTCCAAGGCACTCTACAAGAATGTGCTATGATTATTATTGCTACCTGCAGAATCCTTGGGAACCTGATGACACATAAATGGTACTGCTTGGCTCACCGTGAAGCAGTTGCTCTGGTTCTGTTTACCTCACATGGGTGAATAGTTTACTCCAAGGGAATAGTTCACTCTGTAGAGGATTGTGGCTGCTACACACAGCACAGGGTGCCTCCCACCTCATGTAGAACATGACCTACGCCATCCCAAGAGCCAGCCAGATGCCAGATGCCACACTGTGTGTGCAACAGAGAGTAGCCAGACCTGCTGTTTCATGAAAATATAATGGCAGGTATCTAATGTGATTAAAGCTTGGGTGAGGAAGCCTGATTCAATGACACGTTGTTCCGAATCCCATTACAGACATTCTTGGACAGCAAATTCCATTTTTCACCTGGTTGCCCCTATGAGTTTTCCTGAATTTGGCTGAGCCCTCAATTTGCTCTTCATTTTCAGTGATATGGTACAGTGCAGCGTGCATTTACTTGAGAGAATAAACAGACCTGGGTTCAAATCCCAGCTCTGCTTCTGAAAAATGGCCTTTGGTGAGTTACTATAACTCTCTGAGTTTTCTCACCTGTAAAGGGGGAATAATAATATTCACTTTGTAGGGATGTTGTGAGAAGTAAGTAAGATGGTGAATGTAAAACACCCATCCCAGTATCAACCAGGCTATATGTAAATGTCAACCGAACAAAAACGTGGCCAGTGTGCCATCTGCAGCCCATCTGATCCTGGGGTCGGATCCAATTAGGAATCATTGATAAGTTCTAGTGCTTTTCAAGATTCACTGTGCCTACAAAGCTGTAGGTAACCTTGCTAAAATCTAGGTTCAGATTCAGTAGGTCTAGAGTGGGGCTTGAGAGCCTACATTTCTTTCAAGTTTCCAGGTGATACCACTGCTATTACTCAAGGGCCATATAGTGCATGGTGACATGTTTTAACCTTAGCTAGCACATCCAACCTAGTACGCTAATACGGCCCAACCATCTGTCCCCTACTACTCTTGTTTAACTCAGAAGTTCTCAAGCATCCTTTAACTAACTGGGGCCTGTATGACTGGAGAAGCATCAACTGTAAAAATAAAGGTTCCTAAATATACCCCAGGAGATTCTATTTTTATAGGTGAGGGAGTGGGGGGCTTGGAATCTGTATTTTTAAAAGGCACCCTAGACGATCCTAATGGGAACCAGCCACAACACAACTGCTGCCAGGTGTTGGGTCAGCATGCTGAGATCTGTTAGTTATTATAACTGAAGCTGAACACAACTCAGGTAGGATCCCAAGTGCTACATCAAGAAACTGGGTGCCATGGTGTCAGTCATCCAGACTGACAGAAGGGAGTGAGTCAAGTCTCTTTGGGCAGTTGATTCCCATCATGACCAGTATCAGAAATCCCTTCCTGTTTGCCACTGTTATTAATAAAATAGTCCCATATTTACACATTTATGGGATTCTGAGTATGTGGCCACTGGTGGCAAAGCTTGTATTTTCCTGGCTTTTGCTTTGCAAAACAGCAATATGCAGTATTTAAATGCTTAGGGTTTGGGGTCAGACAGACCAGGACTTAAATCCTGGGTCTATAGCTGAAAAGTTGTACGATCTGTAGGTAAGTCACTTAACCATATAAACAACAGTTTTCTTGTTTGTAAATGCAGATAACATTACCTACAGTATGGGCTTCTGGTGAGGATTATCAAGACAAACATGTCCATTTTCCATCTTTCCCACATTAGAGGATGACAACCTGATTCCTCCAGTTTCTCAGGTCAGAAGCCACACAGTCATCATCCTTGACTTCTCTCTTTCTTATATCCTGCATTCACCAGGCCAGCAAATTCTGTGCACTTCACTTTCAAAATAAACACAGAATCCAACCACTTCTCACCAATCCCTCTGGTTGCTCTCCTGGTTTATGCTAGCGTTCCTGGTTTTGCAATAGCTTCCTAACTGATTTCTTGCGTTCTGCTCTTGCCCCACCACCTTTTATTCTCAATATATTAACCAGACGTATCGGGTGAGAATGCAAATAGATCATGTACCTCCTCCAATCCAACCCTCTGCCCATTTTTCTCAGAATAAAAGTTGAAGTCCTTACATTGGTCTTAAACCAGGTCCTATGTGATCACACTCCCTGTTACCTCTCTGACCTCATTTCTGATTATTTTCTCTTCTCTGCACTCTACTCTAGTCACGGAGGCCTCCTTAATTTTTTGACTGACATGTCAAGCAAGCTCCAACCTTTGTTCTTTGCCCTGGAATATCCTCTGTCTGCAGTGTTCTTCTCTCTGGTCTCTGCACGACCAGGTGCTTCAGCTTCAAGTGTTTGCTCAGATGTCACAGTGCTGCCCACCCCAGACCACTCCATTTAAAATCTCTTCTTCTCTTGTCCCAGGACTCAGGAGTCCCTTTACTCAATGCTACCTTTACCTTTTCCCCATCATCTTCTAACGCATTGTATAATTTATTATTATTATTATTATTATTTTGCTGTTTATTTTGTTTGCTGTTTATTGTCTGTCTCATGTCATAGGAATTTTGGTTTGGTTTCTTCTCTGATGTGTTCCTGGACCTCCATGTACCAGCATGTGTTACATAGTGGATGATCAATGCATATTTTTAAGATATGTGAATAATGAATACAAAATGCTGATCACAGTGCCTGGCATGTAGACAGCATTGAGTAAATGGCAGTTTTTATTGCTTTTGAAACACCTGAAAAACTGTTCCTTCTTGGAAACCCCTGTCTAGAGTTCTGCACAGCACATGTTTTCACCTCAGAGAATCTCTCACCCCAGCCCTGGGAGGTGGGTGGGCTGGGATTCCCCCCCTTGTTCTGTCAGAGATGGGGCTATACGTGATACATATACGTAGTGTGTTGTACAGCCAGAGTGGAGTGGATTCCTGGTCTCTCAGTTCTGAGCTCTGCTCTTTCCACGCTGCAAGGAAGGACTTCTTACACCAAGTTCTTAGCTTCCCCAAGCCTGGATTACGTGTTAATCAAACACCCAAAGTGCTGAGGTGCACAAGTACCAAGATAATGTCAATAGTCTAACGTGAGACTCATTTATCTACATTACCTTGAAACAAAAATCTGTAAGTTTGGGTGACATTGAATTGAATGACAAAGATCAATTACAAGAACTTTCACACGGTGGATAAAAAAAAAAAAATCACTGATTCCCTGAAGAGATTGTAAATGTCTTGTCTTTTTCTGTTATTTGGCTAAAAGAAAGTCAGTTTGGAATAATGCTAAGCAGCAGTAGAAATAAGATACATTATAATAAATGTACTGGAAATTTAAAATTGAAGACCATAACCTCTTATAGTTCTGTTATCCTTATAAATTCATAGTTGTCACTTTAATATTTTCTTCTGCTTTTTGCTTATAGCATATGTTATTTTTGCACGACAATAATTTCATCTTTTTTGATTTAATGTATCCTGTACTTCTACTTTTAACTATCCAGTATTTAGAAATACTCTAACAGTTACATAAAATGCCATCTGGTTGGTGTACCACTGTTCATTTAACAATTCTCCTATTGTTGCATTTGTGGTTTATTTTCAATGTTTCACTGTTTACATGGCATTGCAATGAATGTCTTTGCATCTGCGGCTTTTCCTGTAGGGATCCCGTGCTCCCACTTCCCCCTGCCTTGATATCAATCCCCAAGAGTGTTTCTACTAGATTAAAAAACTACTTTATGGTTCCTTTTTTGCTCTTGTTTATGGTTTGGGATTGTTTCATCAGGTGGCTAATGTATGGTTTATATATGGGAAATTAGAAAATGGACCATCATCATTTGCTTGTTAATTTTCTCATCAAGGCAGTAGCATCTTTGATGACCCTATCTGGAAATGATACTATTGGAATTGTTTTCTACTCTGGAAATATACTCAGTAAATAAGGAGGTTTCTCTTTTTGGAGGACTATATAATCATCCATTAGATATCTTGCCTTTTTTTCTTTTTTTTAAAGATTTGTGTATTTGAGAGAGAGAGTATGCTGCTGTGAGCTGGGGGAGGGTAAGGAAGAGGGATTGAGAGAATCTCAAGCAGACTCCTAGCTGAATGCAGAGCCTGATGTGGGCAGCTCAGTCCCAGGACCCAGAGATCATGACATGAGCTGAAACCAAGAGTTGGATGCTCAACTGATGGAGACACCCAGGTGCCCTTATGTATCTGAAATCTTGTTTTGGTTCCCTTGAGACAGGCTCTGGTGGGAAGAGGGCTGGGCTTGGAGTCAGATAGCTTGGATTTTAAATCTTAGCTATGCCATTGATAAAAAAATACCTTGTGATGTTCTTTACATACCCAAATATTGTTATCTTTTTATTATAGAGAAAGAAAAGAACCCTGTTATCCAAAGGGACTCCCAAATTCCCAAAGAGTGTTCCAAGACTTTAGATTTCTGTTTTGGTTTTTAGACCTGATTCATTAGAAAGGTGTATCCTTGGTACATATGAGATTGTGTTTTCCAGTGGGTTGGTTGTATGCGGTACAAAGATAGACCTGGGTTTGACTCTAGGGAGATTTGACAACATCTCTGGAATGGAGATAATAAGGGAGAATTAAATGTGACAGTATAAGTCAAAGTCTTGTGGAGGGCTTCTCTAGTGCTAGTTACCTGCCCTCCTGCCCTTACCTCAAGAGGGGTTAATAGATATAGTCACAGATTTTTTTTTTCCCCCAGAAGCTTTAAAGGAGTAAGAATTTATGATGGCACCAATCCATTTTATTTTGGTGTCCATAAAATATTTAGGAGCGTTTTAAGTAGTGTTTTCTTATTTCAAGGACATCTTGAATTATTTCTGGATATAGTCAGCCCAGCTGGCTATATTCAGCAAGTGAGAGTCTACATTAAGCTATTTATTTCAGTATATTCGCTATGCACTGTGTCTTTCCTGTTGGTCCAGACAGAATGGATTTATTTTCAAGTCAGGATGAATGCTTATGTCCAAGACTCAGAGTTTGGATGCAGAATTGAAAGCATTGGTAGTTTAAGAGCTTAAATATTGCTGCAACTTGTCCATGAGACGGAACGTAATAATTTCTCTCATCCACTGCAATCCTATTTTAAAAGGTCTTTGTTTTACTATTGAAAATATAACAGTTCTTTCCATTTCTATACCACTTTACATTTTATATAATATGTTCATATGAATTACCTCAACCAAGTCTTACTACACTATCTTGAGGGATTCAGATTTGAAAGGCATTTATTATTAAACATTATGTGTTAGGTTCAGTCCCTAGGCACTTCCTCATGACTTCCTCATATAATCTTCACCTTCAGTACTTGCTGAAATGTAGGTAATCAGAAAGCAGGCAACCAGGCCACAAGTCCAGGTCTTGGGTTCTTTGTCTAGTGCTTTATTTATTTTTTCAATAATTTTATTCCTTGAGCTGATAGTGTGATGCTTTCAGAAGTGCACAAGCTTGAGTCAGAGGGCTAGGGCTTTAATTTCAGTGAGTGGCTCATGGGATCTTGGGGGAGTCATGTTCCTTCTCTGGGCCTCAAGTACCTCACTTATAAAATGAAGAACTTAGATATTATGACCTCTTTGGAGCCTTCTTGTGCTGACAATCCTTGTGCCTTTGGGACACACTCCTATAATGGGAAGATTTTGAGAGTGTGCTTTCACTGGATCACTGTCCAGATTTGGGAAGAAGTTTATGAGGTGGCCTTTAGCTTTGGAATGATCGCCTTACCTGATTCTTCCCCAGTCCCAGCAGTCTTGACTTTCAGTGCCTGAGACAGCCTGCTCAGGGAAAACCAGAAGTTCGATCTGATCTTGCCTCCCTGTTTAATGCAGAAGACTTTTTTTTCATTCTCAAGGAAAATAATGAGAAGAGAAAATGGAAATAATTATTCTGATCGGTTTTTTAAATTTGAATTCAACTAGCCAACATACATAATTATGTATGTACAATAGTACATCATTAGTTTCAGACGTAGACATCAGTTACATAAAACACCCAGTGCTCATCACATCATGTGCTATCCTTAATGTCCATCACCCAGTTACCCCAGGAGGCCCAAGTCTCAAAGTATGTTAGAGGCAGTATGAACTAGAAGGCAGGGCTCCTGGTTTCAGTCTTTTTACTTCCAGTAATTGGGAACTTGGAGTAAAGCTTGTTTGGAGTAAAGCTAGCCATCAAGTATATATAAAGCTGTGGATTGACTGATGCAGTCTTTGATTGTTTTAATAGAAGCAGTAGAAGTACTGTGTGCAGTACCAATAAGAACTTAGGTTTTCAATCACGCAGGACCTGCAAGTGTTGTGGTAACACTGGAGCATAGGGGATGAGGAGAAAAGTGGTGGTTGGTGACACTGAAGAGCCAAGTAGAACATATGTCACAGAGAGATTTTTTATCTTGAATGTTGTGTCTGGATACACATCCTTCCATATCTTCACCTTTTTCTATTTGGGGACTAGAAAGAGAAGGGATCTAGCATGGATGGCCAGATTTGTGTTTTTAATTTGTGTCATCTTGGGCAAGACATTATCTATAAGCTTTGTTACTTCACCTTTATGGGATCCCTTTTGTGTACTCAGTGCCTCACATCGTGTTGGGCTCCTATCTATTCTAGTTCAGCCATTGTAACAGTTCTGCTCAAGTTTCTACTAACTTCACTGTTAATATCACTTCAATAAAGTGTGTGCTGCTTTCTTCCCCAGTATGCTTGCAAGAGCTTGCCCAACACTCACACATGTACAACTTGGATGTATGAGAGAGTTAGTGCTCTATTGAGCATTTCTCAACCAGTAGGAAAGGAAAATGGGGACTCGACAAAAAGAGGGCTACTGATGAGGCTGGTTGGCTAGTATACCTTTTCTTCATCCATCACTTTCCCTGTTTGGTGTCCTTCTCAAACTACCTGCACACAAATCCTTGTCTTAGGTTCTGGTTCAGATGGAAGCCAGGCTAAGATATTATCTGTTCAGTGGGGATCATAATACAAATTCCTTGTGAGTTGTTAAATAATGTACATATACACAAAATGTAATAAAGATTAAATGGGGTATACATATAAATATGCAGGTAAAACCTGTATGGTTGTCCTTCATACAGATTAAGTGCTGAAGAAGTATTATATATTTTGATATGGCTACTGCTTCTGTCATAGGCTTACATCAATTCTGGTGTCTGATCACAACTTTTATTTGTGAAATTACAGACTAAGTTTTAATATAGTAATGTGACTTTTGTTTTTTAGGGCATTTCAGCATAAGGATAAAAAGTGTAATAAAACAGACTTTTTTCAGATCCATCTCACCTATGATTGAGAAACTTCCAGCTTTATACCTTGATTTTCTCATTGTTCTTGATGTTCCCAGGGGCAGTCTTTCATGACTTTCATGTACTTTCTGCCACTGTAGGAGGTCCAGCATTTCCTTTCCCCCTCCTGCTGCATATTTGAAGACAATTTTGCGCCCCTTATGCAGATGTGGAAACTGAAGCTTATGTGCTTTCTCAGCTTCTTGAACATCATGCACCTACTGGGTGTTAGCCTGAAATTGAAGTGGGTCTGAATTTAGAACCCAAGTTCAAACCCAGAATTCCTATACTACATTAGTTCAGTTGGTTCCTCTCCAACATTTTCCTCATGCTTCATGGATCATGCACTTTCATGTTATGGAGATGACTTCTTTCCTAAACCTCATGAACCAAACTCTGCTAGCTTCAGAGTTTTCCCGTGTATCTTCCTTACCTCACTCACCCTCACCCTTCATAGAATTGAGGAGAGTTAGGGCTTTGCTCTGGTTTAGGCTTTGGCTTGAGGGAATGTTGTGTTTGGTTTGATCTTCTATCCAGACCACTCCAAACTTTCTGTGTGTCAACAATATGCTGTTTCACGTTCTTGTCATTTATGTGTTCATTGGAGTAGCACTTTTTATTTCCTTCAAGAACTTTTCCTTTGCATTCACAGCCTGGCTGAATGACTGGCACAAGAAGCCTAGCTTTTAGCCTCTCTCAGTTTCAACATGCCTTCGTTGCCAAACTTGATCATTTCTAGTTTTCGATTTAAAGTGAGAGATGCACAATTCTTACTTTCACTTGAACACTTGGAGGCTATTATAGGGTTATTAGTTGGCCTCATTTCAATATTGTTATATCTCAGGGAATAGGGAGGCTTGAGGTGAGGGAGAGAAACCAAGGAATGACTGGTCAGTGGAGCAGTCAGAATACACACATTTATTTATGTATTTATTCATTTAAAAGATTTTATTTATTTATTAATTAATTTATTATTTTTTAAAAAGGATTTTATTTATTTGTCAGAGAGAGAGAGAGAGAGAGAGACAGAGACAGAGAGCACAAGCAGGCAGAGTGGCAGGCAAGGCAGAGAGAGAAGCAGGCTCCCTACTGAGCAAGGAGCCTGATATGGGACTTGATTCCAGGACCCTGGGATCATGACCTGAGCCGAAGGCAGTGGCCTAACCAACTGAGCCACCCAGGTGTCCATTATTTGTTTTCTTGAGAGAGAGAGTGTGAGCAAGAGAGAGAGAGAGCACACAAACAGGGGAAGAGGGAGAGGAGAAGCAGACTTCCCACTGAGCCGGGAGCCCAATACAGGGCTCGATCCTAGGACCCTGGGATCATGACCTGAGCTGACGGCAGATGCTTAACTGACCGAGCCACCCAGGAGCCCCCGCACATTTAATGCTTAAGTTCACCATGTTATATGGGTGCAGTTCATGGTGTTTCAAAACAATTACAATAATAACATCAAAGATCACTGATCACAGATCACCATAATGAATATAACAATAGGGAAAGAGTTTGGAATATTGCAAAAATTGCCAACATGGCACACAGAGACACAAATGGAGCAAATGTTGTTGGAAAAATGGTGCCAATAGGCCTGCTTAATGCAGGGTTGTTCCTTGCTCCCTCCGTTTGTGTGAAATACAATAACTGTGAAGTATAATAAAGTGAAGCAAAATAAAATGAGGTATGTCTGTAGTTAACTCCTATATATCTCGGGAGTTTAGATAATTTTAATTTCCTTTTTGCAGAGACGAGAACCACTTTACCAGAATGAAACCCCTATGACAAAGGAGCCCAGGAAGGAAATCTCATCAGAAAAATAGAGGAAGTTTTCATGGAGTTGCTATGAGTCAGAAACTTTTAATGAATCCAGTTGTGTTGTTTGCCAAGTTAAGATCCTCTCAGATGTCAGGAGATAGAGGCGTCGATGTCAGTTCATAAAGTACCGTTCTGGTGTGATAGGAAAAATACGAGAGGCTGGAATCCCTCTGTGCAAAGAGATAATGAAGGAGGCCAGAGAGAAGTTGGAAGAAACACTGGTTACCAAGAGGGATAGCAACTGTTTTTCGTTAAATCAAATATTTATGAGACTGGGATTTGATTACCCATGGTTTAACAATTCAAGGGTAAGATAATTTTCTAGAGATGCCCAAGGTGTTGGTGTAATTCAGATAACTGTACCTTGTATGAAAATAATTAACCACCAGAATTTGGAATGCATGCAAATGGTGATGGGGATAGAAGATATTTTGCAATATGAAAGCTTGATGGTATAACATGTTGGAAGGATTAAAATACATCCTGTTGTCATCGGCACCATTCCAGTTCTTGTCAATACAGAACATTTGGTTTTGATATTTGATTTTACTAACATTTATGGAATGCCTATCGTGCATCAGATGCTTTTTATATTGGCTTTAACATTTTAATAATCCTAAAAATCATTAAGTTATATATTATTTCATTTTATGCAAGAAGGATATTCAGAGAAATTTAATGGTCTTCAAGGACAAGGAAAATGAAAATTTGGCTTGGTACTCCTGTCTCTGTGACACCAAAATTCACAGTCTTTTGCCCATACCACTCTGCCATTCAGACATTCCTAAACTATAATTTCTGGCTCAAAAGGGGGTTATGGAGACCTGGTCTGAAACCTGTGGTCTAAGTGGAGCAAAGAAAGCAATACATTATTTTGAGTGAGGATAAACTAAGGGAGGTCAAAATCATTCATCAAGTGTGCACACTGATTCATTGCTGGAAAAATCCTGCTCATTACCTTTGGTGAGAAATGAAGCAAAGTCTAATCGAGCTGAAGGAACCTGGCACTCGTGTTGATTCAACCTCCTCATTTTATAGATGAATACCCTGCAGTCCATAAGATGTAAGTGATTTGTCCAGGCTTGTTATGTGATGATTCAGTGTCTGCTCACCAGAATCCTGATTTTTGCAGCACAATTTTGTGTCTGTTCTCTGGAAGTAAATGAGAAAAGACTAATTCTCCTTCTACATGGGAGCCCTTTAAATATTTGTGCCCCCGAGTCTCCTCTTCTTGTCTAAGCAGACTTTCATTGGTCAAATACTTCCACTGTGGCGGTCTCCAGATTCCTCACCACATTCAGTCTTTTCCAGAAGTGTGTCATATTGTTCATTTTCCTCTCCAACATTGGTATCTGGCAATAAATATGCCATCCCAGCTTATATCATTAAAATATTTAATGAAGGAGAGTGAATATAAGTTCTTGCAACTGGCACAATCAAGATTGAAGCTACAATTTTGGTTTTAGGATTATGGAATCATGAATATTGGCAAATAGAGATGAAATGGAAGGACCACTTTTCTTACTTCAAATTTATGAACATGTTGGATACAATAACAAAAGAACTTTTGCATACATAGGTGAAGAATAAAGCAAGAACAGAAAATACCCAGATGCCAAAACGAAGAGGGAGCTCAATCAGAGCGGTAGAGCTGACAAAGCTTATATGGGTATCGTAACATCATATAGAATTTATTTATTTATCATTATTATTTTTTTTAAGATTTATTTATTTATTTATTTGACAGAGAGAAATCACAAGTAGGTAGAGAGGCAGGCAGAGAGAGAGGAGGAAGCAGGCTCCCTGCTGAGCAGAGAGCCTGATGCGGGACTCGATCCCAGGACCCTGAGATCATGACCTGAGCCAAAGGCAGCGGCTTAACCACTGAGCCACCCAGGCGCCCCACATCATATAGAATTTAAACTCCAGGGTCTGGTGACTAGGATTCTCTGATACTGGCATCAAGAGGTTATTAAAAGCTTCAGATTTCAAGCTTATGCCATTGATGACTACTTGCCTAAAATCAGGAACCATGAAAATCTTTCTATTTCTGAATAAGGACCAGAAAAACCTGGCCTGCCTCTCCTGGGAGGCAGCAAGGAATATTGTGTTCTACCTGGAGCTGTGTCTGGTAAGCAAATCACCAATGAGAAATTAGAATTTCTTCATCACACATGGCTGTGGGATATGAATCAAAGTAGTGCCGATGTAGTATTAATACCAAACCAAAAAATTAACAAAAAAACTAGTCTAAAACCAGTGAAAACCGTGGAGACAAACAGAGGTCGATTTAAAATAGGGATACTTCTAAAGTACCGTGACTCCCAAAGTACTGGTGAAGATGTGCACACATCAAATATTAAAAATCATACAATAGCATAAATGTCATGAGAGAAAGCAGCAGGTATATATATTTCAGCAGATGAGCTAAATATCTCAGTGTATAGCAGTAATCAATCTAAAAGATGTTATTTTTTTCCTTTTATTTTTTGTTGTGTTATGTTAGTCACCATACAGTACATCATTAGTTTTTGATATTGTGTTCCATGATTCATTGTTTATGCACCACACCCAGTACTCCATGCCATACAGGTGCCCTCCTTACTACCCACCACCAGGCTCACCCATACCTCCCAGCCCCTCCCTTCTAAAATCCTGTTTGTTTCCCGGAATCCATAATCTCTCATGGTTCATCTCCCACTCCAATTTCTCCCCTTTCATTTTTCCTTTCCTTCTCCTAATGTCCTCCATGCTATTCCTTATGTTCTACAAATAAGTGAAAGTATATGAAAATAAATAGATTTAAAATGATCAAAGAAATAAAAGATCAAAGAGGAATAAAAACAAAGGCACAAATCGTGTAATTTGAAAAGTCACGGGTAGATTTGAAAGAGAACCAAAGTGAAATGCTAGAAATGAAAGAAAAGAAGTCATTAAAATAAAAACAATTGACAGATGAGGAGAGAAATAATGGTTTTGAAGATAGATTTGAGAAAATTATCCGGAATGTAGCATAGAGAGGTGAAGAGATGGGAAATACAAAAAATAAATGGAGACACGGAAGTCAGAGATTCCAACATTAGAGAAATAATGGATGGAGATAATAGGATAGAGGCAACATTGGAAGAAGTAAAAGCTGAAAACTTCCAGATTTAAATACACAAATCTGTAGAATGAAAGAACACACAGGTTCTGGTCAGGATAAATTGATTAATTTATTTAGTAAATACTTAGTGAGCAGCTATTATATGCCACATAGTGTTGTAGGTCTTAAACCAAATAGATAAAAAGTTTTGCCCTCACAGAGCCTACGTCTTAGTTGAGGCTGGGGGGAAATGGACAATAAACACAAGTGGGAGAAGAATGCTTACCATCTGGCCATCTGGTACCTGTACAGCCACTCTGCCCATGTATTTTCTGTTGTGCTTTGAGTCAGAGATCTGCTGTTGTTCCTTTCTGCGCAAGATGAGGCATGCTGTCTCATGGTTCCGGTCACAATCTAGATGTCCTATCAAAATCAGATGAATTTAATGGAATTAAAGTCTGTAATCTTATCTCCCATCTTTTTGCTCTGGTTAAGCTCATCTTTATTGATTTCCAAGGCTCATCTGTTTTGGAAAGAAGTAACCAAGAACTTTATTCTCTACCTGCCTGCAGCCATACCTTTGGAATTGTCATTCTCATTTTGTGCTTGTTGCTTATCTCTATCCTTCGTGCTATATACCCTTAGGTTCGTCCTCACAGTCTCTTTTTTAGATGATTGCAACTGCTTCTTCGTTGGGCTTCTTAGTCTTGTCTCTCTCTTCTACAAACACTATCCAGACTGGCAGTCACAATGAATTTTTTCTAGAATGTATTTGGGTATATAATTTTCTTGATTAAATTTCATCAATGTTCCTGTAGCTTTCTTAAACGACACAAGGTTTTCACCCATTCTGTCATCTGGCTCCTTACCTCCCCAGCCTCCCTTCTCTCTCTGCCTCTATTCCATCCACACAAGAGTACTTAACGTTTCCTTGATTGCTCTCAACGTGTTTCTGTCCCTTTATTTATTCTGCTACATCTCTTTGACAAGCTTTTCCTTCTTAATTCCGATTCGTGATTGTCAGACGAGTCCATATTCATCTTGAGATTCAGTTTAAGTGTCATCTCCTCCATGGAGCTTCTCCTGACTGCCATCCTATAGAAGAACGAATCCTCTGTTTTTTGAGATCCTGTGTACTGATCAGAGTTTTGTCATAATGCCCTTATCCTTGCTTTGACTTTCTTAAAAATTTTTTTTAAAAAAATTAACATGTAATGTATTATTTGCCCCAGAGGTACAGGTCTGTGAATCGTCAGGCTTACACAATTCACAGCACTTACCTTAGCACATACCCTCCCCAATGTCCATAAGCCAGCCACCCTCTCCCTACCCCTCACCCCCCAATTGCTTTGGATTTCTTGAGCATATTTGCCTTTGCTAATCTGGAGAAGAGATGCCATTTCTTATTTTTCTCTTATTTCTCCTCCAGATAATGGACCTATCTCTCACACCCAGTAAATGCTTTCTGAAAAGGGAACTAGATAACAGAATGGTGATTGGCACAAAGAAGATGTCTATTTTGAAATAGAGAACAGATTTAGTGGCTTTGTTTAATTGTGGAAGACTGGTTTGCTCCTCTTTGGCCATGCAGAGGTAATCTGAAAATATGGAATTTTTGAGATACAACTCAAGTCCTGAAATTATGGTTTTCTTTTTTCTGTCTTTATGAGAAGCCTCCAGCCACTTGGAGACCTTGAAAGTCCCCCTCAAAGGTAAAGAATGACCACATTTGCTTTAACCACAGAAGCAATTAACTCTCCAGCAGTGTGGAAAACAGCTTTTGAGCTGTATTTATCGATGCATAGATTTCACAGAGCTGTGATATTTGAAGACAAATGGCTATGTCCATAATTAAGACTGCTGAGGAATTGGCAAGTGTGATATGATGATGGAACACCCAGAGAAAGGGCAAGGGAGGGAAATTGGTCAAGACAGTACCACCGCTGTGACCTTGGTACTCTCTTTCTATTTATTGATTTCCCAATTAAATATAACTTTTCATTCAGTCAGTTCCCATATACTGCAAGGTATTGATGCCCTGCTGTAGGAAGTAAAATGACCTACAGATGAAACTGTAGGGGAGGATGATCTCACTTTATTTTTTCAATCAGTATAACAAGGTGCTGAAGAAGAGGTTCTCTGTTAATAATCTTTTCTATGAAGACTGTTTCATTATATAATAGAACTCACAGCAAGCAGCAGTCAACATTGGCAAGACCCTTGACTTTGTACAAGGCTTGAGTCCTGACTCCGCCATATTTAAATGTTTTGTCTCATTTAATCCTCACAGAAAATGGCAAGGTTTTGTGATCCCTGTTTTAGAGAGGGGGAAGATAAGTCTTAGAGAAGTTAATTGAGTCTGCTAAAATCACACAGTAAATGGTGGAGTCATTTGGTATCAAACACTGATTCCAGAGAATTAAAAATACATGTTCTTATTTCTTTTGGGTATATGCCAGTAATTAGGGGTCATAATGGTTCTCCATCTTTCTCCAGGTAAAATTCAAGATCGTTGAGATGGCATGCAAGGCCCTCCACGTTCTGACTTCCATCCACCTCTCTGGTTTCATCTCCTTTCCTCGCTGCCTCATATCTTGTCTTCCAGCAATATGAACTGCTTCTGGTTCTTAGAGAGCACAGCTCTTTTCTTATCTTTGTTTTCGCTTATGCCATTCTGTCTGTCTAGAGTGCCTGTTCCTTACACTGCTTCTCACTAACTCCTGCTATGCTGTTTAGTACTCAATGTACTTACATAAAATATTCAAACAAAAAAAGGATATTCTTGAACTACTTTATTCATGTAAACTTACTTGAACTTTCCAAGTTAGGTTAGGGACCTCTTTGATATACAGTGATAATATTCTGCATATCCTAATATTGCGTTCTTCACATTGTATTATAGTTATTTCTTTGCTCTCTGTGTTTCCAGCTAACCTGTGAACTTTTTGAAGGGAGGATCATGTCTTTGTAGTTTGAGAGTTTAGCAAAATGTCTGCCACTTTGTAGGTGTTTAGTACATATTTGCTGAATGAAAAATGTGTTAGGGCTCTCCAGAGAAACAGCTAATAAGATATCTATATCTATATCTATCTATCTATCTATCTATCTATCTATCTATCTATATATGTTAAAATTTATTACAGGAATTGGCCTACATGACTGTGAGGGCTAGAAAGTCTCACAATTCTCCATCAGCAGCTGGAGACCATGAAAGCCTGGGGTATCATTCACTTTAAGTCTGAAGGCCTGAGAACTAGAAGCTCCAAAGTAGAAGGGCAAGAAAAGATAGGTGTGCCAGCTCAAGAAAAGAGAGAGAATTCACTTTTCTTTGACTTTTTCATTGTGTTTGAGCTCTCAAAGGATTGGCTGATACCTACTCATGCTGGCAAGGGTGGGTCTCTTTACTCAGTTCGCTGAATCAAATGCTAATCTCTTTCAGAAACATCCTTGCATCCATATCCAGAATTGATGTTTTATCAGCTATCTGGGCATTTGTTAGCTCATTCAGGTTGATACATACAATAACCACTGCAAAAGATACTGAGACATTCACTTATATTAATTTATGATACCATTTCAACAGACTCAGCTGGTTGGATTGGTTTATTGGCCAGAGGAGATTCAAGCAGTGGTAGAGCTCAGGAGTCTAGGCTTTTACTGCTCTAACACAAGTAGGATACAGGTACTGAAGATACTCAGCCTCTAGGCTTAGTACCTCTTGGGGGTGAGGTCATGAGTGCCAAATTTGGTGCTGTGCTGAAATTTCCTTTTTTAAAAAATTTTTAATTTTTTTTGAAAATTTTAGTTTGTGTCCTTGGCATTTATTATACTTTGTGCTCTTTAACACCACCCTACTATTATTTCTTTTTTTAAAATTTAATTTAATTTTGTTTTTTCTTGGTGATCCATAATTCATTGTTTATGCACCACACCCAGTGTGAAATTTCCTTTATTAAACATGAGTAGACTTTGGACTGTCTTATTGTCCTTGGAATAAGGCTTGGTAATGGACATGTCTTTTATTTTTTCCTCAATACCCTGTAGGTGCATTTAGTCTTTATGACTGACCATACTATGAAACTTTCTCTCCTTAGGGATAGTTACTTCCCATGAAGTTCCTTGAATCCTCAAGAAAGTAAATCCCTGCCTCTATGACCCTGGACAGTACATATGGCCTGAGGCTAGGGGTCAGATTCTCTATGTATAAATCTGCTGCCCACTACAGCCCTAATATAACCAGATAAATAGGGACAGTGAATCTCATAAATTGCCATAGGTTCCTCTGCTATATGCTATCCTATAAAATCAGACCCTTCACCTGTTGATGCCAGCCTGGATCAGATCTGGGATTTCCTAAGCCCTTTAAACAGAGTTCTTCAGGTTTTATTTAAGACTTACTTTATTCTTTTCGGACCACATTCAGGTCTGGCACATCTTGTAACCCAGGTTTTTGGGTTATGGCAGAGAGGAGAGGGTGGTGGGGGAGGTCTTTGTAAGTTTTCAAGGTTTGAGCAGCTCCATCTGGATGAAACCAAAACAAAACAAAAAAAATTCTGATCATAAATGTAAAGCCTTACGCACTTTGGGGAGATAGATATGTCGACACAATAGTGAAGAAGAAATTGAACCGTTCGAGAAATTGAGATGCACAGTATTTTTGAGGAAGTCAGTCATTCTCATTCTACTTTTGGACAGCTACAAGGTCATGCCTTCTTGGGGGAATTTTAGAACTCTGAGAACTCACTCAATGGGCTGGCTTTAATCAGACCGCAACCATTTCCTTTTCTGTTTCCTTGTCATTGAGGGGGTTTTGGTCAGATGCCATCTCTCCAGCCCATAAGTCGTAATGTGGGTTTTTATGCCTGGTCTGAACATGTAGGTTATAGATGGTCCCCAAGATGCTCGAGAAGATTGCGTTATGACTTTGCCCTCAGCAACTGACCTTCACAAACTGGAAGCTTCACCTTCATGGGGGCAGCTTCAGTGCCTCCTTTGAAAAAGTAATTTTCTTTTGTGAGTAACATGCTGTGTCATGGTTTATAACAATGGGAAGAACTAAAAGCTGTAGAACCCAGGAGGCAAAGAAGGGCTGTCTGTCTAAGAAATAACAAGAACTGATTTGATTCTCTGCCATGCAGTGATGAAAAGGCATCTTGTAAAAGCTTTTAGTTGGTTTTCTTTTCTCCTAATCACGTTCAGGAAGGCATCTAATGCATTTTGTGGTTTTCAAAGTTAAAAGAGAACCATTTCAAAGAAGAATTGCCTTCATTTAAAAAGATTTTTATCTGACTGGAGTTGGAGGCATGGAATCCTTATGAAGTATATAAGCCCAAACTGTACTATAGGAACATAGGAGACTTAGCATGACCTCTACTGGGAGAATCTAGAAAGGTTTCACAGAGGAGTCACATTTGAGCTGGACCTTAAAGGTTTTATAGGAGTTTTCTAGGTGAAAAAGAATGGACTTTCCAGACAAGGGGAAAAGCATTTTCAGAGACAGGAAAGTATCCCCAAATCTTGACATATTTTTAAAAATAAACACCCAGAATGCTTTTTTCCTGGACCCAGTGTAAGAAATGCTGCTTAGGTTTCCAGAGTAGGAAAAAAAATCTGTATTAGTAATAATGTACCTAAAATATTGAATTAGCAATGCATTTTTTTGTTACAATTTATAAGAGTACAAATGTTTATTGAGTACCGGGCACTGTCCTAACTGCACAACAGCTTGGTGATACAGCAAAAAATTAAACTGATAAGAATCCCTTCCTTCGTTGAGATTAGGGCTTCTCAATGCCTTATAACATTTCTGAGACTTTTTTTTTTATATAATTTTTTATTTTTTATAAACATATATTTTTATCCCCAGGGGTACAGGTCTGTGAATCGCCAGGTTTACACACTTCACAGCACTCACCAGAGCACATACCCTCCCCAATGTCCATAATCCCACCCCCTTCTCCCAAACCATAAGTGACTCTTAATCTCATTTCTGAGACTTTTGATTTGAGGATGCTGGAAAAGCGGTTATGTTCTCTCTCTTTCTCTTTCTGTGTGTACTTTAGTGAGAATGTAGGAATACTTTTGTGCCTTTGCAACAGAAGTAAGTATATATATATGTCCAGGAAGGCCAATACAGGTCCATGTGGTCTTTCTCCCTGTTCTTGTTACTTTCTCAGATAGCTAACTAACTATGACTGTATTGTTAACTCTGGATCCAGACTCAGAGTCCTTCTCAATGTATTACTTCACATAGCCCCGCACAGCTAATCAGAACTAACTTGTAAAATGAAAGCCCAAGTCAGTCACTCTGTGTAATCTTACATTTGGGGGAAAAAGGGCACTTTAGCAGGCTCTGTCCTGGATGTGGGAGTCCGTCCACACTGGTTGATGATGATAGTGATAAATGCTTAGCCTTCTGCTTAGTTCAATTCAACACAGAAATTTCTTGGGCGCCTATGTTTTGGCATATGTTATGAATCTTGCTGTCAGGAGCTTAAAGTCCAGTAAGTAGGGGAGGCCGCTATGTTAGCCAGTCCTTATAGCAGAGGGTTAGTACACATTGTAGAGATTAGGATAAAAAATACAGGGAAACAAAGGCAGGTGTGATCCACTCTGCTGGAGGGGTGCAGAAAGGATCATGGAAGTCTCAGAGAATATGAAACTTCATCTATGTTTTAAAAGATAATTATAAATTTTTATTTTTTATAAACATATATTTTTATCCCCAGGGGTACAGGTCTGTGAATCACCAGGTTTACACACTTCACAGCACTCACCAAAGCACATACCCTCCCCAATGTCCATAATCCCATCCTCTTCTCCCAAACCCCCTCCCCCCAGCAACCCTCCGTTTGTTTTGTGAGATTAAGAGTCACTTATGGTTTGTCTCCCTCCCAATCCCATCTTCTTTCATTTATTCTTCTCCTACCCACTTAAGCCTCCATGTTGCATCACCACTTCCTCATATCAGGGAGATCATATGATAGTTGTCTTTCTCTGCTTGACTTATTTCGCTAAGCATGATTCGCTCTAGTTCCATCCATGTTGTCGCAAATGGCAAGATTTCATTTCTTTTGATGGCTGCATAGTATTCCATTGTGTATATATACCACATCTTCTTGATCCATTCATCTGTTGATGGACATCTAGGTTCTTTCCATAGTTTGGCTATTGTGGACATTGCTGCTATAAACATTCGGGTGCATGTGCCCCTTTGGATCACTACATTTGTATCTTTAGGGTAAATACCCAATAGTGCAATTGCTGGGTCATAGGGCAGTTCTATTTTCAACATTCTGAGGAACCTCCATGCTGTTTTCCAGAGTGGCTGCACCAGCTTGCATTCCCACCAACAGTGTAGGAGGGTTCCCCTTTCTCCACATCCTCGCCAGCATCTGTCATTTCCTGACTTGTTGATTTTAGCCATTCTGACTGGTGTGAGGTGATATCTCATTGTGGTTTTGATTTGTATTTCCCTGATGCCGAGTGATATGGAGCACTTTTTCATGTGTCTGTTGGCCATCTGGATGTCTTCTTTACAGAAATGTCTGTTCATGTCCTCTGCCCATTTCTTGATTGGATTATTTGTTCTTTGGGTGTTGAGTTTGCTAAGTTCTTTATAGATTCTGGACACTAGTCCTTTATCTGATATGTCGTTTGCAAATATCTTCTCCCATTCTGTCAGTTGTCTTTTGATTTTGTTAACTGTTTCCTTTGCTGTGCAAAAGCTTTTGATCTTGATGAAATCCCAATAGTTCATTTTTTCCCTTGCTTCCCTTGCCTTTTGCGTTGTTCCTAGGAAGATGTTGCTGCGGCAGAGGTTGAAGAGGTTGCTGCCTGTGTTCTCCTCAAGGATTTTGATGGATTCCTTTCGCACATTGAGGTCCTTCATCCATTTTGAGTCTATTTTTGTGTGTGGTGTAAGGAAATGGTCCAATTTCATTTTTCTACATGTGGCTGTCCAGTTTTCCCAGCACCATTTATTGAAGAGGCTGTCTTTTTTCCATTGGACATTCTTTCCTGCTTTGTCGAAGATGAGTTGACCATAGAGTTGAGGGTCTATTTCTGGGCTCTCTATTCTGTTCCATTGATCTATGTGTCTGTTTTTGTGCCAGTACCATGCTGTCTTGATGATGACAGCTTTGTAATAGAGCTTGAAGTCCGGAATTGTGATGCCACCAACGTTGGCTTTCTTTTTCAATATCCCTTTGGCTATTCGAGGTCTTTTCTGGTTCCATATAAATTTTAGCATTATTTGTTCCATTTCTTTGAAAAAGGTGGATGGTACTTTGATAGGAATTGCATTAAATGTGTAGATTGCTTTAGGTAGCATAGACATTTTCACAATATTTATTCTTCCAATCCAGGAGCATGGAACATTTTTCCATTTCTGTGTGTCTTCCACAATTTCTTTCATGAGTACTTTATAGTTTTCTGAGTATAGATTCTGTGTCTCTTTGGTTAGGTTTATTCCTAGGTATCTTATGGTTTTGGATGCAATTGTAAATGGGATTGACTCCTTAATATCTCTTTCTTCTGTCTTGCTGTTGGTGTAGAGAAATGCAACTGATTTCTGTGCATTGATTTTATATCCTGACACTTTACTGAATTCCTGTACAAGTTCTAGCAGTTTTGGAGTGGAGTCTTTTGGGTTTTCCACATATAGTATCATATCATCTGCAAAGAGTGATAATTTGACTTCTTCTTTGCCGATTTGGATGCCTTTAACTTCCTTTTGTTGTCTGATTGCTGAGGCTAGGACCTCTAGTACTATGTTGAATAGCAGTGGTGATAATGGACATCCCTGCCGTGTTCCTGACCTTAGTGGAAAAGCTTTCAGTTTTTCTCCATTGAGAATGATATTTGCGGTGGGTTTTTCATAGATGGCTTTGATGATATTGAGGTATGTGCCCTCTATCCCTACACTTTGAAGAGTTTTGATCAGGAAGGGATGCTGTACTTTGTCAAATGCTTTTTCAGCATCTATTGAGAGTATCATATGGTTCTTGTTCTTTCTTTTATTGATGTGTTCTATCACATTGACTGATTTGCGGATGTTGAACCAACCTTGCAGCCCTGGAATAAATCCCACTTGGTCGTGGTGAATAATCTTTTTAATGTACTGTTGAATCCTATTGGCTAGTATTTTGTTGAGTATTTTCGCATCTGTGTTCATCAAGGATATCGGTCTATAGCTCTCTTTTTTGGTGGGATCCTTGTCTGGTTTTGGGATCAAGGTGATGCTGGCCTCATAAAATGAGTTTGGAAGTTTTCCTTCCATTTCTATTTTTTGGAACAGTTTCAGGAGAATAGGAATTAGTTCTTCTTTAAATGTTTGGTAGAATTCCCCCGGGAAGCCGTCTGGCCCTGGGCTTTTGTTTGTTTGGAGATTTTTAATGACTGTTTCAATCTCCTTACTGGTTATGGGTCTGTTCAGGCTTTCTATTTCTTCCTGGTTCAGTTGTGGTAGTTTATATGTTTCTAGGAATGCATCCATTTCTTCCAGATTGTCAAATTTATTGGCGTAGAGTTGCTCATAGTATGTTCTTATAATAGTTTGTATTTCTTTGGTGTTAGTTGTGATCTCTCCTCTTTCATTCATGATTTTATTTATTTGGGTCCTTTCTCTTTTCTTTTTGATAAGTCGGGCCAGGGGTTTATCAATTTTATTAATTCTTTCAAAGAACCAGCTCCTACTTTCGTTGATTTGTTCTATTGTTTTTTTGGTTTCTATTTCATTGATTTCTGCTCTGATCTTTATGATTTCTCTTCTCCTGCTAGGCTTAGGGTTTCTTTCTTGTTCTTTCTCCAGCTCCTTTAGGTGTAGGGTTAGGTTGTGTACCTGAGACCTTTCTTGTTTCTTGAGAAAGGCTTGTACCGCTATATATTTTCCTCTCAGGACTGCCTTTGTTGTGTCCCACAGATTTTGAACCGTTGTATTTTCATTATCATTTGTTTCCATGATTTTTTTCAATTCTTCTTTAATTTCCCGGTTGACCCATTCATTCTTTAGAAGGATACTGTTTAGTCTCCATGTATTTGGGTTCTTTCCACACTTCCTTTTGTGGTTGAGTTCTAGCTTTAGAGCATTGTGGTCTGAAAATATGCAGGGAATGATCCCAATCTTTTGATACCGGTTGAGTCCTGATTTAGGACCGAGGATGTGATCTATTCTGGAGAATGTTCCATGTGCACTAGAGAAGAATGTGTATTCTGTTGCTTTGGGATGAAATATTCTGAATATATCTGTGATGTCCATCTGGTCCAGTGTGTCGTTTAAGGCCTTTATTTCCTTGCTGATCTTTTGCTTGGATGATCTGTCCATTTCAGTGAGGGGAGTGTTAAAGTCCCCTACTATTATTGTATTATTGTTGATGTGTTTCTTTGATTTTGTTATTAATTGGTTTATATAGTTGGCTGCTCCCACGTTGGGGGCATAGATATTTAAAATTGTTAAATCTTCTTGTTGGACAGACCCTTTGAGTATGATATAGTGTCCTTCATCATCTCTTATTATAGTCTTTGGCTTAAAATCTAATTGATCTGATATAAGGATTGCCACTCCTGCTTTCTTCTGATGTCCATTAGCATGGTAAATTCTTTTCCACCCCCTCACTTTAAATCTGGAGGTGTCTTCGGGCTTAAAATGAGTTTCTTGGAGGCAACATATAGATGGGTTTTTTTTTTTTTTTATCCATTCTGATACCCTGTGTCTTTTGACAGGGGCATTTAGCTCATTCACATTCAGGGTAACTATTGAGAGATATGAATTTAGTGCCATTGTATTGCCTGTAAGGTGACTGTTACTGTATATGGTCTCTGTTCCTTTCTGATCTACCACTTGTAGGCTCTCTCTTTGCTTAGAGGACCCCTTTCAAGATTTCCTGTAGAGCTGGTTTGGTATTTGCAAATTCTTTCAGTTGTTGTTTGTCCTGGAAGCTTTTAATCTCTCCTTCTATTTTCAATGATAGCCTAGCTGGATATAGTATTCTGGGCTGCATGTTTTTCTCGTTTAGTGCTCTAAAAATATCATGCCAGCTCTTTCTGGCCTGCCAGGTCTCTGTGGATAAGTCAGCTGCCAATCTAATATTTTTACCATTGTATGTTACAGACTTCTTTTCCCGGGCTGCTTTCAGGATTTTCTCTTTGTCACTGAGACTTGTAAATTTTACTATTAGGTGACGGGGTGTGGGCCTATTCTTATTGATTTTGAGGGGCGTTCTCTGAACCTCCTGAATTTTGATGCTCAT
The DNA here is from genome assembly GCF_964662115.1 of Mustela nivalis. Lineage (NCBI taxonomy): Eukaryota > Metazoa > Chordata > Mammalia > Carnivora > Mustelidae > Mustela > Mustela nivalis. The sequence continues at coordinate 54,957,657 of NC_139028.1, forward strand.
TACCTTTGCCATATTGGGGAAATTCTCCCCAATAATTCTCTCCAGTATACCTTCTGCTCCCCTTTCTCTTTCTTCTTCTTCTGGAATCCCAATTATTCTAATGTTGTTTCGTCTTATGGTGTCACTTATCTCTCGAATTCTCCCCTCGTGGTCCAGTAGCTGTTTGTCCCTCTTTTGCTCAGCTTCTTTATTCTCTGTCATTTGGTCTTCTATATCACTAATTCTTTCTTCTGCCTCATTTATCCTAGCAGTTAGAGCCTCCATTTTTGATTGCACCTCATTAATAGCTTTTTTGATTTCAACTTGGTTAGATTTTAGTTCTTTTATTTCTCCAGAAAGGGCTTTTATATCTCTCGAGAGGGTTTCTCTAATATCTTCCATGCCTTTTTCGAGCCCGGCTAGAACCTTGAGAATTGTCATTCTGAACTCTAGATCTGACATATTACCGATGTCTGTATTGATTAGGTCCCTAGCCTTCGGTACTGCCTCTTGTTCTTTTTTTTGTGTTGAATTTTTACGTCTTGTCATTTTGGCCAGATAAGAGTAAATGAAGGGGCAAGTAAAATACTAAAAGGGTGGCAACAACCCCAGGAAAATATGCTTTAACCAAATTAGAAGAGATCCAAAATCGTGAGTGGGGAGAAAGGGGATAAAAAAAGGTTCAAAAAGGAAGAAAGAAAAAAAAAGAACAAAGAAAAGAAAAAAAAAAAAAAGAAAAGAAAAAAATTTTTAAAAAAGAAAACACCTGAGAAAAATGTAAAAAAGAAAAAATATATATATTAGATAAACTAGTAAAAAATCGTTAAAAAAGAAAAAGGTAACAGTTAAAAAAAAAAAAAATTTACCCGAAGGCGAGAAGAAAAAAAAAAAAAATGAAAAAGAAAAAATTAAATTAACTGCAAGACTAAAAAAAATCACAGGAAAAAAGCCATGAGTTCCGTGCTTGGCTTTCTCCTCCTCTGGAATTCTGCTGCTCTCCTTGGTATTGAAACTGCACTCCTTGGTAGGTGAACTTGGTCTCGGCTGGATTTCTTGTTGATCTTCTGGGGGAGGGGCCTGTTGTAGTGATTCTCAAGTGTCTTTGCCCCAGGCGGAATTACACCGCCCTTACCCGGGGCCGGGGTGAGTAATCCGCTGGGGTTTGCTTTCAGGAGCTTTTGTTCCCTGAGCGCTTTCCGTAGAGTTCCGGAGGACGGGAATACAAATGGCGGCCTCCTGGTCTCCGGCCCGGAGGAGCCGAGAGCCCAGGGCCGCACTCCTCAGGGCGCCCTCAGAGAACAGCGCCCAGTCACTCCCGTCTGCCTGACCTCTGGCCGCGCTCCGAGCTCACCGAGCCTGCGACCGGTTCAAGGTCACCCCGAGCTGCGAGCTTACTGTCGGCTCTGTCTCTGCAGCCGGCTTTCCCGTTCCAATACCCGCAAGCTCTGCGACACTCAGACACCCCCGATCCTTCTGTGACCCTGCGGGACCTGAGGCCACGCTGACCCCGCGTGGGCTTCGCCCCGGTTTAGCCTCTGGAGCGATGTCCCTCAGCGGAACAGACTTTTAAAAGTCCTGATTTTGTGCGCGGTTGCTCCGCCGCTTGCCGGGAGCCGGCCCCTCCCCCCGGGGTCTATCTTCCCGTCGCTTTGGATTCACTTCTCCGCGGGTCCTACCTTTCAGAAAGTGGTTGTTTTTCTGTTTCCAGAATTGCTGTTGTTCTTCTCTTCTATCTGCCGATGGATTTTCAGGTGTTTGCAATCTTTAGATAAGCTACCCAGCTGATCTCCGGCTAGCTGAAGCAGTCTCAGCTTGCTACTTCTCCGCCATCTTCTTAAAAGATAATTAAAAGATAATTTAAAAGATAAAAGGTAACAATAAAAAGATAAAAAAGATAATCCATCAGCTATGTGGGTAGTTGAAGTGAGAGATTCTGGACAGAGGCAAAAGCATGGAAATATAAGAACATTTACATTATCATTGCCTGGATCACCTGTGTTACAGAATTCTAGGCTTCTGCCGGGTACCTGGTCCTTGAGAGAAGAATCACATATTAACATCTGCATAGCACCTAGCTCAAGGTAGGTGTTCAGTAAACACAGAAAGAATGAAAGTTATCTAGTCTTTCCTTTGTCTCTCTGATGATATTACCTATTTTATTAATTCCTATGAATACTGATGTTTTCTAAGTGTTTTAAGTTCATTTACATTGAGAAATCAATTTGATTTTGTTCACTTAATCAGGATTGAGTGCACCTTCCACATAAAGCCCTACCTTGGAGTATCAGAAAAAGGTCCAGGAGGAGCTAACTTTTGAAATGAACTTGCTTTGAATATCTACAAGTAGGATGATTCTATAATTTATCATCCAAATCTGAACCTTTTTGGAAATAAATGTGTATGCCATTAATAATTACAGGCATGAGCAGAAACTGTCCCAGGTGAACAGGGGCACATGCGTCACTCTACCTTGATGAATGGGCTTTGGAATCAGTCTTGGATTTAAATTTCTTCTTCTTCTTCTTTTTTAAATTAACTATATGGCTTTGAATAAGTTCCTCACTGTCTCTAAATCCTAATTTTCTCAACTGTAAAGCTGAAATTATTATACATGCCTCATAACACCATTGTGAAGACCAAATGAAATACTGTGTATCAGAGATTGTGATGGTCCCTGTTGGTCCCTGTTTGTATCCCCTGATATAATCTCTTCTGAGGGAAGACTGGACCTAATGACTTGATTCTAATGAATAGAATGTTAAAAAAGTGATGGGTTGTGCCTGTTGAGATTAGCTTATAAAAAGACTGATTTCCATTTTGCTCTTTCAGTTCTCATTCTGGGAGAAGCAAGCGGCTGTGTTGTGTGTAGCTCTGTGGAGTGGTCCATATAGGAAAGAGTTGATATGATTGGCCAACAGGCAGTGAGGCCTCAAGACCTGCTGATGACATTATGAGTGAGCTTGGAAGCCTGTCTTCCCCTACTTGAGCTTGGATGTGAGACTGCAGCCTTGAGCAAGAACTTAATCATAGTCTTATGAAACTAAATCCGAGGCAACCAGCTAAACCATGCCCAGATTACTGACCCACTGAAACAGTTTTTTAAAATTAAGTTTTAATTTTAAATCCGATGTAGTTAATGTACAGTGTTATATTAGTTTATATAATATAGTGATTCAGCACTTCCATACATCACCAGGTACTTATCACAAGTGCCCTCCTTAATCCCCATCACCTATTTTGCCCATTCCACACACACGGGCTTCCCCCCACCCCCACTGCCTCTGGCTACTGTCAGTTTTTTTCTTTATAGTTAAGAGTCTGTGGAACACTTTTAAAAAAGATATTATTTATTTATTTATTTGAGAGCACACACACACACTCATTTGAGAAGCAGAGAGAGAGGGACAAGCAGACTCCAGGCTGAGTGCAGGGTCAGATGCAGGGCTTAATCCTAGGAACCTGAGATCATGACCTGAGCTGAAATCAACAGTAGGACACTAACTGATGAGATACTCAAGCACGCCTGTGAAACACTTTTAAATCACTAACTTTTAAGGTAACTTGCTATATAACAATAGAGCTCATATAAGGCCTGACACGTGCTTGTTGTTAAGTAATTTCTCTTCTAATGGAAATACCTACATAATTCTTTATTAATGAGAACCTTTTAAATCAAAAGTTTCTCTTCTCCTTTCCCTTTCAGTAACAGCTTAGCTTTTTCATTGCCTTTGATGAACAGCATTAAAAATGTGTCTGGAGGCCTAATGTACTTTAAGCTGTGCAATTTCACTTATTTGTTAGACGTTCACATTGGTTTGGGCAACAGTTTTATATGATAATGAAATCAAGATATCCAGAAAATGCCTTTTTGAGACAATTCTTGTTGGATTCCCAAGTTTCTGAAAACTTTCTGTATCATCAGCCAATTTATGAAATTCATCAAAAGCATCTATAGAGAAAAATCAGCTTCATATCTGTTTCTCAAATGTTTTATAATTTACAAGGGAGGGTAAGACATGTTCGCCCTTAGATGCAAGGCAAGACTGGAAGTGAAGACACTCAACTTGGAAATAATGGAAGGAGCAAATTATTTGGAGTAAAAGAATCTGGATATAAATTCCAGATCTGTCACCTATTAGCTGTGTGACCGTGGACAATTACCTGTTCATCTTCTCCTATAAACTGAGTTACATTTCTCCTGTAACGTGGAAATAATCACCTTGCTTTATAGCATTGTTGCTGATTGGGGCATAAGGTATATTGGGTGTTAAAAGGCTTTGTTGATAACAAAGCAGCATATAGGATTATTTATAATGGACTGGAAGAACCAAATCAATATGTTATAACTAATGATGATGGCATAAATTACAGACTATGAGACTTCAGCAAAAATAGGGGAGATGGTTTCTGACTAGAGGCTCAGTGAACCCTTCACAGGACAGCTGACATTAGAGGTTTTTTTTTTTTTTTTTTTAATTTGTTTTCAGCATAACAGTACTCATTATTTTTGCACCACACCCAGTGCTCCATGCAGTCCGTGCCCTCTCTAATACCCACCGCCTGGTTCTCCCAACCTCCCACCCCCCGCCGCTTCAAACCCCTCAGATTGTTTTTCAGAGTCCATAGTCTCTCATGGTTCATCTCCCCTTCCAATTTCCCCCAGCTCCCTTCTCCTCTCTAACTCTCCTTGTCCTCCATGCTATTTGTTATGCTCCACAAATAAGTGAAACCGTATGATAATTAACTCTCTCTGCTTGACTTATTTCACTCAGCATAATCTCTTCCATTCCCATCCATGTTGATACAAAAGTTGGGTATTCATCCTTTGTGATGGAGGTGTAATACTCCATGGTGTATATGGACCACATCTTCCTTATCCATTCATCCTTTGAAGGGTATCTTGGTTCTTTCCACAGTTTGGCAACCGTGGCATAGCGGAGGTGGGTTTTGAGGAATGTTTTGGGAGTGGGAATGCAGGCCAATGGGGAGCAGAGTTGGGCTAATATGATGCATCAGAGTTTATGTGGTGCATCTTGAAAGACACTGAGCTGTTTAGGGTTTCTGGAATCATGTGATGCGGAGTCTGGCAGTTGGACCCAGGTTACAAAATTCTCAGGTTCCAGGCTGAGAAGGCTTTTAAAAAAACATTTTAAAATTTAAAATTTAAAATTCTGTCAAGTCCACCAAGTTGGGAAAGGCTTAGGCATAGTCCATGGCCTTAAAATATCGTTATTTGTAGCTCTCCATATATCTACTCTCAGTCCAGAGCACGACACTAAATATTTCCTTATTATTCCTTTTTAGACCTCTCATGGTTTCTTGGAGATCTCTTTTCTATAGGTTATCCATCTATCTATCATCTATCGATCATCTACACACACACACACACACACACACACACACACACACACACATATTTTGTCTTCATTGACACTTCTAAAACTATTTATCTCTTTTGTTCAAAAACCAGTTGGTCTGGCTTGGGTCTTCACATTTTTTTTTTCCCTTTTTTTCAGTGTCCAAAGTGTCTCTGATAAATTTGACCTTTTACTTGGTAATGTTGGCATCCTTTTGTAATGAGCTGTGTTGTATTATTATACTAAAAGACACTTCCCCTACAAGAAAGAGATGTAAAGTATAAAAAAATTGGGTGGAGAGAACAGAAAATGCCATATTCCTACGTACTTATTTAATTCATTCATTTATCTATGTAACAATTTTTTTTCTAGGCTTGTATTTATAGCGTTAAATAAAATATATTATTTCTGTCCTTGAAAATCTTATGTATTTTCATTTAGGAGCTAGTTTTAAATAGCTAATTACACAAAAGAATAATGATTATTTCACATTGGTGGCAAATGTTATAACAAAAATTTCTAGGGTATTCTAAAAGTGAATAATGAGAGCTAACCCAGTTTGGAATAGATCAAAGAATACTTTCTAATCGAAATGATGAATGAACTGAGACTTAAAGGTTGATTAAGAACTAGCAAGGGGAATGGGGAAGAGGGAAGAGTGAGGTGTTCTAAGCGGAGGGAACAGTATATGCGTAGGAGCCATGGGAAGAAGCGTGTCACTTTTGAAGACTAGTGTAGTTGGTGAGTAGAGGGGAATGGTATATGATGATGTAGCCAGAGAGCTTTCCAGGAGTCAGAATATGCATGAATGGGAGTCTGTGTGTGGGATTTTGATCTTTATCATAAGAACAAAAGGAAGCCAGGTGTTAGACAGGGGATGGTAATATGATCAGGTTTGCTTTTTGAAAATCATTCCAGATATACTGTGGACAATAGTTTGGAGGAGGGTGAGGTGGATATAAGAAACTGGTTGTTGAAGTTCAACTGTGAGATTAAAGTGGCTTGAATTAGCACCATACTAATAGAGATGGAGAGAAATAGACTCAAGAAGTGTTAGTGGTTAAATCTTAAGGAACTGGTGATTGATAAGATGTGGGTGGAGAAGGGGGATTTAAAAAAAATCAGTCATAGGTTCTGGACTGTTGGGTGTTTTATGGTGACATCCCCTGAGATGGTGACCCTGAAAAATGACTAGGCTTGGGTGAAAATTATCTTACATTTGTATATTGCGTTCCAGGGCCCAGGAATTAGAGGAGTTAAGTGAGTTTCTTCGGGCTGTACAGGAAATTAGTAGTGACCACAATTTAGATTTCTGGACCCCTCATTGTTCAGTTCCTGTTCCTTCCATTCACTACCATGGCAACAGTCTTCTAAGTGATTTCTGGGCTTATAGACTGGCCTCCTTTTGATCTATTCTCCACACTGATACACCACTCTGTCTAAAACCCTTCAGTAACTCCCAGTCTTTGACTAAAGAATAAAGGCAAAGGTCCTTTCAAGGCCTACAAACCATTTCTTTATCTGAAAAGAGCTGCAAGTCACTTAGTTTAGTTGGAACATAGAATATGAGGGTGGAGAGAGATAAAAAACTAAGGAGCCTATTAGCATCCAGATTAGAAAGGATTTTTAAAGTAATTTTCATGTATTTAGACTGTAATTTAAGAGAAATGGAGAATCATTAAAGTTTTTCAAATAACATTTATTTTTATCAAGTTATATATGCTCATGTTATAAAGGGTCAATTCATTCTACAATGCTTTTGTAAAAAGAAGAGCAGTCCTCAGATCTGTACTCTACCCTCATTTTTCCACTGTAGAGAAGTAATCGCTTTTAATAGTTTAGGTTGATTTTAGATATTTACCTCCAATTTTCTAAATCATATGCCTATATTGCTACTCTTTGATATTTTAGTTTTAAGCATTTATCAACTTCCCACTATGGAAAATGAAAATTAACTGATTTGCGTTTCTCAGCCCCCATCTGGCCCCATCATACACATACACACTTACCACCCCCCACTTTCTCAAAATACATCATAGTTTTAGCTATATAAATACTCAGAGTTTCATTATTATGACTGTGTTAATTCTATTCAGAGTCAAGAAACAAGTAAATTTTTATTTTCCCTGCTTAGCTGACTCTTTTCTGTATAGATAAAAAAGGTCTTGATTTTTATTCACCTAGTTTTCTGGGTACTTGCAGCTAATTTATCCCTTAACTCACCCCAAGTTGAGCAAATATCCTCTAAACCCATTAAAAAACATCAGGTATTTTATTAATTTTAGTCTCTGGAAGAAGTGTAGGTCAGCATCTTCTGTTCTGGTCTGTGCTTGTGAGTTTTCATCCTGGTAACTCCTTCGATCATCATGGGTATTTCCCTTTGCCTCTCCCTAATGAGAAATTCCATATTTCTGTGATTCTGTTTCTTGTTCTTTAATTATTTAAAACTTACAGGGGTGCCTGGGTGGCTCAGTCAGTTAAACGTCTGCCTTTGGCTCAGGTCATGGTCTTGGGGTCCTGGGATCAAGCCCTGTGTTGGACTATCTTAGTGGGGAGCCCCTTCTCCTGCCCCTCTTCCCTCACTCAAGCTCTCTTTCTTTTTTTCTCTCAAACAAACAAATAAATAAATAATCTTAAAAAAAAAAAAAGACCCATAGGTTCTCCCAAAACTTTATAAGGAAGGGTGAATTGGCAGTAAATATTTTGAAACACTGCATGTCAAATAGTATTTTTACTCTGTTCTTACGCTTAATTGATAACTTGGTTGGATATAGAATTCTCAGTTGGAAATAAATTTCCCTTTTACTTTCTAAGGCATTGCTCTGTTCAACTTTTCTTTGGGAGGTTCAGTGCCATTCTGATTCTTTTTTGTATGAAACCTGTATAGACCCTTTAAGATCTTCCTGTATGGAACTTATGTAGATCTTTTATGATCTTTATTCCTGTAGCTCTGATAGTCCCTCTTGACATTCTTTGGTATAGGTCTATTTTATCCATCATTCTGGGCATCAGTAAACCCTTAGAAATATGAAAGCTCCTATTTTCCTGGAAAAAAATTCCCATTTTATTTTTAAGATGATTTCTTGTATTCCTTTGTTCACTATTTTTGAAATTCCTAATATTTAGATGTCAAAACATGGAACCGGTGTTTTAATTTCATATCTTTTTTCTTTTTCATTCTTATTCTTTTTATTCTACTTTCTGGGATAATTTCTCAACTTTGTGTTCAAACCTCTATTGAAATTTTTCATTCTGATTATCATATTTTGAAATTCCTGTTATGTCCTCTGAAAGTTTCTGTCATCTATCTATTTATCTATCATCTATCTATCTTTTAAAATATTTAATTTATTTATTTGAGAAAGAGAGTGAGAAAGAGAGAATGAGATGGGGGAGGGTCAGAGGGAGAAGCCAACTTCCCGCTGAGTGGGGAGCCTGATACGGGACTTGATCCTGGGACTCTGGGATCATGGCCCAAGCTAAAGGCAGATGCTTAATTGACTGAGCCACCCAAGTGCCCTGTTTCTTTTTATTTTTAATAAGCTTTTATTTTTGCTTTAGTAGTAATGCTTTCTCTTATTTCTTAAAAAAATATTATTTTCCCCAGTGTGTCACTGATTTTTATTTCTACTATTCTCTTATAATGCAGGAATATTTAATATTTTTGTGATCAGTCGAAGGAGAGGTTTTGATTTTTTCCCTTTTCTTCTTTTTTAAAATTCCAGTTAAATACAGTGTTATATTAGTTTAAGGTATACAATATAGTGATTCAATACTTCCATGTGACATCTGGTGCTCATCATGAAAACTGCACTCATTAATCCCCATCAACCATTTCATCTGTCTCCTCACCCCCTGCCAATCTTCCCTCTGGTACCATCAGTTTTCCACAGCTGTCTGTTTCTTGATTTGTCTCTCTCTTTCATTCTCTCTCACTCTCTTTTTTTTCCACTTTTGCTTGTTTGTTCTGTTTTTAAATTTCACGTATGAGTGAAAACATACAGTATTTGTGTTTTTCTGACTCACTTATTTTGCTTAACCTTATAGTCTCTAGCTCCATACATGTTATTGCAAATGGCAAGATTTCATTTTTATGGCTGAATAATATTCCATTATATATATGTGTGTGTATATACATATATATCACTTATTCTTTATTGATTCATCAATTGATGGACACTTAGGCTGCTTCCATAATTTGGCGATTGTAAATAATGCTGCTATAAACATATGGGTGCATGTATCTCTTTGAATTAGTGATTTTGTATTCTTTGGGCAAATGCTAAGTAATGCAATTGCTGGATCACAGTTCTATTTTTAACTTTTTGAGAAACCTCCACATTATTTTCCAGTGTGGCTGCACCAGTTTGCATCCCTACTAACAATGCACAAGGGTTCCTTCCCCCCCCCCCCATTCTTGCCAACACTTTGTTCTTGTGTTGTTGATTTTAGCCATCTGACAGATGTGAGGTGATATATCATTATAGTTTTGATTTGCATTTCCATGATGATCAGTGATGATGAGCATCTTTTTATGTGTCTGTTGGTATCTGTATGCCTTCTTTGGAGAAATGTCTCTTCATATCTTTGGCCCATTTTTAAAATGGATTAATAGTTTTTTGGGTGTTGGGTTTTATAGGTTCATTTTATGTTTTGGATACTAATCCTTTATTGGATATGTCATTTGTAAATATCTTCTCCCACTCCGTACGTTGCCTTTTAGTTTTGTTGATCATTTCCTTTGCTGTGCAGAAGTCTTTTCTTTTGATGTAGTCCCAATAGTTTATTTTTGCTTTTGTTTCCCTTGTCTCAGGAGACATATCTGGAAAAGAGTTGCCTTGGTGTATGCCAAAGAAATTATTACCTGTGTTTTCCTATAGGATTTTTATGGCTTCAGGTTTCACATAAAGTCTTTAATCCATTATTTTTGTGTATGGTGAAAAAAAGGGGTCAAGTTTCTTTCTTTGCATGTTGTTGTCCAGTTTTCCCAACACCATTTGTTGGAAGAGACTGTCTTTTTCCCACTGATATTCTTCCCTGCTTTGTTGAAGATTAAGTTGTGAGTTCATTTCTGGGTTTTCTACTCTGTTCCATTGATCGATGTGTCTATTTTTGTGCCAGTACCATACTGTTTTGATTACTTCAGTTTTGTAATATAACTTGAGGTCCAGGATTGTGATGCCTCCAACTTTGCTTTTCTTTTTCAAATTACTTTGGCTATTTGGGAACTTTTGTGGTTCCATATAAATTTTAGAATTCTTCATTGTAGTTCTATGAAAAATGCTGGTGGTATTTTGATAAGGACTGCATTAAATGTATAGATTGCTTTGGGTAGTATGGACATTTTTGCAATATTTGTTAATCCATGAGCATGGAATGTTTTCCCCTTCATTTCTTGGTGTCATCTTCAGTTTCTTTCGTCAGTGTTGTATAGCTTTCAGAGTACAGGTCTTTCACTTCTTTGGTTGGGTTTATTCCGGAGTATCTTATTATTTTTGGTGCATTTGTAAATGGGTTTGTTTTCTTTTTTTTTTTTTTATTTTAGATTTCATTTATTTATTTGACAGAGAGAAATCACAAGTAGATGGAGAGGCAGGCAGAGAGAGAGAGGGAAGCAGGCTCCCTGCCAAGCAGAGAGCCCGATGCGGGACTCGATCCCAGGACCCTGAGATCATGACCTGAGCCGAAGGCAGCGGCCTAACCCACTGAGCCACCCAGGCGCCCCTGGGTTTGTTTTCTTAATTTCTCTTTCTGCTGCTTCATTATTGATGAATAGAAATGCAACAGATTTCTGTACATTGATTTTGTATTTTGAGACTTTACTGAATTTATTAGCCCTAGCAGTTCTTTAGTAGAGTCTTTTGGGTTTTCTATAGGCTCATGTCATCTGCAAATAGTATTTAACTTCTTCCTTACCTATTTGGATGCCTTTTATTTCTTTTTGTTGTCTGATTGCTCTGGCTAGGACTTCCAGTAATATGTTGAATAAAAGTGGTGAGATGGAACAACCTTGTCTTATTCCTGACTTTAGGGAAAAGCTTTAAGTTTTTCCCCATTTCAGATGATGTTAGCTGTAGATATTTCATAGATCACTTTATTATTTGAAGTTATGTTCCCTCTACACCTACTTTGTTGAGGATTTTTACCATGAGTGGATGTTGTACTTTGTCAGATGGTTTTTTAAATTCTATTGAAATGAGAATATGGTTCTTATCCTTTCTCTTATTGATGTGATATAGCACATTGATTGATTTGCAAATATTGAACCACCTTTGCAAATCAGGAATAAATCCCATTTGATTGTGGTGAGTGATTTTTAAAATATTTTGTTGGATTCGGTTTGTGAATATTTTGTTGAGGATTTTTGCATCTATATTCATCAGGGATATTGGCCTGTAATTCTCTTTTTTAGTGGTATTTTTATCTGGCTGTGGTATCAATGTAATTCTGGCATTATTGAATTAATTTTAGAAGTTTTCCTTTCTCTTCAATTTTTTGGAATAGTTTGAGAAGAGTTGGTATTAATTGTTTTTGAAATGTTTGGTAGAATTTGCCTGTGAAGGCACCTGATCCTGGACTTTTGATTGTTGGGAGTTTTTTGATTAATAATTCAATTTCCTTGCTGAGTTTTGGTATATTCAAATTTTCTATTTCTTCCTGGTTCAGTTCTAGTAGTTTATATTTCTAGGAATTTATTTATTTCTTCTAGATTGATCAGTTTGTTGGCATATAGTTTTTCATAATATTCTCTTGGAATTGTTTGTATTTCTGTAGTGTTGGTTGTTATTTCTCCTCTCTTATTTATAAGTTTATTTATTTTAGTCCTTTCTTTTTTTTTCTTGATAAGTCTAGCTAGTGGTTTACAATTTTATTGATTTTTTTTCAAAGAACTAGCTCCTGATTTCATTGATCTCTTCTACTGTTTTTTAGTTTCTAAATTATTCTCAAATATTTACTCTTTACTTTCTTCTGTTGGTTTTGGATTTTGTTACTTCATCTTTTCCTAGTTCCTTTAGGTGTAAGTTTTGGTTGTTTATTTGAAAATTTTCTTGCTTTCTTGAGGTAGGCCTGTATTCTATAAACTTCCTTCTTAGAACTGCTTTTGCTGGATCCTAAAGGTCTTGAATTACTGTGTTTTCATTTTCATTTGTTTCCATATACTCCATCTTCTAAGTCACTAATTCATTTTTCTACTTGTTCCATCCTGCTGCTCATACCATCAAGTCTGTTTCTCATTTTGCTTATTGTATCCTTTTTTTTTTTTTTTTTAAAGTGATCACAAATAGGCAGAGAGGCAGAGAAAGAGAGAGGAAGGGAAGCAGGCTCCCTGCTGAACAGAGAGCCTGATGAGGGCTTGATCCCAGGACCCTGGGATCATGACCTGAGCTGAAGGCAGAGGCTTTAACCCACTGAGCCACCTAGGTACCCCACTTATTGTATCCTTTATCTCTGCTATTTATTTCTTTTTCTTGTGTTAAAGGTCTAATTCATGTCTTCCACTTTTTTCTCAAGTCCAGCAAGTATCCTAATAATCATTACTTTAAACTCTCTATCAGGCATGACTTTAAACTGTTCTGTTTATATCTCTGACCATGGCCTTGTCCTGTTCATTCATTTGGTATGAATTTCTCTGTCTTTTCATTTTGTCCAAGTCTCTGTGTCTGTTTTTGTGTGTTGGGAAAGTCAGCTATATTACCTGTTCTTCAGGGTAAAGGACTTGTGAAGAAGGGGTACTGTAGTGCCCTGCTGTGTAGTGTTCTCTGTTCCCCAGGGCCTTCCAGGAGTATCTCTGATGTGATGTGTGCTATGTGTTCTCTGCTGTTTTGTCCTGGTCACTTTATCTTTTAGGTCTGTTATCTGCAAAGGTTATTTGCCCATTGAGGAAAGTGTTTGGTCCCTGGCCTGAGTGTGGCACATTTTAAGTAAGTATGCTTTGGTCTGTTTGTGAAATGAAGCCTGTTGCCACTGCTGCCTGAATGAAAGCTTTGCAAAACTCCCATGTCAGGAGCCATTGTGTTGGCAGGGGTACCATTTGTACCCTGGGGCTATGATGATGACATATGAAGATGACCATCTATGAACCAGGAGGTGGACTCTCACCAGATATGGAATCTGACTAAATCTTGATTCTGGACTGCTCATCTTCCAGACTCATGAGAAATGAATTACTGTTTTTTTTTATAAGTTGGCCAGTCCATGGTATTTTTGTTACAGCATCCCTTGAGGGCTGTAAACAAATTCTCTCTAGGACCAGTGGTAAGATATTAGTGACACCATATGGCTTTCTAGTCTAAATAGTCTCTTCTCATTTACTCTTAGCTGATATCTCTGTCCTGACTCTAACCTACTTTACCTAATTCCTATTTCAGGACAAATCTGTTGATTATCTGAGATTTTCTCTGAGATTTAGGAGGAGGATTTTGTTCCCTATATTGGATTATGGACTTAAGTCTCAAGGCTGAGGTCAAATATACACCAATGGGCAACATGCAGAAAGAACCCTGAGCTGACCCTCTCCCCCCCCCCCCCACAATTTCCCACTAACAGAATGGATATCTCCATCAGGTTCCCTCTGGAACCCTCTGCACACAGGATGTCTGAAATATGCATTCAGTGAAATACATAGTAGCAAACTGTCTGATATGTGATAGCAATTCAGTAACTGTTAGGGAAAGAAACCAAAAGTTTTGTTTATTTTTTATTTTTTATTTTTTTTTACCATGGGTAAAGCATTGGTTATGTGATTTATAACCTTTGTCCTTTTTAAACCTTAAATAGCTTAAAATACACATGTTAATTATCCAGATCTTACCATTGAATCCCTAAGTTTCAGAGAATTTAATAAACTCTTCAATGTCACATAACTAGCAAACGGGAAAAGTCAATCTTAAGGCTTTTTTTATTTATTTTTATTTTTTTTAAAAGATTTTTTTTATTTTTCAGAAAGAGAGAGAGAGAGACAGAGAGAGAAGCAGGCTCCCTGCCGAACAAGGAGCCCGATGTGGGACTCGATCCCAGGACACTGGGATCATGACCTGAGCCGAAGGCAGCTGCTTAACCAACTGAGCCACCCAGGCATCCCTCAAGGCTGTTTTCCATAGTCCCCTGTGTCTTTCTGTTTCAACTTGAGTATGAATTTGAATATCTATATTCAAGGAATATTACTATTTCTAATATATGTATATGCATAGTCTCTGACATATACTGTATGAAATACTATTAATTTTTCATACCTCACCCCTCTGTGCTGAAAGACAGGACAAAGGAATTCTGAATGGAAGCTTCCATATCAAATATTCATTTCAAAAAAAGAAGAAGGAGGAAGAGGAGAAGGAAGAGGAGGAAGAGGAGGAAGAAGGGGAGGGAGAGGAGGAAAGTATAATGCAGAGAAAGATTAACTTATAGAGTAGGTATTTTGGAGCTATGATCTGGGAAGAAAAACAGAGCATAGATTATTTAAACCTACATTTGTTTTATTGAGAAAGTTTCAGAGAAAAACCCACTGAATGCATGTTAACTGCTCAATACTTGTGTGCTGAATGCAAATTAATTGCCAAAACCATCTGGTAATCATTTGAATCTGGCAGTAAAAATGATGAGTGAAGCATTTATCATCAATCTGAAGGCACATTTTTCTAATGGATCTTTTATTCAAGTTTTATGTTTCTGTTGTGATTTAATATTTTTTTCTAGCCACATAGTGCTCCCAACTTCTATTTGTAATTAAGATGATTCTAATTATATAGTGGTGGCCCTAGGAATAATATTGCAATTGGCCTTCATTGATCAACAGAGCATGGACATCTTGACCCCACAAAGTAAGGCAGACTTTGATTAAATTAGACAATACCAATGAGTACACTTTGATTTTAAGAAAGCACCCTTTACTGGCTTCAGAATGTGCACACAATTATGCATGTGTGTGAATTTATGTTTATGTGTGTGGGGGCATGTATACATGTGGCATTAGGAGCACAAGTTTAAAACACAGTCAAAGGAAGTAGCATCTTTGGTTTCACATCTTGAGGTAGGGCATCACCCTTATAATGGGGTGAGGGGTGTCCCTATACAGGACTCTGTACTCTGTTGGGTCCAGTAGATGACAAACACACCAAAATACAACTTATATAAGAGCATATGGATAGCTCTCTCTTTTAGAATCTGGTGCTTATCACTGGCATATAGTGACCCACATCCCAAATATTAGTTCACATAAGCACCACCATTCAGGCCCCAGGGAAATGCTTTTTCATATCTCTTGCCCTGTGTTTTCAGAATGAAGATAACTGTATCTGAATACTTGAAATTTTTATGGGTTTGTCTATTCATGTCAGAGCTGGATGCTTTTGATAACAGGGAGGATTTGAGTAGCAGAAACTTTAGATAAAGAGAAGAGACAAAATTGATATCTTGGATCTCCCCTTTTGGGTAACATGATTGCAATAGATTTTGCCTAACGATCTGTTAGTATCCTAGCATTGCCCAGCATCCACCAGGAAATGTTTCTCTAAATGTTTTAAGAGTTCTAGAGGGTTCCATTAATCAGCATGATATTCATAAGAGCTGTATATAGATATTGAACAATATTTGGGAGTATTAATCAAAATTGTTTAAGTAAAGGTGGATTTAAAAAAAATTAATTCCAGTGTAGTTACCATACAGTGTTACATTAGTTTCAGGTATACATTATAGTGATTCAGTAGTTCTATATATCAGTGCTCATCAAAATAAATCGTTCCTAATAAAGGTGCAATTTTTAATTTAGTTTTTGAAAGTATAATTAATTCTTATTAATATTTTAAGAAAAAAAAATGATTATTTGCAATTCTAGTATTTAATGTCCACCTATTTTCCAGTGTAAAGAATCAGTTTCACAATTTACATGTTTGTGTCTTGACCTATGTCTGTACACATTGGCAGATGAAAGTTTGAATGTCTTTGGGGGCCAATTTTGGGACTCTTCAAGTTAGAATTGATTAAGGAAATAAATGGATGAGTAACATTCCATTGATTATATATACCACATTTTCTTTGTCCATTCATCTATTGCTGGACACCTGAATATTACTCAGCCATTAAAAAGTATGGACTCTTGCCTTTTGCAATGAAATGGATGGAGATAGAGAGTATGATGCTAAGGGAAATAAGTCAGAAAAAGAAATAAACCATGTGATTTCATTCATATGTGGAATTTAAAAAACAAAACTGATGAATGTAGGGGAAGGGAAGAAAAAATAAGATTAAAATCAGAGAGATACACAAAACAAACTGAGGGTTGCTGGGGGGAGGGGGTTTGGGAGAGGGGGGTGGGGTTATGGACATTGGGGACGGTATGTGCTATGGTAAGTGCTGTGAAGTGTGTAAACCTGGCGATTCACAGACCGGTACCCCTGGGGATAAAAATACATTATATGTTTATAAAAAATAAAAAATAAATAAAAAAAAACAAAACAAAAAGAAATCAGAGAGATAGATAAACCGTAAGAGACTCTTAACTAAAGGGAACAAGCAGGCTTGCTGGAGGGGTGGTGGGTTGGGGATAGGGTAACTAGGGATTGGGCATGAAGGAGGGCAGTTGATGTCATGAGCACTTGGTGTTCTATGCAACTGATGAACCACTAAATTCTAACCCTGAAACCAATAATACACTGTATGTTAATGGACTTGAACTTAAATAAAAAAAAGAAAAATATGGGTTCAAATGATTATAGGACATTGTCTAGATAAAGAGTTAAAGTAGGTAGATAAATAATAATAACAAGTGTGTTTTGGTTTTCCATTGCTGCTGTAACAAACTACCACAGACATAGCAACTTAAAACAACACAAATTTATTCTCTGTTTTTGTAGGTCTGAAGTGCAGGCACAACAGGCTCCATTGCTTCTCCGCTTGACACCCCAAGGCCACAGTTCAGGTATTGGCATGACTTATTCCTTTGTGGAGGCTCTGAAGATGAATCTGCTTCCAAACTCATTCAGAGTGCTGGTAGAATCCGTTCTGTGCAGTTGTAGGAGTGAAGCACCCATTTCCTTGCTGTCTACTGGCCAGGGGTTCAGCACTTTAGAGACTCCTTGTATTCTTTGGCTTGTGGCTCACTTCTTCCATCTTCAAAGCTGGCAATGGTAGACCCAGTGTTTCTCGTACTTTGACCCTCTCTTCTTCCTCATCCCTCCTCCCTTCTTCCATGGCATCTCTCTAATTTCTTTTCTCCTTTTAAGGGCCCATTGATTACATTGGGTCCACCTGGATAATCAAGATAACGTTTTTATCTTAAAGTCGGCTGATTAGTATGCTTAATTACATCTGCAAAAGCTCTTCACAGTAGACCCTCAGTTAGTGTTTGCTTGAATAACCAGGGAATGAAATTATAGGGGCACCTTTAGAATACTGTTTACCATAAAGTGCTTCATGATAATAAATCGTTTTTACTGTTTATACAGAACTTTACTGTGGTGATTATTTACATTCATTAATTTGGTTGAATCCCATAATAACCCCATTAGGAGGGGGTGCTTCCATTTTTCAAGTAAGGAATCTACGTATAGAAGATGTTCAGTGGTTTATCTTGCTGCTGCATTCTCACTATCTGCTGATACTTCCTTACACTTTTTGCTTTGTTCATCAGTCTTGGTGCTAGGATTGCTTGGGGAAGAATTCGACCTTTAGCTTTGATTTTTGGCAATACTTACACCATGGCTCCGCCTCATCTTCTTTCAGTTTTTGACCACTTGGCAACAGTTCTTAGTAGGACCTAGCTTGAACCTTTTTTTTTTTTTTTTTTGGCTAACATAGCTGGTGTCCCAGACTTCTCAGGATATCACTGTGTATCTTGCTCCTGCAGTCTCTTTCAAGCCCTAGTCTATTCCTCTGGAAAGACTATGTGATGGGATGGGAAGAATATGAGCCTCATGGTAAAGGAGACTTCCTCGTCATCTAAGTGTATGATGTTGGGAAATCTATATAACCTCTTTGAGTCTAAACTTTCTCAATCATAAAAATGGGAATAATAATAATAATTATTTTTAAAGATTTTATTTATTTACTTTGATGCACACACAGAGAGAAATCACAAGTAGGCAGAGAGGCAGGCATAGAGAGAGAGAGGGGGAAGCAGGCTCCCTGCCGAGCAGAGAACCCTATGTGGGGCTTGATCCCAGGACTCTGAGATCATGACCTGAGCCGAAGGCAGAGGTTTAACCCGCTGAGCCACCCAGGTGCCCCAGGAAAAGTTATATCTGCCTCTCTGAGTTGCTTAAGGATAGAATAAGTTAATAATATACAGATGCTCCTGGCACAGTGTCTGACATATGTTAGCTGCTTGGAAAAATTATAGCTGCTTTTATCACAATCAACAGTTTATATTCCTAATTTCTCTTTACATTGTGAGTGCTTGGAGGGTCAGAACCACATTTTTTTGTATTTGCATACACATTTCTGAGCTCTCAGTGGGTTCTTCATAAATTCTCAAGTTCAACTTAGAATAAACTTAAGATTGGAATTCCTCTAAACTATTCTTACAGATTTTATGGGGAAAATGCTTGGTGTAAGATGATTGTGACTAATGGCTATAGCTCTTTAGCTATTAATTGAAAAACATAACTAGAAGTACATTATTTTTACTTCTGCTCATTAAATTTACTTGTTTTCACTTGTCCAGGTTCATTCTCAATGACTCTGTGTTGTTCCTTAAGTGTATGGTCTATTAAATTTGTTCTCACACATATTATTGTCAAGGGGCTGCTGTTTTTTTTTTAATATTACAATGTCTACAGTCTTTTTCATGTTTCTCAGATTTAGCTCTCTATGTAGCATATTTGTGCCACAGATAACGCCTGCTTGTCTTCCACTGAACTGTTAAGACCTTCCCGGCAAGTTTTCTTAGTGTTTCTGTGCTGCCATGGATAGGTAATTTGGAGCTTCTCTAACTGGAGTCCAGAACATACCCAAGTGCAACAGCCTTGAATGATCTTTTCCTTCAGATTTTTTTTTTTCAAGACAATATTGGAAAGAGAAAACATTTGTTTGTACATAGTGTCTTCTTCCAGACATTTTCTACATTAGGGCAGGGATGGACTATTAATATAGAGGCTGAAGTATCAAGCCCAACCCTGATGCCCTTGTTCAGGGTGTTGCCGGCTCTTGCTGGGATTTTGGCAATGGCTTTCCACCTGCACTATGTATATTCATTCTTGCCCCTTTCTAAGTCCTTTTTCATGCAGCATTTAGAGGAACATTTTTGAAATGCAAATCTCATTTTGTACCCCCCCCCACCCCCGACCTGGGACACCTTTTAAACTCCAAGTAGTTCATTTGTTACTGTGATAAGTGAGTTCATTGACATTTTACTAGTTAGAACAGATCTAGCACTTTAAATCTTTTTAATGTGTATTTGTCATTCCTCCCAGTTGAAAATTATCTGTTCATCTAATGATTGATTCTCACTGATCCTTGGAGTAGATCATAATAACATGAAACTTTGTACTTATTCCAGAGAAGTGAATTATGTATGTACTTTAAGAGCCAGAGAGACCTTGTTTTCAGTCACAGTTCTATCAATGGTCAAAGCCTGTGCCTCTGACAATCTACCTCTCTTAACTTTAGTTTTCGTATCCATAAAATAGGAGTACTAGAACCAGTCTCTCTCCTATGAGTGTTAAGTGGATTGATAAATAGAATACTTATCAGAATAACTATTGGCTGAATAGAGTTGCCTCACCCTGGAATGTAGTAAGCTTGCTCTTATAGGAGAAGTTCTGGGGAAAGTCCTTGTGACCAAATGTTTCTTCCTCATTAACTGTCTTTTACCTGAAATTCCAACTTTTCATTTATTCCTTTGTGCTTAAATATGAAAGGATCGGGTTAATGTAAGTATAGTATGAAGAGCAATGTGGCACGACTGCAGGAGCATGGTCTCTGGATCACACAGACATCAGATTTTATTCTTGGGGTGCAACTTACTGCCTGCACAGGCATGCTAGTCTTTCTGAAGTAGTATGTTACATAGAAATATAGAGCTATAACTAAAAGTAAGTGAGAATATCAGCAAGTGTGCTGTTCAGCCAACAAATATTTATTAAATGCCCGCCATTTGTTAGAGTCTAGGGATGGAGAAATAAAAAGCAAATCTTTGTTCTCAAGGAGCTCAGAGTTTAAGCTCTCAGAGCTGAGATGTTATAGGAGCTGCCACATGCTAAAAATGGATCAGTCAAGTTAGGTACATCCCCGCTGGGGGTGGACAGCAGATACTAACTATGTGGATTAGGTGTGAGGGGTCTTGTTTGGGTCTAGCTGTGGATCCTGGGAAGCAACAAGGACTAGCAGCATCCCTGTGGAATGTTGTTATAGTCAGAAAAGGGACTGTGGTTCTTGTTACCTGTAGTAACCTCTTGAAGACCATTCAAGGTCCTCAGAAGATTCATTAACCATTATGCTGGTGATATAAGAGAGCAAGATCATTTCCTGAAGGAGAACAAAGCCCTGAGTCCAGGGCAGAACAAAAATAGTCTCAGAGCAATGTGAAGTATTTTCTAATTGAGAATGTTATACAATGCTTTGGGAACAGACATACTGGCCTACAGATCCTAGCTTGGGATGAAATGGGAAGATCTCATAAGATGGTGATGTGTGGACTGAGTCTTAAAGGTGCTCAACAAATATATTCAGATAACTGGCCAGCCCCCAGTTTGTTTCTGATTATGACCTGATTTAGTAAGATCAAACCCAGGGTGTTCATGGATAGAGTTATCTTTCTTTTAAGTTTTTATTTGAATTCCACTTAACATACAGTATAATATTAGTTTCAGGTATAGAATATAGTGATTCAGCACTTATATACAATATCTACCGCTCATCACAACATAGGCTATCTTGTCAGTGTAGGATCCAGTAACTTTGGGTAACTGGACTGTGAAAAAAGATTTTTGTTAGTGTTTATTAAATTTATACTTCTGTATAAATCTAAATGTAGCATTGGTAAGTCAAGACTTTCTCACTTTTTAACTCCAGGTCTTTCTGCTTTGGGCCTCTTGAGGATTTTTCCATTCTACTCAGGTCTCTTTGCTCCTGTGGTTAACTCCAATGATACCTGTTCCTAATTTTAACCAAAAAGCTTAATGCCCCTCAAGCTTCTGCTCCACCAACGTCTTAAGACAATGGGAGGTTTTGGTTCCATTTCCTCTACAATCCAACTTGCTTTATTTACCTTCATCATCTCAAGCACACTGGAGTTTAAGGCACACATGTAAGTTTTCTTAGTAAAGAATTAAGTAGATCTCAAAATGCATCACAGTGAAGGGAGAATAAAGTCTGAAATTCCAGATATTAAAGTCATCCCTTCTGTTGGTTGTGAGCCTTGCTGAACATGTTCCCACGGATACCCTTGAACTCTAGTCTCTGGGGATCTTTTTCTTATGAAGTGGTTTTTCAAATTTTTCAGGCTTGTAACCCTATCCTCCTCACTCAGAAAACTCTGCTTATCCCATACAAAGGATAAGATGTAATACCTTGTGTCGCAAAATTTTATTTTCTTGTGGCTTACAAATTTGAGCAATACAGACTGTAGCTGGATGTATATTATTTCTTGTGATCCAGAAAAGGATCCAGAAGAGGTGAGACCTGGTCTCCTGGATAAGGGTAATATAGGTCCCCCTTAGACTTTCAACCATTGAAAACCTTGACCTAATTCTCTTTACCATGTCATCTTGAAGTAAGCTGACCCTTATAATATAAACCTTATTTATTCCCCTGAGATTATGTAGTACAATCCCATACTGAAGAAAGGCTATTTCTTCTGTCAGCAGTATTTTTTCCTTGATCTTATGAAATATAGACTCTCCAGTTACTGGATGGAGACTTTCTTGGCTCTTCCTGTACCTCCTTACTTGTAGCTAATGGAAATTCTCTTTGGTATCTTAAGGGAGAGGGAGGATGGTGCCATCTTGGATTTGCTGGATCTGATTCAATTTTTATTCTGTTTCTTTCTGATAAAATCTGTGGATGTGAGTTTGGGAAATCTACCACACAAATAATATTGAACTCAGTCCTGAATTGGTTTCTGTTCATATGACAACAACCTAGACTAGGTCAGATGACCTTACTTTAGAGCATAGTAGCCTTTTTTCTCTAATTACTTGTGAACTTGTCTGTTTCACTTTCTGTTTGACTGTGAATTCCTTGCAGACAGGGGCTTATGTTTTTCATGTTTGAAACCACAACATTCAGCACCTTAACTAGCCACTTGGTTGGTACTCAAAAAGGCATTTGCTGAATTGAATGAAACCAAAGCAAAATAGATGGAGTAATTCAAAATAATTTTTAAAGAACTTTCTAATAGGGCATCATGAGAGACTCTTAATTATAGGAAACAAACAAGTTTGCTGGAGGGGAGGTGGGTGGGGGGATGGGGTAACTGGGTGATGGACATTGAAGAGGGCACAGATGTGCTGAGCACTGGGTGTTATATGCAACTGATTAATTATTAAATACTACATCTGAAACTAATGATGTTGACGAACTGAATTTAAAATAAAAAAATTAAAACTTTCTAATAAGGCTATTAAATGCATCTCAATAGTGTGAAACTATTTAAAAAATATATATGAAATTCTATCCATTCCTAAAAGTGCTCTATCTTTGTTGGCAGACACACAAATAAGACCAAGGAGTGAGCTCTTTTAATCTCTGTCTGGAATTTTCTGGATGTCAATTTCTGTGATGTACTCATGTGTGTGGTTCTACTCTGTTCTCCTTCCTGAACTTACTGAGGCAGCTGCAGCTGGAAGGGTTGTTAACCTTCTGTCAGTAGGATTCTTTTACAGAGACAAGCTTCTTAAGGACTGATTTTCTTCAGTTAAGCTGCCTGACTCGTGCTGCATTGATCAAGCAATTAATTCATTGATAGCTCAACACATACCTAAAAGTGCAAGGTAGCTTTTTATTTTAAACATATTGATTTTTGTTCCCTTTTCCCCCCACCGCTGACCTTCAATATATGGATGAACATTTGTATCTATGCTTGGTATATGTATACCTTTGGTACTTCTTTTAAAACTGGCTTCTGGATTCAGGAAGAGAGTGATATGGCTTTTGGTAATAGAAATTCAGTTGTATTTTTCAGCATATGTTTGTGGTATGCCTATATCAAATTAGATTTTGCTCTTATTATTTGATTTATTCTCTCTTCTTCAGATAATGTGAATACATATTTCCTTTTAGAGGTTTGCTAAAAACAAAGGTAACAACCCTGTCTGTCATCTGATCAAGAGGAGATGGATTACTATTTAGCATTAGGATGTTGGTGATGAGGTATATGTGTCCTCAAAGCTGGTTCATGTTGGCCTTGGAAAGCCATCATGATCTCACAGTCACTGCTTATTGGTGGTCCACAGTCCTTCCCTAGTAGTGCAGCAAAGCAAGGGAACTCAGAGGTGAGTGCTCCAATAGGAAGGGGACGTGTGAACAGACCATCCCTAATATTTGCCATGTTGAGGGCAGGGGTATAAATGGAGGCATATAACATATGTCTAAATATTTAAGAGTTAAGAATCAAGTTATGCTCACAGCCTGGGCTGTGTTTCCACTAAGGGCCCTATAGTCTTGGCCTATATAATATTCATGAGATGAACATTCTGCCCTGGGTCAGTCCTGTCCGTCCTAAGCCTCAGAAATCTGGAGAAGGCAGAAAGGGGTTCTGGGCCAGAGATCAAGTTTCTTGGGCAGTGATGGGTTAGACTGGACCCAGGATGGAGACCGATTTTAGGGTCTGAGGTGGGCCATTTCTCCTCAACACATCATTTTTCCAGCTGAGGAATAATAAGCTGTCCAATGCACTTCCCCAAAGTACACCATCCAAGTGGAAATGATGGAAGAGAGCAGTAATGAGGGCGGTCTGGCCTGCCTAGCTGTGCACTTTGGGTGAATTTGGGGTGGCCACATGTAAACAAAAGCAGCTGCTCTTTATGTGGTTTCCCAGACAAGAGGTGGCAATTTTTTCTATCTTCTGTATATACTTTCAATCCCACATCTGGTCTTGGTTGGAGGTAGGGAGAAGGGATTTGGTTTGTATGACCCTCTTTTACAGTTTTGGTGTTAGTACAATAGATTACTAAAATTTAAAAAGAAAAATCTTTCTTACAGAATTAAAAGGACAAAGACTTTATGATTTTTTGGTGGTACATGGGGCCTTCTAACCCTTGGGCCCAGAGCAAGGACTCCTCTTGCCTCTGGATCTAAACGTAAGTTTCTAGGTCCTGACCTGTGCTCTCCGGTGGCTTCAGTATAGAATGTCTAAATACTGGAAGGCTATCGCCCCAAAGCCTCAGTTCCTTACTTGTTAGTCAGTCCATGCAAGTGATAAAAATGTCCTTTTAATTGTAAGTAAGTACTGGTGGGTGGTGAAGTCAGCTACCGCCTGGACTTGAGGCAGCGTAGAAGAGGAAGAACTGGTTGTTGCCATAACTCCTTCAGCAGGGAGTTAAGGATGGCAGGTTTAAGAAAACAATTTAGCCATGTTCTTTGATCTTGCAGAGTCATCTCTTAACATACCTCTTTAAGGTGAAGAACAGAGCAATTTCCCTAATTCTACTTGGAACCTCTTTCTTACACTGACAACAAAGATTGAGAATTTACTATGTGACAGAGACTATACTAAGCGCATTACATGCATTTAATCTTCACAGCAACCATAGGCAGTGGGCAGTATTTGAACAGATAAAGAAACTCAAACACAAAGAGGTTAATTTATAAAAGGTCATCCAGCCAGTAGGAGTTCAAATACAGGTTTGTCCCACTCCAAGGCTTCAGTGCTAATTTTTATGCATTATTGCCTTTTATAAGAGGTTCTAGTATATTAACTGCCAGTGGGGTCAGGAACTTTGATCATTTTATTTCAGGTACTTGGTTAATACATAGTTATAAAAAGTATTCTTATTCTTACAATAACAAATTATGTTGTATTAAGTAGGTATCCCAGAAATTCTATATGGTTTATATATGCTTATTTGGGTTCATAAGCATGAGTAAAAGTTCAGGACAGGGGCTGGAAAACTTTTTATGTGAAGGGCTGATAGTAAATATTTTAGTCTTTGTGGATTATATGCTATGGTAAGAAGAATAGTGGCCCTCCAAAGATGTCTACCCCTAATCCCAGGAACCTGGGAATACTTTATGGTTACATGGCAGAGTGAAATTAAGATTGCACATAGAAGTAAAATTGTCAATCAGCTGAGTTTACAGTAGGGAAGTTATCCTACATTGTCTGGGTGGGGCCAGTGTAATCACAAGGGTCCTTAAAGTGGAAGAGAGAGGCAGCAGAGAAGAACAGAGTGGTACTATGTGAGATGTGAAAAGGATTCAGTCTGTTCTTCTGCCTTTGAAGATGGTGGAGGGGTGCCATGAGTTAACGAGTGCAGGCAGCCTCTACAAATTGGAGAAAACAAAGAAAGTGAGTGTCCTCTAGAGGTTCCAAAAAGGAATGTAGCCTTGTCAATACCTTGATTTCTGTCCAGGAAGACCTGTGTGGGGCTTCTGAATGATGGGATTGTAAGATAATAAATGTGTTGTTTTGTGCCACTAAATTTTTGGTCACTTTGTTATAGCAGCAACAGACAACTAATTCCTATGTGTCACAACTGCTCAAATCTGATACTATGGTGTGAAACCAGTCACAGATGTAGACAAAAGGGTATGGATGTGTCCAAATGAAGCTTTATTTACAAAAACAGAGTGGTCATCCTGATTTGGTCTGTGTAATATAGTTAGCCATTCCCTGGTTTATGATCTTGAGCAAAATAGTGTATTTTTGGACAAGGATAAAGATGTCTATGATAACAGAATGAAGATCTGGGCAATCATCAATAGGAATTGTAGGTAGATTAGAGAGGAAGGGGGAAGAAACTAGTATTTATTGATTGTCTACTATGTCACGGTGTTAGGGATACTATGTTAGATGTTTCATGTGTTTTCTTTTTTTCCCCCATTTTATTAGTTATTATTTTGCACCACACCCAGTGCTCCATGCAATGCGTGCCCTCCGTAATACCTGCCACCTGGCTCCCCCAACCTCCTACCCCTCCCAACCCCTTCAAAACCCTCGGGTTATTTTAAACCTTGAGATAATATGGTAGGGTTTTTGTTGCTTCATTCCACACTGAGGAGTGTCATCTTTGTTCTCCATTTGCTCTTTCTGAGTTCCCACCACAATAAGATATGCTGACTATGCAAACTAGGTGAATTGGAGAGGCTCAATATTTCAATTTTGTTTTGGACACAAATTCAGTTATAACATTCAGCGTTCGGCTTCTCCCAAGTTTTGCTAATGCTAGCATTCTCACTTATAGCCCTGACCATTCTTCAAAGGAAAGGTAAAATGGTTGGTGGAAAGAACAGCAGCAGGTAATAACTAATTTGATTTGGGTTTGAATGTTTTATTGAAGTTAATGGGGTTATTATTTCAAACAAATGACACAGTAGGTAAATTCTCAATTTGGAGCAAAAGAATTTGAGCTCATACTTAGCAATGAATATTTCTCCACATTTCACTGCTTCTCTGATATAAAGAATTATTATACATCAATCTTAAGAGCATACTGTTATGGTTAGCAAGACTAAATCTGATATGCTTTTTCTTGGATTTTACAAAATCCATTTAATTATATGACAGGTAGAATTAATACAATTAGAACCAAAGATCCACTATTATTTCCTGAAAAAAAGAAGTACTAAATATTTATCAGGCTCAGAAACAAACAAGATGGATTGACTAATATACATTTAACAATTCATGTATAGGGATGGAGTTTCCAAGAGGTATTTTACAAAATGCTACTTTTGGGAGATGTAAGTGCCAGGAAATTCTATTTGAAGAAAGATTTCTACTATCAAATACCTTAATATAAAGAGTTAAGCAAAGTTAAATAAATGTCCTGATTTAGGACGTCTCAGAAACTAACGGGTCTCCAGGAGAAAAACAAAACGGTGTGAAGTTTTTCTAAAACTTGTTTGACTAAAGGCCACTTACTTCCCAGAGCATCTTAGGGGCCAGTATTTCACAAATTACCTTTTGGGAAATGTGGAGGAAATGGCATGAGCAAATGCACACAAATGCATGAAATAGCCTGGTGGGCCTGGGGACCAATCAGGAGTGCACCAGAGTTGTGCTATGTGGAGGGAGATAGAGGAGGCGCCCCACAACAGAAAGCATTGTAAATAGGTTGAATTTTATCCTAGAAAATGTGAGCGGTATACATGTTTTTAAAAGGGTGGGCAAATGGTCAGATTTAATGCTTTAGAAAGATTACTCTGGCTTTGATGTGGAAATTATAGTTGAGGGGCTGAGGCCTGGAGAAAGTCAGGTTGACTAGATAGGCAGCCTTAGTTGACAGGAAAGATGATGGAGAATGAAACCGACATAGATAGTAATGACACATTCTCATTGAGCTGAGAAGGAAAGATATGAAGTGGGTAGATTCTACAGGACTTAGTGACTGAGAGGTTAGGAGAGAGCAGAATCTAAGTTGACTTTTGGCTTCCTGGTTTAGGTCACTGAAGAGTGCGATGTTATTCACCATCATAAGGACTGTAGGAGGTGAGGGAAGGAGAGATAGTGGGTTCAGTCTATGTAAACACTGCCTTTATAGCTCTCATGCATCTCCATACAGACCTATTTGGGAAGAAATTGGCATCTTGTTTAGTCTTCATTTTCCCATTGAATTCGTTTTTCAGCCTTCTGGTCTTTGTACCATTCTCTTCAATTCTTCAGTATTGTATGAATGGTCTTAAAAAGAAGGGGCTCTCTTACTGAGGGGTTGACACGCTGCTAAAGCACTTAACTGAAATATGATGTCATTTACTTTTATTTTTAATTTTATTTAAATTCAATTAGCCAAGATATAGTACCTAATTAGTTTCAGAAGTAGTGTTCAACAGTTTTTATTTAGTCTTCTGAACATCTTACATAGTGTGTATTTTTATACCCATTTATGAGTGAAAAATTGAGAAAAGAAGAGCTAAAGTGACTTGCTCATGTTCACAGACTTATAAAGAGGCAGAGTAGGAGTGCCCACTAGACTTCTTTTTCCAGAATTTATTTTTTAGAGTACTTCTAGATTCACAGCAAAATTGAGCAGAAGGTACAGAGATTTCCTATATACCTCCTGTCTTCAAAAATCTGTCACCTCCTCCATTATAATATTTACCACCAGTGGGGTACATTTGTTATAATTAATGAACTACAATGACATGTGGTTGTCACCCCAAATCCATAGTTTATAGTAGGGTTCATTCTTGAATTATAGTAGGGTGTTATACATTCCATAGATTAGGATAAATTTATGACATATATTTCTATTATAGTATCATAAAGAATAGTTTCACTGCCCTAAACATCTTCTGTACTCTGCCTACTCATTCCTTTCTCATCCCCCTCACCCCTTGCCAACTAGAATTTTAATCACTAATATGTACTGAGTGGGTGTTCATATCAGGTCTGTCCATGTTAAATTCTCTGCCAGGGATCACGCTTTCTCTGGTCCTATTTCTTAGGTATCTTCTTAGAGCCCTTGTCTCACTCTGACTTGCATTATTGCTGGCAGAGGGCTTTTTATTCTTCTTCCAATGCTGTTATCTGCTCAGGGACAGAGACTTTCTCTGTATCTTATCTTTGTTCCCAGAGAGCCCAGCACAATGTCTAGTTTGGAGTAACTGAGCTATATAAACCAAGATTTTTCACAGACCAAGATTTTGACTTAATTCTTGCCTTCTAGTTTGGATAGACTCCCTGCCGTCCCCTTCCTCCCCTGGCTTCCCTTAAGCGCAGGCTATTGGGACTAGTCTATGACTATTAGATGTGGTGAGAGAAGTGGTTCTGGAGAAATAAGCAGAAAGATCTGGGGAGAATATTAAGAAGTAAAGAGAGGTCTCAGCCTAGTGCTTTCCTTCTCTGTCCCACTTCTTTTTTTGTATTGATTTTTCTTTTCTTCTGTTTAGATAAAGGGGAGCATCAAGAATTGTCTTTACCTGAAATTGGCCTCCTTTTCCCCCTTTATGTGGATAGAGTGTAGTTGAAAGAGCAATTGATGTAGAATATAAAGATTATATTTAAAGCTTTGTGAACCCATCTGTGGGTTATCAACCCGAGCTGTGGGTTATCAGGCAATTACTTAAACTGCATGAATTTCTCTTATTTATTAAATGGGTATGACACATATTCCAGCCTACTTCACAGAGTTACCATAAAAACCCAATACTCTAAACGGTGTGAAAACACTGTGGATTTGAAAGCACTCTGCTTATCTAGAAGGTTGTGGGAAAGTTCCTTGGGAAAAGATTGGAAAGTGCCATAGCTCTAGTGAGTGAGAAAAATAACAGAATTCTCTGGAAAGCAAGACTTGAGATTACTGGAGCTTTTATAGAAATTGACTAATTGTGAGGGCAGCTCTTCCAACACAAAATTTTCTGGATGTTTACCTACTGATTTATGGAGGGCATACCAAGTGGTCTTGAATAATCAAGGGCTTTGCTTTAAACACTTGGGTTTGAATATTAATTTTAGGCTGTGGGATGACTGGCAAGATACCTGACCTTCTGAGTCTCAGTCTCTTCACACGTTAAATGGGGATAATAATGTCTATTCTTCTAAGATACTGAGATGATAAATAGGACAATGTTTTTAAAATGCCTGGCACAAAGTGGTAGCTACTTTTGTCCTTCCTTTTACTGAATTCTTCCTTTTCTTGTTATCACCAAAAGCCTTCACCTTCTCTCTTCCTGGCAGAATTGATCCCGCCCCCTCTGTTATCTCAGGTACTTGTATATAGCTCTCAGGCAAGGTCATCAGGTGGTGTTAGAGCCAACAATCTCTACGTGTGGATCCTCTCTATTGTAGTTTCCACCAGACACGCATGGGTTTGTATTAGCTTCTACATTATTTACCTCACTGAATCATGCCCATTACATGCTTAATGAGGGTACCCATTATACCCTTTACCCCTTACATTGCTTCATTTTCCTTCATAGATTTTACCACTGTTTACATTTATACCATCTTCTTAACTTATCTGTCTCCTTTACTGACGATATAAGCGCTAAGATAACAGTGATTTTGGTCTCTTTTATTCACTGCCTGCACAAAATCCAGAATAATGCTTGGAACATGGTAGATAATCAGTATTTGTTGAATGCATGAGTGAATTTTATTCTTTATTTTTTAAAGATTTTATTTATTTATTTGAGAGAGAAAGAGAGCACAAGCACAGCGAGCAGCAGGCAGAGGGAGAGGGAGAAATGGACTCCCCGCTGAGCAAGGAGCTTGATGTGGGGCTTCATCTCAGGATCTTGCGATCATGACCTGAGCTGAAGGTAGTCACTTAACTGACGGAGCCACCTTGGTGCTCTGAATGTATTTTATTTATTCCTCATATCAATGCTGTTGTTAGATGTTAAGTGACATGCCTACATCATTTCAGCTAACCAGAGGCAGAGTAGAGTTTTTGAAATCAGATCTTTCTGACACAAAGCTTATTCTGAATTCAGTATACCAACTTCTTCCTTATTAGTAACTATCATAAATAAAGAAACATATAGGTAGTGTTAGGGGAGGCTTGAAGAGGCATGTAGCAGCTTCCTTTCTACTCTAACCTTCTGACAGACTACGGAAAATAGAAGGAAATGCATAGGATCTTCAGTCAGTCAAAATTGGATGAATTCTGGTTCTAGTGATGGAGAAATTCCCTTGCTTTTCTCCCTCTCAACTTTCCCATTGTTAAATAGTTACAATACTTTCCTTTTTCTTGGCAGGATGAGATGAGATAGTATTTGCAACACACACCAAGTAGAAAGAGATTCATAAATAAAATTTCTCCTTGTAATGGCACTTCCCTTTTCAGTTTGGCATTTAGTTAGTCTATCAAAGTTTTCATGTGTGCTAGTATTATCTCCATAGCAGGATTCCCAGCTTTTCAAGGATAGAAGCAATATCTTCAACTACTTATGTATTTCGCATGACACCTCTTGGAGC
Organism: Mustela nivalis; assembly: GCF_964662115.1. Taxonomy (NCBI): domain Eukaryota; kingdom Metazoa; phylum Chordata; class Mammalia; order Carnivora; family Mustelidae; genus Mustela; species Mustela nivalis. Next base: position 54,989,004 of record NC_139028.1, read on the forward strand.
TTGGTGGACTCCATATGCTTTTCTGGTAAGGAAATGGTTTGATTTTTTCTGAATTCCATGAAAATCCCTGGCAGTGGGGATGAATAGGTGATAATAAGGATGTTCCTTCTAATAAATTTTAGGTAGAAGAGGGATGAATTATGTTAAGCTTTAAGATCAACCAACAGAACAAAGTCAACATGTCTATAAACTTTGGAAGTAAGATGACACTATCTTACCTGTATTTTCAGTAGCTATTTGATTTTATTTTCTACTCTTTTACTGCCACCAAATGAATACCATTACTAGTATTAGAGTTGATGGAAAATAAAAGTGAAGAATACTTTTTTTGAATGAATGTTATATTTTAAAAATTATAATGGATTTGTGTGATACTTTAAGGATCAGATTTCTAGATTGTTTGTTAAAAATCTAGACTTCCCAACTTATAAAAAGCCTTTTTAAGGGTGCCTGGCTTAGTTGGTTAAGTGTCTGACTGCCTCAGGTTGGGATCTTGGGGTTTTGGGTTTGAGACCCTGCATCAGGCTCTGTGCTCAGAGTGCAGTCTGTCTGTCCCTTTCCCTCTGCTTCTGTTCCTAACCCTGCTTGTACTCTCTCTCTCTCTCTCAAATAAATAAACAAAAAATCTAAAAACCCCACAAAAACTATTTAGACCAGAGGTTCAGTGACCTCTGGGAAAAGCCAGAGCAAATAAATTTGAGCAAAGCAGAATATTGTATGAAATAAGTCCCTTAATGTGTGACTTCTCTAAACGATGGGGGTGAAATGGGCAATACATATTTGTTATTAACAAGTAAGGTAAGAAAGGCATTTTGATTTATAACGAAGGTGGATTGCAATTTCACTTTTTACTGGATAGGAAGAAAATGGGCTCTGCCTCATTACATTGTGAAATTAGTGTTTGTACTGAATACCCATCCAAGTGAACAAAGTGAACCACTGACGTCTGAGTTACTGGATTTCTTTACAGGAAGTTGAAGGCTTTCAGCTCAGAGTATACTGCTCATTTTCCTATTGCTTATCCCACTAGTTCATTTCTTTTCCTTCTTAGAGATTCATTGGAGACCAGGTAAAATGGACCTTCCAATTTTACTCACATTCTCAAGCTACCAAGTCAACTGTTACTTGTTTAGAGGCAAAGGAGAGTTCTACTCCATCATCATCTTTCATGATGAGCAAATAGAAACTTTCCAAAAACAGACGTGGTAAGTATGGGAACAACTCAGATGCAGCTGCAAGTTCCCATTCTTATGAGCTCAGTTGTCAGAACAGTTATCATTTTCTATGTAATAAGTCACTCCCCAAATTAATAACTTACAAATAACTATTTAACTCATGATTCTATGGTTTAGCAATTTGGTCTGGAAATGGTTGCATGGGGCCAGATTTTGTTGATTTTGGCCGAATTCTTTCATGCATATATGGTCATCAGGCTTGGCTGGGGCTCACTGGTCCAAGACAGCTTACTGGGATAGCTTGTGTTAGTTACGTGTGGTCTCTAATCATCCATTAGACAAGCCTAGATGACTTTGGCAAGAGTCCAAAGGAGCAGGTAGAAGTGGGCAAAGCCCTTTGTGGCTCAGATTCAGAACCTGCATAATGTCAGGATCACTGTAGCAAATCACCAATCTAGACAGATTAAAGGGTGGAGAAATATGTTCTACCCTTGATGGGAGAAGTTGCAAATAATTGTGGCATTTTTTGTAACCTACCCTATGTAGATGTCCTTTATGTTTTATTTGTTTTAGGGATTTTCTTCCATCTATTTGAAGTCCATCAAATCATTCTGTGCTTAAAGGAACATTCCTATTAAGCCTATTATTAATTTCTGGGTCATTCCTTGGTCTTCGATATCTAGATGCCTTGGTCACAAACCGAGATCCTTCTTCATGTCTCTTACACACTGTACAGAGAACTTGTGCAAACCAGACTGTAGAAATAGTGATCATAAACCTAAATAGAGAGTTAAAGGTAGAATAATATGTCTAGATTCTGAAGCACCTGTCCTTACATTATCTCTTCTATTCTCATAACAGCCCTATGAGATAGTCAGGTCAGGTATTACTGCCCTTTTTTTCTTGATGCAAAAATTACAGTCAGAGAAATTAAATGATTTCTTTGAGGCTCTACAACTATAAATGGTAGGGTTGGGATTCCAACCCAGGTTATTTGACTGTAGGTCTTTTTCTTGATTCACTGTGTGTATTGCCTCTAGCGAGATGGCTTGGTACAGGCAGATGTTAAGACTAGACTGACTTCCTTTACTGGTCATAAATAATCCAATATAATATTTCTCAGACTGGAATTTTGGGCCTTAGGTGATGAGGCCTAGTGGTATCCTGGGCCATGAAGCCTGAATGAGGGACATAGTCAACTATCAAAAAAATCTAATAGCCCAGTTCTCCGAGTTTCTTCTTTCATCCTTTCTTGAGCTTAATTTTCCTTTCCCTCCTAAACTATGAAGCTTTCAAGGTAGGTAGTGAGGGTGGGATGGTGCAGTAGAAGAGGATCTCTTAATTTGACAATAGAGGGCACAGCTTTTCAGTCTCATATTGGCAGAAGTCTAAAGATGTTGCCAGCCACTTTTGGACTCTTGTGATTCTCAGAGCTCTGATAACCCCAAGTAAAGCAGTGGGATGGTGGAAGGAAGATGAGCTCTTATGTCAGATACGTCTGGGCTTAAGTTCCTGTTATTCTATTTACTATGCAGTCTTTGTATTTGTAAAATGAGGCTAATTCTACCAAAAAGATGAGTTTGTTAAACAAATAAAATGAAATAATGTATTTAAAGTGCTTCATACAGTGTAAGTGTTAAATAATTTTCTGTTCTCCACTTGAGAAATGCCCTTATGTATGACAGAAACTTCTCTGTAATTCTCCAATTCCGGTTCAAGCTGCACACAAACTAGATAAAAAACATGACTTTTCTCTTTTTCTTCACTTACATGATTCTCTATGTTAACTTGAAGACTTAGTAATCCAATTTGACCTAATATATTCAATTAACACCTACTACATTAAACACTGTGTTAGGCTATAGGAGAGGAATTGAGGTAGAAGCACAACAATGACTAAAATAAATCTTTGTTCCAGAGCTTCTTTCAGTCAGGCAAATGTTGGTTGTGGGGGAGATGTGAAATACAGGGATGTATGATAAGATAGACTCTGATACAAATGGAAAGAGAGGGCCCAACAAAGGGCTATGAAAATAAGACAAGAATAGATGTTAGTATTATGGTAGTGGAAAGCCTCTCAGAGGAGATTTCATTTGAGCTGGATGAGTTAGTTTACTTTAGTAGGTAGGAGGTGATATTGACAGAAAATATCAAAAGAGAAAGGGCTAGTGTTTTTGTATTTTTAAGTAAATAACCAGTAGTGTGATTACTAGATCATAACTAGTTCTATTTTTTAACTCTTTGAGGGAACTTCACACTGTTTTCTATAGTGGCTGTACCAGTTTGCATTCCCACCAACAGTGCAAGAGGGTTCCTTTCCCTCAAATCCTTACCAACACTTGTTTCTTATGTTGTTGATTTTGGCCATTCTGGTAGGTGTGAGGTGATATTTTATTGTAGTTTTGATTTGTTTTTCTTTGATGATCAATGATGATGAGCATCTTTTCATGTGTCTGTATCTGTATGTCTTCTTTGGAGAAATGTCTGCTCATGACTTCTGTCCATTTTTTATTGGGTTTCTTATTCTTTGGGTGTTGAGTTTTACAAGTTCTTTCTGTATTTTAGATACTAACCCATTATCAGTTATGTCATTTGCAAATATCTTCTCCCATTCAGTAGGTTGCCTTTTAGCTTTTGTTTGTTTCCTTCAAAGGGATACATGCCCTTTTATGTTTATAGCAACATTATTTACAATAGCCAGATTTTGGAAGCAGCTCAAGTATCTATCAATAGATAGTGGATAAAGAAGATATGACATATATACAATGGAATATTACTCAGCCATCAAAAAGAATGAAATCTTGCCATTTGCAATGACATCCATGATGTAGAGAGTACAGTGCTAAGTGAAATAAGTCAATCAGAAAAAGACAAATGCCATATGATTTTATTCATATGTGGAATTGAAGAAAAAAAACAAATGAGCAAAGGAAAATAAAAAGAGAGAGAAAAATCAAGAAACAGATGCTTACTACATAGAACAAACTGATGGTCATCAGAGGGGATGTGGGTGGTGAAATAGCTGATGGGAATTAAAGAATACACTTAATGTGATGAGTACTAAGTAATGTATGGAATTGTTGAATCATTATATTTTACACCTGAAACTAATATAATGTTTTATGTTAACTATACTGGAATTAAAATCTTTAAAAAGGAGAGAAAAAGGCAAAAGATAAAGACTAAAAATTGGAAAACTATATTTCTTGGCTGAATGAGTCCTAATCTCAGGTCTCTGTTATTATGGCTTTATAATCTATATACAAAGAATGACCAAATTTATATCTCTAGGCCAGATGTCTCTTATATTATAAACTTACAGATTTAATCATTTCTTCATATTTCCATTTGGACTATCATTACAAACACAGCATGTCCAATACTGAACTTATGTTCCTCAACCCCAAGTTTTTCATACTCATAATCCTCTTCATCTCAGTTGATGACAACTTCTGCCTTTTAGAAGCTTAGGTCAAAAATGTTGAAGTCATCTTTTTTATTTTTTTAAATTATTCTTTGACTTGTTTCTTGTGATCCACAGTCAAGTAAAAAAGCACGCTTCATTCTCAGGGTCTTTGAGCTGACTATTCCCTCTATCTGGAATGAGCCTACAAACATCTCCATGGATAACCCTCTCATCTCTTTCAAATCCCCCATATAGTGAAGCCTGCCCAATACTCCTCTTTGAAACTACAACTTGTGTCTTTCCCTCAACCATGCATCTTCTTTTCCAATCTATATCTTTTCCATTCCAGTTATATTTTAAATGACAGAATTTACTTTTTAAAATCTAAAGATCTCTGTATGTGTGTTTACTGTGTATGCCAAACATCTACAACAGTGCCTAGTATAGAACAGGCTTTCAAAAAACATTTGTTGAACAAATAAAGTCTGACAGATTTTTTGTTCATTTACCATCTCATCCAAATCCCTTTCTTTGCCTTTTCTAAGTTAAATACATGCCATGTTTCAATTGGCAGTTCAATTTATTTTTGTAGACCACTTAGTGTAGAACATGACTATTTATATGCAATTTAAGTATAGTACATAAAACTATAGCAAGCTATTTTGAAGAAAACAACATAGTTACACAAATATTAATACATTTTCCTCCAGAATTCTGCACTGAGAAAAAAGGAGTATCTTGGAAAAATTATCAGTTATGGAGAATACAATGCACATGAATTAACATTCAGTTCTATTTGAATAGGCTTTCTGGCTGCATAGTTTTAAGATGGAAACCTTTGCCTTTTACTTTTCAAATCATTCTTTGCAAAGTCTTAACCTGACCTGCCATGTCCACTTACTTTAATGAAACATGAAGCTGCTTAAAATGAAATTTCTCATCTCCACATTCTGTTCCTCTGATTAATTTAGTGTTGGCATTTAAGCATGATTACATTCCCTTGGGAATCAGTGATGTTTTAGGCAATTTCATCTGTTTAATTTACATTTTGTTGAAAGACTTAGTAAAGCAACTGCTTTTTAAATCAAGATCCCCAAATGTCCATGCATCCTGATTATAGCTGATCTTTCTATTTTCATTATGCTTTCATGAGTTGAACTTATTAAAATATGAAAATAAAGGAAAGCAAATCCACCATGTCAAATAAAATGCGCCACTGCTCTCCACTCTCCACACAGAGATGCTTTTCCATCATGCCTCCATGCTTTTTAAATTAAATGTCAAGTTTTGCACAGCTGCCTCAAGAGACTTGATCATGGGGTGCAAAGTTTTACTTTGCCTTGCCCTGGATTGTATTTGACTTTGTGCTTATTACCAGTAAGACTATTATACGGTCAGAACAACTAATACTGAATTTTAATGTTGAATAAGGTCAAGGTCAATATCTCATAATTGCTGTTTTTCATCATCATCTATAATAGAAATAATGAGTATCTAAATTATTTTGAAAAGTCTATTTTACAGATTTTCTATCCATTTCACTTAGTACTATAAACTATAGAAGACAGAGAAGCAGAATCATTACACTTCTAGAGCTGAAGGAATATTAGTATTACTACTATTTTTATTCATTCCCTTCCCTCCCTACCCCTCCCTTCCCATTCTTTCCCCTCCCTTCCCTTTCCTTTCCCTAAAATGGAGTTGGTCAACAAAAAGTAGAGGGTAGGAGAGAGAGGAGTCTTTCAGGAAATAGGGCTTAGATTACAGTACTGATTCTCACTTGTTTTCATTGATTTAACAAATCCAACTACCCTTTATTGAGTGCTATGTCCTATCCCTGTGCTAGAAGTTGGGCAAACAACAAAGAATAAGACAACAGATACTGTCTTTTCTTTAGAGATTGTGTTTAAAGGGGCATCTGGGTGGCTCAGTGGGTGAAGCCTCTGCCTTCTGCTTGGGTCATGATCTCAGAGCCCCAAATCAGGCTCTCTGCTCAGTAGGGAGCCTGCTTCCCCCCACCCCCCAGCCTACTTGTGATCTCTGTCTGTTAAATAAATAAATAAAATCTTAAAAAAAAAAAGAAATTGTGTTTAAAATCCTCTTGGCAGAGAACTATACTCTTTTCTTAAAGTTGAAACTTAAAGTAGATTTCCTCTTTGTGTAATATTATAGTTCTTTTTTGAATGATATTGTTGACCCTTTAACACCAAACATTTGAATAGTTTGAAAAGTTTAAATATGATACAGTACTGTAAATGTATTTTTTCTTCCTTATGATTTTCATAATAATGTTTTCTTTTCTCTAGCTTACTTTATTTTAAGAATACAGTATATAATAAACATAACATACAAACACATATCAGTCAACTGTTTATGTTATCATTAAGGCTGTTAACAGTTAAGTTTTTGGGGAGTCCAAAGTTATACCATATTTTCAAACGCATGGGTGTTAGCACCTCAAACCTCTACATTGTTCAAGGGTCAGCTTTACTTTAAACATTTTACAGGTACTAATAACTAAACAATAATATTTATTTTTTATTTGCTTTATTTGCTATATGTGTAACCTATTGGCTTCCATTAACTTTGCTGTGCAATGAGTAGATATATTCCAGACATTTCTTCAGGAAGTAATCCAAGGTGCCCCAAGAAATTTCCAGCTATAGACTTCATAGTAGATCATCATTCCATCTTGGGAACAGTAGTCCCCCCCCTTACAACTAGGATATTTAATTACTTACTGTTAAGTCCTACAAATCTCTAAGCTTCTGAATCTTAACAACTACCCATTTGTTTTATTTTGTTTAGTTCCCTTATGTAGACTTATTTGCACCATGGCTTCTTGGACTGGTAGTGATCCTGTGTTAGGACTTTGTTTGAGTTATGACTTTACATCTTTCTGTGTGGGTTAACAGAATGACCACACACAGATATTCCCCAATTCTAGGAATTGTCAGTCATTGCATAGTTACCCCACAATATTTGATTTTGTCATACCAAGCTTTGGTTGTTTAAACTTGGGTTTTATTTGGTGTAAAGCCCATTTCTGATAAGGCTATTATATGGCTTAAACAATTGATACTGGGGTTTCATTATTCTTATAATTTTTAATGAGACTGGTGAGAATATGTGTTATTTAAATGGCCTATTGAGTAGTGTTTTTATCCATCTTACTTGGTGATAATAGGTGTACTCTATGGAAATGGTGCATTCTAGTGTTCGCAGTATGCAAACTGCAGAGCCACACGTAGTGGCTCATGGTTATGCTGGTGTAAGAGTTAGGGTCAGATACAGAGTTAGAGAGCATACAGTCCTCCATAAGATAGCCCTCACTTCTCATTCATACTGCAAGTTTCGTTCACTGTGGAAGGAAGGGTTCCTCAAACTACCCTCAGGTTTGATAGTTTGCTAGAAAAATTCTCACACAACTCATGGAAAGTTGTTGTACTCACAGTTACAGTTTATTATAGGGATTAAGATCAGTCAAAGGAAGAGATGCCTAGAGTAGAGTCTAGGAGTGTTCCAAAATGAAGCTTCCATCATTACGTTTTTGGCAGTTGTGTTCTTCTGGCAGTGATATATGACTCTATGTGGATGGAGTACTGCCAACCAAAAAAGTTCAACTAAAGAAGCTCCATTACATAGGCATGACAGATGGATTAATTGCTCACATGTTCGATCTCGGTCTCTAGTTTAAAGTCCCACCAGGTGTGATCTATAACTCCCACCCTAAATCACCACATGGTTGGTGTGGGTCAAAGCCCCCATTTTAAATCATATTGTTGTTATTTGTCTAGCCCAAGGCTCCCAAGCAAGCCCAGATGCTGTATTTCCCAGCAGGCCAAGACAAAGGCCAGACCTCTTTTTGAGCAACATTTTTTTTTTTAATTGTTTTTATTTATTTGATGGACAGAGGTCACAATGTTGGAGAGAGGCAGGTGGTGGGTTGGGGGAGTAGGTTCCTTGTTGAGCAGAAAGCCTGATGTGGAGCTCAATCTCAGGACCTTGAGATCATGACCTGAGCCACTCAGGTGCCCCTGTTTTTAAGCAAGAGTAAATTTTTTTACAACATACTTGGAAAATCTCTTAACTTCCTTTAATCCCTATTCCCTCACTTACAGAATGAAACCCATAATATGTAATTAGGGTTATTATTTCAATTAATGCTGAAGTATATGAACTACTTAAGATTATAGAAGTAGACTGGGGCATCCAGGGGACGTCTGACTCTTTGGTTTCAGCTCAGGTCATGATCTCAGAGTTGTGAGACTGAGCCCTACATTGGACTCCACACTGGGTGTGAAGCCTGCTTGGTTTCTCCCTCTCCCTCTGTTACACCTCCCTCTCAAAAAAAAAAAAAAAAAAAGAGAGAAAGATAGATAGAGAGAGAGAGATAGAGAGAGAGATTATAGAAGTAGAGAGAAAAATATTTTCCATTAGTTTACCACTTCCATTTATTTACCTGTGGTGCTGCGAGTTCACTCTTGTTACTTTAGTCTTTGTTACCAATTATTTTGATAAACACAGTCTTAGTTACTCTCACTGGGAGTCCTTGGTTTTGGCCTTGGGTTTGGCCTTCTTCCTGATTCAGTGCACTGGTGTATTGTTTTTATTTGGGTTTTGTAATTCACTAGATATCTTCAAGTTTTATTTTACTATTTTAATACCTGCAGTTGAAGTCTTTTTCAAAGACTTTGCTTCAGCATGTTCTCCACCGTTGAGTGATAGAGTTTCTGTAGTCATTTTTCTATGGTCATTCCTAGGAATTCTCCTCTTACCAATTCCTTTTTTTTTCTTCTTCAGTTTAAAGACCTACCATTTTGGCTGAAGTTTTTCATTCAAATGCTGGTGTGTGTGTGTGTGTGTGTGTGTGTGTGTGTGTGTGTTAGAGAGAATTAATTAGGATCGAAGGGGTAAGGTATTATTTGACTGATTTTGAACTAATTGAGAAATAAGAAGACAGGGGCCCAAAATTTCTTTATGGGAAAAATTTAGGTGTTGGAGAATATGACTTTAATTTGTAGCCAAATGGGTTTTCTGTTGGAGGCCACGGCACAGTTGGAGTTGTGGATCAAACCAGGCTCTGACTTGTGTCTCCTTTAAAGTCCAGACACCTTGACAAGGGGTTAAGGATGGTAAAGTTGAGTAACACTGAGAAAGGGTCTGTGCTATGTGTCTTGTGCTCACCTACGTGACTTCCCACACGCTCTCCCTAAGGAAGGGAAAAATGTGGCCAGGGTCATGAATTCTTAGTTGGTCCTTGTTGTTCCTGTACTTTCCATAACCCACTCCCTTGTTGATTGTAACTTCTTGTATCAACAGTAGCTAATGGCATTAGCTGTGACTACCTGGCATTATGAGATTTGTTAAGACTTGTTATAGGAGGCCTACGAGTGCTGCCACGGAAGAAGACTGATGCTTACCCGGAGCCAACCTGCGGCACCCGGGACTGGCTGGCCGCTTCCCGCCTCAAATGCCACCCCCCACCCCGCCACCACAGATGCCGCCGAGGCACGAGCTACGGGACACTTAGCCGCTTGGCCCTGCCCGGCCCCATGTGGCCCTGAGCTGTAGTGCCGGAGGCTGGGAGTGTCTGCTGATCACTTGGAGTGCTGTCCCCTAGAACAGGAGGAATAAGATTGAGGATCTCTTCTGATTTGGTTAAAGTGTATTTTCCTTGGGTCTTTGCCACCCTTTTAGTATTTTACTTGCTCCTTCATATACTCTTATCTGGACAAAATGACAAGGCGAGAAATTCACCACAAAAAAAAAAAAAAAAAAAAGAACAAGAGGCAGCACTGAAGGCTAGGGACCTAATCAATACAGACATTGGTAATATGTCAGATCTTCAGTTCAGAATGACAATTCTCAAGGTTCTAGCCGGGCTCAAAAAAGGCATGGAAGATATTAGAGAAACCCTCTTGGGAGATATAAAAGCCCTTTCTGGAGAAATAAAAGAACTAAAATCTAACTAAGTTGAAATAAAAAAAAGGTATTAATGATGCGCAATAAAAAGTGGAGGCTCTTGGGAGGGAGACAAACCATAAGTGACTCTTAATCTCACAAAACAAACTGAGGGTTGCTGGGGGGAGGGGGTTGGGGAGAAGGGGGTGGGATTATGGACATTGGGGAGTGTATGTGCTTTGGTGAGTGCTGTGAAGTGTGTAAACCTGGTGATTCACAGACCTGTACTCCTGGGGATAAAAATATATGTTTATAAAAAATAAAAAGTTAAAAAAAAAAAATCTGTCCAGTTGTAGAGGTCTAGAAACCCACAAAAAAAAAAAAAAAAAAAAAAAAAAGTGGAGGCTCTCACTGCTAGGATAAATGAGGCAGAAGAAAGAATTAGCGATATAGAAGACCAAATGGCAGAGAATAAAGAAGCTGAGCAAAAGAGGGACAAACAGCTAATGGACCACGAGGGGGAAATTCGAGAGATTAGTGACACCATAAGACGAAACAACATTAGAATAATTGAAATTCCAGAGGAAGAAAAAAGAGAGAGGGGAGCAGAATGTATATTGGAGAGAATTATTGGAGAGAATTTCTCTAATATGGCAAAAGGAACAAGCATCAATATCCAGGAGATGCAGAGAACTCCCATCAAAATCAACAAGAATAGGTCCACACCCTGTCACCTAATAGTAAAATTTACAAGTCTCAGTGACAAAGAGAAAATCCTGAAAGCAACCTGGGAAAAGAAGTCTGTAACATACAATGGTAAAAATATTAGACTGGCAGCAGGCTTATCCACAGAGACCTGGCAGGCCAGAAAGAGCTGGCATTATATATTCAGAGCACTAAACGAGAAAAACATGCAGCCAAGAATACTATATCCAGCTAGGTTTTCATTGAAAATAGAAGGAGAGATTAAAAGCTTCCAGGACAAACAAAAGCTGAAAGAATTTGCAAATACCAAACCAGCTCTATAGGAAATATTGAAAGGGGTCCTCTAAGCAAAGAGAGAGCCTAAAAGTAATAGATCAGAAAGGAACAGAGACAATATACAGTAACAGTCACCTTAAAGGCAATACAATGGCACTAAATTCATATCTCTCAATAGTTACCCTGAATGTTAATGGGCTAAATGCCCCAATCAAAAGACACAGGGTATCAGAATGGAAAAAAAAAAATAAAACCCATCTATATGTTGCCTACAAGAAACTCATTTTAGACCCGAAGACATCTCCAGATTTAAAGTGAGGGGGTGTAAAACAATTTACCATGCTAATGAATAGCAGAAGAAAGTAGGGGTGGCAATCTTTATATCAGATCAAATAGATTTTAAGCCAAAGACTATTATAAGAGATGAGGAAGGACACTATATCATACTCAAAGAATCTGTCCAACAAGAAGATCTAACACTTTTAAATATCTATGCCCCTAATGTGGGAGCAGCCAATTATATAAACCAATTAATAACAAAATCAAAGAAACACATCAAGAGTAACTTTAACACTCCCCTCACTGAAATGGGCAGATCATCCAAGCAAAAGATCAATAATGAAATAAAGGCCTTAAATGACACACTGGACCAGATGGACATCACAGATATATTTAGAACATTTCATCCCAAAGCAACAGAATACACATTCTTCTCCAATGCACATGGAACATTCTCCAGAATAGATCACATTCTGGGTCACAAATCAGGTCTAAACCAGTATCAAAAGGTTGAGATCATTCCCTGCATATTTTCAGACCACAATGCTCTGAAGCTGGAACTCAATCACAAGAGGAAATTTGGAAAGAACCCAAATACATGGAGACTAAACAGCATCCTTCTAAAGAATGAATAGGTCAACCAGGAAATTAAAGAAGAATTGAAAAAATTCATGGAAACAAATGATAATGAAAACACAACGGTTCAAAATCTGTGGGACACAACAAAGGCAGTTCTGAGAGGAAAATATATAGCGGTACAAGACTTTCTCAAGAAACAAGAAAGGTTTCAAGTACACAACCTAACCCTACACCTAAAGGAGCTGGAGAAAGAACAAGAACAGGTCCTGTCCCTAAACCCAGCAGGAGAAGAGAAATCATAAAGATCAGAGCAGAAATCAATGAAATAGAAACCAAAAAAACCAATAGAACAAATCAACGAAACTAGGAGCTAGTTCTTTGAAAGAATTAATAAGATTGATAAACCCCTGGCCAGACTTATCAAAAAGAAAAGAGAAAGGACCCAAATAAATAAAATCATGAATGAAAGAGGAGAGATCACAACTAACACCAAAGAAATACAGACAATTATAAGAACATACTATGAGCAACTCTACGCCAACAAATTTGACAATCTGGAGGAAATGGATGCATTTCTAGAGACATATAAACTACCACAACTGAACCAGGAGGAAATAGAAAACCTGAACAGACACATAACCAGTAAGGAGATTGAAACAGTCATCAAGAATCTCCAAACAAACAAAAGCCCAGGGCCAGATGGCTTCCCGGGGGAATTCTACCAACATTTAAAGAAGAACTAATTCCTATTCTCCTGAAACTGTTCCAAAAAATAGAAATGGAAGGAAAACTTCCAAACTCATTTTATGATGCCAGCAGCACCTTGATCCCAAAACCAGACAAGGATCCCATCAAAAAAGAGAACTATAGACCAATATCCTTGATGAACACAGATGCGAAAATTCTCACCAAAATACTAGCCAATAGGATTCAACAGTACATTAAAAGGATTATTCACCATGACCAAGTGGGATTTATTCCAGGGCTGCAAGGTTGGTTCAACATCCACAAATCAATCAATGCCATACAACACATTAATAAAAGAAAGAACAAGAACCATATGATACTCTCAATAGATGCTGAAAAAGCATTTGACAAAGTACAGCATCCCTTCCTGATCAAAACTCTTCAAAGTGTAGGGATAGAGGGCACATACCTCAATATTATCAAAGCCATTTATGAAAAACCCACCGCAAATATCATTCTCAATGGAGTAAAACTCAAAGCTTGTCCGCTAAGGTCAGGAACACGGCAGGGATGTCCATTTTCACCACTGCTATTCAACATAGTACTAGAAGTCCTAGCCTCAGCAATCAGACAACAGAAGAAAATTAAAGGCATCCAAATCAGCAAAGAAGAAGTCACACTATCACTCTTGGCAGATATGATACACAATTGGAAAACCCAAAAGATTCCACTCCCAAACTGCTAGAACTTGTACAGGAATTCAGTAAAGTGTCAGGATATAAAATCGATGCACAGAAATCAGTTGCATTTCTCTACACCAACAACAAGACAGAAGAAAGAGAAATTAAGGAGTCAATCCCATTTGCAGTTGCACACAAAACCATAAGATACCTAGGAATAAACCTAGCCAAAGAGGCAAAGAATCTATACTCAGAAAACTATAAAGTACTCATGAAAGAAATTGAGGAAGACACAAAGAAATGGAAAAATGTTCCATGCTCCTGGATTGGAAGAATAAATATTGTGAAAATGTCTATGCTACCTAAAGCAATCTACACATTTAATGCAATTCCTATCAAAATACCATCCATTTTTTTCAAAGAAATCAGACAAATAATCCTAAAATTTATATGGAACCAGAAAAGACCTTGAATAGCCAAAGGGATATTGAAAAAGAAAGCCAACGTTGGTGGCATCACAATTCCGGACTTCAAGCTCTATTACAAAGCTGTCATCATCAAGACAGCATGGTACTGGCACAAAAACAGACACATAGATCAATGGAACAGAATAGAGAGCCCAGAAATAGACCCTGAACTCTATGGTCAACTAATCTTCGACAAAGCAGGAAGAATGTCCAATGGAAAAAAGACAGCCTCTTGAATAAATGGTGTTGGGAAAATTGGACAGCCTCATGAAGAAAAATGAAATTGGACCATTTCCTTACACCACACATGAAAATAGACTCAAAATGGATGGAGGACCTCAATGTGAGAAAGGAATCCATCAAAATCCTTGAGGAGAACACAGGTAGCAACCTCTTTGACCTCAGCCACAGCAACATATTCCTAGGAACAACGCCAAAGGCAAGGGAAGCAAGGGCAAAAATGAACTATTGGGATTTTATCAAGATCAAAAGCTTTTGCACAGCAAAGGAAACAGTTAACAAAACCAAAAGACAACTGACAGAATGGGAGAAGATATTTGCAAACGACATATCAGATAAAGGGCTAGTGTCCAAAATCTATAAAGAACTTAGCAAACTCAACACCCAAAGAACAAATAATCCAATCAAGAAATGGGCAGAGGACATGAACTTACATTTCTGCGAAGAAGACATCCAGATGGCCAACAGACACATGAAAAAGTGCTCCATATCACTCGGCATCAGGGAAATACAAATCAAAACCACAATGAGATATCACCTCACACCAGTCAGAATGGCTAAAATCAACAAGTCAGGAAATGACAGATGCTGGCGAGGATGTGGAGAAAGGGGAACCCTCCTACACTGTTGGTGGGAATGCAAGCTGGTGCAGCCACTCTGGAAAACAACATGGAGGTTCCTCAAAATGTTGAAAATAGAGCTACCCTATGACCCAGCAATTGCACTACTCAGTATTTACCCTAAAGATACAAACGGAGTGATCCGAAGGGTCACGTGCACCCGAATGTTTATAGCAGCAATGTCTACAATAGCCAAACTATGGAAAGAGCCTAGATGCCCATCAACAGATGAATGGATAAAGAAGAGGTGGTATATATACACAATGAAATACTATGCAGCCATCAAAAGAAATGAACTCTTGCCATTTGTGACAACATGGATGGAACTAGAGCGTATCATGCTTAGCAAAATAAGTCAATCAGAGAAAGACAACTATCATATGATCTCCCTGATATGAGGAAGTGGAGATGCACCATGGGGGGCTAAGGGGGTAGGAGAAGAATAAATGAAACAAGATGGGATTGGGAGGGAGACAAACCATAAGTGACTCATAATCTCACAAAACAAACTGAGGGTCGCTGCGGGGAGGGTGAATGGGAGAGAGGGGTGGGGTTATGGACATTGGGGAGGGTATGTGCTAAGGTGAGTGCTGTGAAGTGTGTAAACCTGGTGATTCACAGACCTGTAACCCTGGGGATAAAAATATATTATATGTTTATAAAAAACAAAAATTAAAATAAAAAAAAACACTTGTTATAGGAACTTGTGGTTATCTGACTAGATACTGATGTATTACTCCTTCTATTGTGATCTGCCTTATAAACGCTTGTAAGATGTGGAATAAAATGAGCACTGTTGGACATCCTCCTCAATCTCCTCCTGCCCCCCATCTCTTTGTCTCTTAATTTCTTTTCACCATCCTCTTACCCTCACGTTCCTGGTCGATTTGTCACACTGACTGTGGCAGTTTTCTATTACTAAGCCCCTAAATTCAATAGACATGGGCAACTCTTAGGGTGCAGGGAGAATGGATACTCTCTGTAAATAGTCCCACTCCAAATGCAAAAGAAGAGAAGAGCTATCTGAAAGTACCTGCTTTATTCCCAACCAAATTTCTAAGGAAAAAAAAAAAACCTCTTACTTTCAAATCACTCCTACTTTCCTGGGAATGAGTGAGTTAAAGGGGTAGAGAGGGCCAAGAGCAATATATAATTGAGTCTTCACCACATAGAAGGAAACATCAAGAATGATATTGTTGAATGTTGTAGCAATGGCTGCTAATTTATTCATGTCTTCCTATATCCATAAAATTCCTTTGTCTCCTCTCATATCAACTCTGGATTTGGTCATGTGCTTTGTTTTGGTTAATGGAAAAGTAACAAACATGGTATCAGCTGAAGCTTGAAAGTGTTTGCACTTTGGGGCTTGCCCTCCCCTTCTGCTCTTGGAACTCTGTGATCACCACCTGAACTGGAGCATGTAGCCTGTTGGAAGATGAAGCATGATATGAGGAGAGGTTCCAATTATCTCAACTGTCTCAGAGGAGGCTGTCATAATTTAACTAGCACCAACTGAACAACCAGCTGACCACTTACCACATAGGGGAGTCCAGCAAAATAATCACCCAGGAGAACCCAGCCCACAGAATTGTGACAGAATAAGTGAAACCACCACTGAGTTGTGTAGTATGTTGTATATCAGTAGATAACTGACAAGTGGGAAGATACATTCTCACAAAATGGGAAATTTATGGTTTCCATAGAAAACGGATAATGGAAGTATGTCAGAGATTTTTCTTAACAAGTAGTATTTTATCATACACGAAGACTAAAACACCACACCTTACTTCCTTTATTCTACAACTGTAGAGTCTACCGTTTCACAAAAAAGAGCAAAGAAAAAAATTAAGTGTAACACTGGTATCCAGAATAGATATAGTATCTCATCAATTCAGTCCACAAAGTTCAAAATCCTAGGTTCTGTGAGTCTTTCTCTCCACATCATATTTGTTCTGGTTTTACATCCTACTCTATTTTGGTGAATTGAAAACTATTTTCTCAAGCAGTTTGTAATCTCTGTGGTAATTTACCTGGTATTTCATTGGGATAGATAAGTTTGTACCTTTGGATTTATAGTTTTCAGGGCCAGAACCCTCATTTCAGAAAAATTCCCTTTCTTAATTTGATTTCTGACAATAAAAAGCAGTGCATAAAATATAAAGTCTATAAAAAGAAATCATCAACTGCGATTATAGAAACTGCTCTCCCAGTGGGAGAATTATGCAGCTATTACCAAAGCATGGCATAATGTGACTGCATGAAATATAAATATACATACAAATCAATATCACCTCATATTTCAGGCAAACATGCATATCACAAACACTTCTGTACTGAAGACACCTTGATAAGGAGAATATAAGGAAAGTTTGTTTTGTAAGGTTTGTATTTTGCTGGGAGGAATGTTCAGGGGGCTAAATTAATTCAACAAAGCTTTATTGAATACTTATTCTATGTCCAGTACTTTCCTGGAGCGATGGATACAGAGATAATAGACTTCGTTATTGCCTTCAAGGAAACTGTTGTCTAGTAGGGGCAAGGGTTGGGATCAGTATTAGCACAAAGAGAGACGTGTGGGAACGCAGAGAAAGAAAACTAACCTAGAATGGGAAGAGATCTGTGCAAAGGTTTCTCAGAGATGATGAAGCTGAAGTGTGTCCTGCAGGAGAAGTAGGAGTTAGCCAATGAAGCTTAAGTGGAAAGGTTGATCTGGATAGAGAAGTCAGTTGTATAAGACCAGTTAGGAGTTGGGGGATCAAGCACAGTGCATTAGGGAGGCATGGTTAACTATACACCAGTGTGGCTAAAACAGTTCAAGGGGATAGGGAATGTCAGACAGTCAATCCAGTGAGATGAACGTGGACCAGGTAATAAAGGAACTTGTTGCGCTTTCTGAGGGCTTGGAGCCATAGTATAGTGAAGAGTCAGTCACTGAAGGGTCTTAAACAAAGTCACGATGTGGTGACCTGGTATTTTTTAAAAGAAGATATCACTAATTAGAATATGGACAATGAATTAGAGATTGGTCAAGAGGCCATTGCAGAAATCCAGATAATAAAAGATGAAGTTCCAAATTAGGGCAAAGTCATTGAGAAGTAGACAGATTCAAGAAATATCTAGAATAAACAGGATTAGATTTCAGTTATGATACAGAAAAGAAAGGGCACACTCAAATGAGTTATTTTGAGTTGAGTTTTAGTAAAGTGGATATTTATAAAGGTGAGGGCAGAATGTAGGTATGTTATAAGGAGGATTAATACAATGGGCAGTTATTTTCACCTCTAGGCTTAAACGGCAAGAGGAGAGAGAAGTTACAAGAACCTGGTGAGAAAGAACTCTGCAGAAAGGCTGACAGATCTGTGACCTTTGACTAAGGTTAAATCCAGCTCGCAGGATACTAGTAGAGATGGAGCCATGGGCATAATTACCCTAACCTCATTTTTCCCCCTTTTTAAAATATATTCCTGCAGCTCTGTGTGGGCTGAATATAAGCTCCCTGATGCCCTCCATATGTATCCAGCTCCTAGGGACACAGAATAAGGAAGAAATGAGAAGAAAAGTAGATCTGGAGAGAGGGTATCTGGAAGGTATCTAGTATAGTAACACATTGAATGTAGGGCACTGGAAACAGGAGTAGTCAAGGATGACTTCCAGAGTTCTGTTGTAGGAAATGGAATGGATGGTAATCATATTCATTGATGTATGGAAATATAAGGCAGATAAGTTTATTGTTATATTTTTGGAAAAGGGAAACAGAGAAAATGAATTTAGTTTTGGAGATGCTGAGTTTCAGGTGCCTGAGGGATTTTCATTTATTTTTTTTTTTTAGCAAATATATGATATACAGACACTGTGATGACTGAAGGCCATTTCTTAAAGGGATAGCAAGTTCTAGCTTGTTGGAGAGCCTCAGACTAGCACCTTTTTACATCTTAGAGAGTATCAATGATCTTGATTAATGGTCTCTTCAAGTCAGTGAAAAATCCTAAATTGTTTATTGTGTTTAAATAAGGCTTGAAAAAAAAATAAAATAAAAAATAAATAAGGCTTGAGAAAGCCAAACAAGTTTCTAGAAATGATTAAAATAGAACTTATTTTATTCCTTAAATAGGATTAATTTAACACATTTTTATCGAGTTGAAGTAACATGATTAAATAGAAAAGCTAGGTTTGGAGCTAGACACATTTTAATTAGAATATGAGCCCTGTAATTCACTTGCTTTGTATCCCTCGGCAAGTAATATTATTTCTCTAAGTCTCAGTTTCCTCTTTTGTACATGGGGGTAACAATCCATATGTCAAAAGTCCTTGACAAAGTCTTTGGAATGTAGTTAGGGGCAATGCCAGTAAAAATTGTCATCAGTTAGCAAACTGAGTGTGAGAGAGTAGTAATGTTGCTTCTCCAGAAAACTTACTACATTTTAGTTGGATCACATTTCACCTAGATGTAGTCCATAAAAATGTTTGCAAGCACATCACAGAGAACCTAAAAATGAATTTCTCAACTGAAGTTCTATTATGCATGTATTGACCATTGAACTGATTTTCAGCTCTAAAAATTATTTCTAACTCAAAATATTATTTTAAATAAGAGTTTTAATGTTACCTTGACTGCATTTAGGTTTTTTTTTTCCTTGCTAATTAATTTTTCACCAAGAAATAATTATGTCTAGGCGAAATGTGATCCTACTATCAAATATAGTAAGTTTTCTGGAGAAGAAACATTACTACTCTCACACTCAGTTTGCTAATTGATGACAGTTTTTATTGGCATTTTTATAAATTGGATGAGTTTAAGGGTATGCTACTTTTTTCTCTGTCATTAACTTGTCCAGGAGCATGAGACTATGACGCTTCCTGGGATTAATTGCTCTAAATGGGATAGGTGTAAGGGAACCAGTGTTCTGTTGGTGGCTTCAATGTCATCAGCAAATACTCTAATTTACTAGGGTCTGCACAGCTGGTGTCTTTTATGACATACCAACAGTGTGGCACTTAAGTATTTGAGTGACACCATATTAATTGAATCATATAGTTTTACCATCAGTATAGGCTCTTAAAGTAAGAGGTGTAAGTGACTTCTAAATGAGGTTATTTGGGAATATTAAAAGGAACAAGTAGTATTCTAATGAAACCTTTTATTGATTTGTTTGTAAGAAATAGGAACAAGGAAATGAAACGTACTTGTTAACTACATTGGTGTGTAAGACCTGGGAGGGAAGCTTCAGAATGGCTGGGCCCCGCTAAAGCTGGAAATGGAAATCTTCCACTAAGGAAAATTTCCAAACACTTTTCTTCTCCTGGGGGAATTTGTGGTCACTCTTCAGTGATATCTCTGCTTCTTCCTGTGTGTCTACTCTGCTCTCTCTTTTCACAGACCAGCATTCTCTTTCTTTCTCATCATCCTGACTATGGCCAGTAGAGCTCTGTTCATCTCTTTGCTCACTTTCCACTCCAGCCCTTAGCTGTATCATGGCCTGTCCACTTTAGTACCTCTTTTAACTGATAATAGCTTCAGTGTTTCAGGTCCAAACTCTCAACATAATTATTTGGCTGACCAACCTGATCTTTTTGAATCATATCTCGCAAGTCTCAGGTCACTGGCCAGCCAGCCAGTGGTTATCTCGTATTGTACCAATCAACCCTTGGTCCAGAGAGGTGGAATTGTGTAGGCTGTTTACACAGAAGTACCCGTGAGTGGGACATACCATGATAGACATATTTTGTATAAGTAGAGTCAAACAGAAAAATATATCAGGCCATACTCATTCGAGATTGCACTGCAATTACTTTATTATCTTGCAGTAAGATAAAAGAAGGAAAGGAACTAATATGCACAACTTCTGACATGTAAGAAATCAGCTGGAAGCAATGGCAGTCTATAAATAGTTAAGCCATCTTAGAGGTCATGGGACAGGAATGTTAATAGAGCAGATTAAGGTGCCTTAATTATAGAGCTTATCAAACCAATTTAAAAGGAGAAGAGATGGAAAGAGAAAGAGATCGGGTTAACATATGTGGGCTAAGATGCAAGCAAGATGCTTGTACCACATTACCAAAGTATGTGGTGTTATATATTTTGTCTCTGTTACATCAGCTTTTCTGACTGATGTTGTATATGCACGGACCAGTATTGAGGTTTGAGTAAAGGGCCCAGTAAACACAAAATATCTGGGCTCAAACACATACTCTGTTTTTCATAGAGATGCAGGTGCAAATACACATGGCAGAGCCCATAGCTCACAAATTTGCCTGAGGAGCTGTTAGGATTTTATTCGTGTTTCTTGGGCAGATAGATACACTGGGACATAATAGGCCCATACTGGATAGCTGATTTTTTGATGACATAGTTGTCATCCCAGAAGGCATAATGTACCTATGCATTTATCTTTTGATCCCTTTCTATTTATTAGGAGCATTCTTTTTTATTCTCTCATATATTCTTTTATCCTGTCCATCTTTAACACATCTTATGGGTTATTAACTTACTTACTTTTGGAATTTAATATGCCTTGTGAAATCTGCCTCATTTTACAAACTACTTCTTTGGTTCCTTTTTATACTTAATACTTTTAAAGGGTTTCACCCATCCCATTTATTATTCTTGTTTTCTAGAGCAGAATTGGATATTCTCCAATAATAAAGCGAACACACATTACAACTTCTATGGCCCCTGCACTGAGGTAAAAACTTCCATGTATGCTGTCTGATTTAACATCTCCAATGGTCCTTAGTGGTAAGTACTATTATTAAATAGGAAGCTGAAATTATGTGACTTGTCCAAAAATCACCCAGGCAGTAAGAGGCTGTGCTGGAATTCACATGATTTCTCTTCTTCATGCTCTTGACATACTCAGAGGTCTAAGAAGTCCTAACACATGGTGGATATGCTTCTAATAAGGCCCTTGTGTTACACTGAAAACATCACTTCCCTTACTCACCGTCTTTGAACTGTGTTTTAATTGCTCAACATTTGTAGGCAAGAGAGAGAGCTCTATATACCATGAAGTTCAAAGGTATTATGACCTATCTCTTTAACAGCAGAAGGAGTAGAAAGTTGTGTTACTTAATGAGACAGAACATCTGAGCTACTAGTCCAGAAAAGATCTAAAATAAGGTTGTTCATGTAACTTGTCAGACTCTTGGTTTTTACTGTACAGGCCATCTTAATTTCTTGAGATATAAAAATGTGTCATTTAAAAGGCATTAGATACATTTCTCTGGTTTAACATGTTCAATGAGTCTCAGATATTGTAAAAAGTTGTTGGAACCTCAATTCTTAGACCTCCAGTGTTGGGAACTGTCTACATGGAGCCAGAGGGGAGACACAGTGTTATAAAAATGTGGGTTAGCCATCATGTAACAGAGAATAATGTTTTTCTTTAGATTTTTCAAAAAACAAACTGGAAAAAATTAGGGGTAAAAATGTTAGTAGGAGACATTAAAGGCATGATTTTATTCTTCATTTGTCCAGCGAGCGGTCTGAGAATAGGAAAGGGAAGTAGCATGTTCAGATTCCTACAGTGGTTTCTCAAGACCCTTTCCGACCCCTGCTATTCATCCATTAACTCATTCAAAGAACAAAAGCTTATTGAATCCCACTACACGTCAAGCACAGTGAACAAGACTAAGTCCCAACCCATTCCTCAAGTTGTTTAGTATATCTCAAACACCACAACATTTCTACTCAGTCCGTATTACTTTCCTCTGAAGTCCCACAATCCTCTGATTGTGCCTCTTTTTATTTTATTTTATTTTATTTTATTTTATTTTATTTTATTTTATTTCTTTTCAGTGTTCCAGAATTCATTGTTTATGCACCATGCCTATTGCTACATGCAATACGTGCTCTTCATACATATCTTGAAATAAGTTGCTGTGGCCGATGTTGAAGAGGTTACTATATTCTCCTATATTCTATATAGAATATATTCTATATATTCTATATTCCTATATTCTCCTCTAGGATTTTGATAGATTCCTGCCTCACATTGAGTTCTTTTATCTATTTCAAGTATTTCTTTGTGTATAGTGTAAGAGAATGGTCGAGTTTCATTCTTCTACACATAGCTGCCCAATTTTCCCAGCACCATTTATTGAAGAGACTTTTTTCCCACTGTATATTTTTTCCTGCTTTGTTGAAGATTATTTGGCCATAGAGTTGAGGGTCCATATCTGGGCTCTTTACTCTGTTCCACTGGTCTATGTATCTGTTTTTGTGTCAGTACCATGCTGTCTGGGTGATCACAGCTTTGTAGTAAAGCTTGAAATCAGGCAATGTGATGTCCCCAGTTTTGTTTTTCTTTTTCAACATTTCGTTAGCAGTTTGGGATCTTTTCTGATTCCATACATATTGTAGGATTGTTTGTTCCACCTCTTTGAAAAATGCCAGTGAAATTTTGATCAGGATGGCATTGAAAGTATAGATTGCTCTAGGTGGTATAGACATTTTAACAATGTTTATTCTGATCCATGAGAATGGAATGGTCTTCCACCTTTTTGTGTCTTCAATTTTTTTCAAAGTCTTTCATAAGACTCTCTCCCTTTTTATTTACTCCTGCTCTTCCTTCTTTCTCCTCCACTCAACTCTTCCTCCTTGTTCCCTTTTTCTTTTCTTCTTTCCTGGAACATTTATTAAGTAACTTCTGTTTTCAGGGCGCAGAAATAGACACTGGGGAGACACAAATGGAGACTAAGCAATTCTGCTTTTGAAAGGCTCACTGTACAAATGGAGATAGTAAATTACAATATAATATGATACAGGTCTTGTTTTAATTGAATGTCTCTTCCCATCTAGCTCATGGTAACATCTCAATCATTTCTTCCCTTTTTTTGTTAAAGATTTTATTTATTTCACACACACACACACACACACACACACACACACAGAGAGAGAGAGAGAGAGAGAGAGAGAGAGAGAGCACAAGCAGGTTTGGGGGTTTCTGCAGAGAGAGAGGGAGAAGTAGGCTCCCCTATGATTGGGGAGTCCAACATGGAGCTCTATCCCAGGACTGTGAGATCATGACCTGAAATGAAGGCAGACACTTAACCAACTGAGTCACACAGGTGCCCCTTGATCATTTCTTGAGATAGAATAAATCTTTAAAAATAGAATCTGGTTCCAAGTCATCTTTATACTATTCCTTGTAAATATTGGATGTGCAATAAATGTTTCGTCAGTTAAAGTGGAGAGAATCAAAATGCTGTGCAAATCATGTGAGACATTGGATAACGCCTTGCTATCTTTAGTTTCTTGCCGCCTTCTCTGAGTTTTGTTCTTATGCCTATGCCATAATGAAAATAACTTTAATCACCCACTTACTATGTACCAAGTGGATGATGCTGAGTGAAGTAGAACTATTACTGACATTTTACAGATGAAGGAATTGAGGCACAGAGAGAGAAAGAAATCTGACCAAAATTATGATGCTGTGAAGTTGAAGCAGCTTGGATTTGGTTCCATAATGTGAGCTCTTGTTTATGATTCTGCATAGCACAATGTGGTAGATATAGAATAACCATTTAGAGTCAAGTAACCTTGACTATTTTATTTGAATTTCAGTAAATTAATTAATCCCTCTGAGTTCCAGCTTGCTGGAAAATCGGGATAGTAATATTTACTTCAAATTAGTGCCTTGAGGATTGAATGAAATAAATATCCAAAACAAGGCCTAGCACTGAAGAAATGCTGACCATTTTGTTCCACTTTTTTTTCTTCAGAAAGAAGAAGGCGTCCTACTCCTCCTTTTCTTTGTCTCCTTCTTTCCTTCTTCCTCCTTCTTTTCTCCTTCTCCTCCTTTTTTCTTCTTCTTCAGAGTCAGTGTTCTTGAAAACGGGTTTATTTCTATTTTCTAAGCAATCGACATTTTATACCAGGTTAGAAATGTTTGTCACTATTACAGGACTTGGTGGGAAGTGGTTGGGAAGTGGGTAATGCTGTGATGGTGGCACTCCAGAGGCTTTGGATTTCTAAGGCCAATGACCATATTTTAGAATTAGAGAGGGACCCCTGTGGTCATTGTATGCAGGGGTTGTTAAAGACTTTGGCATTAGAATATAAATATATTCTTAACAATTATATACAATAGTTTTCTCAGCAATTTTTCTATGTTCTTAAATTTTTTTTGAAAAGATTGAAAGAGTAACAGATGGCTCTTACTTTAGCAACGTTTTCTCTGGTCACAGAATGGCTCCAAGTTTCTGCCCTCTTTTCTTCCTATAACAGGAAGTCAGTGTGCTTATCTTTCCTTTTGGAAATTGCCTCCTCCACCACACTCCACCACTTATTTGGTTGCTTGATCTCTTTTTGTTTATATTTAACATAAAGTTTTAGTTTCAGATGTGCAATACAGTGATTCAGCAACTCTACAGTTTACTCAGTAGTCATCATGTTAAGTGCACTCTTTCTAAAAAAAATTTAAATCAATTTAGTTAACATATAGTGTATTGTAAGTTTCATGGGTAGAATTTAGTGACTCATCAGTTGCATATAACACCTAGTGCTCATTACATCAAGGGCCCTCCTTAGTGTCCCTCACCCAATTAATCCATCCTTCCCACCCCTCCAGCAACCTTCAGTTTATTTCCTATAGTTAAGAGTCTCCTATGGTTTGCCTCCTTCTCTGTTTTTATCTTATTTTATTTTCCTTCCCTTATGTTCATCTGTTTTGTTTCTTAAATTCCACATGAGTGAAATCATATGGTACTTGTTTTTCATTGATTGACTTATTTTTCTCAGCATAGTACTCTCTAATTCCATCCATGTTGTTGCAAATGACAAGTTTTCATTCTTTTTGATGACTAATATTCCATTGAATATATATACCACCTCTTCTTTATCCATTCATTTGTCAATGGACATCTGGGCTCTTTCCATATTTTGCCCATTATGGACATTGCTACTATAAACATTTGGGTGCATGTGCCCCTTAGGATCACTATGTTTGGATAAATACCTAGTAGTGCAATTGGTGGGTTGTAGGTTGGCTCTGTTTTTAACTTTTTGAGGAACCTCCATTCTGTTTTCCAGAGTGGCTGCACCAGTTTGCATTCCCAGTGTAAGATGGTTTCCCTTTCTCCACATCCTGGCCACCATCTGCTGTTTCCTGACTTGTTCATTTTAGCCATTCTAACTGATGTGAGGTAGTATGTCATTGTGGTTTTGATTTATGTTTCCCTGAGGCTCGTGAGGAGCATTTTTTCATGTATCTGTTAGCCATTTGTATGCCTTATTCGGAGAAGTGTCTGTTTATGTCTCCTACTCATTTCTTGACTGGATTATTTGTATTTTGGGTATTGAGTTTGATAAATTCTTTATAGATTTTGTATACTCGCTCTTTATCTGATAAGTCATTTGCATATATCTCCCATTCTCTACTGTACGTTGCCTTTTAGTTTTGTTGACTATGGATGTTATTCACCCATCTGCTGACTCATCTCCCCCCTCTGGCAGCCACCAGTTTGCTCACTCTAGTTAATAATCTTTTTTTGTTTGTTTGTTTGTCTTCTTTTGTTTGTTTTGTTTCTTAAACTTCATATATGAGTGAAATCATATGGTATTTGTCTTTCTTTGACTTATTTTGCTTAACATTATGTTCTCTAGAATCATTTATGTTGTTGCAAATGGCAAGATTTCATTCTTTCTTAATGG
The DNA here is from genome assembly GCF_964662115.1 of Mustela nivalis. Taxonomy (NCBI): domain Eukaryota; kingdom Metazoa; phylum Chordata; class Mammalia; order Carnivora; family Mustelidae; genus Mustela; species Mustela nivalis. Next base: position 55,015,672 of record NC_139028.1, read on the forward strand.
CTCAGTAATGTTCCACTATATACATATACCACTTCTTTTTCCATTCATCTATTGAAAGACACTTGAGTTGCTTCTATATCTTTGCTATTGTAAATAATGCTGTGATAAACATGGGGATGCATATATCTTTTCAAATTAGTGTTTTCATTTTCTTTGGATAAATACCCAGTAGTCAAATTACTGGATCATAGAGTAGTTCTATTTATGATTTTTTGAAGAACCTCCATACTATTCCCCACAGTGACCTCATCAGCTTGCATTGCCACATGCAGTGCATGAGGGTTCCCTTTTCTCCACATCCTTGCCCATGCTTGTTGTTTCTTGTGTTTTTGATGTTAGCCATTCTGACTGGCATGAGAGATCTCTTCTTGTTTTAGCGTTTGTCTTCCTGCTTGCCTCTGAAAAGAAACCTTAGGTATTTCTGGTTTAAGGGAGTTGCTGACTACTATGGAATATAAATAATTTTAAGCAAAGAATACAAGCAAAAGAACAAGAGTTCAGAACCTTGGAAATTTCTCAGAGTCCTTCCTGACATGAAAACTAGAAGTCTTACTGTTTTTATTCTAAGTAGTGGAGACTGCCCACCCCTGCGCTCCCTACTCTACCCCATTCTTTAGAGTCTGGCCTTTAATAATACCACATTGAAAAATGGAAGGAAGGAAGATAAGAATTGATGCCTGTTAATTTCCAGAAAGCAATGTGATCTAGGCCAAGTGATAAAAAATCTTTTTGTTGAACAGAATTTTTTGGCAGTCCTGTGAGGCATATAGACCAATTCTCAGAATAAGGTTTTTATATACATACAAAAAATACATAAAATTACAGAAGATAACAATCATACTGAAATAAAGGAATCAAAGTATGAGCATGACTCACACCTTTAAGTACATTCACCAATAAGCAGTTTTGAAGTGCACTGGAAACAAATGACCATGCCTTGGTTACCAGTGTGAGAACACACAGCTTTATTGTTAGGGGTTCAATGATTACAAAGTGCAGAGCTGTGCTATAGTTAGGCCAACATCCTTTGTAGGAAGATTGTGAATTAAGGGCAAGGTTAAATATTACTGTGATTTCACATTAGTGATATGTCTGACATATTTGTAATAAGTATAATGTTTTATCAAAATATCTGTCATCTCTTCTGGTTACAAAGTCATGAGCACTGCTACTACTATCGTCCTTATTACTTACATTCATAGTTCAGGAAAATGCTAAATTTCAGTTAGAAATAAGTGCAAATACTATGCAATATATTTTTGCATGCAAAATTGCATGCAAATTCACAGACCCTAGAAATTCATTTATATTTCTATTGGTGGTGTATGGAGCCCAAATTAAAAAACTGTCCTAGGGCTTCCTATCAGCTATCTTCTTTCCCTGTCTTCTTTACTAGCCACTGCAACCTGTCCTATGGGCCTTACTTGTTGTCGCATAGTTTTGTCTAAATATCTTGGAATATCACTAATATCAGGATAATTTAACAGCATCTATAAGAATAAGGAAGCTTGAACTGTCAATTTGGCTTAAGGCTGCAAAATACAGTGATAAAATTTTGCTTTGCTACGCTTGCCATTTCTTGCTTTTTTTTTTTTTTTTTAAAGCTTTTATTTAGTGGAAGACTCAAGGGGAGGGGAAAGTAAGATAGCAATTGCAGATGCAGCATAAGGACCACACAGCTCATGGTAGTTTTCCAGATGAGTATGAATATGCAGATTTTAGGCATATGATAATCAAAAGACCTGGAGGTTCTTTTCCCAGTCTCCTTATATTTCAGTGCTATTTCCGATGCACATTCTGATGATCCTAATTAGGTTTTTCTCCCATATGTGTTAGAATTTCAATTATGATTGTATGCATATCAATTTATGAATAGGCAGGAATGCCATTTCATCACACGGATCATCTGATCTCGTCGATACAGCACTGACAGGCAGGGGGTGTCTCCCAGTCTCAACATTCGGTGTGCTGTGTTGTCTCTGAGGTCGTGTGAACTGAAATGCCTCCACAACTTTGGGCTTCTAAATAAATGCATCTTGAATGTGTCAGCTGCTGCTTTCCTTAACTGACATGGACAAAAGAGGGCATCTTCAGATTACCAAACAGGTTATTTTAGTCATTTGTATTCATAAGAGTGTGGTGTCCTGAATGATGGGGTGCTAGTCCTGTTAGCTTCCACATAGAGTCAAGTCCCTGTAGAGAAATATCTGAAGTCTGTGCTCTGGTGCATCACACCAGGTCAGTAGGATTTGGCCTTTGCTCCCTTTTCAGTTTTTCTCCCAGCTCTCTTTCACACGGATACTGAGACTGAGCCACACCACATAGTCTGCAGATCCATAGACCTGCCAGGTCAGTTCACACCTCTGTGCCCCCATCCGTGTTACCCATGTTGGCTAGATGTGCTCATGCTGCTGTTTTCTGGGGAACTCAAGATTTCACTCAAATAGCACTTCATTCAATTAAACTCCTTCAGAAATATTTTCCTAGAAACTCTAGGAATAGTTAAGCACTTTCTTTGAAGTGTTCTCTCTCTATTATGTTTAAATTTTGTATATTGATGCTATAATTTGTTAATTCACTCAGCACATGTTTATTGGAGATCTTCTCAGTTACGGACTCAGTCCCTAGGCCTTGGTGAATAAGACAGACATGACCCCGCCTTCCCAGAGCTTAGAGCTCTGTAAACGTTCCTCAACATTGTATCTTCTTGTATACCGGTTTCTTGCCATCAACTCAAATAAGGAACACAGTACTCTTTCCTTAATTTCCTTTCAAATCATTCATGAGAACATTTATGCTATAGCAGATCTTACAGAGGGATCTTTTTCATTGCAGAAATTGAGAATACCATAAATTTTAAATTTAGACATTTCCCTTCTTAAAAGTTCTTCTACCACTCCACCACTGGGAACTGATAAAATTTCCAGTAAGTTCCAGGCTTCTTCCAGTCTGATACCTTCTCTCCCTCAAGGTACAGTCACATCTTACTTTTCACAATAGTTTTTGAGACCAATTTTGACTTTCCATTTCTTTATTTGCTTCCAGGCATACTTTTCAGAATAAAAAATCAATTGAGGAACTTCGCTAAAAAATTCATCTGCACCGAGTCTTACTTACTCTTAAACAGTACAGAAGTAGTGAAAAATAGGAAATCTTATGTTTTATTATCTTATTCCTCAAAGGTGAAGGAACCAGGATAAAGATATTTTTTCTTCCATTAATATGATTTATGGACCTTATCCAAACTTTTAGATGGCAGAAGTATCTACAACCAAGTTTGGTTTTAAATAATATAAAAAAATTCTGCTGTAATATAATGCTATATATTGATATAACATTTATGGCTTTAGAAAGGATTGTAACTTTTACCGAGAGCCAGTAATGAAAGATTAACAGACTGTAGAAAGATGAATTTAACTTTGTTAAGAGACTGGAACTTACTAAAACCTAGGGTGGGTTTACTGAGTCAGAGCCTAGGTTATTTGTAATAAAATATCTTTTCCTGCAAACTTAAAAAACAGTCCATGTTACACTTTTTTTTTTCTTGCTTTAAATCAATTTCTTCATAGGTGTCTCCTCTTCTTTCTGATTTTTTTTAAGTTTTTATTTTAGTTCCAGGTTAACATACAGTGTTATATTAGTTTCAGGTGTGCAGTATGGTGATTCAATATTTCCATACAACACCAGGTGCTTATCACAGCAAGTGCCCTCCTTAATCCCCATCTCCTATTTAACCCAACCCTCCACCCCCTTCCCTCTGGTAACCATCATATTGGTTTCTATAATTAAGAGTCTATTTCCTGCTTTATTTCTCTCTCTCTCTTATTTTTTTCCTGTTGCTTGTTGCTTTTATTTTATAAATTCCACATATGAGTAAAGTCATATGGTATTTGTTTTTCTCTGACTGACTTATTTTCCTTAGCATAATATTCCTTAACTTCATCCACATTGTTGCAAACAGCAAGTTTTCATTCTTTTTATGGTTGAATAATATCTTTTTTATGGCTTAATACTATATGGTTGAAAAAATATATTTTAAATAATATTATATATAATATATAATAATTTATAATATGATATAATATAATATAATATAATATATGTATAAAACACTTCTTTATCTGTTCATCATTCAATGGACACTTGGGTTGTTTCTATGATTTGGCTATTGTAGATGCTGCTGCTATCAACATTGAGCTACATGTATTCCTTTAAATTAGTATTTTTGTATTCTTTGGATAAATACCTAGGGGTGAAATTGCTGGATCTTTTAACTTTCAGAGGAGACTCCATACTATTTTCCAGAATGGCTGACCCAGTATGCATTCCCCACCAACAGTACAAAAAGGTTCTTCTTCCTCCACATCCTTGCCAGCGTCTGTTGTTTCTTGTGCTCTTGATGTTTGCATTTCCAACGGACATGAGGTGGTCAAATATTGTCAAAGGGTCTATAGTACCCAAAGCAATCTACACATTTAATGTAACTCCTATCAAAATGCCATCAGCATTTTTCATAGAGCTAGAGCAAATGGTCCTAAAATTTGTATGGAATCAAATTGAGAACCACAAAAGACCCTGAATAGCCAAAGCAACCTTGAGAAGGAAAATTACAGAATAGTAGTGATCAAAATAGTATGGTAGTAGCACAACACACAGATCAAGGGAACAGGATAGAAACCCAGACATGAACCCACAACTATATAGTCAGTTGATCTTTGACAAAGCAGGAAAAATTATTCAATGGGAAAAAGACAGTTTCTCCAACAAATGGTATTGGGAGAAGAGGACAACAGTATGCAAAAGAATTAAACTGGACCACTTTCTTACACCATAAACAAAAATAAATTCAACCTTTTGTCTGTACTTACACATTTTTTGTCTTTCTGCCTGAAGATAATGTGTCTTAGTGGGTACTACCTTTCATTCATATATCAGAGCACCAGTTTCTTAGAGAATAAACAATTTAAATTTTATGTTAAAATGCTAAGAAGCACAATAAAACCCCCAAACAATAACAAAGATTCAATGCATAATTTAAGAGAATTTTACATAAAAAATAATTCAAAAGGTAGCTGTGGTTTGAAACTGTTTGACAAACCATGTTCTTTATTATTATATTTCACAGCAGCTAAGGAAACACAGCTAGGTTGTCTATTCTGGTTCCAAAACCTATAAGCTTCTTCTGTATCTTTTCGCTTTTGTGATCAGAGAACTCCATTTTATTATAATTGTTATAGTAGCATGGATTCAATAATAATTAAAATTCATTGAGAGCCTATGATGTGTTCTCTACTCTTCTAGGTACTGGTGATATAAACAGATAAATCTTTGGAGTTACATTTGAAGAAATTGTATAATATAATAAGGAAAGATGTGATAATTCCTTTGAAATCCTTTCTCTCTCTCTTGCTCTCTTTTAAATAAGGAAGACCACAGAAAACATTGTGGCAAGGAAAATCTGAAATTACATATATATGACTGAAAAAATTATTTAATATAGTAGTTAATAATGAAAGAAATCCCCAAAATAAAAAAATCCCCCAAAGATAGGTATTTGAATAGAGAAAAATCCATGCACTCTTGAAATTCATTACTTCTCTGCAGCCTGGGAATGACTTTCACTCTTATTCTTAGAGGGGTAAAGGTCATATCTAATATATTTTCTAATCGATCCTCCACATTCCAGTAAACTGAATTAAATGAGAATGTAGCTTCTCACCTTCAATTAGTTATAAATAAAAACTTCAGTTCACATGTTAGCTTAAGTTTCTGACTCATGTTCTCCTCAAGATGTTTACATATCATCAGGGGCTCTGATCGCAGAGTCTGCTATATAACTTGGCCTAACATTTTGAACATCACTGCTGGGGAAACGTGAGACAGTTCACTAGAGAATGAACTAGGAATGAACTGATCTGAGCCAGCCAAAGATACGGATGAGCCTGTACGCACTGGACAAGGGTTTCCTTATCAGCCATATCTGTTCTCTTTTCTCTCTGTCTACGTTTTTAGCAAGGAGACTGTTTTAGGGATCTTTAGGATGCATGAAAGCAAAAGTTACTCAGAATAGATCGAGAAAAAGAGAATAAGCAGAAGGATACAGGAAAGACTCACAGAACTCAGTCTGGAAACACAATTGAGTAATTCCCTGCCTTCCAGTTTCTGCTTCTCTTTGTTTATCTGTCCTGTTCCAATACTTGTTTCTTTTTCTTTCCCAGCTTTATTGTGGTATAATTGAGAAATAAATTTGTAATATATTTAAAGCACACATCATTGTAATTTGAGATCCATATGTATTGTGAAAGGATTTCCCCCATGAGTTTCTGCATATCATGGTTCACATCAATTGAAATAAATTTTCTAAATACAAATATGTGTAGGAGCAGCAGTTTAAATTCCACTCTTCCAGCGTCTTTTGATGGCAACTGGTAGCTGTATTAGGTAACATGTATGTAGTGTTCTCTGCATGCCAGGCCCTTGTTCCAAGTGCTTTAGAAATTTTAGTTCTTCAAACCTCTTAAACCTATGTGGAAATTACTGTTCTCTCCATTTTGGAGTTGAGAGGTTATGTGACTTGTCCAAGGTCATACAGCTAGTAATGTTACAGAATTGAGGTTTGAACCCAAGCAGTCTGGCTCTACAGTTTGTGGTCTTAACCATTATGCCTTACCCCCTCTCAAAGGATGCTAATAGAAGCTTTTTTTACATTGCCAGGTATACCTGGTTTTATTGCTCTACAGTGAAATGTAGGCTATTCAGTCGGGTGCCAGTCCTGTATGTGTTACTATGCGTTACTATGAAACTTCACAAAACTGACATTTAACATTAATGCAAATCAATGTGTCACACAATGGCATTGTGTTTGAGGCAGAGATAAAAAATATTGTGTGTGGCTTTGTTGACTATCATTCATCCTTTAATTTATAGCAAATTATTGATTTTGAATTATTTAACACCTATTCATAAAATATTGGTAAAGTGAATTAATAAGAATAAATTGCAAGCTGAAGATCGCTTGTATTTTACCTAGCTTGGAGGGTAAGGAATAGTTTAGATTAAGTCCCTTATAATGCATAATTTTCCCATTCCTGTGTAATTTCAATGCAACCCAGAATAAATATGACTTCAGGCTGGAACTGAGGCTGTATCAATGCCCAAAGAGCATCAAATCTACTATTTTTATTTATGAGTACATATGTATATCTACCAAACACACTGAAATTTAGAAGGCAGTATGATAGAGTCTAAATTAGATAAACTTTAGAGGATGACAGATATTAGTTCAAATCTTAATAATAAGAAATAATTTAGAGGGCGCCTGGGTGGTTCAGTGGGTTAAGCCGCTGCCTTCGGCTCAGGTCATAATCTCAGGGTCCTGGGATTGAGCCCCGCATCGGGCTCTCTGCTCAGCAGGGAGCCTGCTTCCTCCTCTCTCTGCCTGCCTCTCTGCCTACTTGTGATCTCTCTCTGTCAAATAAATAAATAAAATCTTAAAAAAAAAAAAAAAAGAAATAATTTAGAGAACCACAGGAGGAGGGAGGGAAAATTGAATGGGAAGAAATCAGAGAGGGAGACAAATCATGAGAGACTTTGGATTCCAGGAACCAAACTGAGGTCACAGAAGGGAGGGAGGTGTTGGAATGGGGTAACGGAGTGATTGGTATTGAGGAGGGCATGTGTGGTGATGTGGGTGTTATACTCAACTAATGAATCATTGAACATTATATCAAGAACTAATGATGTACTATATGCTGACTAATTGAGCATAATAATAAAAAATAAGTAAAAAAAGAAGAGAAAAAACAAAACAAATGAACAAAAATAAATGAACACTCTCAGGATTTTACAGTTTTGTGGTTTCACCTTCCTTTCTTCAACTGGAAAATGGTAACTGTTGTGAAGATTAAATACAAAAATAATCTTTCCATGAAAAGAGTAACTGTTAGGAGATTATTTAGACTTCCTTATTTGTATAATGGAAACATTAGTGTCCATTTTTTAGGCGATTGTGATGATTTAATGAAAAATAAAGGCAGTGTGCCCAATGCTCATTAATTCGAACTTAGTAGGTACTCAAATACCTGATTTCTTTCCTTCTTCCTCATTTCTGAACTAAGTTAAAGTACTTCAGTTGGCTGAGTGTCTTCTGATGAAAGCGTTTTCTGAAATATTGAGGTTACTTATATACGGAGCAGTATATTTGGGCTAGTAAGATTTGCTATGAGAATTCAGGAAGATAAAAAAGGAAGTGAATGGCCAGTTTTGGAATTAAAGCTAAATCCTCCTAAGCATTTCACAGCAATTCAGAATCTCTTTCCAACTGGTCTGTAATCAGATAATCTGGCATCTGATATTTGGAGAAGCCTAACTGAATTAAACTCTGTTTACTTTAAAGCTATTTCTCTCCCCCTTGTGTACCTCATTGTAACCATCACTGAAAAATTGAGTAGTTCCATAGCTGAATTTGCTGTGAGATTGCTTTCCCATGTAGTATTATTGCTCATTTCCTACTTCATGTCTTCCATGTATGTGAGATCACACACTTGCATCTTATTACAGGAAGTCCAAGGATGTTAGTTTTCTTACTTCTATATCAGAAAGTAAAACTTCTAATCTAAAAAAAATTGCCAAAACTTAGGATAGTGTTGAAATGGTGGTTATCCACAAGTGATGTGTGTTCAACCTTCCATAACTAAGGTAGTTATTCTCCTGTGACTGGATATTAAAGTTGTTTCTGAAGTTTTGATTTTTAAAATAAAGAACTAAATATTGTTTATAAATTGGCCTTAAAATTTATAAAAAAATTAAAAAGTTCTTTGAGGATAGAGTCCTACAAAGGGTATTTTTGAGTTAAAATGATAGAAAACCTTACTGTGATTCATAGCCCTGGTAGAATATTTCCATAAAGTTGTTGTTAATTCTCCTGACAGCTGTGGATGTGTTTACTTTACCATTATCTTGAACATTATCAGTTAAAATGTTTTTTAGAGAATGCCAATTTTATAACACACTTGCATTTCTACGAACGCTAGTAATATTAACATAATCTCATTTGATTATTGGTCATTTTTATTTTTTCCAAAATTTTATTTCTTGTGAATTTTCTTATGTACTGTGTTCATAATTCTATTGGACTTTTAGTTTTCTTCACATTGGTTTGTATGAAGTTTTATATATCAACATTATGAAATTTATTTATAGCATGTATTTCAAGTATTTTTTCTGCATGTATTATTTATTATTTATTTTGGTTTATTACAACCTGTGATATTCAAAAGTCTAAAAATTTGTATGTGGTTAATGCTATTACTGTTAATATTGTGATTTCTTCTTTTGTTTTAAGCTTTAGTGTTATTTTCAACATAAGATCAAAAACATTTTGAAGCATATTTCAAATTTTAAATGATTTCTCATTTTACATTTGGCTTTTTAATCCACCAAGAATTTATGTTGGTGTATGGTAGTAGATAAAGGTCTCATTTCATTAGGGTTTAAGTTGGTTTTTTTGGTACTTTTTATTGAAATGTCTTCAATTTCTTCATTCATTTATGATCTCTCCTCTGTAATGTATATAAAATAGGTTATTTTTAGGCTATCTTTATTTTACTTTATTTTATTTATTTTTTAAAGGATTTTATTTATTTTTTTGACACAGAGAGAGAGAGAGCGAGAAAGGGGATACAAGCATGGGGAGTGGGAGGAGAAGCAGACTTCCGCTGAACAGGGAACCCAATGTGGGGCTTGGTCCCGGACCCTGGGATCATGACCCAAGATGAAGGCAGACGCTTAATGACTGAGCCACCCAGGTGCCCCAGGCTATCTTTACTTTAAAAATAATCTGCATTGATTATTCATTGCTAATATATATCAAAAACTTTTGATTATTCTCACTTACTCGCCTTATTATGTAAACTTTAGAATCACTTTGTCAAGTTAGTGATTTTGCATCTAAATAGGGAAATGTATGTCTCTCGTTTACATTTCTCCTGTAATTATGATAACCAGGTAACTTGCTTTGAGCATCAAAGTTAAATGTAGACCTTCTTTTTCTATCATGTACTTGGACCCACACATTTACGTATCCATCATTTTGGGTTGATCCCATATGAGATGAGTCTAAGTCCAGTTGAGTCAATATTATATCAGAGCAGAAAAGTGGAAGGCCTATGTAACATTAGGCATATGCCAATCTTCTTGAGATAAAAATTTTGGAAATGACTTGGTAGTGTGTCTTTAACATATACATTTTGACTTCCTTTCTTTAACCCATGAGGAAATCATTCTACATCTACATTAACAGATCCTACACTTGTTCACTAGATTCCATTTTCTTTCCCTTCTTGCTTCTTTTGTCAGGTGATGAGTGGTTGAATCATCAGACACGACAGGGGCTGTGCAGCAGCATTTAAGACTCATGAGAAGTCACACTTGACAACTGGAGTACCCACAAAGAATAAGACCCTGAATGCTTTGAAATCATGATCCCCAAATACCAAAATCTGTAAAGAAAACATGTCCCACACTCCCTCCTGATTTGTTTTGGAGAGTCAGGTGGTCATTGAAAGAGCAGGAGGCTGGCTGAGGACAAAGCAAAAGCTGGCGCCTTGCACCCCCCCCTCCCTACTTAATACCGAAGTGTCACAGATACGCAGGGCAGTCCTACAAAATAGATGTCCTGACAGCAGCCCAGGGTGGCACATGTGCAATTATCAAGACAGAATGTTGTGTGTACATCCCAGACTATCACAAAAATGTCACAGGACTAATAAAGGATATGAATGCCCAGATTAAGGCACTACAAGGTCCCTCTCTCTCTTTTAGTGGTTGGTTAAGTTCCTGGCTTGGAGGAGGGCTATGGCCAAATCTCCTTTTCGGGCTTCTTATTCTTATCGCCTTATTAACCTTAATATGTTGCTTTGTTCCATGTTTCTCTACTTGGTGCCGAGACTCCATTGCTACAATGACTACACCACGAGAGACGATCCTTATCACACGCGAGGACGCCTCTTCACTGTCAGCGCTGGATTCAGCTGCCTCCACCTTTCCTACCCTGATCAATATCGACCCCAGTAGGTAGGGACAGCTCTACGCCCCTATTCAGCACGAAGAAGTTATAGAAGATGAGACCTTCCACCTTCAACCCCCTTAAAGATTTAAGGGTCAAAGTTGTTCAGGGGGGAATGAAGGAGCAGGAGGCTGGCTGAGGACAAAGCAAAAGCTGGCACCTTGACCCCCCCCTTCACCCGCTCCCCTCCATATGTGTAGCATTCCTCAGGCACCCCTGACTGCCATAAAACGATAAATAGTTAACTTGCAGAGATCACAGTCCTGCAAGGTAGGAGTCTCCCCTGGTTTGCAAATATCCTTGAGATCTACAACAAAGAAGTTACTTTATCAATAGCCCTAATGTCACCCTCCCCTCCATGAAAAACCGAAGGAGGCGGAGGTAGAAGGAAAAGTAAATACTTCTAAACCTAAATCTCATTAACAGGGATGCATGATAGCAGGAATGTAACATTCCACCAGGAGACTCCCAATTGTGTTCAAACTATCAATCAATAAGCTCAGCCCTACCTGAAACTTGTTTGTACCTGTCTATAAAAACCCTGCACCAACCCAGCTCTGGACCTCTCGGCGTTATCGGCAACGAGCGGCGCAGAGGTCCAGGTTTGAACCTGCAATAAACGACCCTTGCTGATTGGCTTTGACTCACGTCTCTGGTGGTCTTTTAAGGTGGGGGTAATACTCAATTGGCATTTCAGTCATCACCTTCTGTTTACATGAATTGTTTTACTTGACCAATTTATTCAAATTCAACATGAAGTACCAGAAGTTACACAGGTACCATCATGGCTAGCTAATAGAATGTGAAATCTATTTGCTTATTTATTTCTACTTGGGTTAAAGAGTTTTAGAACTGCTTTCTAAGGCTTGAGCATTAGATACTAGGAGAACATCATTTATAATTTTGGCTTGGTGATAAATTTCTGACCGCCTTTTCTAATTCCATAACCTTTATTGTAGAAATTGCTGCTCACATGGTGCATATAATAAGTAGATCAGTAATTATTTTGATATTTTAGAAAAAAATTACTCTTTTCAATTCATCCCTAAACATGGATAATTCTGAAGATCTGTCATGGGCATTTTTTGTTTCGGGGAACCCAAGATGACAAGGGACCATTCAGTGTTTTTATTTTGTAAAGCCATTAACTTGTTTTTGGGTCTTACTCTGCTTTTGTTGACCCTCTCAATATGTTTGGGCAAATGCTAAAGGCCTGTTAGGAGAGCTATTTCCTATTTGAGTATTCGTTTACATACCAAGTCCTGCACTTATAGCTTAAGGCCATTCATAAGAGGTGAGAATAGTGCAGTAGAAGCAACTGCCTGTGGATCTATCCCCAATGTTGACAGAAGTTATTGAAAAGGTAATTTCTAAGACCTCTGATGTATTTGCCCTTTCTTTGCTTGCAAGACTAGATTAATATCTAGTCATTCTTTACTGAAAATATAACAAGTATAATCCTCAGTTAAGGTTGCCTCACATTTTGTGCTTTTAAAAATTCCTATTCTATTTGGTAGACCTTGGGGATAACTTCGCTTTTTGAGAATATTTCCAATAAGATGTTTTTATTGTTGTTTTTGTCAGGCTTTAGCATCAAATATCAAATGGATTTATGAGCAAAAGTATTAGTTATTATTAGTTATTATAGGTCAGAGAGATTGGGACACTGAGTCCCCAGTACTATTGAAAATCTTCAGTACATTTCTGCTTTTCCTTTCAGAGTTTGGAGAAAAATGTGATAATTATCTGTTAGACAAAGGCAAGATCTTAAAATCAACCTGTCAAGTGTTTATTCCTGTTTCAGTGATCTTATTTTTATTTTTTATTTTTATTTTTTAAAAAAGATTTTATTTATTTATTTGACAGATCACAAGTAGGCAGAGAGGCAGGCACAGAGACTGGGAAGCAGACTCCCCACAGAGTGGAGAGCGTGATGCAGGCTCCATCCCAGGACCTTGGGATCATGACCTGAGCTGAAGGCAGAGGCATTAACCCACTGAGCCACCCAGGCACCCCACAGTGATCTTATTTTTAAAAGAAGTTGTGGGCTTTAGATAAAATCAAAGGGGGGAATGAGGGTTAAGATCAGGAGAATCTGGGGAAGAGGGAAGAAGATCTAGGTGAAAAAGATAAAAAAGCAAAAATTGGGAGACGATTATGGAGAAAGAGCTACTATAGGAGATAGGCAATGATTAGAGGAATAAGATTTTGATGGATTCAAAAGTGAAATATTTCCAAATTTTCACATATTTCATTGACTTTGGGCAAAGAAATATTTAATGAATATATAGGTTTATTTAATATCACATCTATATGGTTACATTTTGGATAAAGCTGTAATGAAGAATTTTTTTTTTTTTTTTTTTTTTTTTTTTTTAAAGATTTTATTTATTTATTTGACAGAGAGAAATCACAAGTAGTCGGAGAGGCAGGCAGAGAGAGAGAGACGGAAGCAGGCTCCCAGGGAGCCCGATGCGGGACTCAATCCCAGGACGCTGAGATCATGACCTGAGCCGAAGGCAGCGGCTTAACCCACTGAGCCACCCAGGCGCCCCTGTAATGAAGAATTTTTAAGAGGTTTTTACTCCAACCAAAGGTGAATGACCATTGATTATTGGCAATTTTGCTTCTCTTTCACTCTAAGATATATCCCCAGTGGGGAATTTTAGTTTTACCCACCATTCTCCAAAGTGGTACTTTAATTCCAAATTACTTCTGGTGAAGTTGTGACATTTCATAAGATAGGTACAAGCAGGTATTCAGATTGGCAGAGATAATGCTCTGCCAAACTCAGAGATAATAAACTCAATATGCTTCAGGCACACAGATATTTTTTCTGTTTCTTGAATATTCACATTCATTTTTATTTATTTTATTTTACATTTTTATTTATTTTATTTTATAATTTTATTTTTATATTATTTTGTTTCATTCATTTTTATCTCAGGCCATTTCCTCTCCTGCAATTGCTCCTCAGCTTCATTCAGTTTTACTTTCACAGGCTACTTCCACAGAGCTGCCCTCTCTGATCACTGTATTTAAAATAGTCAGATCTTTTTCTCTATTTTTTAATAACACTTGTCATACCTGATATTTATTAGGTATACCTAGATTTTTGGCTTATTGTTAACTCCATTAGGGTAGGATTTTGTTTCTTTTGCATGTTGCTGTATCTCTACCATCTAGAATCACTCCTGGCACATATCAGGTACTTAATATATACTTAGCATATAGGTTAAAATACAGCCTTGCATAGGCCAGAGTCTGATTAGGTAATATTGCTGCCTAAAACTTACTTTTTTCTCTCTTTTTTAATAACTTTATTAAAATGGAATCCACATATCATATATTCAACTATTTAAGGTATATAATCCAATGGTTTTTAGGGGATTCACAGTTAAGTATAACCATCATTATAGTCATTTTTACGTCACTTTTATCTTCTCAAGAAGGAGTTGTGTATCTTTTGCTATCATCCTCTTCTTCCCTGTTATCCCCATATTTTTTTTTTTCTTTCTTGACAAATGGCTGAGTTACCACGATTAGACATTATATGTAGCATAAAAAAGGCTTTACACAGTACCTGATGCACAGTTGGTAGGTTGCTTGTGTATACCATTCTTCATTTATCTTTTAATACTCTTGACAGCTGCAAAGCCAGAGATATCTTTCCTAAGGTTTTGGATATAGAAATTGGAACCTAAGGGGTTAAGAAACATGTTTATGGTCACATAACTGGTTTCCAAACCCATCTCCCTTGGTGGCAGTAACGGGGAGTATGTGTGAAATTCACAGGTAGCTCTTCCTATTTGTGACTATGTGGCACTTGGTGTTTTTTTTTTTTTAAAGATTTTATTTATTTATTTGACAGAGAGAGATCACAAGTAGGCAGAATGGCAGGCAGAGAGAGAGGAGGAAGCAGGCTCCCTGCTGAGCAGAGAGCCCGATGCGGGGCTCGATCCCAGAACCCTGAGATCATGACCCGAGCCGAAGGCAGCGGCCCAACCCACTGAGCCACCCAGGCGCCCCGGCACTTGGTGTTTTGATGCCAGGCAGTGATGATTAAGAAGGAGGGTCTTGGGACACTTGGATGGCTTAGTCGGTTAAGCATCCAACTTTTCATTTCAGCTCAGGTCATGATCTCAGGGTCGTGAGATCAAGCCCTGCATCAGGCTCTGCACTGGGCATGGAGCCTGCTTAAGATTCTCTGCATGTGTGTGTGCATACTGTCTCTTTAAAAAAAAAAAAAAAAAAAGGAGGAGTATCTCATTTTAGGCTGATGAAGGAATGAAGTTTTGTTAAAAAATTACAAATGGACCAATCTGAGGGTTTTGAAGGGGTAGGGGGGTGGGAGGTTGGGGGAACCAGGTAGTGGGTATTGGAGAGGGCACAGATTGCATGGAGCACTGGGTGTGGTGCAAAAACAATGAATACTGTTACGCTGAAAATAAATTAAAAAAAAATAAAAAAATTACAAATGGAAGTGTAATTGATGAAGGTGCTAATTGCTTCTTACTTTTGCTGTCAATAATGACAATTTGAAGAGGAGAAGGGAGTTGGGGGAAACTGGAAGGGGAGGTGAACAATGAGAGACTATGGACTCTGAAAAACAATCTGAGGGTTTTGAAGGGGTGGGGGGTGGGAGGTCGGGGTACCAGGTGGTGGGAATTAGAGAGGGCACAGATTGCATGGAGCACTGGGTGTGGTGCAAAAATAATGAATACTGTCATGCTGAAAATAAAAATAAATAAATAAATAAATAAATTGAAAACAAAACAAAACAAAACAAAACAGTAGAAAGAACTGGAAAAAAAATAATGACAATTTGGACTTGAATTATAAGCACTGTTTAGAAGCCCATTTTTACCCTTCAGAACAATCATACATCTGTTTCAAAATGAAATGGTGAAACTTTTCTGTTTTTCCATTCATATCTGTATTCACTTATTCAGCAAGTGTATTTTTGAGATCCTGTAATACTCTAGGTATTTGTAGCCTTCTAATTTGGGGATTCTTTTCCCCAAGGAAATTATCTTTAGATAATTATACTTTATGCTCAAGGATGCAAACTATATTATTGTTTATAACAAAGAAAAATAGGAAACTACTGAAATATCCAATAATAGAAAATGGTTAGTGGATGCATTCTTAAATCTAAATGTTATGTAAGTAGCTAAAACAAATCACACTTTATTACCCAGAAATGCTTAGAATATAGTGTGAAATGAACAAGGTATCATTGAATACTCAGAAATAGTATACTCAATTACACTTATGTAATTACACAGGTAGATGACTTGGAGAAGCATTCTGTGGCCCACCAGTCTACATTTGTTCCTTCTTGTTACAAGCTTCCAAACACTTTCCCTTTGTTATACACATCACGTTTGTAATTACTTATGCCATGTCCACCTCTTCTGCTAGAATAAAAATTCAGTGATGGCAGAGACTATCCTTACCTCTGTAGCTCCATTGGTATAACCATGTAATGAAATATTATTTAAGTGAGTTAATAAACTAATTAAGGCAGGATGCCTGGGTGGCTCAGTTGGTTGAGCGTTGAATTTTTTATTTTGGCTGTGGTGAGACAGCCTTGCTTTAGGCGCTGGTCCAGCAGAGAGTGCTGGAGAATCCGTTCTCTCCCTCTCCCTCTGTCCCTCCTCCCCACACGGTTGCTTGGGTGCTCAGATGCACGCTCTCTTTCTTTCTCTATTTCTCAATAAATAAATATTTTTTTAATTAATTAATTAATTAATTAAGAAAAAGTGGGAAACCAACGACTAGATGAAGTGTTGGTTGCCTTGTAGAAGATGAGTAAAGGTGAGGGTTCTAAAGTCAGATATTTTACCTTTGTTAACTGGCTCTATCCTTGGCTGGCATCTCTAGGTCTCCTTAATCCTCTTTTCTCTTACTATACAAAGATAATGATAATATTACCTTACCTTGTAGGGTTGTGGTGAGGATTAAATGAGGTAATGGATGTGAAGCCCAATGCACAAAGTGTTCAGCAAGTGACAGCGATTATGATCATTGTTATTTTTTAATGTCCCCCCCATTTTCCACAGTGTGAATCTATTCATTTGTGATTAGAAAAATCAAATTTAGAAGAAAAAAATAAACAAAATTGGTATATTGTATTAGTCTTCTTCCTTATTTGTCCTAACGGGGAGTTTAAAATATGATGAAATGTCTTCTGCTTTTTGAAAGTATTGTGAAACTTTCTTTTCCATGAACTCTACTTTTTAATGTTTGGAAGGCACCAAAAGCCCATTAGCAAAATCTGGAGATGACAAACTTATTCCCAGCTTAAAGGTTTTATGGCATAGAAAAATAATTTGTTGAGTCTTCCCCACACATATACTCATACAAAAGTTCATTGAAAATCCTTTAGTCTATATGCATAAAATAACAAAAATGAATAATTTGACACTTTGCACTCCTGAAGATTCTCTACTGGGAGAACTTTTCTTTAAATTCAAGTGCCTGGGGAAATAATCTAAGGGATTCCAGTCAGGAAAATGCCAGAACACCTGTCTCTAGGAAAGTTATCCCCTTCATGGGTTGTTAACTGTGTCACACAGCTAGAGGCTCATATTGGCTAGCATGCATCATAAAAACCGATTCCATATTCATCTCTATCATCGCCTCAAACAGTAAAACTTCTGGCAAACTCTAACTCTTTCCTCAAGGCTGAAGTTAAATGTTATCTTCACTGAGAAGCCTGTCAGGATCCCCATGCAGAGTTAAGTTTACTTTGTTTTTAGGTTTACTGTGTTTGTTGTATTTATCTATTTTCATTAAAAATGACTCTAAGGAAAAGTATTTATCTTATTATATTTTTGTACCATCTGTGCTTGGCAAAGTGCCTGATGTGGGACATGGTCAGGAAACATTTATTAAATGAATGAGTTAATGAGTGAATGAAAGAATCTTGTAGAGATTTTTTTTTTTATTTTTAAAGATTTTATTTTTATTTATTTATTTGACAGAGAGAAATCACAAGTAGATTGAGAGGCAGGCAGAGAGAGAGAGGGAAGCAGGCTCCCTGCCGAGCAGAGAGCCCGATGCGGGACTCGATCCCAGGACCCTGAGATCATGACCTGAGCCGAAGGCAGCGGCTTAACCACTGAGCCACCCAGGCGCCCTCTTGTAGAGATTTTTAATCAAGCAGGATTCACAATCATAAAGAAAGAAACAGGGAGAAAATATAAGTTTGTTTAAATCTCTAGGGCTCAGGGCAATAATTGCTTCTGATCACATGCCAAAAGAGTATTGATCAACACTGACGATCTTGTTGTTTTTTTAGTTAATTATAAATGCAGCTTGTCAAGTCTTTAATTGTAAGAAACTTGTCTCGGTCAACTTTGGGTCCCCTGTTTCTGGCATTGTGTTTAGATTATGAAAAGCCTTCATATTCCTGATAAAATGGCTCTTGATTTTTAATTCTCAAACTTCATCTCTCATTATAATATTTTCTATGAGATATTAATTTAAAAAAACTACATTTACATCCTTCAAATTAAAAACATTTTAAACAAACTGATATGAGGCAAGTCTTGAGTTACATTGTAGAATACAGCTGGTAGTTTGTCAGAATCACATGAAGTAGACTTTTAGTAGGTGCCATAGTCTCTTCCTTGGAAAATTTCTTAGTTTACTGGTAAAGATAGTAAGTCAGCAGTTGGAGTGACCAGAGCCTAGAAGGATGCACTGGAAGTTAAGGGAAGTGGGAGGAGGATTATGTTTTTAGCCCAATCTAGGTGGGTAAGTATTAGCTGAGCCTTTCCAGGGAAGGTGAACAATTGAGCTGAATTTTTTTAATGGTTGTACTTTTTTATCCAGGCGGAGAAGAAGGAGTCTCTAAGGAAAGAAATACATGCAAAAATAAGAAGACAGACAGAAATCGATGGCCTGCTTTGGAGGCCTGAGTAGGTCCATATGAGTGGACTGTAGGCTCTGTTTGTGGGAATGGTAGAAACTGGGCCTTACCATCAGGTAGACACAGAGCAGGCATGGCCTGGTATGACATGATAGGGCATCAAGATTTTTTGCTGGAGACCGTTGGGTATCATAGGAGGGCATTAAGATGGCATTAACCTGTAGAAGAAAGTATCTGCATTTGCCGTGGAGAAGGAGAGGAACAGATCTAACAGTGAAATCTGTGACTGTGACAACTAAATAGCAGAGAAGAATGTAGGTTTGAAGTATTTGACCTGAAAGATTGGTTGGTTGGTGCTATTGTTC
Source organism: Mustela nivalis (assembly GCF_964662115.1). Taxonomy (NCBI): domain Eukaryota; kingdom Metazoa; phylum Chordata; class Mammalia; order Carnivora; family Mustelidae; genus Mustela; species Mustela nivalis. The sequence continues at coordinate 55,034,981 of NC_139028.1, forward strand.
ATTCACTGATTCATTTAAAAAAATGAATACTGCTTTATTCAACAAATATTGCTTTAGTGCCTGCCTTTCACAGAGCACAGTTTTTATTAAAGAATAAATCAAGTTTTATTTTAATTTGTTAGTTAACATAGAGTGTTATATTAGTTTCAGTTATGTAATAAAGTGATTCAACAGTTCCCTACACCCCCTTCATCATGGCAAGAATACTCAATCCTCATCACCTGTTTCACCCATTCCCCACCCACCTCTGCTCTGGTAACCACCAGTTTGTTCTCTGTAGTTAAAACTCTGTTTTTTGGTTTGTCTCTCTCTGGCAGAGCACAGTTTTAAGCACTATGTATAAAATGATGAACAGGCTCTGGACTTTCTTGGAGCTCACAGCCTCACAGGGAAGACAGGGATCTAGACAAATAGTGGCAATACAGTTTTTTAATTGCCATGAATATATATATGTTTAATTTATAAGGCAGCGTGAGGAGTTAGAACAGGATGTTTTCTTGGAAAAAATGAGAGAGGTGATGATTTTTGGATTGGGTCTTGAAATAGGAGTAGAATGTTCCAAGTATACAAGGGAAAGTTTATTCCAGGGATGAGAAAATGCATGCTGGTTCCAAAAAACTGCAAGTAGCTCCATATTACTTGGGTATAAGTATTGAAATTGGAGATGGGGCTGGTATACGGTGCTAAGCAGAAGTTTGCTAGCTGTCATGATGTGTCTATGCTAAAGACTGGCCTATACCAGGAAAATCAGTGGTTCTTCACTGAGGACACACATCAGACTCATTGAAGACTTCAGGTGCATTTTTTAAAAGATTTTATTTATTTATTTGAAAGAGAGAGAGAGAGATAGAGCACAAGCAGGAAGAGAGACAGAGGGAGAGAGAGAAACAGACTCCCTGCTGAGCAGGGAATCCAAAGTGGGGCTTGATCCCAGGACCCCTGGGATCATGACCTGAGCCAATGGCAGATGCTTAACTGACTGAGCCACCCAGGCTCCCCTCAAATACATAATCTGATATCTATACTCACCCTAGGTTTCCTGAATTAGAAATTCTGAAAGTAAGCTTCAAGTGTATGTTATTTTCATAGGTCTGTGGACCAGTCTGATGCAAAGCCATGTCAGAGAATGGTAGAATCATTGAAAGTTTAGTTCTTTTTTATTGTCACAATGTATTCTTGCTTTTCTATCATTGTGGTATGACCTACACCAAATACAAATTTGTTGTAATGCTTACTGTCCAATCTTATAATAATCAATTGCCATTTTCTAATCAAATTCATCAAATAAATGGAATCTGAGGACTATGGAACCAGCCTTCTTTGTGGGTGTATCCTTGCCAGAAGTCACAGAATGTGAAAATGACCATGAATAATGTTTCCAAACCATCTTAGTTATAAAAAATCTTTCCAAGGTATATAATTGAATAATTCAATAGATTTTTATGAAAGAATCAGATACTGAAGCTTGGTACTTGTCCTTTCTATAAAACACATGGAAGTCAATATTTATCTAAAATGAGAAAAAGATTAAAAACAAATTGTGGTTTTGAAAAAGCTGATAAAAATTTCATCATAAAACTCAGAAATAGATAAAATTTTTCTAGTCACATGACATATATAGAAAGGAAGGAAGTCTTTTCATATGCAACAACATGGATGAAACTGCAGAACATGCTATTAAGTGAAATAAGTCAGTCACAGAAGGACAAATGCTGCATGATTCCACTGATATATTCAGAGTTGTAGAAGCAGAAAGTGGAATGATTGTTTTCAGGGGCCGGAGGGAGGGGAAAATGGGGAGTTGCTGTTCAAAAAGTATAAACTTTTAGTAGTGCAAGATGGGTGAGATCTAGAGATCTGCTGTACAGCCTTCTGCCTGTAGTGTTCAATACTGTCTTGTGCACTTAAAAATTGTGAGCAGGTAGATCTCATATTAAGTGTTCTTCCCACAATAAAAATAAATAAATAAATAAGAAGAAAATCCCTTTATTTTGAGTAGCACTGTCTTACCCCTTTCAATTTGCTCAGTAATTAGTGAGGAAATGTCTCATAATGTTGGAAAGGTATGACAAAGAGAGATCTCTGTATCTTTTGTTATCAGAATAGGTAAGCTACCTAGGCTGAAGACAGGAAATGAAATGATGATTTCAAGGAGAAAAATAGGTAATCTCCCTTCCCTGATGAAATGACAGTGAGAGCGTATGAAACACTTGGGAGATGGGCATTTCATGCTGTATCACAGCTTGAGGTTTCAGCAATCAGTTGTAAAGAGCTCTGTAGGAATGCCTGGGTTTCACTCCTCAGTTCTGAGTGGCATCTAAGCTAATTCAAATCAGCATATTGAATAGGGAATGGAGCATATATAGATATTGGGAAAGAGAAAGCAAATGAACTAGCAAGTGCCTTGTGTTTTAGTTGCTTTAGGAACTGCTGGCATTATTTGGAGTAAGGGAAATCAAGAGTTGCAGAATTATATGACTACAGAAACTAAAAAAAAAAAAAAAAAAAAAAATCCAGTTCAGTTTTCTGCCTCCAATTTAAATTTGTTTTCTTTGAACAATCTTGCTTTTCATATAATCCTTAAATTGTTAAGTAATATGACCTCTACATAGTAGGCACTTAACAAATATGAGTTAGATGGAAAAAATACATGAATCTTTTCAGTGAGATACCAGTCCAGTGGTTTCCTAGTCCTTTCTTTTTTATAACTCTTGTGATAAGGATCCTACTGTATTTGGAAAGTTTTATTTCTGTTAAGCACATACCATTATGGTAAAGAATATGCATTTTGGACTTAGCATATGTTAATATCCACTTAGGTTAGTATTTACTGATCATCAGTCATAAATAATTCCACAAATTACTTAACTTTTCTAAACCTGTGTTTACTCACATGCAGAAAAAGACCTACCACTTGCTTTGTTGTAATGAGATGAGGTGATTCATATAAAGGACATATCACAGTGCCTGTTAGATAATAAATTCTTAATAAATATTAGCTTATTGTTATTGTTAATAACATTATACAGTCTGCTGCTTAATCAAAGATTAATTCTTTGGTGCTATAGAGAACAGATCTAATTCATCCTTTATCACAAAGACTTCCAAATATTAGAAAATGATTATTATATCACTTAAGTAAATAGAAGTAAAGGGGAAAGAGTAACCTTTTTTTTAAAATTGAAGTATACTGACACACAATGTTATATGAGTATCAGGTGTACAACTTATTGATTCAACAATACTCTACATTACTCAATGCTCACCATGATAAGTAGAGTTACTTCTGTCACCATACTACATTCTTATAGTATCAAAAGTAGATCACTTTTTAAAAAATAAATTTTATGCCATGAGATTTGATATTTGAACACCATATTTATCTTATAATTTATCACAGTCATTTAATATGTATATCTTTATTGAAGTGCCCTGTGTATTTGTTGATTTTTTCTCTTTTGCATCATGAAACATTGATTTGATTCTTGAATAAGAATAAAAATATATAGTAAAATGATCTAGACATATACAAGCTTTATAATCAGACAAGATTATGGTCTATACCTTCTTTGTCCATACAAACTTGGACAAGTCACTTATTCTTTTAAAGCTTTATTATTCTTATTGAATAAGTTTGGAGAAGATTTTTAATACTGGATTTGTGGTATTATAAAATAAACATCGTGATTAGAATTTATTAACCACCTACTATGTGATCATTGTTATACTTATTACAATATATTGATCATCCTGTCATTCTACTATCTATTTTACAAGGTAGAGACATATTTTACAAATATGTGATGAGCATAGTCATCAAAAGTATTATTTTCCATTGTCTTTCCTTGTAGCAAAGTTTCACAAGAAATTTCAATTTTATGATATAAAAAGAGGTGGTATGGTAGAGTGGCTAAGAATAGACAGAAGCTCTGTTTCAGTTTGGGTACATTCTAGCCCTGGCATATCCTAGCTGTACCATCTTGGTCAAATTATCCTTTTCTAAGCCTCCACTTGCTAATTTGTAAGTTGGGGATGATAACATTGATATTTGATAAGATACTTTTAATAAATCATTCTGCATGTATTAATAATATATTCCTAAAAAAAATCCCTTGTTAGGTAGTGTATTAGAATTCTCCAGAGAAACAGAGAGATGGAAAGAAATTTATTATGAGTGATTGTCTTACATGATTTTGGAGGCTAAGAAGTCCCATGAGCTGTCACCCATAAGCTGGAGGTCTAGGAAAGCCAGGGATGTAATTCTAGTCCAAACCTGAAGACCTGCAAACCATAGGAGCCAGCGGTATAATTCCTTATCTGAAATTGAAAGGCTCACAAGTAGGAGCACTGATATCTAAAGTCAGGAGAAGATGGATGTCCCAGATCAAGCAGAGAACAAATTTGCCCTTTCTCTGTCTTTTTGTTCTATTTAGGCCCTCAGTGGATTGGATGATGCCCACTCACATTGGAGAAGATGATCCTCTTTCCTTAGTCTACTGATTCAAACGCTAATTTCTTCCAGAAATACTCTTACAGGCACACCCAGAAAAAATGTTTATCAGCTTGCTAGGCATCTCTTAACCCAGTCAAGTTGACACATCAAATGAACCCTCACCAGTAGGTACCATATTTTATATTTTATCTTATTTTATAGAGTGAAAAGCTAAGACACAGACTGATTAAAAATTAATTAGAGCAGACAGACACAAAACAGATGCATCAAGAATATTTGGGATGTGTTATGTGTGTGTGGTATGTATGCAATCTACAAATCAATTAGGAAAACACAAATATAGGAAAAAATGGAATTAGTGATATGATAATACTGGAGATGAAATGGAACTAAAAGCGAATAGGTCAGCCAATTTGGAAACAGTTTGGTTTTATTTACTTGATTTGAATATTTACACACCCTATGATAGCAAATCCACATCCAGGTGAAAATACCCAAGGGATACTCTTGGATATGTACAATGGAAGCTCTGCAAGAATATTCACAGCAGCTTTTTAATTTTAATTTTAATTTTTTAAAGATTTTATTTATTTGTTTGTCAGAGAGAGAGAGAGAGAGAGAGAGACAGAGTGAGCACATGCAGGGGGAGAGGCAGGCAGGGCAGGCAGAGCATGCAGAGGGAGAAGCAGGCTCCCAGATGAGCAAGAAGCCCCATATGGGACTCGATCCCAGGACCCTGGGATCATGACCAGAGCCAAAGGGAGTGGATTAACCAACTGAGCTACCCAGGCATCCCTACAGCAGCTTTTTAAAATGGCTCAGGCGTTTACTAACATCAAAGTAGGATAATATGTGGTGATATATCGACAGAATGGGCTGTTGTATAGCAATTACAGTGAGTAGACTACAGTGACATGCAAAATATAAGTCATATCAGCAAATGTAAGTTTAAGTAAAAAAAGTAAATCTCATAATATTACTTAAAGGTGATTACTTTTTTGTAAAGTTGAAAACAATGAAATAAAATATTTTAAGGAATACCTATAGATGTTAAACTATATTAAAAAAGGAAATCAATATTGAGACTTTTTATTATAATGCTTATCTTGGATGGGGACAGGCAAGGAATGTGACTGGTAGTCATAAAGTTAGAAATAGGTTATTGTCAAGATCGTAACTTTTGTTTTGAATGGTGAGATTAGTTTCTATTACATTATTGGTAAATAGGTAAATAAATAACTGAGCCCTACATGGAGCAATGATGAAATTTGTCATGAATGGAGGGCTATGATTGAGCCAATTCTGTTCATCTAAGGTCCAAAAAGAGAGGAAAAAAAATCCCCAGCCATTTAGCTCCAGAGCCTATAGTCTGAACAGATGTGCTATATTTTTACTGTTATCAGTTACTGCTATTACTATATTATAAAATAAAATAGGTTCCTATATGTTAAATATAAGCTATGCATCAAATATTGTTCTGTATTCTAGGGATATAGAAGTGAACAAGACAGACAACATTTATTTTTTCATTAAGGTTACATTTTTCAAAATGCTGGACCTAATCCTAGCCACATAGACAAAATGGGAGGTCTAATGAAAGGTTTCTTTCTTTCCTTCTTTTTTTTTTTTTTTGAAGATTTTATTTATTTATTTGTCAGAGAGAGAGAGAGAGAGAGAGAGAGAGAGTGCACAAGCAGGGAGAGGGGGAGGCAGAGGGAGAAGCAGGCTCCCCACTGAGCAGGGAGCCTGACACAGGGCTCAGGACCCTGAGATCATGACCTGAGCTGAAGGCAGGGGCTTAACTAACTGAGCTACCCACATGTCCCTAATTAAAGTTTCTGAGATTTCTCTTCCTTTTAAAAATGACACATAAGAGGGATGTAGTGTTTATTTGAGGATCTGGAAAATGCAGCAGCATCTTTCAATCCTAACAGGAGTTTCCGTGAGGGCAAAGCTGACACATTGAGAATGAAAAGAACCTGGGTTTTTAATAATGTTGAGTAACTGAATTAACCAACCCCGGAGTCCTCTTATTTAGGATTTATATTAATGGTTCTGTGAGATGATACATTCTCCTTAGTGGTTAAGTCATTTTGAGTTGGACTTTCTGTTGTTTCAAGCCAAAGAACTGTAACTGAAGAAGAATTTGGGATTAGGAGCACAATATTGAACAGACTCTAAAATTTTGGAATTGTTAGAAATAGTTATAGAATCATGACATTCTCAATGTCTGTAAAGATCCCCTTAAAGGTATTATTTAAATTCTTCCAGAACAATGATACCAACTCCAGGTATGAAAGGATGTGGTATAGCATGCAGTTAAGCTTACTGAATGCAGAAAGATCCTACTTTGCATGATATAACTGGCAACAATAGTCCTTGTTAGAAAAGCTGTGGTTAGACAAGCTTTAACTGCCCTGACTCTGTGTGGCCTCCCTTTAGCATTCTGTGCTAAATGAATAAGGAAGTGTGTGCATGCATGTGCATATGTGTGTATGTGTTTCATATGTTCATTTTCTACCAATCACTAGTTCACCTTGTTTTTGGTGCCATGAAAATACAAATATGAAGAAAGATACAGGGAACATAACGGTGATCTCCAAGTAAATACTACATGGCTGTAATAGGCTGAGTGTCCTATAAATGGTGCTCTAAAAATACAGTGGTGATTCTGAAGCATGAGAAATCCCATCTGGTGGGGTGCTTGGGTGACTCCATTGGTTAAGTCACTGCCTTCTGCTCAGGTCATGATCCTAGGGTTCTGGGATTGATCCCTGCATCAGGCTCCCTGCTTAGCGGAGAGCCTGCTTCTCTTCTCCCTCTTCTACTCCTCTGTTTTTTTTCTCTCTCTCTCAAATAAATAAAACTTGTGGGTTAAGCCGCTGCCTTCGGCTCAGGTCATGATCTCAGGGTCCTGGGATCGAGTCCCGCATCGGGCTCTCTGCTCAGCGGGGAGCCTGCTTCCCTCTCTCTCTCTGCCTGCCTTTCCGTCTACTTGTGATTTCTCTGTCAAATAAATAAATAAAATCTTAAAAAAAAAAAAAGAAATCCTATCTGGCTTGCAGGAAGGAAAATGGTTAAGATTCCATAGCATTTAAAAAAAAAAAAAAAAGATTCCATAGCATTTTCTCTTCTTCGTTAAGCCTTTTGGGCATGCTTTCCATACCTAGACTGTTTTTTCCTCACAAAGCAATTCTGAGGAATGAAAAGATCATGGATTCATAAATCAAGATAGCTCAAATTCTGATTCTAAGAAGTTGTGCTTGAAATTCACCATGGTACTTAAATGACCTTGGAAAATTTACTTTGCCTCTCTAGGCTTCAATGTTCTCATGTAAAGTTGAAATATGAAATATATCTCAAAGGATGGATATAAACATGAGGTGCTTGGTACATAGTAGGTTATGCAACCTTCCCCCACTTTTGCAACTTACTTTTCCTTTTTCCTCCTTTGGTTGTACTTAGTTCCCTATACTTTCCTTAGTTTTTCTGTCTGGCCTCTGAGTCATCTAAAGCTACACTTTTCATATTGTTACTGGTTTTGCAATCAATGTGTCCTAACTGCCAGTATTTGCTACTTGGCCTTTTGTCGTCTAATTGTAAGCAGTTCTGATACTTGCACTCACATTCAGCTTTTCCCTCTGGTCTTGACATTTCTCTGTTGATTGAGAACAACTGTGAAGACATTCTAACTCTACCAGTCACCCCTCAGGTTTCTTATGTAGAGTGGATCATCCCCTCATTCACTGAATACTTTCTGGTTCTTACTCATTGTTCCTTCCATCTGTGTTGAGCTGAATTTAATTCAGAGTTTTGTTTGTTTTCTTTCCTTTTTCCTTTTCTTTTGCATGTTAACCAAAAATTCTATTTGTTGGAAATGGATATTAGATTTTTTGCTGTTGTTGCATATGTACATATACATGCATATGTTTCATATATATGGAACTCCACAAAGGCATGAGGCTCCTAGGTAGCCAGGAAATTGAGGCTCATAGGCTATTCTGAGCTAAGGAGAAGGAGGTAAAAGTCTGGGACTTCAAATAAGAAGGAAAATTATCCACAGGAAGATGGGGAGAACAAATGTTTGGTAAATAAATGTTTGCCATGCCTTGGAGAAAAGTCTCTCTGATGTAAAAAAAAAAAAGTTATCTTTGATATTATCTCTCTTCCTGGTGTGGCCCTTCTATATGAATTCTCTTAGGCAGCTAAGGGTGAAGTAAAAATGTATCCTTTGTCTGTTGGACTTTGATTGTCTTCAGCTCAAAATAATCCACATGGCATATTCTGGGGTGGCCTGCCCTGAACCCCATTGACACTTTTCTCTGAGTTTTCCTAGTCGATCTACTCATGTACTGATACCCTAAGGGATCTGGAGGTGATGCCAGCATCATCCAGCTTCACAGAGGTTCTTCCTGAATGTTATTCCTCTGCTCTTGGGAAAAACCGTATCTGTTCTTATGAGGTAGAAGTACACAGTGTTAGAGGAATAAAAGCTAGGGATTATTTAGAGAGAAACATCCTTGGGCTATGGGATCAGACGGAAATGGAAGGAAATCTTAGTCATATTTTCTATGAGCTATGTGACCTCGAGCAATTTAACCTTTCTAAGCTTCAGAAACATCATCTATAAAATTGGGATAAATTATTACCTGCTTCATAAGGTTGTTGTAGACAACAAATTTAGACCATCTATTTACAATGCTGAGGGCTGTACTGGCATATAAGAAAATTTTTATGTCACCCACAGTTATTTTTATTACTGTTTTTACAACAAATATTATCATTTATTGAGTATGAGGCATAGATCAGACCTGGTAAAAGGTGTTTCATATATATGTTGATTCATGTCCCTTCTTTTAAGTTTGGTAGATATGAGAAGTTTTGCTATGCAGAAAAATGTGACATTGGCTAGATAGAGATTTGGGAGCTAGAGAAGATTTTTTGTAAACTACAGGAAGTATGGTAACAGATATAATGATGTTAAAAAATCTATTAGAAAAGGAGAGCTAGAAGATGCGAGAGAAAAAAGGATAATTGAGAACATAAGAGAGACTACAATTCAAAGCTTATATCAAGGGTAGAGGAAGTGACCATTGCTAGAAGGAATGTTCCACAATTTCTACTGGAGGGAAGGGGAAAAGGCTGCAAATTAGTATTATTGTAGATTTCAAGGTATGAAACTATTGTCAGGTGATTCCTTTTTTTCTTAATAAAATAAAAAATAAGACCAACTACTGTAAATATGGGTGAAGTATGGGGTCTTTGAGGAAATTAGAGAATGGTGGGTAGAGGAGGAGACTAAGCTTAACAGAAGAATTCAGTAGCATCTCCAGGAAGTGCTGAATTTGGGATTGGTGATCTTGAATATACTAAGAGCAATTTTTCTAGTTACATGATATTCGTCAACAAATTAAGTTGCATTAGTGAAGCAGAAGGTTAGGATCATTCAGGGTTGGGATGAACACAATTGAGGGGCACAGAGACAAGTGAATTAAAGTTATTGGGGCACCTGGGTGGCTTAGTGGGTTGGGCCTCTGCCTTCGGCTCGGGTCTGGTCCCCTACTCCTGGGGTCGAGCCCCGCATCGGGCTCTCTGCTCAGAGGGGAGCTTGCTTCCTCCTCTCTCTCTCTGCCTCTCTGCCTACTTGTGATCTGTCGGATGAATAAATAAAATCTAAAAAAAAAGTTATTAATATGAGGTTGATAATAACCATTGGCCATGGATCAGGGTTGGAGTTTACATGACAGAAAGCAAGTAGTTAGAGAGAGTGTAGAGTGTAGAGAGAGGGTTAGTAGATTCGTGATGTTGATGAGGTTAAGTCATTATTGATATGGGGTTACTAAGCAAATGAGCTGGAAGACTGGTAGGAGTTTGTGGTTGGGTAGTAGGAGACTGAATTTATAAGTTTAGAGGTGATACAGTTTTTTGGTAATGCCATGGTGCAGACCACATGCAAGTAAGTGAGATATAAATCTTTGTTGTTGAGAAGCTCTGAGAATTAGTTGTTTGCCACTATAACAAAAGCTGATTAATATGGGAGATTATGTGAAAGACTTAGGATTTCCCCACTGGAGAAGACCCTGGGGTTTCAAGAACTCTGTTTCACAACTACTGGTCTGGGTAAAACTGTTAAATGAAGTCTCAATTTCAGGTATTTTCTAAATAATATCATCCAGGGATGTCGGGCTTATTGCTTTTCCTTTGTTAACCTTTCCATTGTTAACCACTTTTCCTTCTTTTTTTTTTTTTTTTTTAAGATTTTATTTATTTATTTGACAGAGAGAGATCACAAGTAGGCAGAGAGGCAGGCAGAGAGAGAGAGTGGAGGAAGCAGACTCCCTGCTGAGCAGAGAGCCCGATGCGGGACTCGATCCCAGGACCCTGAGATCATGACCTGAGCCGAAGGCAGCGGCTTAACCCACTGAGCCACCCAGGCGCCCCCCACTTTTCCTTCTGTGTAAACTCCTACCTAACACAACGATAGATACAGTAGCATAAGGTTAAAGTCAGACTTGAGATCAGATTTTACCTCTTTCATTTACCAGATATGTGGTGCTGGACCACTTATTCTTCTCCAAGTCTCAGCTTTCAATTCATAAGCTAAACTGTTATGGAGATTACATTATATGATTCATCTGAAGCATTGGGTTCACAGTCCCACAGAGCCATTGCTTCTAGCGTATCACAAGGCAGTGGATCATAGCTCTTATGAGCAAAGTCAGCCACGTCTCCTAGGTTCAGATGTCACTTTTCATCACTTAGCGAGTAGGTGAGAAACAAGATTTCTGAGTCTCAGTTTCTTCATCTTTAAAGGGCTTGCCTAATGGGGCTGTAATGGGGATTGAATGATTAATGATTGTGAGGCAGTTAAAGTCAAAACCAGAGCATAGCGAGTGGATGTGAGCAGCAGATCTTGTTATTCCTTTCTCTGCTTCTTACTTGCCGTCTTCAACTTGAGGGTATGGAAAGTTACCCAAAGTGGAAATACAAAGTTGAACAACCTATTAGTAAATGGTTGTATTTTCATTTTGTTTAGAGGCAATTTAAGGAATATGTTAAATCAACTGGCTAGTCTCTATCTAATACTAAAAAGAGTTAACATGGATCAGATGGCTTTTCAGCGAAGAGTATCTCTGAGTCACCTCTGAGGAGGAGGGTCTCAGCAGCCGAGCTGAGCGGCTCCCCACGAGAAAGGAAGCTGCTGTGTGAATACAGTACATCAGTAATGAGAAATGTCTTGTTCACTTCTTTAATGGGAAAACCTAGACTGAGTGAGCAGTGCGGGTGAGGAATGGGTGGTGCTTGTGGTGAGGATTACTGTCCTTTATGAGGCTGGGACAGTCCTCAGTGGAATTACAGACTATTTTCCCTTTCCTTTCCACTCCTCATGTCTTGCCGTTTTTGGACTAAGAAGAGTAATTGAGTACTGAGATCATTTCTTCTTCCATTCGGAGGCCTTTCAATTTTTAGTGCCTTTATCCATGCTGTTCAGCTTGCCTGGAATGCCTTGCCCTGTCTGAAAATCTCTTATTTATCCTTCTGAATTCGGCTCACATATCACCTTCTCTGTGAAGTCTTTCTGACCTTTCCAGGGAAACTGTCATGTGCATGGACAGTATCGCTTCTTGTACTCCCACTGTTCTTCGTAAACTGCCTTTGACACCACTTAATGTCTTTAATTAATTAAAAGTCCATCTCTCCCAATAGACCCTGGTGTCCATGGAAGCTAGGGTCATGTTTATTGATACCAGTATTGTCAGCCCCTATTTCAGTGCCTGCAACTGTGTGAATTCTGTGTGAATAAATGAAAGAAAGAATGAAATTCAGAGAAATAGCAGTCACAGCATTGTAGCCTTATAGCATTTTAGGGTCCTTGGAGTTAGAAAAGAGCTGTACCAGGTGACTGATGTCTGTACAAGGCTTATGGTTGTGCTTTGTTTAGCATCTTATGTTTTAATGGGCAATGGAACTAGGTAGGAATCATGATTGATTGTGAAAATCATACATGCAGCCAAGCTTCTTTTTGTCTAAAATCCAGCAGGGTTACTCATTTAGGTTAACAACAGGTATTTGAGTTTGTGATTTAGGATCTAATCCAATTTTCTATTTTAAAATTAACAAATTTAAGGCTCAGTGGCTAAGCTCTCATTATTTAAGTTTCAATTAAAGAGCAATTCTATAGTGGTAGAACTTGACTGCCCACTTCAACAAAGCTCTCTAAGCTGATTCTTAGCTTACTTTGACGCCACACAGTTTTCCCAGTGAAGTCAGAGGTTAGTCTCATGATGACTGACATATACTAACCATGTTCGTAGAAGACTGACATGTAAATCAGAATGCCCATAGGTTAATTTAAAAGATAAATATAACTATAGGAAAACTATTAGCTGGTCAGCACATTTTTCCATACAGAAATGATTTAAATGGGAAATGAAAATAATATTCAGAAAACTGATTGATTTTTAACACAAAAAGTTACTGAGGGTACTGAGTATAGATTTCAGCTAACCTGATTCAAATCCTTGATATATTAAATATTAAACAATTTATTCAACCCGTTTGTTCCTCAAATGTTTGTTGAATGCCCACTATGTTTAAACTGGGATTTAAAGATGAATAAGACATAGTTTCTTTTCTTTTAAAGAACACACAGGCTAAGAAAAGTAAAGAGAGTTCTGAAATGACAGATTGATATGGAATGGGTTTCATAATTTAAGAATATACCAAGAATGGTATGTGCCAGAAATGAGTGATAAACTTCTGCAATGATCATGGGAACCTTCACTGAAGAATTACACTTAATCTAGATTAGGAGTTCACTAGTTGGAGATGTGTGTGTGTGTGTGTGTGTGTGTGTGCCTGTGCGTGTGTTTGTGTGTGTTGCAGTATATGTGTAAAATTTACAGGTGTGCACAGAATGGGGAATGGCAATATTTAAGTAGGGCTGGAGCACAGAGGGTGGGGAGCGTAGCAAGGGATAAGGAAGGAATCAGAAACCAGAACATGGAGGGTCTTGTATATCCTGCTTACAATTTGGTTGTGATCAGCTAGGTGAGGGGTTTTAAGCTGATGAATGACATACTCATATTTACATTTTGGAGACAGATCTTCGAAATCCATGTGGAGTATGGATTGGAAGAGGGAAAGATAGGAGACAAGAAAGACAAATGAAGAATGAGGGAGCTGTCAAGTAAGAGAGGTGATGAGATCCTTAGTTAAGACATTGTCAGGAGCATGGAAATGAGACCATCACTGAGAGTGGGTGGAACAGAACTGAACAGAGCTGCCTTTTTGGCCACTGGCAGAGCTTTGATGAGTCTGAGAAATTGTGATGGGTTACAGATGGGCAGAGAATGAGATATCCTATCTGCCTACTGGCGAGGACACCAGTTTCAAGAAACAACACATGGGCTGCAAGCCTAAGAAATACCACAGAGGCTGTGAAATGGAAGACTCCTTGCTCATTCAAAAAGTTCATTTCAACTTATTCAATTCCTTCTCAGTATAGTAGAAAGAACATAAATTTGGAGTCAGATGAGGATTTTAATCTAATACTACCTAGTACTACCACTGGTTTTCTGTGTGACCTTCAGTTTGCAATTTAATCCTATCTAGCCTCAACATTTTCTTAGATGCAAAATAGGTATAAAAAAAATTCCTGGCATTATGCTAAGTGAAATGAATCAGAGAGGGGCACCAGGGCGGCTCAGTTGTTAACAGTTTGCCTTCAGCTCAGGTCATGATCTCAGGGTCCTGGGATCAGGTTGTGTGGACTCTCTGCTCAGTGGGAAGCCTGCTTCTCCTTCTCCCACTCCTCCTGCTTGTATTCCTTCTCTCACTGTCTTTCTCTGTCAAATAAGTAAGTAAAATCTTAAAAAAAAAAAAAAAGAAATGAGTCAGAGAGAGAGGAATGCTGTATGATCTCACTTATATGTGGAGTCTTAAAAGAAAGCAACAGCAGAAAACAAGCTCATAATGCAGAGAACTGATTGGTAGTTTCCTAAGGCAGGGGATAGGGGTGGGAGAAGTGGGTGAAAGTTGTTAAGGGTTACAAACCTCCAGTTATAAGATAAAAGTCTTGAAGATGTAATATACATGATTATAATTAACAATACTGAACCCTACATTGGAAATCCTAAGAAAATAAATCTTTAAAATTTTCATCACAAGAAACAAACTTTTGCAACTATGTGTGTTAAGGATATTAACTAAACTTATGGTAGTGATCATTTTACCATATATACCAGTATTGAATCATTATATTGCCCACCTGATATGAATACAGTGTTGTCAATTATATGTCAGCTAAAAAAATTATTTTTCATATGCTTATTGAAAGGATTCAATAATATTATAGTGTATAAAATTTGCCTATCAGAGTGGTGGGCCTATAGTGAGGGATTTCAAAAATAGTCACTTATTTTCTGTGATTCCCAGCAATCAGGAAGGGAGAGAGTGGAGAAGGAAGCCAGATGGGGCCCCGAGAGACTTTCTCACTCTATCAGGCCATGGAGTGTGGTGGTAAAAGCCCAGACCAGAAGGGAGAAAGCCTGGGTCCCGCACTCACCCAATCTCCCAACTTGGCCTCCTCACTTTCAATTTATGCGTGGTAGCCACACTGATCTTGAATAGACGTCTGAATGACAGGGAAGTCAGAATCTGGTCATTTTCAAGGCTAAGTTCAGGTAGCAGTGGTGCATTTGATTTTGTTCCTGGGGGTCACTGGGCATCCCAAAGGCACTTCTATTACTAGTCATAGAGAGCAAAGGCAGTATAGAAGAAAGGGGAAAACATAAAGGACATCTCCTGTTTGAAAGGATTTTCCATATGAAATTCAGGTCAGTACAGAGAAGCTTAAAGGAACTACTGTGCTTCAGGTGCTGGAGCCTGAACAAAGGACAGAAACACACAGCCCTTGGTGAGAGAATTTACCGTTCAGTTGGATATTCTCAGGCCCCATACCTTAGGCCTTTGAGTTAAAGCACAGTGACCAAGGTCCTAGAGTTTCAGGCTGCTGACCACATGTCATTATGACAAAAGCAGAGGGAAAGTGAATTTTCCACTACTGGATTTCTTAGATTGACACGGGATTTTCAAGATACATACCCTTTGAGAAGAGATGATGTGACTCTTGCTCACTCCAGAGGGTCTTTCCTGGACACGAGCGAGTCTTCATTTACAGCATCCTGGCTCTTTTCGTCTTTCCACTATGAGTTTTACTTACTCTTTTGATGATAAAAATGCCAGGACAGATACATTTCAAGGAAATGAACAGTTTAAAATGTTGCCTGTTTAAAAATTAAAATTAATTTGCCCTGTGAGTCGTGAGTCTCATTTTAATAGTGCCCTGAATAATTCAGGAGCTGCAGTTTGTTCCGAGCTTGTGTGGCAGCTTTTGGCTGTCTTGCTTGGGAAGCAGCCCATGCAGAAATGCTTAGCTTGTACAGAATGAATTATCCTGGGGTCTGCAGAGCATGGCATCTTAGGGACATGGTTGTGGAAGGGGCAGCTTAGAAAATCTTCAAGAATAGACTGGAAAGTGTATGCATTCTGACCCCACACTGTAAGTTTATGTAAGAGAAATGAGATGGTCCAAGGTGTGGTTGAGGGAGGTGTTACTTACGGATCACCCATTTCTGCTTAAACCTTTTAATTGTCCTTTGAGAGTCGCAGGAAAATGTCTCAACTCCTTGGAATGAAACACAAGGCCCTCAATTTTCTGGGTTCTTGTCACTTTTCCATCTTCAACTTAGGTTCTGCTTCTTTGCAATGTAGACCTTGGGCTCTAGCTGCAATTTTCAGCTTCTACAGGCATCCTGCTAATTTGAACTGCTTTTATCTACTGCTGCTTCTGCCCGGGAGACATTCCCATTCACCCTTTTTTCTCTTCAGATCTTCTTCCCTTGTTTTCCTTGCTTCAGCTTAATTGTCATGGGCTTTGGGAAGCCTTTGCTGAAATTCTAGATTGTTAGAGGTATTCTCTGCATGCATACAATGCCTTGTGCTTTCCTTTCTCTCCGCACATAATTTTCTATATAACCAACATCTCCTTATGCTCTTTCTCCCACTGAAAGAAAGGCTTCTAGAACTCTGAAGCTCCTTCTTCATCTGGCTCGTTATGGACCCCTTCAAATGCCTCTTGAATGTGTTGGAATTAAATAGACCTACCACCCTCAGCCTCAAATCTCTCTATTTTCCCAAGGGGCAGCCCAGTATCTGAAATTCTGTTATTAGAGAGTTTCTGTTCTTGGTCAAGTGTTGCTATTTCTCTTCAAATGCCCCTGGCAGGTGCAGAGCACACCATGGAAATCTCAGACCTGGAAGACTCCTGAAGATTCTTCAGACCCTCACTCCATTTTACAAATGTGGAAACTGAGGTCAACATAGAACAACTAACTCACTCAGAATCACATAACTTACAGGTGATAAATCCAGGATTAGAGCATGGGAATTGTGACTGAAAATTTAAGGTCTGCTCTTCATGTGGAGGTCAAATTCTCCCATGTCAGCAATTAAGAACTTTGGCAGTCTGTGTGGTAAGATAATGGTTGAGAACAGGAAAATATTATAGAAAAGGAAAGGCAGAGAAGCCTGAAGACAAACTGCACAGATTTTTCATGAAAAGAGTCTTTGGGGGGTTACCTGGGTGGCTCAGTTGGTTAAGCATCTGACTCTTGGTTTCTGTTCCAGTCATCATATTGGGGTCGTGAGATCAAGTCCCATGTGAAGCTCCATGCTAGGTGTAGAGTCTGCTTGAGATTCTCTCCCTCTCTTTCCCCCTCTGCCCTTCCCCTCCTCCTGCTCTTCTCTCTCTCAAATAAATAAATGAAAAAATAAAATCTTTTAAAAAATGAAACAATAAGAATCTTTGGGTCAGATACACTTATTGGCAAATATGTTATTATTTGTTGATTTTGTATCACTCTCAAATTAGAGCTATAAGGGGCCAGGAAACTTGTCTTATTTTTCTTTGTATTCCAAAGCTATTTCCTGGCCCTAAGTAGGTACTCAATAAATATTTAACTCTTGAAA